>NW_027507789.1:169835811-170467313 GCF_037356315.1 Lithobates pipiens
GAGGGATGGAGAGAGAGAGAGAGGGGGGGAGAGAGAGGAAGTTGGAGGGATGGAGGGAGAGAGAGGGAGATGGAGGGATGGAGAGAGAGAGAGGGAGATGGAGGGAGAGAGAGAGGGAGATGGAGGAGAGAGAGAGGGAGATGGAGGGAGAGAGAGAGAGAGAGATGGAGGGAGAGAGAGAGAGAGAGGGAGATGGAGGGATGGAGAGAGAGAGAGAGAGGGAGATGGAGGGATGGAGAGAGAGGGAGATGGAGGGATGGAGAGAGAGGGAGATGGAGGGATGGAGAGAGAGAGATTAATTCAGAGAGATTGATTAATTGAGACTTGATTGAAAGATTACGATTAAAAAGCATTTGCTGATTCTAAATAAAAAAAAGAAGTATAGCAGCTCACATTTTGTCAGTGCTGCAGTCACGCTTGTGCTGGTGCGTTGTCCCCGAGACTGGGAAGAAGAAACATACTTACCCGACCAATCACACTTCTTTGCTGAGTGAGGTCAGACATTTCACGCTGGCTCCAATGGCTTCCCCTTCACTCCAAAACAGGGAAATAGGCAGCATCCCGGGGGCTTTTCAGCTCACATTCTTACAACAAATTGCTTGATGGTCAGAATCGCTCAAATCTGGAGTTGCGTTCGTGGCGGACAGAGAATCGCAATAACGAGAGTGCTACCCACTACACCACTGTGCCACCTGATGCCCTCCTCTGGTACTGTGAAAAGATAAATTAAATGTGTAATACCACTGAGTAAAGTTTACTTCCTTACCAGTATAGATAAGGAAACAATATAATATTCAGCTTATGTGGTATCAAAATGATATCGGACGCATGCGCAGTGGAGGGCAGATTTCGGGAGAGCGTACTGCGCATGCGCGGGTCGGGATCGGACGCATGCCCAGTGGAGGGCGGGTTTGGGACGGGTGTACTGCGCATGCACGGGCCGGGAATCAGACGCATGCGCAGTGGAGGGCGGATTTCGGAAGAGCGTACTGCGCATGCGCGGGCCGGGAATCGGACGCATGCGCAGTGGAGGGCAGATTTCGGAAGAGCGTTACCCCGCATGCGCGGCCCGGGAATCTGATGCATACGCAGTGGAGGGCGGATTTCGGAAGAGCGTACTGCGCATGCGCGGGCCGGGAATCGGACGCATGCGCAGCGGAGGGCGGGTTTCCCGGGCTGTATAGGGGCGAGGGGAGGTGAGAGTACTTACCTTACAAGCTTGGCTGCAGTCCCAGCGATCTCTGCACACATTGCTCCGCCCACCTCCTTGTCCCTGCTGCAGATAGAGGATTGGAGGAGAGCACCATGGAGGCTCCGTCTCTGTGTCCCGACTCCCCTCTGCACTGACAGAAATCAAGCAGTGCTACGCCGCTGGAGACACCAACGGGTCTGAAATGAATAATGTGCCCGGGTCTCAGTTGGTCAGAGACCCGGGCACATGTTTCAAAACCCGTACTGTCCGGGTGAATCCAGAGAGGTGGCAACCCTACCCACAGATCAGCTTGTGCTGTGATGAATCCGGGCCGGCGGGGTGCATGGATCACGTACTAGATACCTGCCGTCGTACTAGTATGCTAGGCGGTTGGTTAATCAATAAATACTTTAGAACTATGAACAAAATCAGTGGGGTGCTCTTCAAATATCCCTCTGGCAACCGGCAACCGGGGGGGTCAGATCACCTTTAATGACCTATCACAAAACCCTGTCTTCCAACTTTTGAACTTCAGAATGATTGGACACGTGATGCAGCAAGTGATTTGGCAAAATGTGCGTGTGGCCAAACTCTTAACAGTGGGGGGGGGGGGCTAAAAGGTGTGGTTAAACAAAACCCAGGCTTCCTTGTACCTAGGACGGAGGACAGGGGGTCAGTAGGGCAGGGTACAGCAGGATGGAAGACAAGAGTCAGTAGGGCAGAGTATAGGGGTCAGCGGGATATCAAACAGGAGTCAGTAGGGCAGAGTACAGGGGTCCGCAGGACAGAAGACAGGAGTTAGTAGGGCAGGGTAAAGGGGTCCGCAGGATGGAAAACAGAAGGTCAGTAGGGCAGGGCACAGGGGTCAGCAGGACAGAGGAAAGGAGTCAGTAGGGCAGGGTACAGGGGTCAGCAGGACGGAAGACAGGGGGTCAGTAAGGCAGGGTACAGGGGTCAGCAGTACAGAAGACAGGAATCAGTAGGGCAGGGTACAGGGGTCAACAGGATGGAAGACAGGGGGGTCAGTAGGGCAGGGTACAGGGGTCAGCAGGACAGAAGACAGTGGTCAGTAAGGCAGGGTACAGGGGTCAGCAGTACAGAAGACAGGAATCAGTAGGGCCAGGGGATACAGATACAGGGGTCAGCAGGATGGAAAACAGGGGGGTCAGTAGGGCAGGGTAGAGGGGTCAGCAGGAGAGAGGACAGGGGAGTTAGTAGGACAGTGCACAAGGGTCAGCAAGATGGAAGACAGGGGGTCAGTAGGGCAGTGTACAATGGGAAAACGGGGGTCAGTAAGGCGGGCAGGGTACAGGGGTCAGCAGGATGGAAGACAGTAGTCATTAAGGCAGGGTACAGGGGTCAGCAGGACAGAAGACAGGAGTCAGTAGAGCGGGGTACATCTTTATTGTGCACCAACATATGGGCCCCAACTAGCCAGAAGAAGAACTCTTTAGGTGCTTATGGTTCATTGGTGTTAGGTTTTCTTATTTCCTGAAGATTAAGCCCTGACTCTCCTCAGAAGAGCCCGCAAGTGAGTTAGCCTTGCATTTGTTTCTCTGCCTTTACTTATTTGGGGAAAATCTTTCGGTTTGAGAGCTACCATTTCTATTTTCAGTCTTGGAGGATGGGTGGGCATGCCTTAAAGTGGTGCTGTACTGTGTCATATTACTCTTTCTCTGTATTACCTTGTTTATTGATAGCTTTAATCAACTGTTTTCCTTCGCCCTGCCCCAGGGGCAGGGATGTGACTCTGGAGGGGAAGGCATTGTGGTAAACCACACTCCCTTCACAAGCTGTACCCTCAGATCAGAGGTTGGCAACCAGCACTTATGTCTGCTTTACCTGTTTTATAACATTTGGGCATGAGTGGTGTGTATTTTGGGTCAGATGTGGGTGGCTGAGATGGAGACTGGGTGTGTTGGATTAGCTGTCAATGCAGACATGCCAGCTGCCAGTTGCCAGCCACTGATCTCCAGTGTGCATGTAGTGAGAGGTGCACAGATCACCATGTGGTGCCTCTACCCTACCAGCATGACTTTACTGAGATGCCCCCCCCCCCCCACACACACACACACACACACACACACACACACTCTTCCTTATGTAGCCCCACTGCTGTGAATGGGCCCAACATTTTATGTCCATTTAAAGTTATTTTTTCAGTAAGTGAGAAGAAATCTCTCTAACAGAGCCCGGGTAGATTGTAAAGCCATCGCTCTAGTAGCGATGCACCTGCTTTGAAATCCTTTATTCGGCCATCAAAATGGGATGACATAATCTCTTGCTACGTTTATCTGCCACACCCGGCCTTGACCACAGCACAAGATAGCAGTAAAAAACCCAACGTTATGATCTCCCCTACTCCAATCACAAAAAGACTTTCAGTCAAACGATTACAAGCCTTTTTCTGAATGGAGGACAATGATGAGTCATCCACTGTAATCAGCATACTACTGAAAGAACTACAAGTCTCAGCACTGGACGTTTAACACTTATGGTACTTCAATCTCTGTGGTATTAATTCATTTTAATGCAATGCATAGGGACAGACCTAAATGCACATGGACAAAAACTAAAACGTAATTATTTGTCCTCACACCAAACGATATGCCCAATAAAGCTCACCATCCAAATAACACAACATTCCTACAGTAAAGCATGGAGGTGATAATATCCTGTTATGGGGTGTTTTCCTTCAGCAAGGATTGGAGCACTTGTCAGGATAGAAGGAAAATGGATGGGGCAAATACCATGAAATTCTTGAGGAAAAGCTGCTGCCCTCTGCCAGAAAGTTGTCAGCAGGAAGGTTTACCTTCCAACATGACAATGACCACAGCAAAAATGACTATGGTTAAAATGGTTAAAGGAGAAAAAGGTGAATGTTCTTGCATGGCCAAGTCAGAGCCCAGACTTAAACCCCATTGAAATCTGTGGAATGACTTGAAGACTGCAGTCCACAAAAGCCCATCATCAAATTTACCTGAACGTGAGCAGTTCTGCAAAGAATGTGGTTCAACAAAATACTGAAATAAGGGGGTGATCCTTTTTCCAACACAGCGATTCTGTTTTTTATTTTTATTTTTTCTGACATGTTGGGGTTATATCTTTCACTTGGATGTTATAAGTGGCACTGAGTATATACAGCTGGATAAAACAAAAAACTGCGTCTGTCTTCATTTCAGGCTGCAAAGCAACAACATTTGATTATTTTAAAGGGGGTAATTCTTTTCTATACCCATTGTACCTAGTAGCTGCATTGACTTGGGGTGCAATGCAAAAGGAAGGTGTGATTGATAACTATGAAGCACAAAGACGACAAAAGGGAGCACAAAAGCCCTGTAGTTAGGAAAATGTTTTCACTGCAGCTACTGACTAATTAAACAGCTGCTGTAGCTAAAAAAGAGAGGACCAGAGCGGGACCAGACTGACAGGGAGGGATAGAGGAGGGCCGGACATGACCGTGTGTCTAGTGACACAATAAGGGGTGAGGTTTTTTGGAGGTAGGGGCAGGGCTGGAAAGAGGGGGAGCGGCCATTTAAATCAGGGGGCGGAGCTGGAAAGGGCAGTTGGGAAAGGAGGAAGACACGAGGAGGCAGTGTTTTTCACTGCTCCTCATTCGTTTTGAAGATGGCCGACGTGGAAGCTCTGCCGGAGAGGCTGAGGGCGGCGGCGTCATCCCGGGGGCCCGGCTGGCTACGGCTCCAGGTGGCAGCGGCACTGGATGGGTCCGTGGAGCTGGCGGAGGGCCATGGACGGTTAGGAGGCGGCAGATCGGCGGCACGTGGGCAGATCTCCAGGCCGCCAACGAGGTATTCCCCAGGGGCTGTGGAGGGGCCTGCCAGATTGTCTAGGAGTCCGCGGGGGGAGCTCTCCACTCCCCCAGCTAAGAGGAGCCAGCCACCATTTCCGGGGGGGGTCAGGGCGGCCTGCAAGCCGCGGACATGCGGGAGGGGGCGGGGCCACGGATTTTCATGGCGGGACTTCGCTGGGGCCAGGGCAGGGGAGGATCCCCCATTGAACTGGGAGCCACAGCCCTGCACGGGCTGGGGGGGCATCTGGGAGACACATCAGGCGCCCTGAGGATGCAGAGAGGGTGGCCGTCAGCAGGAGGGCTTCGGCGGGGGTGTCTCCCCTGGCCACTATACACAAAGCGGATGGGGCAGACGGCAGGACCCCCCGCACTACTGGCAAAGGGGGATGCACAGCCGCAAGGGACGTTCTGAGATCTACCCCACCAGCGGCCCTACAGGAGAGGGGGCGGGCAAGCGGGCTCCTCATGCCGCAGCCAGGAAGGGTGCTTTACCAGCCAGGGGTCCGGCGGTGACGGTCCCCCCAGCAGCCCTGCACGGGCCGAGGGGGGTGGACAGAAGGGGGAGTGCTATGCCAGCCGCTGCAGACGAGGACGGGGCCAGCGCAGCAGGAGGGCGTTACGGAGCAGGAGCGGTGCCCGGGTCGGCCCACCTGCCGGCAGAGTCGAGAGAGAGCGGGTCCCGCTGGACAGCGAAGGGGCGGTCGGCAGTCAGTATGGGGCACAGAGCAGCCCGGCGTCCAGGGGCCCCTCGTCAGGGGGGACGCCGTTTGGAGAGGACTTGGACGGAGGGTGCAGGTCTGAAGGGGAGCTGTCGGAGGAGGAGGACGTGCCCAGTCGTCCGATCGTGTCAAGGGAGGTCAGCAGAGCGGCTGTGGGGAGAACGCCCGGTCAGCCCGGTAATCCAACAACAACATTGCTTTTACTAATGCTTTAAAAAGTTTGTTGGGTGTTGTGTCGGTGGGGGGGCGGGGCCTCCCGCACCGCCGCTGGCTCTGACCAGACGCGGGGCGGGAGTGGGGCCATAGGGGGGGCGGGGGGACAGATGCACAAGCTGTTGGAGGGTTTACGGGTTCTAGTAGGCCGTTTTGAGGGAAGACAAGTCCAGGATTCGGTGGATGGGCGAGGTGTCGGCAGCATGGGCACGGTCAGCAGAGCGGCTACTGTGGTTGCCGGGGGTGAGCCAGGCTCGGGAAACGTGGCGGTTCCTGTGGCCTGTCTGGAGACGGGTACTATGGATGAGTTGAGTACGGTGGATCCGAAGGGTGCGGAGAAGACGGCGAGGTCGGACATCGTGAGGATCGCAGATGCGGCTCGGTGCGAGGTATATGTCTGCTTCGAGGGACCGTAAGGTGCCCATTTGAAACAGGAGGTGAGGGAAAAAAATCTGGAAGGGGGCGTATGTGGAGATTTTCTCCCTATTGCCGCTTGAGAAATTCAACCTGGATAGGGTTAAGCCAGACGATACAAAGAAGGAGAATGAAGAAAAACGTTGGTACGTTTGCTAACTGGCTACAAGCGTTCGCCATTTTAGCAAGCGTCATTGGGGAAAAGAACCCCAAACACTGTTCGGCGTTATTTTGCTACATGGATGCTTTTGGGGAGGCCTATCGGGTTTATGGCAGCACGGCGTAGCTACGCTACGATGAGCAGTTCCAGCAGCGCAGGGTGGTGCGCCCTGCCTTGCGATGGGACCATAAGGACATTAGCCTCTGGATGAGGCTAATGGCGTCAGCAAGGACCCCAGCATAGCCATTTCAAGGGGGGGCCGGGAGTAGCCACTCCTTGAGACTGTCGGCCGGAAAGAAATGGGGAGTGTGCTGGCAGTTCAATGAGGGCTCCTGCAAGTTCGGTGGTGCCTGCAAGTTCAAACACGAGTGTTCGGGCTGTGGGGGAGGACACACACTCACTCTGTGTTTTAAAAAAGGAAAGATATTCAAAATATTTTTTTCCTGCAAGAACTCGTCTATGTGGTCTTTTATTAATCCCTCCAGTATCTTCCCAACTATAGAAGTTAAACTAACGGGTCTATAATTACTTGGTAAAGACTTTGTTCCCTTTTTAAATATAGGCACCACATTGGCCCTGCGCCAATCCAGTGGCACTATTCCTGTCATTAATGAGTCCCTAAAAATTAGATACAATGGTTTTGAAATTACAGAGCTCAATTCTTTTAGGATCCGTGGGTGGATGCCATCAGGTTCAGGTGCTTTATCCACCTTTATTCTGTCCAAATATTTCTGGACCATATCACTTATGAGCGAATTTGAAGTCTGCATTGCAACACCCAGCGGTGCTTTCAGAGAAGAAGCTGGCTAAGGAGGTGGCTTTGGGGAGAATGGCAGGGCCTTTCGTGACCAGACCGTTAGCTGAGTTGGTGGTGTCTCCGTTAGGTGTGGTTCCCAAAAAGGAGCCTCACAAGTTTAGGTTGATTCACCACTTGTCGTTCCCGAAAGGGGGGTCGGTGAATGATTTCATCGACCCAGAGGCCTGTATATCATATACATCGTTTGATGCGGCGGTCCGGTGGGTGAGGCGATACGGTCAAGGGGCGTTGATGGAGAAGTCTGACGTGCAATCTGCGTTTAGGCTCCTGCCGGTTCACCCGGATAGTTTTTGTTTTTTTTTCTTTTTCCGGTGGTACTGGCCTTGGAATTATGGGACAGGCTTGCCGGAACCTAAAATTGCGGCTGAATTGCAACAATATGGGGGTTGTGCAGGTGATCAACAGCATGTCGGCGTCTTCACGACCCATCATACGGCTGATGCGACAGTTGGTGTTGCACTGCTTGCACTTAAACGTCTTTCTGAGTATATCCTGGGAGTTGCCCTGGCTGATTCTTTGTCTCGCTTCCAGTGGGACAAGTTCAGGACTCTGGCGCCGGACGCGAAGAAGGAGGGAGTCCCTTGCCCAGGCTGGATTTTGGAGTTGGCGTTGGAATCACCACGGGATGGATACGGCGGTCCATAAGTGAGGCCACATGGTCGGCTTATAATAAGGTATGGAAGGAATGGTTAACTTTGGTATATCTTCATTGATTGTCCCACACTCGGACCGCAACACACTCGCTGTCGCAGGTAGGACTTTGTTGTTACCGCTCCTCTAAACTCTAATAGTTACGTTATCATGTTCGTTTATCATGTTTGTTTTTCAAAAAGTCGCACTTTCGCCACCGTAAGTCTTTCTATGTCATCTTTCATGTATTTCATGCTTTCTACCCAATGCGGGTTTACTCGAGCCGTTCACTTCACGGTCGATGCGGTCAAATCCGACATTCAAGCCCCTTACTCACCTCGCATCTACGGCCGATTCGAATCTAGTCGCAACTTTGCTTCTATGTTTTGGATCCTCGGCAATCACAAGCCCCTTCAACCCCCATCACCATTTAGTCGATTCAAACTCAGCCATATCAGCAATACGGTCAGATCTGTCATACGAGCCCCGTAGTCACCTCACATCTACGGGCGATTCGAATCTAGTCGCAACTTCGCTTCTATGTTTCGGATCCTCGGCAATCACAAGCCTCTTCAACCACCATCACCATTTAGTCGATTTAAACTCAGCCATATCGGCAATACAGTCAGATCTGTCATACGAGCCCCATAGTCACCTCACATCTACGGCCGATTCGAATCTAGTCCTAACTTCGCTTCTATGTTTCGGATCATTGGCAATCACCAGCCCCTTCAACCACCATCACAATTCAATCAATCCAAAGCCAGCCATATCCTCAGCGATACGGTTGGATCCCATATACGAGCCTCTCAGTCGCATCTACGGAGGATTCGAGTCTAGTCGCAGCATCTGTGCAACGATTCCAGTCTTGCCCAAACGCAACTCTAACAACCAAGCCGAATCCTGTTGCATCACCGACTCAAATGAGTCAAATCTTTTGCAGACTATTCCATAGCTATAGCCCAGTTCAAACTAGTCATATCGACTGTACGAATTCAGCAGTACTTACGTTTGACTTTCTCAGTCTATCCATACATGATCATACACAATTCTCTCCACCAATTTGATCAGTGTTGCCCACGGTCATTCCTACATAATCACATTTCCTCTATAATCTTTTCTTTCACCTTTCAACAAAGCTGTGTTCTTGCAAATCGCTGCAAGTCTTTCTGCATTTGGCTCAAAACTGCCAATCATCTCCAGTAACAACACTGCTGTTCACCTCATACCTACACACTTATAATTCTGCAAAACATTGCTTTCACCTTTCAAATAAAGCTGCTTCCTTGCAATCGCTGCAAGCATCGATGCAATGGCTCAATACGGCCACTCATTTCCAGTAGCAACACGGCTGCTCTCCTCATTCCTACACACTTATAATTAAATCTATAGATTCAAATAAAGCTGCTTTCTTGCAATCGCTGCAAGCATCTCTGCAATGGCTTAATACGGCCACTCATCTCCAGTAGCAACACAGCTGCTCACTTCATTCACCCATTCATTCGTTCTCACCTCATAATTCAATTTATAATTCAAATAAGGCCGCTTCCTTGCAATCACTGCAAGCATTTCAGCAAGTGGCTCAAACTGCCACTCATCGTCTCCAGTAGCAACACGGCTGCTCATCATTTTCTCTGTCGCTTTCCCCTTTTTAGGCCAGTTAGAACACCAGTTAGTCCACCCTGCACCAGGTTTGGACAGTATCTCCCAAAAAAAAACAAAAACATTGTCGAGGGCTTGCATCTTCCCCAGGGGGCCAGCTTTGCCCCAAACAGCTCTTTGCAATCCCCCTTGTCAAAACGAAATTCTCATGTCCCCTTTCTACAGGCTCCTGGTCAACTCAGTTCTCGACCCCAACCTGTCGACTTCACAACTAGGGCATAAAGTCAGGTGTGTAGTTCAATGGGATTCCCCCTTTCTCTTAAACACTCTTTCACTACATATTTTTACTTCACATACAGAATTTGACCTGCTCCTGAGGCGTTAGCAACTGTCACATACTTCTGTGCACTTCACTCTGTTTTTGAAGCACAAGCCTTCAATACGTAGACAAGGTCGCCTAATCTCCATACTTGCTGGCAGTGCAAGCATTAGTAGACCGAACCCACGTCAATGTACTACAGATCGCAACATTCCTACTTAGTATACCAGATTTTAGCTACCCACCCCAGTCCGCCCTGGGGCGCTCTGGTTCATTAGTCTGTGCCGAGCACAGATGGACACCCAAGCTATCGGTTACCTAGCCAGTCACCTCCTGGCTCACCTCGGTTGTCACGCATTCTTTTGAGTTTTCTAACGTCACACTCAACAGCGCTCGAGCGCAAACCAACTGTCACTATGGCTGTCGTTCGTTCCTTGTCCTGTTCTTCTTGTTTCCTTCCGCCTTTCATCTTATCTATCCAAACGCAACTATCCCCTCCTACTTTTGCAACTTACCTCAAACATACGCACCCCCCCCTTGCTTTTAGTTGACGCCATGTCGCAAGCAGACAGTGAGGACTTTGCCTCAGCCCTGCCATCACCCTTTGCGGGCTCAGCAAGCGGCGGTTTACAGTCTCACAAGAGCTTGGACCATTAAATAAAAAAAAAAATATATATAATATAAAAAAAACTCATAGCAGAACGGTGTCGCAGGAGTAAATCCTACCCTGCCGCAGCCAGGAAACCAAGCTTTTAGGCTACTGTTTCCACCGCCAGTGGCAGCCCTTTCAGGCACCACTTCAGTCTATCTTCTTTGCGACTACTCAGCTGCACTCCTGGGTAACCACACTGTCAACAGCAGTCGCCGAAGTCCAAGCAGAGTGACAGCCCTGGAGGTACGCCCAGCCGTGCCCTTACCAGCTCCAGTCACCACCGTCATTCCCGTACCTTCACTTACAGGTACACCCAACTTCTGCACCACTGTCTTCCCTGCACACCTTGTCCTAGCAGGGCATCTAGAAGGACATCTTGGATGACAACGACGTTAACTTAGCATCCCTCCTCATAGCAGTACACAACTTGGTCTAGAACAAGTCATATTCGTGGGGAGATGTCTCCGTCATCCTGAAGGCCAGAGACCCTTTACTTAATCGCAAGCTCACTGTCACAGAGTTTGTGCTGGCCTTGGGGACAGTCAGAGACATGCTAGGCAGAGCAACCTCAACAGGAGGGTAGAATTGGACCCGTATCTGCATGCAGCAGGTCACAAGTACGCAGGGTGCCCATCCTTTGACTAGGGATGAGCCGAACACCCCCCCCCCCCGGTTCGGACCAGAACTTTCGAACGGACCCCAAATTCGCACGAACGTTAGAACCCCATTGAAGTCTATGGGACTCGAACGTTTGAAATTAAATGTGCTAATTTTAACGGCTAATATGCAAGATACTGTCCTAAAAAGGGTTTGGAGACCTGGCTCCTGCCCCAGGGAACATGGGTCAATGCAAAAAAAGTTTTAAAAATGGCCGTTTTGGCGGGAGCACTGATTTTAATGACGATTAAAGTGAAAAAAAAAAGTGAAATATTCCTTTAAATATCATGCCTGGGGGGTGTCTATAGTATGCCTGTGAAGTGCCACGTGTTTCCCATGTTTAGAGTCCCTGCACAAAATGACATGTAACGGAAATAACGTCATTTAAAACTGCTTGCGGTTTTAATGTTATATCTGGTTCTTGCAATATGGTTGAAAATCATTGAGAAAAATGGCATGGGTAGCCCTCCCTGCCCATTACCAGCCCCTTTGGGTCTTGTACGGATATTAAGGGGAACCCTGTACCCATATTAAAAAAAGGAAATACGTGTTGCCCCTAGGTCCTATATACTCAGAATAGCAGTATACAGGCGGTGCAAACAAGACAGGGACTGTGTAGATTTGTTGTGTTAAGTTGAATCTGTTTGTAATTTTCAACTGGTACATTTTTAAAGTGTAGCTCCAGTCAAAAAAACAATTTTTAAGCTTTTTGGAAAACATAGGGAAGGGTTATCACCCCTGTATAATTTGTTTTGCCGTCCGTATTTTTTCATCTCACTTGCTGTTGTCTCCTTCCGTTTGCAGTAGGAGATGTTTGTAAGTTGGATGTTTGAAAGTAGGGGCCTGCCCTATATGCTCTGCAGAAATTGCGGAACAAGGTGTTGGTTTTGCCGCAACATTGTAAGCCCTCAAAGTGATTCTTGGTAGGCGCTGAACGATGATATCAAGAATTGTAATTACATGCCATTGTTGAACAGTGGTAGAAAAATTGACCTTTGGTGGTTGTGGTGCTGGTGCCACAACACTATAAGTCCTCACAGTTACTCTGGGTGGGCACAGGAACGGGCCCTCCTGTGAAATATTATATCAAGAATTGTAATTACATGTCCCTGTTAAACAGGGGCAGAAAAATTGTGCCTCAGGCACTGGTGCTGGTACCACGACACTGCAACCTCTCCCATATACTCTAGTTTTAGTGCAGGAATTAGCCCTGCTGCAAAGCATTTCATCAAAAATTGTAATTAAACGCCCCTGTTAAACAGGGGCAGAAAAATTGGGCCTTAGGCACTGGTGCTGGTGCCACGACACTGCAACCTCTCCCATATACTCTAGTTTTAGAGCAGGAATTAGCCCTGCTGCAAAGCATTGCATCAAAAATTGTAATTAAACGCCCCTGTTAAACAGGGGCAGAAAAATTGGGCTGATGGCATCACCCAGAACCAAAAATGTTCTTCCAACATATCAGCGGAGGAGGAAGAGGATAGACAATCAACATAACAGGACAGTCACTCAGCATCAGCATAGGCAGTCTTGAAGGGATGTGATTTTTCAAAAAAAATTATTCGGTTACATCAGCTTCAGGTGCTTGGTAGCTGTGGGTGATCCAAGACTGATTCATCTTGATGAAGGTCAGTCGATCAACTGATTCGGTGGACAGCCGCACCCTGTGATCGGTAATAAAGCCACCAGCAGCACTGAAGGTGCGTTCCGAAAGAACGCTGGATGCAGGACAGGCCAGTAGCTCAATTGCATACTGTGCAAGCTCTGGCCAGTGATCCATCCTCAAGACCCAGTAAGCCAGAGGATTTTCGGTGGGAAAGGTGTCCAAGTCTGACCTTGCCCCTAGGTATTCCTGCACCATGTAAATCAGACACTGCCGATGGTTGCTGGAACCGATCATACCTTGGGGCTGCGGACTAAAAAATTGCCTGAAAGCATCGGTCAGATGGCCACCTTCTCCACCGCTCCTTCTGACCGATGCCTCAGCAACACGTTGTCCAGGACCAGGAGTTTGTAACCTCCCAGTCTCTGGAAACGCGTTGCAAAGACCTTTCTGCAAGGCCTCCAGAAGATGTCTCATCCTCTGCTCCCTCTGCGATGGCAAGATAAGGTCGGCAACCTTACCCTTGTACCGTGGATCAAGGAGAGTGGCCAGCCAGTAATGGTCCCTCTCCTTGATCCGAAGAATACAAGGATCCTTCCGCAGGCTTTGCAGGATCAGGGAGGCCATGCAGCGTAGGTTAGCTGAGGCATTCGGTCCGGAGTCCTCTGGGTCACTAAGGACAACATTATCCGCAGCTACCTCCTCCCAGCCACGTACAAGTCCACGGGTTTCTTGGGACTGTAAATCATCCCTACAAGACTGCTGCTGATGCTGAGTGCCAGCCTCCACCTCCATGCTGACACAATCATCCTCCTTCTCCTCCTCCTCCTCATCCTCTTCCTGTGTGATGTGTGGCACAGCAGGAACACTGGATAAAGGGGGCCTTGAGAGGCAAGGAAGTCCTCCTCTTCCTGCCTCTGTTCTGCCTCAAGTGCCCTGTCCATTATTCCATGCATGTATGCTCCAACAGGTGGACAAGAGGTACAGTGACACTGATGCATGCACTGTCACTGCTCACCATCCTTGTGGCCTCCTCAAACGGTGACAGGACAGTGCATGCATCCCTGATCATGCCCCACTGGCGTGGTGAGAAAAAAACCGAGCTCCCCTGAACCTGTCCTAATGCCGTAGTCGCACAGGTACTCATTGATGGCCCTCTGCTGCGTGTGCAGCCGCTGCAGCATGGCCAACGTTGAGTTCCACCTGGTGGGCATGTCACATATAAGGCGGTTCTTGGGCAGGTTCAACTTTTGGAGCTCAGCCGGCCGAGCACAGGCATTAAATGATCGGCGGAAATGCACACAGACTTTCCTGGCCTGCTTCAGGACATCCTGTAAGCCCGGGTACCTGCCCAAGAACCGCTGAACCACCAGGTTAAGGACGTGAGCCACACAGGGCACATGGGTCAGTTGTCCCTGTCGGAGGGCGGAGAGGAGGTTGGTGCCATTGTCGCAAACCACCATTCCTGGCTTAAGCTGGTGTGGTGTCAACCACCTCTCGGCCTGCCCCTGCAGAGCTGACAAAAAATCCGCCCCAGTGTGGCTCCTGTCTCCCAAACAAACCAGCGCAAGCACGGCATGGCATCGTTTTGCCTGCGTACTTGCGTAGCCCCTGGAACGCCTACGGAGCACCACTGGTTCTGAGGACAGAGCACTGGCAGAGGCCATGGAGGAAGAAGAAGATGAGGGGGTGGAGGAGAGAGGTGTGTCACAACCAATAGTAGCATTTTGGAGGCGTGGTGGCGGAACAACCTCCAACACTACTGCACCTTGTCCTGCATTCTTCCCAGCTGCCAGAAGAGTGACCCAATGGGCCGTGAAAGACAGGTAACGTCCCTGTCCATGCCTGCTGGACCATGAGTCAGCGGTAATATGCACCTTACCGCTGACCGCCCTGTCCAGCGAGGCAAGGACATTGCCTTCCACATGCCGGTAGAGAGCCGAAATCGCCTTCCGTGAGAAAAAGTGGCGTTTGGGGACCTACCACTGAGGAACCGCACATTGTACAAACTCACGGAAGGGGGCCGAGTCTATCAACTGAAAAGGCAGCAGTTGAAGTGCTAGCAATTTAGCCAAGCTAGCATTCAACCGCTGGGCATGTGGATGGCTGGGAGTGAACTTCTTTCGCCGGTCCAGCAGCTGGGGCAGGGACATTTGCCTGCTATAATCTGACGTGGGTGTACTGCTAGCAGAGTGCCCGGAAGCACTTGGCTGTGACACACCTAATTGTACACCTTCATTCCTCTCAGAGCAGTTTTCAGAGAGCACTAAAGGTCTAGTGGGGTTGGAGATCCCAGCTGATGAGGAGCAATGAGAGGTCCGCTTTGTTCTTTGGTGTGGGTCTTTGAGGTACGCTTGCCAACGAGCTGCATGGCAGGTCAACATATGTCTGGTCAAGCATGTGGTGCCCAAGCGGCTGATGTTTTGGCCACGCGAGATACGCTTGAGACATATGTTGCAAATAGCAGCAGTGCGATCTGATGCACTCATCTCAAAAAAGGCCCACACCAAAGAACTTTTAGAATAACACGCAGAGGCGGAGCTCTGCGGTGTGATTCAGTCGGTGTGCTGCCCCTAAGCTGGCCCCCGGAGGGCATCCTGCCTCGTTGGACATGTGCCTCCTCCTCCTCCTCCTCTCTCCTACCAGGCACCCACGTGGAGTCAGTGCCCTCATCATCCCCTCCCTCTTCATTGCTGGAGAAAACCTGTCAGTATGCTGCGGCTTGTGGAACATAACTGCCAGATTGCTGTCCTTCTTGAGCATCCCCTCTCTCTGCATTCACGCTACTGCCTTCCTCTAGCTGAGTATCATCATCAGAGCCTACAAAACACTGGGCATTCTCCTGGAGCATGTACCCAACACTGTGCTCAAAGAGTTCAGGAGACTCCTCAGGAGGACGTGGTGGGTCTAGGGAAGGAGTCACTGATGATGACATTGAGAGGAGGGAAGACGATGCGTTGGCAGCTGCTTTGCTAGCACCCTGAGCCTGGGTGATAGAGGATGAGGAGGATGGAGAGGGCTTGGTCATCCACTCTACCAAGTGATTGGCATGTTGCGGCTCAACAAGTCCAGCTGCCGAAAAGAAGGACAAGTGTGTCCCATGGCCACGTGCTGATGATGACGATGCACTGCGTCCATGACCAGCACTGTTGTCTCTAGACACAGAGCCTGCTTGCCCTCTTTTATCGGCTCGCGCCTGTCTGCCTCTCCTTGCTGGCCTTCCAGACATGGTAATGGCCTGAAGGGAGTTGGGAAAACCAGCAATTGGGTAGTGTATATTGTGCTGGAGACACACACAACTTCCACTAACTCCTGCAGATGGCAGATGCCTCAAATAGAGAAGAGCTATGTAGGTGGATATAGCGGTGTATACTGGGTTCAGAGCACGCGGCAGCACGCACAATCTCCTAACGCTGACTGCAAGCTCTATTTAAAATGAGCAAGATAGTTAGCTATATAGGTGGATATAGCGGTGTATACTGCGTTCAGGGCACGCAGACAACAACCTCTACAGAAGAGCAAGAACGAAAAATCGGCCGATAACGATCGGTGTATACTGTGTTGAAGCTACACAGAACACCCACTAACTGTTACAGACGCCAACACACTACACAAGGCCGCCACGCTGGCGGCCTTATATAGTATGGGGTGTGTACTACACAGCCTGAGCTATGATTGGCCACAGGCATCCTGCCTGTGGCCAATCATGGCTCTCCTCGCTGCCGGCACTGTGATTGGCCAATCATGCGGGGTCACAGTGCATGCTTGGCCAATTATGAGCCAGCAATGCACTGCGATGGTGCAGTGCATTGTGGGCCGTGAGCGCCACACGAATTTGGCGCGAACGGCCCATAACGTTCGGAATTCGCCGAACGGGCGAACAGCCGATGTTCGAGTCGAACGTATGTTCGACTCGAACACGAAGCTCATCCCTACCTTTGACTATCAACGCTCATTTTCAGCCAAGGCAGCAGCCAGACTCAAGGTGATCCTTTATCTCCCACCTTTTAGTGTTTCTCTCCCAGGTACAAGTCCCTGACTAAATCCTTAAATTAAGATGTGCCAGCTATAGCAGATCTGCCCATGGGAGTCGAATTTCTCACAAATTGGAATCGCATGCCAATGTTTATTCCCTCAGCATCTCTCTCTTCATCTCAGGTAGTCATGGTCACCACAGCCTCCACAGGTCCTCGCCTCAATTTTTGGCCAACTTGGGTTTATAGGGCCATGGCTGTCAGAAATCCTCTTGATTCCTGGGTTCAGTTAGTCCTCCTCTTTGTTCGACCTCTAACCCATTGTCGCAGCAGCTCAAGTCTGGTGCAACAACTGGGCAGGACAAACAGTGACGTTCGACACAGACAACCAAGCCACAGCCAGTATTATAAATAAAGGAGGTCCTAGTAGCTGGCCATCGTGACTTTCCTGCGTAGGCTGGTGCCACTATCCCCACAGCACCAATCTAACGTCCTATGCGTCCACATCCCAGACAAACGCAATAATCTGGCCGACGCACTACCCGTTAACTTTGCTTCGTTATTTTTGCAGGAACCTGGAACCGACCCGACCATGTCTCTTATCCCACACTGGTCATAGCTAACCTCGGATTCAAACAACACTTTCACGACGCTACCTGCCTTATTAATCTTTCATTATCTCACAACACCCTGAAGGCCTACCGTGCAGCCCAGAGGTTCTATGTCAGGTTACTAGCCTCAAACCCCAGAGCAATACCAAGAGTTCTCCATCACATCCTGGTCTTCATATCATGCCACCACACACAGTTGGCATTGTCACACAATACCTTAGACTCTACTCAGCTGACATCCAGTATTTCATCCAGTATTTCATCCCCTTATGAAATCCTAACAAACCGTCTTGTTTGCCGCCCATACGGTCAAGACCATGTTGTGTGGTATTCACAGGCAATGACCCCAAATTAGTATCAAACGGCTACCCGTCACCAGCGACATATTTCGAGACGTGTCTTTCATCCTGTCACATTCCCCTTTTGGTTAAATCCAGCCTGGTCGTTCAAGCAGCCACCTACCTGGCTTTCTACAGCTTCTTACGCCCCAGTGAATACTATCACCATCCCAGTTGTAAAGTGTTACGTAGACGCCACCTCACATGCCTTCAGACTTACTTCATCTTGCTCCTCAGGGTGTCCAAAACACAATGGCCCAGTCCAAGGGTTGACATCAAACCTTTCCAAACTCTCAAAGCCTGGTGCCCCGTGTCCATCCTAGATCAATTGTTTGGCCCATCTGTTTGATCCCTCGCAAGACAGCCTATTACTACCGTTCCCGATTAGTGCCCCAGGCAGCAACCAGTTCATTAGTCACGTCAGGTTCCTTTTGAGCAAATTAGGCCTGGGCCCTTGCCATTTTCTTGAACATTCTTTCGCATTGGAGCAGCCTCACAAAACGGGGTCCCAGACCATGTGATCAAAAGATGGGCAGGCGGGAATCCACCTGCTTTACTCGATACATCCCCAATCCACAAGTGGAAATGTCATGAGCTTTCAGCAACTTTGCCCTGTAGTGTCTTGTTGTGCATAAATTAATAATTACCTCCCTAAACCAACTCTTTTGCGGCCTTCTCTTGGCATATCGCCCAGCAGACCAGGGCTCACCGCCCAGCTCTCCAGGGCTTACATATGTATGTATATATATATATATATATATATATATATATATATATATATATATATATATAGGTATATGGTAAGAAGGAGTTGGCTCTGTCACTGACCAATCAATCAGGTGAAAAATGTTGTTTCTATGTTGTTTCTATGTTGTTTCTATGTGTTAATATGTTGTTTCTATGTTGTTTCTATGTGTTAATATGTTATTTATTATTAAAGTAATTTGGAGTTTTATTTGGTTGGTTTAATAAAGGCTGTGTGGTCTATTATTAAGGGAAAAAGGGGTAGGAGTAAAAGAGGCTATATCAGCAGAGAGTCGATATGTGGGCTACACTGGTCATGTACTGGGGTGTAACTGTGTGTAGTGTCACCAACTGTCAGTGAAACGAATGCCCTGTACACACGACCGGACTTTACAGCAGACTAGGTCTGACGGACTTCCCGTCGGAATTCCGGCGGAGTTCCGACGGACTTTCTGAACGAACGGACTTTCCAGCAGACTAGGTCCGCTGGTCTTCCTGACGGAGAAGCTGACGGAACTCCGGTGGACTTCCAAATGAACAAACTTGCCCACACAAGGACTAAAGTCCGTTCATTTTGAATGCGATGAGTTGCGATGGGACTAGAAAAGGAAGTCAATCTCGCCACTTTTATAGGCACTTGTCCGCGCGCTCCGAATTCTTCTGCCAGGCTCCTCTGCTATCTTCTTCCAGCTCTTTTACTAGCGTTGGCCCGGTCTTCTCCTTCGTCGTCTTCTTCCTTCTTCTGTTCTTCCGATGTTTACACGACGCTCTCTCCCGCTGTAATGCTGTGGACACGGCATGCAACAACTTATATAGGCATAAGTGGCGGGGTCACCGGGTTATGTCACCCGATGACCCCGCCCCTTATTACGTCACATTCGGCATTACACGGTAACCCTGCCCCTTATGCCTATATAAGTCGGCACGGACCATGTCCATAGCATTACAGTGGGAGAGAGTGTTCTGTCAACATCGGAAGAACAGAAGAAGAAAGAAGACGATGGAGAAGACCTGGCCAATGCTAGTAAAAGAGCTGGAAGAAGATAGCGGAGGAGCCCGGCAGAAGAACCCGGAGAGAGCGGAGAAGAGGCTGGAAAGCGTGGAGAAGTCGGAAGAGACCCCTGAAGTCGAAAGAAGACCCCCGGAGCTGCCTAATAAACTACTTTAAAAACCTGTCTAGTGTGTTTTTTTTAATTGACTTTCTTTCCCCCCCAGGTGAATGGGTAGGAGTACGATGTACCCCATACTTATTCACATAGGGTGGGGGGCCGGGATCTGGGGGCCCTCTTATTAAAGGAGGTTCCCGGTTTCTGATAAGCCCACAGACCCCGACAACCAACGGTCAGGGTTGTCGGGAAGAGGCCCCTGTCCTCATCAACATGGGGGCAAGGTGCTTTGGGGTGGGGGTCTCTCAGAGCACCCCCCTCCCTAAAGCACCCACCCCCCCATGTTGAGGGCATGCGGCCTGGTAAGGTTCAGGAGGGGGGGCGCTCACTCCTCCCCACCCCCCTTCCTGACCGGCTGGGCTGCGTGCTCGGATAAGGGTCTGGTATGGAATTTGGGGAGACTCCAACGCCATTTTTTTTCGGCGTAGGGGCTTCCCCTTAAAATCCATACCAGACCTAAGGGCCTGGTATGCCCCTGGAGGGGCATTCCCTCTCGCTGCGATAGGAAAATGTGTTTTTTCCATTGCAGCCAGCTCGAAATGTACAGTACCTTGTACCATTCTCGCAGGCAGATGCTATAACTGCCCTTGCATCGTATTTGGTCCATCGGACCAGCATACAGACGAACGGGTTTCCCGCTAGGAACTAGGTCCGGTGGGAAAATTTAAAACATGTTCTATTTCTAAAGTCTGTCAGATTTTTTTCAACCAAAGGTCCGATGGAGCCCACACATGATTAAATTGTCCGACGGATTTGTTTCGTCTGACCTTTCCTGTCAAAAAGTCCGGTCATGTGTATGCGGCATTAGGCTACTATCACACTGAAAGTGCCCGGCGTGAGCTATAAAGCGCCACTAGTTTTAGTGGCACTTTATCATCTTTTTAGCTGTGCTTTTTGGCCGCTAGCCGGGGGGGCCTTTAACACCCATTAGCGGCCTAAGAAAGGATTAAAAGCACCTGTGTTGCAGCGCTGCTGAAGCGCTTTGCAGGCACTTCGGCAGTGCTCCCCATTCATTTCAATGGGCAGGGGCGATTTAGGAGCGTTTCAGGCACTTTATAGGTGCTATTTCTAGCTCTAAAACTCCTCAGTGTGAAAGGGGTCTAAGGCTGGCCATACATTATATAATTATTCCTTTAGGTTTACCAAAAACCATATAATATGGGGTCAAACAAACTACGGTAAATAATTTTCTATTGTATTCTATTAGGCAGGCCCTTGCACTACATAGTTTACGGTAAATCTAAAGGAAAATTGTACAAGCAAATTGAACACGTATGGCCAGCCTAAGAGAACCCGTGAGGTTGAACATTTTAATTGATTGTTAAATGTATATTTCAATGCAGGTGGTGTTTCACCTGTAGCACCCTGGGGTTTAGTCCGGGAGCTCCTCACAAATTTACTTGCCAAGAGTAGTCATCTTGGTCGATTGATAGGGAGGGGTCTACGGATTTCTCCCTAAGTTTGGCCTTATTGCACTTTTCTCTTCTACCACTAGGTGGCCAGGAACTTGGTGTTACTAGATATGAGCAGGGCAACCCAAGGTCAGGTTATGGGTATATGGGGTATCTCAGCCAATGGGCAGAGGTTTTCTTGAATCCCTTGGGCTGCTGGGAGAATCTATATATTTGGGTGAGGTCAGGGGATCTGTGTTCTGTGCCACCTGGATGGCTGTCTGGGTAGGCGTGTGTCGTACGGCCCGGGCTGCTAGACCAGAGATTCGGTCTATCCCGGGTGCACCTGGCTGCCAGGCTTTGCGAGGGCCTATCCAGAAGTAAGAGGGCAGGACAGGGTTGGGACTGGGGTAGTCCAACCGAAGTGATGGTCCTGTCGGCCGGAGAACCTGTGAGTGGTCGGAGATAGAAGGGAAGCTGTTGCCAAAAAAAGGGGCCAACCACCTTTACCAGGGACCACAGTGAGCAACTGAAGAAAGTACTGGAACCATATTCTCACCAAACGGGCAGTCAGGAAATTCCAGGTGATGATCAAGTCAGGGACCCAACCCGTGGAAGAGTTGCTTGCAGGGGGGCCTTCTGAGTCAAGCCAGGGACCTCGTCGGTTAGCAGGAGTGAAGCTTGAGAAGTGTGGAGTACCAAGCTAGGGACCCAACAGGGAAGCGTGGGTGACGCTTGAGGGAGATACCACTGCCAACTTTGGAGGAGCTCAAGGGATTCCGAGTCAATGAATCGGAGGGTCTAGTGAGAGACCGGAAGCTCAGTGTTGAAGAACTACAAGAGGCAGTTGAAGTGGAGCTGAAAGAACTGTTTTGTTTGTGTTAGGAACTGTTAAAGGATTGTTGTCATAGGAAAAAGCATTCCTGCATGTGCAGAAGTGGCATCTTGCTGGGGCCTTTCACTGCACAGCTATCCTCCTACTGAAGTTTTGGAGTCTGCCAATTGAATCTATAACTACTTAAGGGTATCCTGGCCCTAACCCTCTTTCCCCCAAAAATCTAAAAAGGACTGTCAAAAGAAATAAAACCTCTTTTACATCCAAGAAGTGTCTGGTGCCCAATGACTTTCACGATCTTTGCTCCCACTATGCCTCACAACCCACTAAATATTGAATATTATCAGCTATCTTTGGCCTTAGACTAGACAAGGCGAGAGACCTTGATACACACCTGTGAAAGGTGTTTACCTGGAGCTAATCCATTCTAGGAATAATCCTTCTAAATCCCATAGGTCGTGCCACCTGTTCATCTTCCTCCTTGACAGACAGGTTGTATGTGCCTTAGGCTTTAGATCACTGCTCCGATTTTTTGGTATTTGCTAAAAGGATAACTAAATAAGGAAAGAGATTATCTTCTTTATTATTACTAGTTATGTTACTAGTAAGTCCCAGGACTACCCTGATCCCAGACATTATAAAACAAAATAATATTTAGTGAGGTAAGACCCTCACTACTGAGTGTTAATTACCCAGCTTCTGCCTCGACCGCTGGGTCTCTTCACTCCCGCGCAGCTACATAGAGGAAGTGATAGGGTAGGTGTCATTTCTGCCCTTATCACTTCCTCCTAGGGTTGCACCTCATCCCTTTAAACCCAAACACATATTAATTATAAAGGTTCTGAGGCTGATTTATTGCAGATAAGGCACTAAGTGAGTTTAATTACCACCTTAACCACTTCCCCCTTCATGAGCAGGCCATTTTTTGCGATATGGCACTGCGTTATTTAACCACTTGCTGACCAGCCACCGTCATTATACTGCAGCAGGTTAGCACGGCTGCGAGAATCGCTGTAGGTGTATGTCAGCTGCTTTAAAAGCTCTAGGGGGGCCCACGACCTGTGATCGCTCCTCAGAGAGCCAGAACAGAGATCTGTCAATGTAAACAGTTCCCGTTCAAATCCCCATTCTGACAGGGGAATAGAGAGAGATCAGGAACAGCGATCTCTCTCCTCCTCCAGTCAGTAACTGCCCCCACAGTTATAAACACCTTCCTAGGAAACACTTAACCCCTTCCCTGCCAGTGACATTTATACAGTAATTAGATGCTATTTTTAGAGCTGATTGCTGTATAAATGTCAATGGTCCCAAAAAAGTGTCAAAAGTGTTCGATCTGTCTGCCGCAATGTTGCAGTCCCGCTGAAAATCGCCGATCACTGCCATTACTAGTAAAAAAATAATAATAAAAATGCCATAAATCTATCGCCTATTTTGTAGACACTATAACTTTTACGAAAACCAATCAATATATGCTTATTGCATTTTTTTTAACCAAAAATATGTAGAAGGATACATATTGGCCTAAACTAAGGAAGACATTTTTATTTATTTTTTTATATTTATTATAGCAAAAAAAATTTGTCTTTTTTTTTTTGTTTATAGCGCAAAAAATTAAAACTGCACAGGTGATCAACTACCTCCCAAAGAAAGCTCTATTTGTGGGGGAAAAAAGGACATACATTTTGTTTCTATGCAACGTAATTGACAATGCAATTGTCAGTTAAAGCAACGCAGTGCAGTATCCCAAAAAATAGGCTGGTCATTAAAGGGGTTGTAAACCCTCGTGTTTTTTCACCTTAATGCATCCTATGCATTAAGGTGAAAAAAAAAAACTGCCAGTGACCAGTCCCTCAGGTTTTACTTACCTGAGCCCTGGAACTTGACCCGGCGGGGACACGCTGTCCCTCTCCCCGGGGGTTCTCGGCTCTTGATTGGATAGATTGATAGCGGTGCAGCCAATGGCGCGGGGGGCGTGGCCGATTCATACATTCAGTGGCTATGGATGACGAATGCTGGACTCGGGAGCGCGCACACAAGGTAACCCCCCCCCGCAGAGCGCTTCTCCTAGGAAGTTATCTGATGTGGGGAGGAGCCGCGAGAGCCGCCAGGGGACTCCAGAAGTTGTTTTTTGGGCCACTGTGCAAAACACAGTGGAGATAAGTACGATATGTTTGTTATTTAAAAAAATCTTACAATCAGTTTAAGGGGGCAAATCCTTAAGTGGTTAACTGACAATTGCGCGATCGTGCGACGCTGTACGCAACTACAGTTGATGTCCTTTTTTTCCCACAAATAGAACTTTCTTGGTGATATTTAATCACCTCTGCAGTTTTAACATATCCCAAAAAGAGTATGTTGTTTGGTTTGCGCAAAAGTTATAGTGCCTACAAACAATGGGATATTTTTATAGAATTTGTATTTATTTACTAGTAATGGAGGCGATCAGTGATTTTTAGCAGGACTGCGACATTGCGGCGGACAAATCGGACACCTGACACTTTTGACTTTTTTTGGGGGCCAGTGACATTAATACAGTGATCAGTGCAAAAATATGCATTGTTACTGTACTATTGACACTGACAGGGCAGGGGTTAACATCAGGGGCGATCAAAGGGTTAAATGTGTCTCTAAGGGGAGCTTTCTAATAGGGATGGGCCGAACAACCCCCTCCCCGGTCCGGTTTCCCCCAGAACATGCGACGAGGCAAAACGTTTGAGCAAAAAAGTGAACCCTATTAAAGTTTATGGGATACGAACATGAAAAAGTACTAATTTTAGAGGCTTATATGCAAGTTTTTTCAGGAGCAGTGATTTTAATAATGCTTAAAGTGAAACAATAAAAATGAAAGATTCCTTCAAATATTGTGCCTGGTCCCCTTCATTATTTCTTTGCTTCTGATAGAGCCTTGTGGGGCCTGGGAAAACCCTCTTTGGGAGATGCAAAAACCCATTTTCCTGAGTTACCCTGAGTTTGTGGGGTTTCCTTTAAAGGGGTATTTGATGTTCCTGCATGCTCCACTTCTGCTGCCAAGAGCCTTATGTCCATCAAACCGAGTAGGAGAATGGTTGCCGATTACGCCATTGAATTCTGTAGTCTGGCAGAGGTCGCTTGGAACGAGGCCCTTGTTACTGCTTTTTCTCATGATCCCTCGGATAACATAAAAGATGAGATAACAGCCTGAGCCATATCTACGGATCTGGAGAAGTTGATCACGTTTGCCATTCTCTTTGACTCCAGACTCCAAAAGAGACCTTCCTTTAAGGAGCTCTTCCAGAAGCCTCCCGTACGTTTGGCTCCAAGCTTTGCATTTCAACCCTTGACTCCCTCACCTCCCATGCCTCCTGGTACCGAGCTGGCCAGTGAAGTGGAACCCAGGCAATTGGGCTTCACACATCTCTCTGCAGATGAGAGGGCCTTTAGGAGGAGGAAGAGATTGTGCCTTTATTGTGGCCAGGCAGGTCACTTTTTGAAATCTTGTCCTACTCGTCTAGGAAATGCCCGCACCTTGATGCCCTGTAGGGGACAGACCTTAGGTGGCGTTGTTACGTCCCCCGTTATCCTAAAAGGTAAGCCCTTAGTTACGGTTACCCTTTCTTGGTCTGAGTCGTCTATCGTGACACAGGCTTTAGTCGACTCTGGGACTATTCCTGTTCCAGGCCTGTTCCTAGCCAGTGCTTTTGTGTCTAAGCACTCAATTCCGCTTCTTGACACTCTACTTGCCACTGAGGCTATTGATGGGAGACCTCTACACCCTGCCCAGGTGACTAATGAGCCTGCTCCATTGACCTGGCCGTAGGGGCTCTTCACCATGAGATAATCAAATTTCAAGCCATTTCCTCACCTCATTACCCGGTGGTTATTTGTTATCAATGGTTACAGAGGCACAACCCCTCTTTTGATTGGCTTTGTGCTGAGGTTCTTTCCTGGTCACCACAATGCAGTAAAACATGTTTTCGGAAAGTGGCAAAGGTCTTGTGCACCTCTTCACTCTCTTGTGCACACCTCACTTGCCAGAGGAGTACCACGAATTTAGCAATGTTTTTGATAAAGCAATTGAGGACTATGTTGCCAATGCACTTTCTCAAGGGTTCATCCGTAAATCATCTTCTCCTGCTGGTGCTGGCTTCTTCTTTTTGAAAAAGAAGAGGGGTGAACTGAGACCTTGTATCGATTATAGGGAGCTCAATCATATCACGATTAAGAAACGCCTATCTGATTCCGTTGATTATGGAATTATTTGACTGCTCCAAGGGAGCTACAGTTTTCACAAAGCTTGATCTGAAAGGGGCATGCAATCTTGTGAAGATCAAGGAGTCTTGAATGGAAAACTGCATTTATTACCAGGACAGGACATTACGAATACCTTGTAATGCCGTCTGGTCTCTGCAATGCCCCTGCAGTTTTTCAGGAATCCATCAATGATGTCCTCTGAGATATGTTGCAGCAATGTGTGGTGGTTTATCTCTATGATATTCTCATATATTCCAAATCCCTAGAGAGCCACCACATGGATGTCTCCCGTGTGCTACAGAGGCAATAACATGTATTGTAATTTGTAATTTTTACTGCCGATTTTTCGATGGACCCAGAGAAACTATCTGCAGTTCTACAATGGCCTCGGCCCGTAGGTCTACATCCGCTACGTTTTCTTGGCTTTGCCAATTATTATCGGAAATGTATCCATAACTTCTCTGGTCAAACCACTGACTGATATGACCAGAATGGACGGTAACCCACAGAATTGGTCTCCGGACTCCATTAAAGCCTTTGAGTTTCTCAAGGCTGCCTTTGTTTCAGCTTTGCTTCAGCATCCTGATCCTATGTTACCCTTTATTCTTGAGCTTGATGCATCTGAGACTGGAGTAGGAGTGCAATTACGAGATTGGGGATAGAGAATTCTTAGCTATCATCTTAGCTCTTAAAGAATGGAGGCATCTCCTCAAAGGTACCACTGGGCCGGTCCTCATTTTGACTGACCATAAGAATCTCACATTTTTGTCCGAGGCTAAATGCTTATCCCCCAGAAGGGCGTGATGGACTCCTTTTCTGTCAAGCATCAATTACGAAGTGTCATTCTTACCTGGTACTAAGAATGTAAGGGCTGATGCATTGTCGCAACAGTTTTTCTCCGCTTCCAAGATGGAGTCGGTTCCTGCTTCTGTGAACCTCTCAATCATATTCTGGCCACTGTTTGTACTACTCTCACTTCACCGTTGGGTGACAGAATTCTTGCCGCTCAGATGCATTTTCCACAGACATTTTCCCCTTACCTGGTGGCTCCCAGAGGGGGAGGGGTCATTGAGGAGGGGGTACTGTCATGGCTAAGCTCTCAGCCCTCCCTTCTTAGCTCTCAGGTTGCTCAGCTGTCAGTTAATTGCCAGCTCTCATCGTTCCACTGTGGCTCACCTAGTGATCATTTCCTGCTCGTCACTCCAGCCTACAACCAGCTTCTGGCTATTTAAACTGCCTGTTTCATTCTCCTGTGCCTTCGCCTTGGTCAAACATATCAAGAGACTCTTTGCTGTGTTTCTGTTGAAGACTTGCCTGGCTGACATCCCTTCTGGTTCCTGAACCTGTCTGCTGCCTCTGACTATGCTGATCTCTGGCTTCCTGATTTACTAGCTTGTTCTGACTACACGCTTTGGCTACAGTACCCTGGCTATGTTTTGATTAAGTTTTCTATTTGTACCATTTTTTAGCATTATATTAAAAGGTGTGATTTTAAAGTGGTTGTATACTCAATTTTTTAACTTTTACTTACAGGAAAGCCTATAATAAGGCTTACCTGTAGGTAAAAAAAATATTTCCTAAACCTGTACGGTTTAGGAGATATTCCCCTCGCTATGCGCCGCTGACTGCAGCGGCGCATGCGCACAGGGGGATTCTCGGCCTGAAAATACGGCAGTGGCCGGCCGGCCGGCCGGAATGAAATCTCCCGCGCGCATGCGCGGAAGTGACGATATCGCGGCTCCGGCGCTGTGAGTGAGATACCCGGAAGAAACGCAGAGGGAGCATGTCAGCTCCCTCGGCGTGGAGCGGGCCAGATGTCGGGGCCTCGTTCTAAGGTAAGTATTTCATAATGAGCTAGTATGCGGTGCATACTAGCTCATTATGCCTTTTGCTTTGCAGGTGTTAAAAAATAAATAAAAAAAATTGCGGGTTTACTACCACTTTAACTGCATCTGTCTCCGTCTGATTCATAGTTCCTGAGAGTAACACAGGAGCACATAATGTAGCCAGTCTGTGGGAGCCAGAATTATTTTGTTGGTTAGGGGATCAAATACTTATTTTACTCACTGAATTGCAACTCGATTTATAACATTTGCATCATTTGTTTCTTCTGGATTTTAGGTTGATATTCTGTCTCTATCATTTAAAATACACATATGATAAAAATTATAGACCCTTCATTTCTTTTTTTTTTTTTTTTTCCATGAAAAATTCATTTCTTTGTAAGTGGGCAAACTCACAAAATCTGCAGGGGATCAAATAATTATTTTTGCCACTGTATGAATGTGAATTAGGGACCTTAGATTTAAGCTCCTTGAGGGCAGGGACTGATGTGAATGTATAAAACATATGTAAAGCTCTGTGTAAATAGACGGTGCTATATTCTGTAAGTACCTGAAATAAATAAATAATACATTTTTTGTTTCATGGAAATGGGAAGGGTTATACCTGGCTAGTCAACTGCTCCTTTTTTTCCCGCCAGTGTCCAATTCATTGTGTAGAGGACAGTATAACCCAACTGTCTCTGAATATCTGAATCCTGTGTCCCTTAGGGCTCATGTACACGGGGCAGTTGAAAAACTTTTCTGAACGCTGGAAACTGACAGCTGAGAACCGACAGGGAAAACGTCCATTTTACAGCTTTTACATACCACGTTTATGTGAGTTTAGCAGCGATTATGAGCGTTTTTTAAAGGTAACCTCAGGAGACCCTCTCAAATGCCCACAATGCATAAAAAACTAATATAAATTAGTAACTATTTCAGCCATTCTGTGAGAGAAGAGAAAGCAACAGAGAGAGCAGTATGCTTGTAGATAACTGTCTTATTTTTTTATTTTTTTTGTGTTTTCACTATGGATCCCATGATGAGCATGTGTGAGGAAATGTGTGAGGAAATTTGTGAGGAAATGCTCTTGATGTTGCTGTTGCTGAGGCTCCAAAGATGTAGAAAACTGCATGAGAGGACCAGAGTTAGTCACTAATGGATTAATCTATTGATGCAGACAATAGCATGTGGTGAAATGTGTGTTTTTTCAAAAATGTTATATGTTGAAAAACTATCAGAAATTCTTTCCCCTTTAAAAAAAAACCCACAAATGCACGGTTAGGCCTCATGTACACTGCATCTGCTACACTCATGTTTAGAAGCAGTTAGGCTTTTTTTTCCGCACTCCCTGAACTCTCCTCAATGTTATCTTATGTGTACATGTACACTCAGTCGTTTATAGTAGTTTAGAGGCAGTTGAGTTTACTGACATTTTTTTGAAAGCAGAGAAATCGCGTTCAGGACTGTAGTTTACCGGCATTTCAAACGTCAAGCGCTTGTAAACATAGTAAGAGGGATAGATGGATGGATAGATGGAGAGGGTTGGATAGATAGGTGGATGGATGGAAGGAGATGGATGGATGGATGGATGGAGAGAGAGGGATGGATGGATGAGAGGGTCGGATGAATAGAAAGAGAGGGGTGGATGAATTGATAGAGATGGATGGATGTAGAGAAAGGGATGGATGGATGGAGATTGATGGATAGATAGATGGAGAGGGATGGATGGAGAGAGATTTATGAATGGATAGAGAGGGATGGATGGATGGAGAGGGATGGATGAATTGATGGAAAGAGATAGATGGATGTAGAGAAAGGGATGGATGGATGAAGAGAGAGGGATGGATAGTGAGGGATGGATGGATGAATAGATAGATGGAGAGGGATAGATGGATGGATGGAGGGAGATGTATGAATGGAGAGGGATGGGTGGAGAGGGATGGGTGAATTGATGGAGAGAGGTGGATGGATGTAGAGAAATGGATGGATGGAGAGAGAGGGATGGATAGTGAGGGATGGATGGATGGAGATGGATGGATAGATAGATGGAGAGGGATGGATGGATGGATGGAGATGTATCAATGGATAGAGAGGGATGGATGGATGGATGAATAGAAAGAGAGGGATGGATGAATTGAGTGAGAGAGATGGATGGATGTAGAGAAAGGGATGGATTGATGGAGAGAGGGATGGATAGAGAGAGATGGATAGAGAGGGATGGATGGATGGAGATTGATGGATAGATAGATGGAGAGGGATGGATGGATGGAGGGAGATGTATGAATGGATAGAGAGGGATGGATGGATGGAGAGGGATGGATGAATTGATGGAGAGAGATAGATGGATGTAGAGAAAGGGATGGATGGATGAAGAGAGAGGGATGGATAGTGAGGGATGGATGGATGGATGGATAGATAGATAGATAGATGGAGAGGGATGGATGGATGGATGGATGGATGGAGGGAGATGTATGAATGGATAGAGAGGAATGGATGGAGAGGGATGGGTGAATTGATGGAGAGAGATGGATGGATGTAGAGAAAGGGATGGATGGATGGAGAGAGAGGGATGGATAGTGAGGGATGGATGGAGATGGATGGATAGATAGATGGAGAGGGATGGATGGATGGAGAGGGATGGATGCAGGGCCGTTTTTAAGGCAGGGCAAAAGGGGCAGCTGCCCTAGGCCCTGTCATTGTTGTGGGGCCCAAAGCAGCTGCCTCATACTTGCCAACTATCCTGGTTTAAATTCCCTTGAGGTTTTAGTCCTGTGCCGTGTCCCAATATCTCAGTGTGAAGTGCTGCTACTAATGCTGCCCAGTTCTGCCCTATTGTTGTGTACAGATGACTCACCTGCAGACCCTGTGTTTACATGTAAATTACCGGCATTCATATGTAAATGGTGGCGACTGGCGGACTTGATATGTATATCATGCCCCCGAGGTCATATCCACAGTAATCTCTAGCAACCAATCAACAAGCAGAAATCATGTGCTGTAACCGCTAGTAACTAATCAGTGAGCCATAATGTGTGCTGTAACCTCTAACAACCAGTCAGTGAGGGATAATGATACACTGTAACCTCTAGCAACCAGTCAGTGAGCGATAATGATACACTGTATCCTCTAGCAACCAGTCAGTGAGCGATAATGATACACTGTAACCTCTAGCAACCAGTCAGTGAGCGATAATGATACACTGTAACCTCTAGCAACCAGTCAGTGAGCGATAATTATACACTGTATTGATTGATACACTGATTTTGAGTCTAGCTGCTATTTATTGTATGTCTCAGAGCAGGTGGAGAGCAAAACTTCATGGGGGGGGGGCCCTAGAAATGTTTTGCCCGGGGTCCAATCAATATCAACGATGGCTGGATGGATGGATGGAGAGGGATGGATGAATTGTTGGAATGAGATGGATGTAGAGAAAGGGATGGATGGATGGGTGGATGGAGAGAGAGAGGAATGGATAGAGAGGGAAGGATTGATGGAGATGGATGGATAGATCGATGGAGAGGGATAGATAGATGCATGGATGGAGATGTATAAATGGATAGAGAGGGATGGATGGATGGATGGACAGGTATGGATGGATGGAGAGGGATGGATGGATGGAGTGGGATGGATAGATGGAGAGGGATGGATGAATGGCTGGAGAGAGATGGATGGATGGAGAGAGAAATATGGATGGATGGATGGATGGATGGATGGAGAGGTATGGATGGATGGATAGATGGAGAGGGATGGATGAATGGCTGGAGAGAGATGGATGGAGAGAGAAGGATGGATGGATGGAGAGGGATGGATGAATGGATGGAGAGAGATGGATGGAGAGAAAGGGATGGATGGAGAAAGAGGGATGGATGGATGGATGGATAAATAGAGAGGGATGGGTGGATGGATAGAGAGAGGATGCATAGTTAAAACACAAACAATTTTATCTACAAGCACTCTCTTCTGTCACAGAAAGGCTGAAACAGTTAATAATAGAAGCCTTATATGTTATTACAACCATTTGGCGTTTGAAATGCAGGTAAACTACAGTCCTGAAAACAATTTTTCTGCTTTCAAAAAAATTGCTGTTACCTCAACTGCCTCTAAACTCCTATAAATGACTAAGTGCACATGTACACATAAGATAACATAGAGAAGAATTCAGGGGCTGCAAGTCCTTGAAATGAAAGTCATTCTAGTCTAGGCAAGAAATGCAGAACAAAAAAATCTATTAAATTAAAAAGAAAATTACAGTCGATTTAAGCAAAAGGTCTAGTTTACTGAACTGCAAGAAATAAATTTTACGATAAGTCCAAAATCCTTTTTTTTTTTTTACCAGTGTAGCACTGACCCCCAAAAGAGCGGCTGAAATAATTGGGCTTACCGTTACTTTCTTCACCTTGTGCGTATCTAGGGGTTTCCCGAGGTAGATGGCCCAAGAACTGCAGAGACTGACACCAGATCCACTCAAAGGGATTTTTATTTGCAAAAGATAGTTAACGAACAGTCTCTCAACATGGGGTTAGAGGGTTTAGGTGGGGAAAAAAGTCCAGGTACTCTTAGGGTCCGTTCACACAGGGGCAACACGACTTTCAACACGACTTGTGGAGGCAACTTAGACGCAACTTGGACACGACCTGAACACGACTTACAACATGACTTTAAGTCGCCCCAGGCCAGGCGACTTTTGCCACGGCCAATCAGAGAATGAGCTCTCAAGAGGGAACTCCACGCCAAATTAATGAAAAAAAATTGGCGTGGGTTCCCCCTCCGAGAGCATACCAGGCCCTTAGGTCTGGTATGGATTCCAAGGGGAACTCCCTACGCCGAAAAAACGGCGTGGGGGTCCCCCCCAGATTCATACCAGACCCTTATCCGAGCACGCTACCCGGCCCGGCCAGGAAAGGGGGTGGGGACGAGCGTGCGCCCCCCCCTCCTGAGCCGTACCAGGCCGCGTGCCCTCAACATGGGGGGTGCCTTGGGGAAGGGGGGGCCGCGCGGCCCCCCCACCAAAAAGCACCTTGTCCCCATGTTGATGAGGACAAGGGCCTCTTCCCGACAACCCTGGCCGTTGGTTGTCGGGGTCTGCGGGCGGGGGGCTTATCGGAATCCGGGGGCCCCCTTTAATAAGGGGGCCCCCGGATACCGGCCCCCCACCCTATGTGAATGAGTATGGGGTACAATGTACCCCTACCCATTCACCTGTAAAATAAAAGTACCAAAAAAAACACAACACAGGGTTAAAATATTTTATTGCACAGCTCCGGGGGTCTTCCGTCTTCGGGGGTCTTCTCGCCGGACTCCTCCGCTATCTTCTTGTAGCTCTTTTGCTAGCGGAGGAGTCCGGCTTTCTTCCTCGCCGCCGGCCTCTTCTTCCGACTTCGGGGGTCTTGTCCCCCTCTTCGGTTCTTCTGCCGGGCCACCGCGCCTTCTTATAGCTCTTTTACAGGCGGTGGCCCGGTCTTCTGTCGCCGCCGCCGCCTTCCATTCTTCTTCTTCTTCTTCTTCTTCTTCTTCTTCTCCAGGAGATGTTGCCTCGACGATCTCTCCGGCCGGAATGCCAGGGACGCGCTCCGCTGCCACTTATATAGGGACAATGGGGCGGTGTCACATGGCTTTATGTCACATGGGTTGATGTCACATGGGGACTATGACATCGTAAGGGGGCGGGGTCACCATGTGACCAACCAATGTGACATAAAGCCATGTGACACCGCCCCTTGTCCCTATATAAGTGGCAGCGGAGCGCATCCCTGGCATTCCGGCCGGAGAGATCGTCGAGGCAACATCTCCTGGAGAAGAAGAAGAAGAAGCAGAAGAACGGAAGGCGGCGGCGACAGCGGCGACAGAAGACCGGGCCACCGCCTGTAAAAGAGCTATAAGAAGGCGCGGTGGCCCGGCAGAAGAACCGAAGAGGGGGACAAGACCCCCGAAGTCGGGAGAAGAGGCCGGCGGCGAGGAAGAAAGCCGGACTCCTCCGCTAGCAAAAGAGCTACAAGAAGATAGCGGAGGAGTCCGGCGAGAAGACCCCCGAAGACGGAAGACCCCCGGAGCTGTGCAATAAAATATTTTAACCCTGTGTTGTGTTTTTTTTGGTACTTTTATTTTACAGGTGAATGGGTAGGGGTACATTGTACCCCATACTCATTCACATAGGGTGGGGGGCCGGTATCCGGGGGCCCCCTTATTAAAGGGGGCTCCCGGATTCCGATAAGCCCCCCGCCCGCAGACCCCGACAACCAACGGCCAGGGTTGTCGGGAAGAGGCCCTTGTCCTCATCAACATGGGGACAAGGTGCTTTGGGGTGGGGGGGCCGTGCGGCCCCCCCTTCCCCAAGGCACCCCCCCATGTTGAGGGCACGCGGCCTGGTACGGCTCAGGAGGGGGGGCGCACGCTCGTCCCCACCCCCTTTCCTGGCCGGCCGGGTAGCGTGCTCGGATAAGGGTCTGGTATGAATCTGGGGGGGACCCCCACGCCGTTTTTTCGGCGTAGGGAGTTCCCCTTGGAATCCATACCAGACCTAAGGGCCTGGTATGCTCTCGGAGGGGGAACCCACGCCAATTTTTTTTCATAAATTTGACGTGGAGTGCCCTCTTGAGAGCTGATAATTCTGTCAGAGTCGCCTCCGTATAAACGGAGATCCGACTTGGAGGCGACCTCCATTGAAATCAATGGGTACCGGTTGCCTACAAGTCGGATTCAAGTAGTACAGGAACCTTTTCTGAAGTCGGAGCGACTTCAGTAGTGTGCATTAAGACGGCTCTCATTCACTTACATTGCTTTTTAAATGTTGTCCGACCTGAGGCGACTAGGGGCGACCTGAAGTCGGATCGGAGTTGCCCCTGTGTGAACGGACTCTTAGTGTTAAACCAGTATGAAAAAAAACACACCTCTCATATCATGTAATCCAGAGAATAGCCATTCACAACTGGATCCTCACTCTTATTGGATAGTCCTTCACTCACCAGGTCTAGCAGCCAACAAGGTGTTTAAATCAGATACAAGTCTCTGCCACAGACTTGGTGTAGAGCACTTTAGTGAAACTGAAAGGTTGTAGACAACTCGTAGAACCCTCGTATGGTACCAGTATCTTGCAGCTGGCCCAGTGATACCACACGAGATTGGATTTACTTGGGGTTTTCCAACTGGTCCAGGCTCTTGTTGAGAAGCCAACCCTTGCGTGGCCTTCTCCCGAAGAGTCCTCCCCTGGAAACCTTCACAGTTGCTGGGCCTCTCCACTAGCCGAGACGGCACCGGACCACCTCCAAATCCTTCCTTCAGTTTCTTTACCTCGGGCTAGCCAGCCCCGAGGATTGAAGTTGGGTCGATCCGCACCCTAGGTCATGGAAGTCCTGGGGGCTGGTCAGGAGGACCAGGACCAAACAGTCAGAAAGCACTTCTGGACCGGAACCCCGAAACACTTGACATCTGCACCTTAAGTACCCTCTCCCGGAAGGCACAGCAAGAGTGACACTCCCTCTGGACTGGTTCAGAGAGAGTAACCTTAATGCACCCAACTAGACTGCATTTTGCACCCTGCCATGATGACAGTGCTACCTATGGTCAGGCAGAACACCCAGCAGTCCAGCTAGACTGGTGCTGAGGTCTAAATTTAGGATAATTGAACTCAAAACCAAACTACGGTTCAAGGGTAAAGTTAAATGACAAAACACATAGCGTGTGCTCTTCAGGAGCCGACGCTACACCAGTATGGTTTAAACAATAGTACATTGGGGTGCTGCTTCTGTATATAAGCCATTTTAACCGGTTCCCGACCAGCGCACGACGATGTACGTCGACAGAATGGCACGGGCAGGCATATTGGCGTACAGGTATGTCCAATATTCAATGCCGCCCTGCCATCGGGAGCGCGCCGCCGGCGGCGCGCTCCCGTGATGATTGGGACCCCCGTGAGTCCGGTCGCGGGACCCGCGGACTCGATCGCTGCGGGCATCCCCGCGATCGTCTCATGGGACGACTGAATGGAGGAAATGTCGTGTAAACAGCATTTCTCCATTCTGCCTAGCAACTAGTGATGCTGATCTCTGCTCCATGTGATTGGAGCAGAGATCAGTGTTCACTAAATGAAAGCCCAACCCCCCCACAGTTAGTAACACACCCCTAGGAACACTTAACCCCTACACTGCCACCCACTGGTTAACCCCTTCACTGCCAGTGTCATTTACACAGGAATCACTGCATTTATATAGCAGTGATTACTGTATAAATGACAATGGTCCCAAAAATGTGTCAAAAATGTCCGATGGGCCCCCCACAATGTCGCAGTCACAATAAAAATCGCTGATCGCCGCCATTACTAGTAAAAAAAAAAAATAATAAAAAATTATTAATAAAAATGCCATAAAACTATCCCTATTTTGTAAACGCTATAAAAAGGACGTCAATTTTGTTTGGGAGCCACGTCGCACGACCGCGCAATTGTCAGTTAAAGCGACGCAGTGCCGAATCGCAAAAAGTGGTCTGGTCTTTGACCAGCAAAATGGTCCGGTCTGTAAGTGGTTAAACCAGCTGAAGCTGTCCTTAAATATTGTACTGTTCTGTAACAGCATGTAGAGGTTTATGGCATCCCCCAAACCTGGAATTTTAAGTATTTTTGTACTTTTATTTTTTATTTTTTTGGAAGATTGGCACAGGTCCTCTATGGTAGTGACCTGTCTGCCTACAAATGGCCAGAATTAACTACCAAGATTTATGCCCCATAGACTTCAATGCCATACCAGAAAATTCAGATATGAAGAAAATCTAATAGGAAATAGGAAGAATACCTAATAGGAAATTACTGTGAACAATCTTAAAAAGGTTAATTGGACAATAATAAACACAGGATCTACCTATTCAAAATCTTTTTATTTGCCGACAGCACACAGTAGAGGAGAATACCAGATGGTACTCTGAAGCACCATCTAATGGAGACGCATGGTATAGCGCTTAAGAGCGTTCATTCCCTTACTTGCGCTGATCATTTATTTCCTTTTCAAAAAGATTTTTTAACATAACCAAAACACTTTCATAGTTCCTAATGGCATAGCTATTTAAACATCGAAATGAACAAATAGGCGAATGCTATGCAGGATACTCATATATTAACAAAACACCAGCTATTGCTTATTCGATGCAGGTTTGAGATCCAAACCTGCATTGAAGAATAACAGCAAAACAAAAGTTTTAACCACTTAACCCCCCAGGCCAATTCTGACACTTCTTACATAAATGTAAAAATCTGCATTTTTTTTTACTAGATAATTACTTAGAACTCCCCATATATTATATATTATATATTATATATTATATATTTCCTTAACCACTTGCCGACCGCCGCACGCCGATGTACGTCGGCAGAATGGCACGGGCAGGCATAAGCACATACATGTACGTCCTTTGCCTCCCGCGGGTCGGGGGCCCGATCGGGCCCCCGCCCGGTGCCTGCGGCGGTCGGTTTTCGTTCGGGAGCGATCCCGGACGAGGGGACGGCCATTCATTCATGGCCACCCCCTCGCGATCGCTCCCGACGAATGGAAATCCCCGGTGACATCACTTCCTCTCCTGTAATGTAAACACAGGAGAGGAAGTGATGTATTCTCTCCTCCGTGTCGGTATTTTTCGTTCCGACACGGAGGAGAGCGGATCAGTGAGTTGCACCAACACATCCCACACACAGTAGAACATGCCAGGCACACTCACACCCCCCCTTTACCCCCCGATCACCCCCCCAATTACCCCTGCCCCCCAGTCACAGTGACACCAATGTCATTTTTTTTTGCATTGGTGTCATTTGTGACTGTAATAACTGTTAGGGCAGTTAGGGTTAGCCCCCTTTAGTTCTAATGTACCCCCCTAACCCCCCCAATAAAGGTTTAACCCCGTGATCACCCCCCGTCGCCAGTGTCACTAAGGCTGGGTTCACATTGCAGCGGTTTATGAGAACGAATGTGATTCGCACCGCACTGCAGTGCAAATCACATCCGATCTCTGTGCGATTCGAGTTCAGCCATTCGCCGCACCCGCCGCACCCGCCGCACCCGCCGCAAATTCGCACGGGACCCTTTTTTTGGCCCGCAGCAGAATCGGATCGCATGGGTGTTCACACCATGCGATCCGAGTTTGCAGATCGCACTGCGATATGCGAACTGATCTGGGGGTGTCAGTAACATTTCACTGACACTCCCAGCAGTTCGCATAGGGCAGTGTGAACTGCCGCCGGGAGGCATGCGATGCGGGAACCCGCCGCGGATTCGCGGCGTTTCCGCATCGCTCCAGTGTGAACCCAGCCTAATAAGCGATCATTTTTCTGATCGCCGTATTAGTGTCACAGGTGACGCTAGTTAGGCAGGTAGGTATTTAGGTTCGCCGCAGCTTTTTATAGCGCTAGGGACCCCCATATACTACCGCATAAAGCCCCCTGATTGCCCCCTAGTTAACCCTTTCACCAGTGATCACCATATAACTGTTACAGGTGACGCTGGTTGGTTAGTTATTTTTTTATAGTTTCAGGGCACCCGCCATTTATTACCTAATAAAGGTTTAACCCCCTGATCACCCGGCAGGTGTCATTTGTGACTAATAACTGTTAGGGCAGTTAGGGTTAGCCCCCTTTAGTTCTAAGGTACCCCCCTAACCCCCCCAATAAAGGTTTAACCCCGTGATCACCCCCCGTCGCCAGTGTCACTAAGGCTGGGTTCACATTGCAGCGGTTTATGAGAACGGATGTGATTCGCACCGCACTGCAGTGCAAATCACATCCGATCTCTGTGCGATTCGAGTTCAGCTATACAGATAGTATGGCTGAATTCGTGTCGCACCCGCCGCACCCGCCGCAAACTCGCACGGGACCCTTTTTTTGGTCCGCAGCAGAATCGGATCGCATGGGTGTTCACACCATGCGATCCAAGTTTGCAGATCGCACTGCGATATGCGAACTGATCTGGGGGTGTCATTAACATTTCACTGACACTCCCAGCAGTTCGCATAGGGCAGTGTGAACTGCCGCCGGGAGGCATGCGATGCGGGAACCCGCCGCGCATTCGTGGCGTTCCCGCATCGCTCCAGTGTGAACCCAGCCTAATAAGCGATCGTTTTTCTGATCGCTGTATTAGTGTCACAGGTGACGCTAGTTAGGCAGGTAGGTATTTAGGTTCGCCGCAGCTTTTTATAGCGCCAGGGACCCCCATATACTACCGCATAAAGCCCCCTGATTGCCCCCTAGTTAACCCTTTCACCAGTGATCACCATATAACTGTTACAGGTGACGCTGGTTGGTTAGTTATTTTTTTATAGTTTCAGGGCACCCGCCATTTATTACCTAGTCTCACTAGTGTACCCCTAAATTTAGGGGTGTCTACTTTCTAAAATGGGGTCATTTGGGGGGGGGGGGTTTGTGCCATCTTGGCATTTTATGGCCTTCAAAACTGTAACGCCCTTAGAAAGCCTGAAGGCGGTGCTTGGTTTTTGGGGCCCCGTACGCGGCTAGGCTCCCAAAAAGTCCCACATATGTGGTATCCCCGTACTCAGGAGAAGCAGCAGAATTTATTTTGGGGTGTCATTTCACATATGCCCATGGCATGCGTGAGCAATATATCATTTAGTGACAACTTTGTGAAAAAAAAAAAAAGTTTGTAATTTTCCCGCAACTTGTGGCAAAATATAAAATATTCCATGGACTCAACATGCCTCTCAGCAAATAGCTTGGGGTGTCTACTTTCTAAAATGGGGTCATTTGTGGGGGTTTTGTGCCATCTTGGCATTTTATGGCCTTCAAAACTGTAATAGGTAGTGAGAAGTGAACTCAAAAAACTACGCCCTTAGAAAGCCTGAAGGCGGTGCTTGGTTTTCGGGGCCCCGTACGCGGCTAGGCTCCCAAAAAGTCCCACATATGTGGTATCCCCGTACTCAGGAGAAGCAGCAGAATTTATTTTGGGGTGTCATTTCACATATGCCCATGGCATGCATGAGCAATATATCATTTAGTGACAACTTTGTGAAAAAAAAAAAAAAAAAAAAAAAGTTTGTAATTTTCCCGCAACTTGTGGCAAAATATAAAATATTCCATGGACTCAACATGCCTCTCAGCAAATAGCTTGGGGTGTCTACTTTCTAAAATGGGGTCATTTGTGGGGGTTTTGTGCCATCTTGGCATTTTATGGCCTTCAAAACTGTAATAGGTAGTGAGGCGTGAAATCAAAAATTTACGCCCTTAGAAAGCCTGAAGGCGGTGCTTGGTTTTCGGGGCCCTGTACGCGGCTAGGCTCCCAAAAAGTCCCACATATGTGGTATCCCCGTACTCAGGAGAAGCAGCAGAATTTATTTTGGGGTGTCATTTCACATACGCCCATAGCATGTGTGAGCAATATATCATTTAGTGACAACTTTGTGTAAAAAAAAAAAAAAAATTTTTTTTTTGTCATTATTCAATCGCTTGAGGCAAAAAAATAAAATATTCAATGGGCTCAACATGCCTCTTATCAATTTCCTTAGGGGGTCTACTTTCCAAAATGGGGTCATTTGGGGGGGTTTTGTACTGCCCTGTCATTTTAGCACCTCAAGAAATGAGATAGGCAGTCGTAAACTAAAAGCTGCGTAAATTCCAGAAAACGTACCTTAGTTTGTAGATGTGACAACTTTTGCGCAAACCAATAAATATACAATTATTGACTTTTTTTTTACCAAAGACATGTGGCTGAATACATTTTGGCCTAAATGTATGACTAAAATTGAGTTTATTGGATTTTTCTAATAACAAAAAGTAGAAAATATCATTTTTTTTCAAAATTTGCGGTCTTTTTACGTTTATATCGCAAAAAATAAAAATCGCAGAGGCAATCAAATACCATCAAAAGAAAGCTCTATTTGTGGGAAGAAAAGGACGCAAATTTTGTTTGGGTACAACATTGCATGACCGCGCAATTACCAGTTAAAGCAGCGCAGTGCCAAAGTGTAAAAAGACCTCTGGTCATTTACCAGCAAAATGGTCCGGTCTGAAAGTGGTTAAAGCAGTACAGTGGTGTAGTGAGTAGCACTTTTGCCTAGCAGTAAGAAGGGTCGCTGGTTCGAATCCCAACCATGACACTACCTGCCTGAAATTTGCATGTTCTCCCTGTGCCTGCGTGGGTTTCCTCCGGGTACTCCGGTTTCCTCTCACACTCCAAAGACATGCTGGTAGGTTAATTGGATCCTGTCTAAAATTGTCCCTAGTATGTATGAATGTGAGTTAGGGACCTTAGATTGTAAGCTCCTTGAGGGTAGGGACTGATGTGAATGTACAATGTTTATGTAAAGCGCTGCTTAAATTGATGGCGCTATATAAGTAACTGAAATAAATAAAGCAAAGGCCCTGGAGAAACAATATTGTTTCAATTTTTAATGTCACACAATACTTGCACAGCGGTTTTTCAAACGCAATTTTTGTTGGGGGGAAAAAAAATATGCTTTCATGAATTTTAGTGCACACAAGCACAATATAATGTCCTATTGTTTGGTAAAATATAAAAGATGATATTACACCAAGTAAATAGATACCTAACATGTCACGCTACAGAATGGCAACCAACTCTGATACTTAAAGTGTAACTCCACTTTCTTGAGGAAAACAAAGTAGCAAATAAAGAAAAAATAATATAGTGTGTACAATTGTAAATTGTAGTTAAATGTTATTAACCACTTGACCACTGGGCACTTAAACCCCATTCCTAACTAGACCAATTTTCAGATTTCGGTGCTCTCACATTTTGAATGATAAATACTCAGTCATGCAACACTGTACCTATATGACATGTTTGTCCTTTTTTTCACACAAATAGAGATTTCTTTTGGTGGTATTTAATTACCGCTGTTTTTTTGTGCTATAAAAGAAAAGACCGAAAAAATGTATTTTTCTTTGTTTCTCTTATACGGTTTTGGAAATTTGTAATTTTTCTTCATACATTTTAGCCAAAATTTATACTGCTACATATCTTTGGTAAAAAATAACCCAAATCGGTGTATATTATTTGGTCTTTGTGAAAGTTATAGATTCCACAAGCTATGGTGCCAATCTCTGAAAATTGATCACACCTGAAGTACTGACGGCCTATCTCATTTCTTGAGACCAAGCCAGGAAAGGGCAAATACCCCCCAAATGGCCCCTTTTTGAAAAGTAGACATTCCAAGGTATTTAGTAAGAGGCATGGTGAGTTTTTTGAAGTTGTAATTTTTTCCCACAATTTCTTCAAAAATAGAGATTTTTTTTCACAAAATGTTTATAATTAGCAGGTTATTTCTCACCCACAACATATGCATAGCACAAATTACACCCCAAAACACATTCTGCTACTCCTCCTGAGTATGACGATACCACATGTGTGAGACTTTTACACAGCATGGCCACATACACAGGGAGCACCATTAGGCATTCTTGGAGCATAAATTGCACATATCATTTCTTGACTACCTCTTACACTTTTGAAGGCCCTGGAGCACCAGGACAATGGAAAAGCCCCAAAAATGACCCCATTTTGGAAAGAAAACAACCCGATGTATAATCTAGGAGGCATAATGAGTCTTTTGAACATGTCAATTTTTTCTACAAGTTTTTGGAAAATGTGTAAAGCAAAATGAAACCGCAATATTTCTAACACATAGCATGTACATACCAAAACTTACACCCCAAAATAGATTCTCCTATTCCTCCTGAGTGCGGCGATAGCACATGTGGGAGACTTTTACAGACAGAGAGGCCCAACATGCAGGGAGCACCATCAGGTGTTCTAGGGGCATAAATGTTAAATCTAATTTGACTACTTATTACACTTTTGTGAGGTACATGAATGAGTATGACTGAGTACAGCCGAGTACTCATGCTGGTTTGTTTACAAGTGATCGCTCCATCATTTACCATGATCTGTGATGCACCAGGTCCTGCGGACCCGGTGGTCATGAATATTCCCGGGTGCATGCCCCTAGGGGGGGCGCGTGAGAGCACGATTCTGGGAGGACATCAATGTATGCCCTCCCAGAGGTATAGAGCAGCGCTGTAGTCGTCATTCCGCTATGGCGTGGTCGGCAAGCGGTTAAGAAGTACCTTTCCTTTTCAATCTGCAGCCACTGTAATTTTCTATAAATGCAAAGCAGTATGGCTACATGGAGTTGTTCTGTACACAGAATGTGTACTGACCACTCCCCAGAAACATAATTTCCTGCTTGTGTGATTGGCTCACCAATTTTCCCAGAAGTCTGCCTAAGATTCAAGTCAGATTTCAGGCATCTCCTGCAACAAAAATTAAATTTTTGGTGAGATATTTCCAATAGGGGTTTCATGCCCACTTGCCAAGCAGCTTTCTTCTTTCAGCTGACTGATAGTTATGAAACCACTCATATTAGACCCACTGAACCCAGAGGCACAGACAAACACACATGGATTTCTTCAGAATAACAAAAGGTAGGAATCTGCAACAAAGGTTGCTATAATCCTTGCAATGTACATAGATCACCCAGGGAGGAATGTCTTTTTTATTCAACAAAAGTTGAGTTACGCTTTAAAAATCTCCACAGACAACACTTTAAAAGCCTTTACAGGTTACCAGTTTGGAGTTACACAGGAGGTCTGGTGCTAGAATTATTGCTCTCGCTATGACGTTCATGGCGGCAACTCACATGTGTGGTGCAATCACTGTATACTTAGGTGTGCGGGACTGACTTGTGTGATTGCATTTTCACATGAGCATGGGAGGACAGGAGGCAAATAATTTTTTTTTATTATTATTTATTTTAGTTACATTTTTTTTACTCGGTCTCTTTAAACAACTTTACTGCTATTACAAGGAGTGGACAACATCTCTTGTGATAGCTGGGGCAGTGACAAGTTACTCTTAACTGAGACATCTGGGGTCTATTAGACCCAGGCTGCATTCACACCTGAGCGTAGCATTTTCAGGCAAAAAATCGTGCAAATTTACCGTGATTTTGCAGATTTTTTTGCAGCGTGTTTTACAGCGATTTTGCGGCATTTTTTACAGCGTTTTGCCGCGATTTTGTGCAGGGCAAAAGGTCACCAATGTAAAAAGAAGAAAAACGCCCAAATCTGCCCGATTCGAGCGACAAAAAAGGGTCCTGAACTTGTTTGAGCTTCAGGCGTTCGACTTCAGGCGACATGGAGTGGAGATGTGAACCATCTCCATTGAGAATAATAGATTTTTTCCCCTCTAGCGTTTTATAGCTTCAGGCTTCAAGCTACAAAACGCTAGAGTGTGATTGCAGCCTAAATCTCTCCTCTACCCTCAAAGGCATCTGATAAAACCGTGTCAAATATCAGTTTTAAGTGGACTGGCCCTTTAAAATAGAGTGTCATGCTCTGTAATTTGCATTGTATAGATCAACACTTCTAAACTATGGCCCCTTGGGCCACCTGCAGCCAGCTACTAGACTTTTTCTGGCTTTCAGCTAGGGTCAGTGGCTTATCCTCAGTGGCATATCCTCAGTGGTGTATCCTCAGACTCAAAGTGCACAGACTGAGCATTCAGATGAGTTGGTCTCCACCTATGCTTGGGTCCTGATGTAAGGGGCACTCTGATATATAACGAAGGGGGCTCTAACGTGATGGGAATTTCCTGATGTGAAAAGGGGCTCCGATGTGATAGGGAGGATTCTGATGTGAAGGGGAGGAGCCTCTAATGCGCTAGGCATCTTCTGATATGAAGTTATTTATTGGAGTGTGTTTATTCATTTAAATTGTATTAATTAATTGAATGGTCAGGCGTGGGTAGTGGGGTCCCCAGGGTTCTGTGCTGGGACCAATCCTGTTTAATTTGTTCATAAACGACCTGGAGGATGGAGTAAATAGTTCAATCTCTGTATTTGCGGACGATACTAAGCTAAGCAGGGCAATAACTTCGCAGGATGTGGAAACCTTGCAAGAAGATCTGAACAAATTAATGGGATGGGGAACTGCATGGAAAATGAGGATTAATGTAGAAAAATGTAAAATAATACATTTGGGTGGCAAAAATATGAATGCGATCCATACACTGGGGGGAGAACCTCTGAGGGAATCTAGGATGGAAAAGGACCTAGGGGGCCTAGTAGATGATAGGCTCAGCAATGGCATGCAATGCCAAGCTGCTGCAAACAGAATATTGGCATGCATTAAAAAAGGATTAACTCCAGAGATAAAATGATAATTCTCCCGCTCTACAAGACTCTGGTCCAGCCGCACCTAGAGTATGCTGTCCAGTTCTGGACACCAGTCCTCAGGAAGGATGTGCTGGAAATGGAGCGAGTACAAAGAAGGGCAACAAAGCTAATAAAGGGTCTGGAGGATATCAGTTATGAGGAAAGGTTGTGAGCACTGAACTTGTTCTCTCTGAAGAAGAGACGCTTGAGAGGGGATATGATTTCAATATACAAATATTATACTGGTGACCCCACAATAGGGATAAAACTTTTTTGCGGAAGGGAGTTTAATAAGACACGTGTCCACTCATTAAAATTAGAAGAAAAGAGGTATAACCATAAACTACATAGAGGGTTCTTTACTGTAAGAGTGGCAAGGATGTGGAATTCCCTTCCATAGGTGGTGGTCTGAGCGGGGAACATTGATAGTTTCAAAAACCTATTAGATAAGCACCTGAATGACCACAACATAGAGGGAATTGACAATGTAATACTGACATATTATCACACACATAGGTTGGACTTGATGGACTTGTGTCTTTTTTCAGCCTCACCTACTACTGTATGTAATTATAAAACAGATTTTTTGGGGTCTATGAATAATTGTAAAACATACAATGTGTGGCCCTCATACTGAAAAGTTTAGCGATCCCTGCTATAGATAACCATACATCTGTTACAGCACATTTATTAATGATAGCATGAAATAAGAATTACCACTTCAGCTCTGGAAAATTTACCCCCTTCATGACCAGGCCATTTTTTGCGATACAGCACTGTGTTAGTTTAACCACTTCAGCCCCGGAGGATTTTACCCCCTTCCTTACCAGAGCACTTTTTGCGATTTGGCACTGCGTCGCTTTAACTGAAGGGTGGGGAATTAAGCGACGTTGCACCCAAACAAAATTTACGTCCTTTTTTTCCCACAAATAGAGCTTTATTTTGGTGGTATTTGATCACCTCTGCGGTTTTTTTTTTTGCGCTATAAACAAAAAAAGAGCGACAATTTTGAAAAAAAAAAACACAATATTTTTTACTTTTTGCTATAATAAATATCCCATTTAAAAAAAAAAAAAAAAAAAAAAAATTCCTCAGTTTAGGCCGATACATATTCTTCTACATATTTTTGGCAAAAAAAATCGCAATTAGCGATTATTGATTGGTTTGTGCAAAAGTTAGAGCATATACAAAATAGGAGATAGATTTATGGCATTTTTTTTTTTTAACTAGTAATGGCGGCGATCTGCAATTTTTTTTTTTCGTGACTGCGACATTATGGTGGACATATCGGACACTTTTGACACATTTTTGGGACCATTCACATTTACACAGCGATCGGTGCTATAAAATTGCACTGATTACTGTGTAAATGTGACTGGCAGGGAAGGGGTTAACACCAGGGGGCGCTGCAGGGGTTAATATGTTCCCTATGGGAGTGATTCTAACTGTTGGGGACTCACAAGGGGAGGAGACCAATCGGTGTTCCCCTGTACTGGGAACACACCATCGGTCTCCTCTCCACTGACAGGACGTGGATCTGTGTGTTTACATTAGGGATGAGCCGAACACCCCCCGGTTCGGTTCGCACCAGAACTTGCGAACGACCCCCGTGTTCGGTACGAACGTTAGAACCCCATTGAAGTCTATGGGACTCGAACGTTCGAATTGGAAAGTGCTAATTTTAACGGCTAATATGCAAGATACTGTCCTATAAAGGGTTTGGGGACCTGCCTCCTGCCTCAGGGGACATGGGTCACTGCAAATTTTTTTTTAAAAAACTGCCGTTTTGGCGGGAGCACTGATTTTAATGACGATTAAAGTGAAAAAAAAAAGTGAAATATTCCTTTAAATATGGTGCCTGGGGGGTGTCTGTAGTATGCCTGTGAAGTGCCACGTGTTTCCCGTGTTTAGAACAGTCCCTGCACAAAATGACATTAAACGGAAATAACACCATTTAAAACTGCTTGCGGTTTTAATGTTATATCTGGTTCCTGCAATATGGTTGAAAATCATTGAGAAACATGGCATGGGTAGCCCTCCCTGCCCATTACCAGCCTATTTGGGTCTTGTACGCATATTAAGGGGAACCCCGTACCCATATTAAAAAAAGGAAATGCGTGTGGCCCCCAGGCCCTATATACTCAGAACAGCAGTATACAGGCGGTGCAAACAAGACAGGGACTGTGTAGGTTTGTTGTGTTAAGTTGAATCTGTTTGTCATTTTCAACCGGTACATTTTTAAAGTGTAGCTCCAGTCAAAAAAACTATCTTTAAGCTTTTTGGAAAACATAGGGAAGGGTTATCACCCCTGTATAATTTGTTTTGTCGTCCATCTTTTTTCATCTCACTTGCTGCTGTCTCCTTGCGTTTGCAAGTAGGAGATGTTTGTAAGTTGGGTGTTTGAAAGTAGGGGCCTGCCCTATATTATAGCGGTATGTACTGGGTACAGAGCAGGCAGACAGCACGCACTATCTCCTAACACTACTGACTGCAAGCTCTATTATTAACCACTTGTTAGCCCAATGTTTGCATAAAGTGAAAGATGAAGTTATGCTGAGTAAATAGATATCAAACATGTCACTCTTCAAAATTGCACATGCCCGTGGAATGGCGCCAAACGTCGCTACTTAAAAAATCCCCATAGGCGACGCTTTAATTTTTTTTTTACTGGTTACATGTTTTGAGTTGCAGAGGAGGTCTAGGACTAGAATTATTGCTCTCGTTCTAACATTCTCGGCGATACCTCACATGTGTGGCACATGCGAGCACATGGGGACATGGGCGCTTTAATTTTAATTTTATTTTTTTATTGTTCATTTTACTTTATTTATGTTAGTTTGACATTTTTTTCCCCAAAAATATATTTTTGATCACTTTTATTCCTATTACAAGAAATGTAAACATCCCTTGTAATAGGAATATGGGGTGACAGGTCCTCTTTACAGTGAAATCTGGGGGTCAATATGACCCCACATCTCACCTCTAGGCTGGGAAGCCTGAAATAAAAAATAAAAAAAAGATTCTGGCTTTGATCGTACTGGCGAGTTGGTAGAAGCACCGGAGGGCGGTGAGGGGTGGGGGGCGTCTATGGCTGGGTATTTCAGGGTATCACCGAGTATGGCTGGGTATCTCTGAGTATGGCAATTTATGGCAGGGTATTACAGAGTATTGGCGGGGTACTACAGAGTAATAGCAGGGTACTGCAGAGTAATGGGGGTTACTGCAGAGTAATGGCGGGTACTGCAGAGTATTGGGGGGTACTGCAGAGTAATGGGGGTTACTGCAGAGTAATGGGGGGTACTGCAGAGTAATTGCGGGTACTGCAGAGTATTGGGGGGTACTGCAGAGTAATGGGGGGTACTGCAGAGTAATGGGGGTTACTGCAGAGTAATGGGGGGTACTGCAGAGTAATGGGGGTTACTGCAGAGTAATGGGGGTTACTGCAGAGTAATGGGGGTTACTGCAGAGTAATGGGGGGTACTGCAGAGTAATGGGGGTTACTGCAGAGTAATGGGGGGTACTGCAGAGTAATGGCAGGGTACTGCACTGCAGAGTAATGGCAGGGTACTGCACTGCAGAGTAATGGCGGGGTACTGCAGAGTAATGGCAGGGTACTGCAGAGTATGCACTGGTATTGCAGAATATTGGCAGGGAATTGAGGGGTTAAATTCGGTGAGCAGCGATGTGAGCACTGCAGATGCAGCCCACATCGCTGCTGACACCGATCTCTTTCCCCTCCGCTGTACCGATCGGTACAGAGAGGGGAGGGAGGAACAGGCGTCATAACATGACGCCGGTTTGTTTCCAAGTGATCACTCCGTCATTTGACGGAGCAATCACGTGGTAAACGGCCGCTCTGAGCGGCCATTTACCGTGATCCGTGATGCGACCCGGCGGTCACGGATGCTCTCGAGTGAGCACACCTCGGGGCACGCGAGAGCAGAATTCTGGGAGGCCGTTAATTAACGGCCTCTCAGAATTAAACAACTCCCCTGAAGCCGTTAATCGGCAATGGGCAGTTGTTAAGTGGTTAAAGCTAGATCACTAGCTATATAGGTGAGGTGAATATAGTGGTGTATACTGCAGTCAGGGCACAGACAACAACCACTACACAGCAGCAAGATAGGAAATCAGCCAAAAACTATTGGTGTGTACTGTGTTGAAGGTACACAGAACACCCACTGCTTCAGATGCTAAGTAACACACTACACGAGGCCGCCTCAAAGGCGGCCTTATATAGTGTGGGGCGTGCACTACACAGCCTGAGCTATGATTGGCCACAGGCAGGATGCCTGTGGCCAATCATGGCTCTCCTCGCTGCCGGCGCTGCGATTGGCCAAGCATGCGGGGTCACAGTGCATGCTTGGCCAATCATGGGGCAGCAATGCACTGCGCCACCGCAGTGCATTGTGGTCCGCGCGCGTCACTCGAATTTTGACGCGAACGGCCCAAACGTTCGGAATTCGCCGAACGGCCGAACAGCCGAACAGCCAATGTTCGAGTCGAACGTACGTTCGACTCGAACACGTAGCTCATCCCTAGTTTACATACACAGATCTACGGTCCTGCTGTATTCCCGGGCAATCACGGGTGCCCGGCGGACATCACGGCCGCCGGGCACAAGCACCGGCTCCCAAACGATGCCCCCTAGACAGCCGGGAATCAGAGGACGTCATATGACGCCCACCCAGGATGTCTATAGGCCGGGGCTGAAGTGGTTATATGACAATTGTGCTGTTGTGCAACATTGTACCCAAATAACATTTATGATATTTTTCCCCCCATGAATAGAGCTTTCTTTTAGTGGTATTTGTAGATTTTATTTTTTGTGCTATAAACAAAAAGAAAAATTGACAATTTTGAAAAAAAATCTAATTTTTTTTTACTTTCTGCTATAAAACACATCCAATAAAAAAATGTAAAAATATTGAATTTCTTAACCTATTTAGGCTATTATGTATTCTGCTACAAATTTTTGGTAAAAAAAAATCCCAATAAGTGTATATTGATTGCTTTGCGCAAAAGTTATAGCGTCTACAAACTATGGGATACATTTTTTTATTTTTTTGACTATTAATGGCATCTTGTAGCAGGACTGTGATATTACTGTGGACAAATTGAACACTAACTGACTCTTTTTACTTTTTTTTGGGAACCAGTGGCACTAATTCAGTGCTAAAAATATGCACTGTCAATGTACTAATGACACTGGCTGGGAAGGGGTTAACATCAGAGGTGATCTAAAGGTTAAATATGTACCTAGCTGGTGAGTTTTGTGTACTGTGGAAGATGCTTTTACTAGGGGAAAGCATGGAACCGTGTCCCTGCTTTGCAGAAACACAGGATCCATATGCCTTCCCTACTGACAGAACAGCGATCTGTCTTGTTTACAGTGAGTCCGCCGTACCTGACAATAAGCTCCCACTGTGCATAATCACAGCAAGAGCAGCCACCCTGTAGCAGTAAAACTGCTATAGGGCAATTGTGAAGTGGTTAAAGGATATGCAAATCCAAGAGCAAAAATATATTATTATTAGAACTTTTAATACATAATAATAATTATTATTTCTGCTAAGAAAATCGATTATTCTTTTTTTTGGGGGAAAAACCTAATTGTCTTGTTGAGCAATATCTGTCAATATTATTAATACTATTATTTATATAGCCAAGTACTGGCTATATTGCTTTTGCCATCATGGGACATTCCTTATAGTGGAACTCCAGTCATTTTTTTAACTTTCCATATATTAAATCTTCTGCCCTTGTTGTTTTAACTTTGGATAGTAAAACATTTTTTTCTGCCAGTAAGTACCTTATACAGCCCACTTCCTGTTTCTTGTGTGGTAAAAAGCCTACGATTATAACATCATGCACAGTTCTCACTCACTCTTGTGAGAGTTTGCCAGGAAGGGAGGTGGTATGAGTCATAGGAGGGCCAATGAGAGCTGCAGGACTGCAGGAAATCCAGGAAGTGAACAGGCAGTATGTGGGGACAGCATGATAGTAAGGGAGGGGCAGTGGAGGGCAGTATGGGGGGGGGGATTGCTTGATGGGAGGGGATGGCAGTGGAGGACAGTATGTGGGGACAGCATGATGGGAGGGGGAGCAGTGGAGGGCAGTATGGGGGAGACACCATGATGGGGGGGGGCAGTGGAGGGCAGTATGGGAGAGACACCATGATGGGAGGGGGGCAGTGGAAGGCAGTATGTGGATAGAGCATGTTGGGAGGAGGGGCAGTGGAGGGCATATAGTGTCCGCCCGTACTGCGCATGCGCAGTACGGAGCAGAAGAAGCTTCGGAAAATCTCAGAAGATGAACAGCGCCTGCGCCGTGAGTGGAGGTGGTAGCCCCACCATCCAAGCGGACATAGGGTTGGGAAAATTAGAGGGCCCCTCACGGGCTCGCTTCGCTCGCCATGCTTCGCTCGCCACGCTTCGGGCTTGGCCTCGCTGCGCTCGGCTCTTTTATATTCCAACTCTATGTCCACTTGGATGGTGGGGCTAGAACCTGGACTCAAGGCACAGGAGCTGTTCATCTTCGGGTATTTTCGGAATCTGTGTGTGCTGTGTACTGCGCATGTGCAGTACACAGCGGACACTATCCCATGTGGGACAGTATATGATAGGACACCGGCAGAGCGGCATATAGGAAAACCGATCCTGCAGCCACTGAAAGCCGTGCTGGAGCCAGGAGAAGAATGGAAGTGATCAGTTCTCCTATATGCTGCCTGCCAGCCCTCCGATCCAGCCTGGTACTAGCTGCATCCAGAGTGTAGCAGAGTCAAGAGGCAAGCAGTCGTCCATACCTAGGACCCCCAGCTCTGCCCCCCGACTCCGGCTCTGCCTCATACAAGTATAGACAAACCTGACAGGGGGGCCCGATAGCAACTCTTGCGCCCCCTATAGTTATGCCCCTGCCTCTAGTGCCCAGCTTGGGGATTATCATAATTTCCTGATTGCAGAGAGAGAGAGAAAGACCACTACTAAAAGCAGTGGATGGTGGGATATCTAGTCCGGAGGATTGTGATTTTAATGCTGCTGCAAACTACAAGTTCCAGCTGGTTGGAGAGAGGAAGAATGCATGAAGGTATACACCTTGAACCTTTAGAACAACTTTAAACTTTATATGTTTTTACATAGAACAGTGACACAGATTTATCAGAGAGTAGCTCAGTTTTTATTCTTCTGCACGTTATATGAGGTAGTACACCCCGTATTAGTAGCCGCAGCTCCCCTTTAGCTTTCAATAACACAATTTTGCGCAGGTAAACTCACTAATATTTTGACAGACTGCACCTTTATACACTCCCCCCTCTTTGACAGATGCTGTCCTTGGCATCGCAACACAGTAAAGAACAACAAATAACTGCAAGAACCTTAATTACAGCAACAACAGTAGCATATCAAACAACATAATCAGAGTGTTTGCAAGGAGATGTCCTTGGTCGGATCACATTGGGCGGCCGACCTCACTGTCCACCCTGGGTCTTCCTTCAGCAAGTCATCTTCTGCTTGTGGTTCCAGAGCCTTGGGTGGTTGGGGGTCCACAGGGTCAGCTACACCCCCTTAATCCGCGCTCGCAGTTGATTCCTCAGAAGAGTCCAGGGAGTTAGCAGCCTGGCAGTCTCTGAAATTGGCATCTTAGGGCTAACTGCAGGTAAGTCAATGGTGTTTTCCCCTTTGGGGTCAACAAGGGCCAGAGGCCTGTGTTCAATGGCTGACAGGTACCATTCAAAAGGGACTTCCTGTACAGAAGGAATTTCCGTAGAGTCATCATCCCTTCTGTCTGTGGCAGGTTTGGTGGAGCAGTTCCCACTCAGTACACAAGGCCTCAGCAAGTTACAACGGACTGTGGGTCATCATGACCTCTACCTGTTCGACCACCTGGTCATCTTTCTGTAGTCTCACCCAGGTGACTCCTTCCACCATAATGAGCATGTTATTGCACGTCTTCAGAGACAGCGAGGAGGTGTCCACCTGGACTCTAGTCCCGAATGGCTGGGCATAGAACTCATACTCCATGATGGTGACTTTAGACCCAGTGTCAATCAAGCAAGAGGCCACCTGGTTGTTTACTAGAGCATTCATGACTGGACTTGGCATGACCATGACCTCTGGTCTAATGGGTCCTTGTGTAGCCGTTGCTGGAGAACGCCCCTCAGCTCCAAGAGCCACTAGTTTAACAGAGGCCTCTGGGTACTCTTGTTTTCAGAGCAGCCACAGTTTCTGGCTAAACACTCCAAATGCCCACACTGCCAGCACTTCCAGTTTTAATATGGGTCCCTCCACAATGGATTATCGTCCTTTCAGAAATTGGCCAGCTTTTGCTTAAATGTGAACATTTCCTGTCTCATCGACACCATGTTCTGAGTTAGAGCCCCTATAGCCGCCTTCATGGCCAACAGGGCAGACAGGGCCAAGGCCTCTTCTCTCACCTGTGGTGGTTCATGTCTCTTTGTCACTGTCATGGTTGCCTTAGCATCTTTCTGTTCCCATGCAACTGAATCCACTACCGTGTCAATGAAATAGAGGGAGGGCTGTGACTTTATTTACTCCTGCAGGGCCCACCTAATGGGACCAGCATTCATCCCCACCACAAACCGGTCCTCTCAGTAACTAATGTGAGGCACTTATATCAACACAGTCATGCACATCCTTCTTTTCCAGGCGTTTTCACAGATTGTGGAGGGCTACCACGAAATGGATGAGGCTTTCGCCCTCCTTCTGTCAGCAGACAAAGAACTTCCATCCATCTGGGACTGTTGCATTTTCCCCGAAACAGGCCTTGTTCTACATTGGCCCTGGAGTTCTCTGGTAGCACCATCACTACTCGATGGGCGCCATCCTCTAAGGAGTTAATGGTTAGCTCTGTGATCAGCCAGGCGGGGACCTGGTACAGGTGGGCAACAGTCTCCAACCTCTCCTCTAATTCTGATAGAGAGATGTTTGACCAATTAAACTTAGACACCAGGTCCAAAGCCTCTCCTAATGGCACTACAAAATGCTCCAATCGGACATACTCCGATCATGTGTAAGAGAATTCCAATCGGACAAAGTGCCACGCATGATCAGATCGAATTCCTACATCAAAGCTATTGGCTACTAGCCTGAACATAGTCCCGTCGTAACGAAATAACATCATCACGTTCTGAAAGATCGGATTTTCCGACAACTTCGTCCAACCGTGTGTATACAACAGTTTCGGGCAAAATCCGTCGGACAAAATCCGACGGATTTGGTTGTCGGAATGTCCGACTGTGTGTACAAGGGCTAAGACTTAGTCTTATGCCACAGGAGATTAAGAGCATGGCTGTTTTTTCTACTGAATTCAGGTTATGAATAAACATACCTTTCTCAGCCAAACAGACTGGCCGCTATGAATGCTGGGAGAAACTATTTATTTGGAAGGAATCAGGTGATCTAGATCTTTCCTGCCAAGACTATGGTCTGGGTGTATGTGTGTGAAAACCCCCATGGCTGCTAGGCCTGAAGCCTGAGGTCCATCTAGGTGTTCTCCTGGCTGCTAGGCCTATCCAAGCCCTATCCGGGTGTTGGAGATTATGCTGAGAAAACCCTGCTAAATATCCAGAAACAATTCTGAGAGGGACGAAGACCTGAGGTGAAGTACCAGAGGTGACTCTTGCATGGACCGGGGACCCATGGAGAGCCTGGGAAAAGCCTGGGAAAAGCATCAAGATGGAATCATCCATAGAATCCCTGCACCTTCCGTGAATTAAGTTCAGTTACTATAGGAGACAGCCTATCCTACAAAGTACAGATGTGCTGGTTCAGCTTAAAGGCTCTTTTCCTTTACTGCTGTCTACGTTATATCACCATTTTTTGTCTAAGGAGTCTGCCAATCTGCCTGTCAGCTGATTGTTACTATTTTTGACTAAAGGTGGGCCCTATCCCCTCTCCTCCACATTTTTCCTGTTTGTGAAAAATAAACTTCTCCTTGTTTAAGCATAAAAGTGACTGGCGCCCAATTTTTATCTTGTTCACCACCCACCATGCCTAGTAACAGTAACCTGCACCCTGAGGAGTTATGTCGGCCCTCCCTGCTTCTGAGGGTCACCATCAGACCCCTGGAAATGTGTGGTAGGCACTACACATACCCTATATGTAAACTCATAGAATAGCAAAATGATGATCGAATTTGTCCTTCTGTGCCTCACTCTTTAATCTGTTTCCACATGGACTCATGAGCAGTGGCCTTATCTTGACAGCATACCAAGGACAGGGGAACTATGAACTAAGTTACTCTCCCTTTGAATGTGAACCCTGTGGAATGACTTGGTCTGGCTTAAAGCAGGAGTCCGCCGTTTTTTTTTTTTTAAAAGCCAGCAGCTACAAATACTGCAGCTGCTGACTTTTAAAATAATGACACTTACCCGCCCAGCACGCCCGCGATGTTGGCACCCGAAGCCGATCTCTCGATCGTCTCTCGGGTGCTGCCGCCGCCATCTTGGGTATGGGAATCAGGAAGTGGAGCCTTTTCGGCTTCATTTCCCGGTTCCCTACTGCGCATGCGCGAGTCGCGCTGCGCAATAAGGATGGTCCCCGCTGTCTCTGGGATCCGTGTGTTTCCCAGCAGGCAGCGGGGGACCTTCGGAAAGGGGAGTAGATTCTGCGGAAAGGGGCGTACCTTCTGCAGAATCTACACCGGAAGTGGGTGCAGATACCTGTACTGTACAGGTACCTGCACCCCCCTCCCCCCTGAAAGGTGCCAATTGTGGCGCCGGAGGGGGGGAGCGTTCCAATGAGCGGAAGGTCCACTTTAGGGTGGACCTCCGCTTTAACTGATACTTGTTAAAAGTTGTCTGCACACCTGCTTCAGGCCTTACAACAATGCCCCTTCAGGCCTTACAACAATGCCCCTTGGGCACACGTTTGTTTCCATCCCCATATTAAGGTTAGAGGAAAAAAGAGCACATGCCAAGAATGCCTCTTAACAGTTTACTGAATAAATAGACACTAAGGCATTTACTCTACATAATTCAGCCATCCCTTAAAGGTGGCACCAGTCAAAATTAATTACAAACAGTCCAGCATGTTTCAGAGAAATGTGGCATTAGAGGAGATACAAGAGGCCCTTACTCACAAAAGGGATGTCCTAGAGTCCAGCATGCCATGACACAGAGATATGAGTAGACCTAAAAATGCATAAAGCACTTTAATTGCTCTAGGCTTCCCCCCAAGGAAAACTAAATTAAATATGGCCCAACTGCCTGCATGTTCTTCTTGTGGATTACCATCAACACTATATATAACCCTGGCTTCCTATGGTGCACTTAAACTGGCAGGGGCAGGCTGGTGTTTAACCCTAAGTCCTGAGCTTCTCCTAATTTATGGCGGACATCTAGTACTTTATGAAAGAACCTATGTGCCCTACCCTACAGTATTAGTGCTTTCACATACAGTAAAAGTAACCTATAGTTTAGGTTTGCTGGTCCTTTAATACAGTAAAGTGAAAGGATAAGACAATTGGCATGGAGGAACATAAAGGTGTTACAGCAAAATAAAGAAGCACAATAGCTATTGAAATAAACATTCATATTCTTAATTGCGTCTGCAGGTTCAAACCCAAATCTGGTAGATCCAGTTTGTCCAGCCCTGCATGTTAAATAAATTCAATGACCTCATCCTTTTCTCACCATGGAAATAGTGTTTATGCAATGTGGGAACAGCTTCCATTATTTACAGGGAGAAATTCTGCCACACAGAAGTGAAACACATTGATTTTCATAGAAGCTGCAGTATAGTCTGAGATATTATTGTACCATGTGGAAACAGAATGGATGTCTTAAAATGTGAAACTCAAGGTCAAGGAAAAGGTGACTAAATACAGTAGGATAATATTGTCAATCTGGCTTCATAAGATTTTTTCTAATAGTTGTACAATTTAACCACTTCAGCCCCGGAAGATTTGCCTTCTTAATGACCAGGCCATTTTTTGCGTTATAGCACTGCGTCGCTTTAACTAAGAATTGCCCTAACGTGCAAAGCTGTACCCAAACAAAATGACATGCTTTTTTCCCCACAAATAGAGCTTTATTTTGATGGAATTTGATCACCTTCGTGGTTCTTATTTTTTGTGCTATAAACAAAAAAAGAGCAACCGTTTTGAAAAAAATACAATATTTTGTACTTTTTGATATAATAAATATCCCCAATTTTGTTTTAACCGCTTAAGGCCCACCTCCTGCACATTTACGTCAGCAGAATGGCACGGCTGGGCACAATCACGTACCTGTACGTGGCTCTTTAAGTGCCCAGCCGTGGGTCACGCGCGCGCCGCTGGCAGCGCGCTTGCGACGCGGTCCTGAGCTCTGTGACCCATGGACCTGATCGCCGCTGGTGTCCCGCGATCGGGTCAAAGAGCTGAAGTACGAGGAGAGGTCTGTGTAAACAAACCTCTCCCCATGCTTCCTAGTGGGACTGTCACTGATTGTCTGTTCCCTGTTATAGAGAAAGACGATCAGTGATGTCACATGCCAAGCCACGCCCCCAACAGTAAAAAAAACACACACACACGTCACACACGTCACACATAACCCCTCCCCGCCCCCTAGTGGTTAACTCCTTCACTGCCAGTGTCATTTACACAGGAATTAGTGCATTTAAATAGCACTGATTGCTTTATAAATGACAGTGGTCCCAAAAATGTGTCAAAAATGTCCAATGTGTCTGCCATAATGTAGCAGTCACAATAAAAATCGCTGATCGCCGCCATTACAAGTAAAAAAATAATATTAGTAAAAATGCTATAAAACTATCCCCTATTTTGTAAACGCTATAACTTTTGCACAAACCAATCAATAATCGCTAATTAAGATTTTTTTTACCAAAAATATGTTGAAGAATACGTATCAGCCTAAACTGAGGAAAGAAAAAAGTTTTTTTTATATATTTTTTGGGGATATTTATTATAGCAAAAAGTAAAAAATATTGATTTTTTTTCAAAATAGTCGCTCTATTTTTGTTTATAGCGCAAAAAAAAAAAACGCAAGAGGTGATCAAATACCACCTAGAGAAAGCTCTATTTGTGGGGAAAAAAGGACGCCAATTTTGTTTGGGAGTCGTGTACCACGACCGCATAATTGTCAGTTAAATCGACGCAGTGCCGAATCGCAAAAAGGGGCCTGGTCCTTTGGCTGCAAATTGGTCCGGGGCTTAAGTGGTTAAAAAAGGCAATTTTTTTCCTCAATTTAGGCCGATATGTATTCTTCTGCATATTGTTGTTAATAAAAATCGCAAGCATATATTGATTGGTTTGTGCAAAAGTTATAGCATCTACAAACTATGGGAAAAGATTACGGCATTTTTATTATTATTATTTTTTTTACCAGTAATGGCGGCGATCTGCAATTTTCATCGGGACTGTGACATTATGGCGGACAGATTGGACACTTTTGACACATTTTTGGGACCATTTATATTTATACAGCTATCAGTGCTATAAAAATGCAAGGGCCGACATACAGATATGATGGCTTGCGGGAATGTGTCGACCTGCCGCAGTATAACGACGGTGGCTGGTCGGCAAGGGGTTAATAAGAGATGAACTCCAGGTATGTTTTTTACTGCATAGTTACATTGGTTCAGCTTGGATGCATATCCCATACCTGAGTGATCACTGTGAAAGGTGACAATCACTTTAGCGATCACCAGTGAGCTACAATAATAGCAGCAATCCTCTGTGTCCAGTGGCGAGTAGCTGCCCTTCTGCATTGTAACCACAAGGGGTCACTCAGCACTGCTGTCAATAAGAGAATGCATTAAATTTTGAAATGAATATAAGGCATTCTAATTTGAAGAGGTGGAGATTGTGACATCACTGTCCTGTCTCTCATCTCATCCAGTCAGAGAACATCTGCACTGACTGACTCTCTTACTCTGTATTACATACTTCTGACCTCTTATGTACTTCTTACGCATGATCACCTTTACACGTATTGTAAAATGCCTTGTGTTTACTAAGAGCAGTAGCTCAAGCAGAAATGTACATACACAAGTGAATAAAGCAGAGGAATGACTCATTACCATCGCTTATGAAATTCCTTATTTTGAACTTTTTCATTCTATCTGAAAGCTGATTACTGCTATGCTGGCATTTTAGCTAACCCATAATTCTCGGAAAATCCTTTTTTTTTCTTTCAAATATTAACTGTTTTGTTATAATGATTTCAATGTATATGATTCTACATACAGTAGAACAACAGATATAAAACATCTAAAACATAATGTTGACCTTAAAATAATTATAGAAAAGAAATACACTGCCAAGAGTTTTGCATGTATGGCTTAATTGCCAAGAACAATCTGAGTGGCTGCTACAGTGTTTTTCTTTTAGCAGTGCCGGCAGGTCTGGCAGAGGTGGTGCCTAAGCGTTTCGTATGATGCTACGGTGCAAGAAAGTCGAACAGAGTGTCCGGAGCCTCATCTGTGGGTCTGCAGGATGGGAGAGGAACTGTCAGTGCTGTTTGGCATTCTAATTTAGGTATTCGAATTGGGAGAGTTGGAGGCATGGGCGTCCGCAGCAGGGGGCAAGGGGGGTCAAGTGCCCCCCCCCCCCTGGAATCCCCAAGGTGTTGCCGTCGCCGTGCTGCATTTTTTTTCTGAGTCCGCTTGCGGCTGCATCCTCCGCTCTCTCCTCTGGATCACAGCGCTGGCTGGCTCTGTGTTCGGCGGCCGCTCTGTAACACAGTCCCGCCCCCCCAGACCAGCTTGTGTGATAGTAGAGAGAATCAAAGTTCTGCCTATCACATGAGCCGGTCGGGGAGGGGGGGACTGTGTTACAGAGTGGCCGCCAAACACAGCCATCCAGCGCTGTGATCCAGAGGAGTAGATGCCCATCCGTGCCACAGTGCCTGGATAGGAGGATCAAGGGGGGGCTGCAGTGCTCTCCTCCACCACCGCGCTCTCCTGCCCCCCCAGTGCTCTCCTTCACCACCGCACTCTCCTGCCCCCCCCAGTGCTCTCCTCCACCACCACACTCTCCTGCCCCTCCCCAGTGCTCTCTTCCACCACCGCACTCTCCTGCCCCCCCCCCCCAGTGCTCTCCTCCACCACCGCACTCTCCTGCCCCCCCCCGTCCTCTCCTCCACCACGCACTCTCCTGCCCCCCCATGCTCTCTTCCACCACCGTGCTCTCCTTCACCATCGCACTCTCCTCCCAGTGTTCTCTTCCACCACCGCACTCTCCTGCCCCCCCCAGTGTTCTCTTCCACCACCACACTCTCCTGCCCCCCCAGTGCTCTCCTCCACCACCACACTCTCCTCCCCCCCCCAGTGCTCTCCTCCACCACCACACTCTCCTGCCCCCCCAGTGCTCTCCTCCACCACCACACTCTCCTGCCCCCCCCACAGTGCTCTCTTCCACCACCACACTCTCCTGCCCCCCCCCCCCCCCCCCCAGTTTTCTCCTCCCCTGTTCTTGCTGCTCTTCAGCTCTCCCCATTCTTCTCTAGCCACCATCCCAGTGCTTTCCCCCCCAGTGCTCTCCCCCCGTCCCCCCCAGTGCTCTCCACTCCGCCCAGTGCTCCCCCCCTGTTCCCCCCCACAGTGCTCTCCACTCCCCCCACTCCTTTCCCCTACGTGCTCTCCCCCCGTTCTCCTCCCCAGTGCTCTTCCCCCTGTTCTCCCCCCAGTGCTCTCCCCCCTGTTCTTTCCCCCCCCCCCAGTGCTCTCCACTCCATCCAGTGCTCTCCCCCCAGTGCCCTCCACTCCCCCCAGTGCTCTCCCCTAGTGCTTTCTCCCCCCAGTGCTCTCCTCTCTCCCCCTGTTCTTCCCCCCCCCCAGTGCTCTCCCCTCAGTGCTCTCCACTCCCCCCAGTGCTCTCCCCCCTGTTCTTTCTCCCCCCAGTGCTCTTCAGCTCTCCCCATCACTCTCCAGCCCCCACCCCAGTGCTCTCCAGCCCCCCATTCTCCCCACCCCTGTTGTTTCTGACCCCCTGGTGCTCTCCAGCCCCCCCAGTGCTCTCTACCCTCTGTGCTCTCCACCTCTGTTCTTTTTGTCTCCCCCCAGCACTCTCCACTCGCCCTGCATTTTGCCCCCACCCATGTGCTCTCCACCCCCCATAGTGCTCTCCAGTCCCCCGTGCTTTCCACCCCTGTTCTTTCTGGCCCCCACTGGTGCTCTCAAGCTCCCCCCCCCATTTCTCTCCACTCCCCCCTGCTCTTTGTACCCCCCAGTACTCTCCAGCCCCCGTGCTCTCCGCCCCTGTTTTTCTGCCCCCCCCCAGTGCTCTTCACCACCCCACACTCTTAGCCCCCCCCCCAGTGCTCTCAGCCTACCATGCTCTCTACCCCTGTTCTTGTTGGCCCTCCCAGTGCTCTCAAGTTCCCCCCCCAGCGCTCTCCGCTCCCCACCCCTGTGATCTCCACTCCCCCTCGCTCTTTGCCCCCACCCATGTGTTCTTCAACCCCACCAGTACTCTTTGCTCCCACTTCTCTCCAACTCCCACTTAGTGCTCTCCACTTCCCCAGGACCAGAGGGCAGGCTGACTGGGGCCGGAAAATGATGATGGCTGAAGGTGCAGGTGGCCAGGGACCACTCCATCTCACAGCAGACAGATCCTCTGGAAGGAGCACCGTCCCCATCCAAAAACGAGAACAGACCCTACCTGCTGCTGGCCGTCATGGATATCCTGCTGGCATGCAAGGTACTGTACCGAGCATCAACAAACCTTCCCACAGACAGGGACTGCAGACTGAGACATGGGGCACAGGAGGGGCTGCACTGATGGGCACAGTGAGACTGCATTCACGGCACAGTAAAGCTGCATTTGATGGACACAGTGAGGCTGCATTTGATGGACACAGTGAGGCTGAATTTGATGGACACAGTGAGGCTGCATTTGATGGGCACAGTGAGGCTGCATTTGATGGGCACAGTGAGGCTGCATTGGTGGGCACAGTGAGGCTCTGAGGGACTCTGGAGAGGAGTCAAGAGTGGGAGCACCGCCGGGATGGGGGTCATGGGAGAAGTCAGACTTGTGTGGACTGTGGACAGGAGACTATAGGATAAAACCTCCAAGCTGGAGCCAACTGACTGAGCCCTGCACAGTGCACCTGAGAGGAGGTCAGTGAAAGCACCGTCAGGTCAGTCGGGGGTCACTGTTGTAAGGGGGGAGTGAATACGATAATGTAAGGGGTACTGATATAAAGAGTTTCCTCCTTATATTAGTAACCCACCCCCCTTACCTTAGAGTATTCTTTCTGCAGAAGGTGGTCCCCCCCCCACGTTCTGAGTTTCTGGGGTCCCCCTTGATGATTGATCACTTACCACTATTAACTGGAATTTGAATAAATAAATATATATATATATATATATATATATATATATATATATATATATATATATATATATATATAAGCCCTATGTGATTTCATATCTATATCTAATACTCTCTTCATCAAATGTGCTTTAAAATGTATGGTTTTTCCCTTTCATGAACAAGAAAATAATGACGTTATGCTGTTGGGCTGGTATAATAATGCTGTGAGGCTGGTATGACATTTTTTCCAGGGCTGGTTTTTGAAAGCATGGGCGTTCGCAAGGTTACTCAGGTGGCTGCTAGGGACGGCTGAACGGTTCGCCCGGCGGTCGTTTCGCGGCGAATTTCGGCTGTTCACGGTCTGCCCGTTCGGCGGACTATTGGCGCCGTTCACCCGGCGGACTTCCGTGTTTACTGTGTAAAAGAACTTGGACCTATGATGACACATCCATCATGTGGTACAGGACAGCCAATTGAGACATTACAGCACATGGACACTTGGACATTCCCCCTAACTTATAAATAGACCCGATCCGGCGGCCATTTTACATTCTTTCTTCTGTCACTATAGGGAGAGGTTGCTGTGTGGAGCAGGGAGAGATTGCAGTGACCCAAATCGCTAGCTATTTGGTACACAAAAGTTCTTTTCAGGACTGGTATAGGTGTTAGGTGTAGTTCACAGTTCAGGATATAGGTTTGCTGTGCTAGTGATTGTTGCAGCAGCCTGAGTGTCTTTTGTCAGTTTAGAGAAAGGGACAGGACGGTGTGTCTGCTGTAGGGACAGCCAGTTTAGTCATTAGCTGTTACTATCAGGTCCACAAAAGTGCTATTCCAGTTATTGTTCCAGTAGCCTCTGTTTTGTCAGTTTATATAGGGACAGGCAGGAAGCAGTGTGTGAGGCAGTGAGGGTCAATTTAATCAGTAGCTGTTACTATATTAGGTCCACAAAGGTTCTTTTCAGGACTGGTATCAGTGGTATGGTAATAGGCTTGTACACGTATAATATTCTTTCTTCCAAATATAGTGTGGCAACACGCAGGTAAAATCACCTGGTTGTATCCAGGATGGGAAATATGTGTGCCCTAGATTCAGGCTTTATGCAGACTTGTACAATTAGAGGGGAAGAGTTAATGAGCCCAGCTGAAGTAAGTGGGCTCATTAAGACCTCTACAAAAAACCCCAGCATGCTTAGGGAGATGCTCCATCCTGGAACCAATTTTGTGTTGTATAGACTGGGGAGTGTGACACCTGTTCTGTGCGGTGAGTTAACGCCTGTGTGGCAAACCTCTACAACAGAGACAGGGACTGGTGCAGCACAAGGCTGCACTCAGTTGTTAGATAGGGAATCTAAGTGTGTAATTAGAGGTCAAGCTGACCAGGATTTATTTTCATGTTTTATTTTTGTTTGGCTGTTATATGTTTCAATGCATGTAGCATAAATAAACCGCATCTTTTGTTTTTTTTTGCACCTACAACGCTGTCTGCTGTGCCTGATTTTGTGTTGTGAACCCATCCAGGGGGTCACACACACCCGCTGCCGAGCTAACCCCTCACAATAGAAAGAATATTATACTTGACTGCTGCCCTTCTGCTGCAGTCTGCTAATCATTCACAACCTACTTTTTCCACAAAGGTCCTTATAAGGACTGGTAATAACCTGGTGTAGGGTGCTATAGTACATAGGGTTGAGTGAGGTACAGTCTGCTATTCTATAAGGACTGGTATAGGTCCACAATACATAGGGTTGAGGTGCACTACTGCTGACCGCTGCCCTATACTGCAGCAGTCCTTCATCGGTATAGGGACTGACATACAGTCTGCTAATCAGTCACACACAACCTACTTGTTCCACAAAGGTCCTTATAAGGACTGGTAACTTGGTCTGTCTAGGGTGCTATAGTACATAGGGTTGAGTGAGGTACAGTCTGCTATTCTATAAGGACTGGTATAGGTCCACAATACATAGGGTTGAGGTGCACTACTGCTGACCGCTGCCCTATACTGCAGCAGTCCTTCATCAGTATAGGGACTGACGTACAGTCTGCTAATCAGTCACACACAACCTACTTGTTCCACAAAGGTCCTTATAAGGACTGGTAACTTGGTCTGTCTAGGGTGCTATAGTACATAGGGTTGAGTGAGGTACAGTCTGCTATTCTATAAGGACTGGTATAGGTCCACAATACATAGGGTTGAGGTGCACTACTGCTGACCGCTGCCCTATACTGCAGCAGTCCTTCATCGGTATAGGGACTGACGTACAGTCTGCTAATCACTCACACACAACCTACTTGTTCCACAAAGGTCCTTATAAGGACTGGTAAGGTATAGGGTACTACAGTACATTGGGTTGAGTGAGGTACAGTCTGCTATTCTATAAGGACTGGTATAGGTCCACAATACATAGGGTTGAGGTGCACTACTGCTGACCGCTGCCCTATACTGCAGCAGTCCTTCATCGGTATAGGGACTGACGTACAGTCTGCTAATTAGTCACACACAACCTACTTGTTCCACAAAGGTCCTTATAAGGACTGGTAAGGTATAGGGTACTACAGTACATAGGGTTGAGTGAGGTACAGTCTGCTATTCTATAAGGACTGGTATAAGTCCACAATACATAGGGTTGAGGTGCACTACTGCTGACCGCTGCCCTATACTGCAGCAGTCCTTCATCGGTATAGGGACTGAGAGTTTTGTCACAGGGTCATTTAAAAAATGACAGGCAGAGGAAGAGGCAGGCCCTTCCGCAGGGGTGGTAGGGGTAGGGCAGGAGCAACAGGCTTGAGCCAAAGTGGGAAGTTGCAGAAGATGCGTTCAATTATTTTAAAGGACGCACCAGACTTGGTTGAGTGGCTCACTCAGCCTTACTCTTCTGCACCCTCCTTATCCTCTCGATCTGCACCCTCTTCTTCACTCTCTGCTATGTGCACCCCCAAAGACACTACCACCAACAACACCACCACCACCACATACCTTCCGCTTGAGTCACAGGAATTATTTTCCGATCCATATCAAGACATTTCTGATGCGCAGCCACATTTTTTTTCCAGCAGCAGCCCCAGGTGGTCTTGCTTCTGTGTCATCACTGTTTGTTTTTTTGGCCTTTCTTAAATTTTAATTAAATTTTTACATTTATTTTACTTATATTATACTAGTTTTTTTTTTGCAGCAGCAGTAAAACAAAATTCTGCACAACTGCTTCACCCTTATTTTCTTTATTTAAAAAAAAACTATAATTAAATGGTTTATAGTGCTCAAGCACAAAAGTATTGCACCCAAGCATCATAATCCATTTTCCAACAGAAGATGTAGTAGGGTTTTCCAATTGCAAGTTATACTATATCTTGGCGTATTTAATTTATATTGTCATTTATTGTTGCCGCTGACTAGTTCATTAAACCAAGTGTGGGATTCTAGATGTGTATATGTAAATGTGATAGCAGTAGGATAATTTAGGTGCAGCTGCCATATAATTGAGCTCTTGACACTTCTATTATACTGCAATACCAGAATGAACCAGTTTGGTAGTGTAGGGTGGGGACCAGCCTAAGAAGTGGTCAGGTGTATCCAAACAAGAACACGTTTTCAGTAATACATATGTAAAGGTAAACAAGCAAGCTGTGTCTTGTTTTACTATCTTCTATTTAGAAGAAGAAACCTCAAGTATGAAGGTGGCCAGATGTGGCCAGGTTAATTAGAATGTATGCATAGCCAAAATTTGTTTAGTTTTACTCTAAGTAGGGACAGGCTTTATCCCCTATAATGCCGCGTACACACGAGTGGACTTTTCAACATCCAAAGTCCGAAGGACTGAGTCCGTCAGACTATCCGATCGTGTGTGGGCTGCAACGGACTTTTGACTCGCCAAAGTCCGAAGGACTTTAGAATATGGAACATGCTTCAAATTTTTCCGAAGGAACTCCGCCGGACCCGGTCCCCTTCGAAAAATCCGCTCGTGTGTATGCTACTCCGACGGACTAAAACCGACGCTAGGGCAGCTATTGGCTACTGGCTATGAACTTCCTTATTCGAGCCGAGTCGTACGTCATCACGTTCGAATCCGTCGGAGTTTAGTGTGATCGTGTGTGGCCAAGTCCGCTCGGCCGAAAAGTCTGTCAGAACTCCGTCGGAATTCCAGCAGAACTCAGACGGAACTCCTTCGGAAGTCTGTCGGACATAAGTCCTCTCGTGTGTACGGGGCTTTAGAGTATTTTTTGCTATCTATGGGAGATTTTCCTTCACTTCCTGTCTTGGAAACACAACAGGAAGTAACAGAAAGCCTCCCCAAATTGGGGAGAATTCTCATATTAGACAGTTGTCACCAAAACATTGTAAAGATTTTCTTTATTGCTTTTACGACAATGCTAAAATGACTTACTTCATGTCTGTGTGTTGACACCTCCAGACATCATAGACCGTCACTTTGTGGAATATGTTCCTCAATTAGGGGGGACGTCTTTTGGTGAGAGTCTAGATGGGGGTCCACTGTGAGATTGAAATCCCCACACATCAATAGTTGGCCACACCTACATGAAGCAATGGTCTTGAAGACTTTTCTCAGGAACCTGAGTTGATGTGAGTTTGTGCCGTATATGTTGACCAAAGTGTATGGTTTGGAGTTAAGGTCATCCATAATGATAATAAATCTGCCATCCAAGTCTGGCTGGGATTGCCAATCAGGGATCAGGGTTTCGGGGTGGATGATGGTGGGAGACCACAGGAGGGGGGTCAGGAAGGATACCCCTTTGCTGGAGAGCTCTGAGACCCTCATCCAGAGTTGTTATTCTCACTGTTGCTCCATTGTGGGTGATAGAAAGCGTGGCAGGATATCTCCATTTGTGGAGAATTTTGTGTTTACGCAGTGCTTTTGTGATTGTTGCCAAGTTCCTTCACCGTTGTAGAGTATGCTGTGAGAGGTTGGAAAGCAGTTGAATCGCAGAAAAATGCTCCGGGAGCCTGGCTGCTTGGCGGGACACAGACATAATCTTCTTTTTTTGCCTGGAAGAAACCTACTCTCAGTAGCACATCCCATGGAATCTATGTATCCTGTCAATAGCTAGATCCAGGCTAGTCAGGGATGGGACCAGGGAGGAGAATAGTTTGTGGGAAAACTGTTGCAGCTGGTAGTCAGGCACAGACTGAGGAACCCCTCTGAGCTTAATCTTATTTCACCTAGACCTGTCTTCTAGGTCGTATACCTTGTCGCTTAACCATGCGATTTCTTCAGCGTGTGCAGCATGAGCGTCAACCATTGTATATAAAGAAGATGTATATTCACACATTGAGGACTCCATCCTATCCACTCTATCCCCCAAATCATGTAGGTCTCCTTTAGACTGCTGAATGCATGTCATCATGTCGGAGAGCAGTGATGATCGCAGGGAGAGGAGCATCTCTTTAAGTACAGTGTCTGATACTGGTTGCCCCTGGTTTGGAAAGGCAGATAAGGGATCTGAGGCTGGTTGGGGAACCCCTGTTTGCTTGGTTTGTGCCATGCTTACCTCCATACTGGGGTATTACAGAGTGCTGTGGGGTAAATCCCCACGCAGCTTTGACTTGTCCGGGCTGTGGATGGTGGGTGTAAATAACGCTGACGAGCCTTCCCTACCCTGGGGTCTAGGTGTGCTGCTAGATTGCACTTAAGAAGTGCTGGGCCCTGCTGGATGCTGCAAACGCCACCATTTTGTTGTAGCCCGCAGTCACTGCCATTTTTTTGTAGCCCGCAGCCTACCTTATTAAAGAATTTGGTCAGTTTTCAGGACTGTGGCGGGGCTTTTCGGCAGGGTGTAATGCTGCTGCCCTCTGGCTGCACGATGGTAGTTCTGGAAGCGGTGTGGGGCTATTGATGGCTCTGATGGTGGTGGATTACCCCGGCGGCTGTGCGGAGCTTTGTGCAAGTGCGGCCATCTTGCTGCCCGGTCACCGCGCCCCACCCCCCCCCCCCGGAAATCCAAAATTTGAGTTGTCACTTAAATAGGAAAAAAAAGAGTAAGGCTGCCCAAAGATAGGTTGTAATTTTTCTGTGATCAGCCAGCAGGTTGATCAAAACAATTTATGGATTCCCCCATCCACACAAGCAAGGTGGACAGAGGAATCCTCCAAACTGTGCTATTGCATTCTGACAGTAGGGACTCCTCTTCTGTCAGAATGCACTGATCAGTGTTGCAACTGATTGGCTGCAACTGCTGACTAAATGAACGTTTTCCACAATTCCATTTCCACCAAAGTTGATCTGTTGTTCTGTTGAGCGGGAACAGCCATAGATGGATCGAAATGTGGCCGTTCCCTGCTGAATTGGCCGAATTTCAATCTATCCATGGCCAGCAAAGAACTTTCAATTGGGGCACCGGTTTTGGAGATAACTGTCAGGTGGTATTTCCCTCACTTTTGAAAGAACCCCACTTACTTCCAGAATAGGAAGTGAAGGGAAATTTCCCCAGTGGACAAAGATGGCAAAAATAAGCTGACAGGGCTATTACCTATTCCCTACTCTATACAAATAAAGGTTTGGTTTTAAATATAAAGCTTCTTTGGAACTGATTCCAGTTTAGCAGGTGGAGGTGTCACGTTCATTAGCCAGAAGGAAAATTACACCACCTATTTATTTCCTAAAATGATATCATTTGTTTTTCATCAGTCTTTATATATTAGCATTAGATGGAAAGAGAAGGGTTCTGCTGAAAGCTTCTTGATGATCTAGAATCTGCTAACACACCCAGATTTTAAATCACATTCTAGTTATTCTTTTAGCAGGTTTCTTCAGCTTCTCTTGCCTATGGTTTCACAGCATGGAAACAGATGTGTGCTTTTAGCTACATTTAGAAGTTCACGTGTTCCGCCCTTAAAGTGGACCTTCACTCTACTCACTAACTTTTCCTTACACCCCTCATCTATCACTATGTGATTTTTTTTTTCAAATTTACTTTTTTGAGGGAACACATCCCTGCACTTACTGAATTAGGTCATGCATCCCAGAAGGTATTTGGGTACCCCACAACGCGTGAACCATGTCTGGAGGTTGGCGGTCTCTTCCTGACTTTTGCAACCAGCCCCTTGATGGTGTGCTACTGTGCTTGCTTGTCATCAAGGGGCTGGCCAGAAGAGGCAGCGAACTCTGATGTTGTCATAGAGAAAGATGGCAGCACTAGACCGATAGATCTCTACAGAACACAGCTGGAATCGCTGCACATCAGGTGAATATGTTTTTTTTTTTGGGGGGGGTTAAACCTTCGAAAAAGATATAAGGCAACAGACATGCAGGACAGGAATGCAGACTTTTCAGACTTTTCAGACTTCACTAATTGCATTCCAGATCAGTTACTTACTAGGCCAGGATCCATATGACAGAACCTGTGCCGACAACTTTGAAAACCAAGTCAGCAGTGGCATCCTTGAAATTTCTTCCTATAAAATCTTTTACTTTAAAGAGATCAGGTTCATGTAAATAAATTAATCAATATATTAATAACCTTTTTTACATATATAGTTTGTAATTATATACCACGTGCAGTGCTACACAATAGTTGTGCTTGATTAATCATTCTTACCAAGTACACGAGTCAGCCATCTAACTGAAAGCAATGCACTCCCCGTGATTGATATCTAAAAAGGAAGGTTGGATTACACAGATCTCTCTCTAAAGGTAATTTAGAAAATTTATATATTTAATACAATAACAAAAATATGGAAAGTCTTATAAAAAGGAATTTAAAAGGAAAACTTTAACCTCCCTGGCGGTTTTCCTGAGTGTGGTTCGGGGTTAAATTTCAGTACCATTAGCGGTAACCCCAAGCCACACTCGGGATTGCATTGCAGGATCCTAGTGCAGGTTACTTACCTTGTCCCCAGGATCCTGCAATGTCCCCCAGCTGTGCCTGTGGGCTGTGACCTCCGCCCGATGCCTCTGTGTGCCGAGCTCCGTTCCCTGTGTGCGTCACGACCCACGGGGCGGAGCTCGGCGGCAAATACACTGTAATCTTACAGACTACATTACTGTATGAAATCATTTCAGATTTCTTTTGTCTCTAGTGCTTTGTCCAATGCCCTGAATGCAGTTTTATATTATATATATATATATATATATATATATATATATATACGGTTCCATGCGTCAGAGGGGGGTGGAGTCACCGGGTGGTCCCGCCCTCTGTTATAAAAGAAATGTCAGAAGTAGAGAAGCATCACACAACGGGAGCCTCCCATTGTGCGGAGCGGCCCGTGAACCAAGAAGAGACGCTGTGGAGGAAGATGCTGGATGAGAACACCGGACCAAGAAGAAGCGGATCGGAGGAAGAAGAGGATCGGAGGAAGAAGAAGATGGAGGAAGAAACCGAAGGATTAAGACAAGAAGAAGGAAGAAGACCAGAAGAAAGAAGATGAAAGAAGACTTTAATAAAGGAATTGTCAAAGACTGTCTCCTGTCCTTTTTAACACTTTTTTGTCTCTTTTTTTCATGAAATGGTATGGGTACTTTTGTACCCCCTTACCATTTCACACAGGGGGGAGGCCGGGATCTGGGGGCCGCCTTGTTAAAGGGGGCTTCCAGAATCTGATAAGCCCCCCGCCCGCAGACCCCCACAACCACCGGCCAGGGTTGTGGGGATGAGGCCCTTGTCCTCATCAACATGGGCACAAGGTGCTTTGAGGGGCTACCTCAAAGCACCCTCCCAATGTTGAGGGCATGTGGCCTGGTACAGTTCAGGAGGGGGGCGCTCTCTCACCCCCCCTCTTTTCCTGCGGCCTGCCAGGTTGCGTGCTCAGATAAGGGTCTGGTATGGATTTTGAGGGGGACCCCACGTCATTTTTTTTTTTGGCACGGGGTTTCCCTTAAAATCCATGCCAGACCTGAAGGGCCTGGTATGGATTTTGAGGGGGACCCTCATGCCATTTTTTAAATATTTTTTTGGCATGGGGTTCCCCTTAATATCCATACCAGACCCGAAGGTCCTGGTATGGAATTTCGGGGGACCCCCACGCATTTTTTTTCTTAATTTTTTTTTATTAATGCTAATGACCTGTGTGCAGTGCAAATAGCCTTAAAAAACCCCATAGAAGACGTACAACATTAGAATCCTACTATAGCTTGTAGTCAAAATATTCGACCGGGAATGTATGATTGCAACATCATAAGTGAGTTTTGCTGCTCTGTCAAATCTTCTTTAAACATTCCAACAGACACCATAAGCCTTCAATGACAGATTCGACCATAATTCATTTGGATTTTCAGACGAATGCAATTTTTTTATGAAAAACGCAATAAATAAAAATGAATTTTGTGAGTAACTAAATCCATTTATTTTTTGGACGAAAACGAAATTCAGAAAATAAATATTTCAGTCTGCACATGTCTACTGATTGGCTCTGAGAAGGCCGATACCCAAACATCCAACCACACTTGGTTCTAGCCTGTCATGTGCACATCACCGTCCACATGACCAGGCAGAACTTCCAAACACAGCCTGGCCAGACTGGTGTTAAGGCCTACCTACACAATTAACCCTCAGAACCTTTACTGTTCTGAGGCCAAAAAACTCAATTTACAGGCATGTGACATTTGATCCCAAATGTCATCAGCTACATATGCTATTACGTAGGAAGTTTATCATCCTTTTGTGATAGCAATAACGTTAAATAAGTTAAAAAAAAAGAAAGAAAAAAGTTGAAACAAAAGCAATGTTTAATGATAAAAAATGTAAAAAAGTTTAAAGCCCCATGCACAGGCACATACAAATGCAAACATGTACATTGCGTGCGCACAAAAACAGCAATTGCGCTACACATATTAAATATGAGTATAAGAAAACATTTTAGGACCATCATTCACTGAAAGCTGATGACCTGTCAAGGGCTATAAAGTGTCGTTTATGGACAATTTTGGATACTGTAATTTTTGACATTTCACAAGTGCACTTAAATTTTAGGCTTGACAGTTTAAAAGTTTGGCATCTGTTTACTCAATGCAACAACGTCTTTAATATTTTACAAAAAATGGGTATTATTATTATATTGTGTTTGTGTGTACTAAAATAAATGGTAGTGTATTTATTCATTTTTTTTACTGAAAAGTTGGGTTTTTGAAAGCAATAGCAAACCATTATGCAAGACAATGGCATAATGTGCTAGTACTAGCACATTATGAAATGCTTATCTTAGAACAAAGCCCTCCAGCAGCATACTGTCACCACTGACAGGGCTGCCATCTTCACCAGTACATGTAACCAAAGATAAAAAAAAAATCCACCACAGTGTTACCTAGACTATGTGTGACTTATTGGAAAACAGTACGTAGAACACCCCTTGAAAACTACATTCAGCATCACCCCTAGGGTAATTCCTGGGGCCTGATCCGCTAGACTACAACAGCATATAAATGAAAGGATTAGAAATCCACAAGATTGTTTTCAATGAGGAATCAACCGCATAAAAAGTTTCAACAGCTTTGTTAATCCAAAATTTTAAAAAAATATACAAAAATACCTCCGCCATTGCAAATGATTTACGTCCATTCGTGGGAACGAACCACTTTGCCGATGTATATGTGCGTTAGCCTGTCCACAAGTGGTTAAAATGTAACTACTATGTTATAATAATTTCCTTCATTGTCTCTTTCATTGCCATGAAATATTCTTTGGTAATACCTAAGTTCTCAATTATCCACATTGGTGTCACTTGCAATAATACACCTTCTATTTTAGCAGTGGTACAGTTCCTATGTATACAATCTTTATAATGGTTTCTTTTGTAAAAGAGAAGCAGACCCAAGATTTCACTTTTCTGGATTTCAATTGAATCTAATACAACTGGTCGGGAGAGGTACATCCAAGCTACTACCTCCTGTGTAATGCCTGGTCAGCCTCATGAATACAGCACTCAGCCTTGGCAAATCCAACACATTTCGGCCATCTGGCCTTGATCATGGCTAAGCCATGATTAACCACTTCCCCGGGTTGACGTCATATGACATCGGGGACTTGAAGTGGAGATATCTTGATAATGCCTGCAGCTACAAGCATCATCCAGGTATCTTTTTTTTTCAGCTGTCGATTCCCTACAATGTAAAAGCCATCATAGAAGACATGGATCGGAGGGTTTCCGGCCATCTCTATGACCCTCAGAGCCAAGAAGTGATGTCATGATGTCACTTTTGGAGCCAGCAAATGTAAACACTGCTGTTTTCTAGCTGGAAAGTCTGAGATCGATTTTTTTTTTTTGTTATCTCAGACTTTCCAACATAGAGGAGAGATGTGGGGCTTATAGACCCCAGATCTCTCCATAAAAGGAACCTGTCATGCCCTATTCCTATTACAAGGGATGTTTACATTTATTGTAAGAGGAATAAAAGTGATCAAAAAATAAAGTATTAAAGAGAAAGTGTAAAAAATTTAAAATATAATAAACAATAAAATTAATTTTTTTATTAAAGGGCCCCGTCCCATACGTAGGTCACGCCCGCATATGTAAATAGTACTCTACAAAACAATGCATATGAAGTATCACCGCAATTAATAGAGTGAGGCCGCGTACACACGCGCGGACTGTTCGCCCAACCTTGTTCGGCAAACAGTTTGTCAAACAGTCCGCTCAAAATTTGCATGAGCGGACTTGCCCACACACGAGCGGACTGTTTGACGAACAAGGTTGGGCAAACAGTTCGCTCAACTTTTGAAATGAACGGACTCGCCCACGTAAGGAGGAGGCAAATCCGCCCATTTCGAGCGCGTGTACAGGTAGGCGGGGCCCGCGAAGGAGACGTCGCGGGCTCCGCCGCCTGGAATGGGCTTAAAGGGGAACCCCAACGCCGAAAAAAATCGGCGTGGGGGTTCCCCCCAAGTCCACACCAGACCCTTGTCCGAGCACGCTACCCGGCCGGCCAGGAAAGGGGGGCGAGCGAGCGCGCCCCCCCTCCTGAGCCGTACCAGGCCGCGTGCCCTCAACATGGGGGGGTGCCTTGGGGAAGGGGGGGGCCGCGCGGCCCCCCCACCCCAAAGCACCTTGTCCCCATGTTGATGAGGACAAGGGCCTCTTCCCGACAACCCTGGCCGTTGGTTGTCGGGGTCTGCGGGCGGGGGGCTTATCGGAATCCGGGAGCCCCCTTTAAGAAGGGGGCCCCCGGATACCGGCCCCCCACCCTATGTGAATGAGTATGGGGTACAATGTACCCCTACCCATTCACCTGTGAAATAAAGTACAAATAAAAACACAACACAGGGGGAAAAAATATTTTATTGCACAGCCGGGGGTCTTCCGTCTTCGGGGGTCTTCTCGCCGGACTCCTCCGCTATGTGTGTGTAGCTCTTTTGCCAGCGGAGGAGTCCGGCTTTCTTCCTCCCCGCCGCCGGCCTCTTCTCCCGACTTCGGGGGTCTTGTCCCCCTCTTCGGTTCTTCTGCCGGGCCACCGCGCCTGGTCCGGTGGCCCGGTCTTCTGTCGCCGTCTTCCGTTCTTCTGTCGCCGCCTTCGGTTCTTCTGCCGGGCCACCGCGCCTTCTTGTAGCTCTTTTACAGGCGGTGGCCCGGTCTTCTGTCGCCGTCGCCGCCTTCCGTTCTTCTTCTTGTTCTTCTTGTTCTTCTTGTTCTTCTCCAAGCGATGTTGACACGTCGCTCCCTCCGGCCGGAATGCCAGAGCCGCCCTGCGCTGTGACTTATATAGTGACAATGGGGCGGGGTCACATGGTATATGTCACATGGGTTGATGTCACATGGTGACCCCGCCCCCTTACGATGTCATAGTCCCCATGTGACATCAACCCATGTGACCAACCCATGTGACATATACCATGTGACCCCGCCCCATTGTCACTATATAAGTGACCGCACAGCGCGTCCCCGGCATTCCGGCCGGAGAGCTCGTCGAGTCAACATCTCCAGGAGAAGAACAAGAAGAACAAGAAGAAGAACGGAAGGCGGCGACGGCGACAGAAGACCGGGCCACCGCCTGTAAAAGAGCTACAAGAAGGCGCGGTGGCCCGGCAGAAGAACCGAAGGCGGCGACAGAAGAACGGAAGACGGCGACAGAAGACCGGGCCACCGGACCAGGCGCGGTGGCCCGGCAGAAGAACCGAAGAGGGGGACAAGACCCCCGAAGTCGGGAGAAGAGGCCGGCGGCGGGGAGGAAGAAAGCCGGACTCCTCCGCTGGCAAAAGAGCTACACACACATAGCGGAGGAGTCCGGCGAGAAGACCCCCGAAGACGGAAGACCCCCGGCTGTGCAATAAAATATTTTTTCCCCCTGTGTTGTGTTTTTATTTGTACTTTATTTCACAGGTGAATGGGTAGGGGTACATTGTACCCCATACTCATTCACATAGGGTGGGGGGCCGGTATCCGGGGGCCCCCTTCTTAAAGGGGGCTCCCGGATTCCGATAAGCCCCCCGCCCGCAGACCCCGACAACCAACGGCCAGGGTTGTCGGGAAGAGGCCCTTGTCCTCATCAACATGGGGACAAGGTGCTTTGGGGTGGGGGGGCCGCGCGGCCCCCCCCTTCCCCAAGGCACCCCCCCATGTTGAGGGCACGCGGCCTGGTACGGCTCAGGAGGGGGGGCGCGCTCGCTCGCCCCCCTTTCCTGGCCGGCCGGGTAGCGTGCTCGGACAAGGGTCTGGTGTGGACTTGGGGGGAACCCCCACGCCGATTTTTTTCGGCGTTGGGGTTCCCCTTTAAGCCCATTCCAGGCGGCGGAGCCCGCGACGTCTCCTTCGCGGGCCCCGCCTACCTGTACACGCGCTCGAAATGGGCGGACTTTCCGAGCGGGAACAGTCCGCTCATTTCGAAAGTACAGCGGACAAGCCCACACACGGGCGGACTGTTCGCTCAAACACAGTTTCAGCGGACAGTTTTTCGGAATTTCCGAAAGACTTTGTCCGTCCAACTGTCCGCTGAAACTGTCCGCTGAAAGCCCACACACGAGCGGACTGTCCGCCCAAACACTGTTCAGCGGACAAGGTTGGGCGAACAGTCCGCCCGTGTGTACGCGGCCTGAGAGCAAAATTTCTAGCACTAGACCTCCTCTGTAACGCTAATCTGGTAACCTGTAAAAATTTTTAAAGCATTGCCTATGGAAATTTTTAATTGTCGTAGCTTGGTGCCATTCCACAATTATGCCCAATTTTAAAGCGTGACATGTTTGGCAGATATTTACTTAGCGTAACATCAGCTTTTATATTTAACTAAAAAAAAATGTGTTATCTATTATGTTTTCTTGCATTCAAATTAGTTAAAATTTATTTTTTCCATTTTTGCAATGACCACTATTTTATTTCCTAGGGTCTCTGCTAAAATATATATATATATATATGTATATATATATATATATATATATATATATATATATATATATATATATATATATATATATATAATGCTTGGAGGTTCTGAGTAATTTTCTACAAAAAAAATATGATTTTAACATGTAGGAGAGACATGCTAGAATTGGCTTGAGTGGCAAGTGGTGAAGGTCTGATGGCCAAAACGCTTTGGGTTTTTGGACTATTATTCTCCTGCATTAATAAACCGATGTTTTAGCTGACTTCCATGGCACAAGCCTTTTTCCCTAAGCATCCTTATGCCCTGTACACACGGTTGGACTTTCCGACGGAAAATGTGCGATCGGACTGTGTTGTCGGAAATTCCGATCTTGTGTGGGCTCCATCTGTCTTTTTCCATTGGAATTTCCGACACACAAAGTTTGAGATCTTGTTCTAAAATTTTCCGACAACAAAATCTGATTGTTTTAAATTCCAATCGTGTGTAGACAATTCCGACACACAAAGTGCCACGCATGCTCAGAATACATTACGAGACAAAATCTATTGGCTACTGGCCTCTTTATAGTCCCGTCGTACGTGTTCTACATCACCGCGTTCTGAATGATCGGATTTTCCGACAACTTTGTGCGACCGTGTGTATGCAAGACAAGTTTGGGCCAAAATCTGTTGGAAAAAATCTGACGGATTTTGTCGTCGGAATGTCCGACCGTCTGTACAGGGCATAAGGGTTCTTGTTCACTAATGCCTAAAAAAGTATTGTATGTTTGTTTTGATCTTTCAAATATTCTTATTGAAAATTTGCAATTTACAAGCCTCAAACAGAAATAGAAAGGGGTAAATTTATATAGCTTGTATCTAAACCATTACCAATGTTTTACTGAATTGATATAATGCAAAACAAGTTGTGTTTTTAAGCATACCGATGTTTTGTTTTTTTCTACTGAAGAAAATGCAGACCCTTATTTTCAATCTGCCCGTAAACATGTGCTGTGCATAGATCGGTAAAGAACCCCACAGAAATCTATGTCAGTATCTTGTACACATACGCATGCATTCACATGCAAATACAGGTGTACAATGTTAATTTGAAAAGATTAGAATCTGATCTAAAATCTGGATGGCTACAATTTATTTTATGCATGTACGTGTGTACGCGCAAATACGTGCAAAATAAACGCAATACATTTCTGCCAGGAATATGTGCAAGCATCAGTCTTGTGTGCAAATAACAAAATAATTATTATAATATAATGGTAGTCTGCATAAATCACACCAATATGATGTAACAGTTCTTTATTTTAGAGTATGATATAGAATGGACTTCAAATATACAAAGACAAACAGTATATCAACATTCACAGCTAATGTATAAGTGCTTAGAGAAAATACAGAGAAGAGTCATTAGGAAACAGCAATGCATTCGTAAATAAATATTATAAACAGACTAAATCCACATTGAAAAGATCATCTTCACTTATGTTATGAAGGTACTTTTAGTGCTGGGCAAATTTGAGAGCATTGTATTTAATTCATTTATTGCTATTTTTGGTACAGGGTAACCCATCACCCCATGAGTTTGCCAATTGGTTACATACCTTTCAATAAAAACACCAACACTTAGCCAATACACCTCATGATTTTAACCACTTGCTTACTGGGCACTTAAACCCCCCTCAGTCCCAGACCAATTTTCAGCTTTCAGCGCTGATGCACTTTGAATGACAATTGCGCGGGCATACAACACTGTACCCAAATGAAATTTTTATCATTTTTTTCCCACAAATAGAGCTTTCTTTTGGTGGTATTTAGTTACAGCTCGGAGTTTTATTTTTTGCTAAACAAACAAAAAAAGATGCAAAAAAAAAAAAAAAAAAAAATCATGTTTTAATAGTTTGTTATAAAATTTTGCAAACGGGTCATTTTTCTCCTTCATTGAAGTGCGCTGATTAGGCGGCACTGATAGGCTGCATTGGTGGGCACTGATGGGCTGCATTGGTGGGCACTGATGGGCTGCATTGGTGGGCACTGATAGGCTGCACTGGTGGGCACTGATAGGCATAGTTAAGGCGGCACTAATAGGCACAGATAAGGCGGCACCGATGGGCACAGATAAGGCGGCACTGATGGGCAAAGATGGGCACAGATAAGATGGCACGGATGGGTGGCACGGATAAGTGGCACGGATGGGTGGCACGGATGGGCACTGATAGGTACCACAGATAGATGGGACTGATGGGCACTGATAGGTGGCACTGATAGGTGGCTCTGATAGGTGGCACTGCTGGGCACTGATGGGCGGCACTGCTGGGCACTGATGGGCGGCACTGCTGGGCACTGATGGGCGGCACTGGGGTGCAGCACCTTTGAGGCAGATTTTGGGTGGCACTGTGGGTGGCACTGCTGGGTGGCACTGTGGGTGGCACTGTGGGCACTGCTGGGTGGCACTGTGGGCACTATGGGCACTGCTGGGTGGCACTGACAGGGGGCACTTACTTTATTTCAGGATGGCACTGCGGGTGGCAGGTGGGCACTGGCAGGGGGCAGGTGTCCGTTTAAATTGCTGGCCGTGATCGGGACTGATGTCCCGAACACGGCCGCCGGCGATCGGCTTTTTTTTTTTCTCCTCGCGCTGACAGCGCGAGGAGGAATACTAGCCGATTACCGGCTCCGTTTTATCACATGATCAGCTGTCATTGGCTGACAGCTGATCACGTGATAAGGGGTCGGGATCGACCCCTTACACGGATCGGTGATCAGGCGAGTCTCACGGACTCGCCGATCACAGAGCGCGCCGCGCGCGCCCCTCAGGGGGCGCGCAGGCCGCTCGTATCCGGGATGACGTCAATAGACGTAGTCCCGGAAATGTGGGTCCGCGCTATTGCCGTCATTTTGCAATAGCGCGGTACCCAAGTGGTTAATGAGGTCAAATTGCAGAAGCCATATACAAAAAGCAGAGTCAATAATAAATATCACCAACGTTATGGGGCTACAAAGGACCCCTTTCTCAAGAGGCACACTTTCTGGCTAGTCCACCCAAAAAATCAGTTACAGGAGGAGTCTGTCTGGCTACTTGAATCATTGCTTTATTACATCTATTGTGGGCTCGAGTGTTGATCTCTCTATATACCATACCTGTACTCCCTGTATCCCCAACACTAAACCATAAACTTGCATTCCCCATAACCCCAACTCTTTATTATGAGAGTAAACCCTTGTTTGCATACTTACCTCCTCTGTGCTAAAGTCATATGATGGGAATCGACTGCTTTAAAATGTTTCACTCTGAAATATTTGCTTAAAATTTGTGCAGTGGAACCTTCCAAAAAGAACTTCATAACACTTGATTGGATGACTTAAAGTGTTTGTAACCCTAAAAAAAATAAAAAATAAGAAAAGTAGAGCTCATGTTCCTTTATAGCAGAATAAACAGCACAGTGATTGTGCTGTCTAATCTTCCCCTATCTAAACTGTAAAAAACCTGGCTGATCCTGCCACTTCCTGTGCCCCCCTCTATAAGCTGACCACGATAATTCCTGACTACAGTGGTCAGCTTACATCCCCCTGTCATTTTCAGCTCTCCTCTGTACTCCTCTCCCTCTCTGCCTGTCAGCTCCCGTGTCTGTGTCTCTGTCTCCACCCCCCCTCCTGTCGCTATTCATATTAAAAAAAACTTTACAAAACATCCTTGCAGCCCCTCTCCTTTATCTGGCGATAACTTATTCTGTAAATGTTTGTTTACAAAAGATGATTGTAAATATCTTCAGGCCACTCTGCTACTACGGTCCAGGGCCTCAGTGGGAGGTGCCAAGCGCCCATCACAGCGGTCACGTGACTCCTGGTTGACGTCAGAGGAATATCTTGGCTCCTCCCTCTGTAGACCTAGCTCGTAGTAGCAGAGCGGCTGGGAGTCACATGACCGGCTTCAAGACACTTGGAAAAATTTATTTAGAGGCAGCTTTTTAAACAAACACTTACAGAGTGTGTTATTGTTAGATATAGGAGAGGGGCTGCCTGTGAAAGGCTCTTTTAGGGTTACAATCATTTAAAAAAAATACAGCTTCAAGTTAAATAAAAGGATATAGTCCTTTAGTAAATCAAATTTTTTTTATTAAAAAGAGCCTATTTACCCTAATTGGATGAGCTCTACAGAGCTTTCAGCTTTCAACAATACCCATCTTTCATTAACCATTATCTCCGTTACACCTTTATGTATACAATCTATTTAGTCAACCTTTCTCGCCTTTCTAACTATTTCACATACCAAAGACTGATCAATTTGACTGTTATTGACAAATATATTGGGATTGTTGTATAAAAACTTTAGGAAATGCAGCCTTGTTGGTGATAAGTAGGATGTGTGAGATTGAAAGACCAAGAATTATAAAAAACAATGTGGCTGTACCGAAAGTCAAAAGTGGACATAATGTTTGTCTTACATGGGTCATTCAAATTTCACATGTTGGTGGAGTAATTCTTCCTCTTTAATAAATCTTCTTTTTTTATTGCAGGTAAATAATGGATTCCAAGCAGAAGCAATGTACGATCATTAAGTTCCTGATGAAGGGATGCAGTCTGTCCTATATTGATGGTCTCACAGTGCATGGTTTGTCTTCAGTGCTGTTTTGCCCTTCTTTAAACTTCTTCGTCCATCTGTGCACATTGCTCCTGTCAATGTGTCATCTCCATAAGCAATATGTAGCCTTCTGTGGATGTCAGACAGCCTGCATGCCTCCTTTGTCAAGACCTCAATGATGGCACATTGCTTCTGCTTGGAGTCCATTATTTACCCTCAATGAAAAAGACGAATTATTATAAAGGAACGGTTACTCTATCAACATGTGAAATTTGAACAAACTACACACGTTAATAAAAAAAAAAAATTATGTCCACTTTTGCATTACTTTCCGAACAGCCCTTGAAATAAAATTCTGGTAACATTGGTGGCTCAGATCTTCGCACTATCCATTCAACAGAATTGTATGGGGAAGATAATTCTGTAGCCACTCCCGCAAAAATTCTTCTTATCTAGATGACCGAACAGCTAGTTGTAGCTAGCTACATACAGTTAGTCTTGTTCTGTAATGTTGAGTAAGATAACTGAGTTACCTGTGTGGATATAAATTCTGGGGTCCAGTTGAATGTGACTATCTGCTTTTGCTGGGGTTTTAAGATTTGGAACCAGTATAGAAAAAAAGAACATTTCAATTAATTTGAGCTAATTTATAAAAAATTTATCAAAGAAACAAACATGCTGCAGAAGTGGAACCAGTGTTTATATCAACCAATAAAATTCCATCTTTAAAAGAAAAAGATGTTTGGTTGGTTGCTTTGAGCCGTAGCTCCACTGTCCAGCTTCAATAATGTTTTTTAAACTGGTACTTGGGGGCCAGTAAAGGCCTGTACACATGATACGAAAATTGGAAAATTTGTACGACGAGCTGTCTGCTGATTTTTGTATCATTAGTACGTTGCTTTCGATAGACGTCTTAACTTTTTTGTCAGACAAAAGCTGGATGTGCAGACTATAAAGTTTTTGTCGGATGTGAACTCAACATCCGCTTTTCATTAGTATGATTTTCGCATGAAAAAAAATCGTAAGAGCAAGACTACGCATGGCCAGAAACGAAAGAATACATACAAAACTTAAAAACTTAATAGATCCAGTTTTCTGGGCTTCCATGTAGGACCAAGGAGTTCTTCTCTTTTTTTTTTTTTGTTTTCATGCTACTAAGGGAATTTTTAAAAATTTCCTAACTGGGGAAGGTTAAGTACTGAATGGACATTTTCATGTTCTAATCTGTCCTATCAGCAGGAAAAGGAGAAATACAGCCAGGCACTTAATACTTAAAATCCATTATTGTTCTTTCAAAGAGCGCAGCCAAACCATAGACACGACAAATGTCCTCTAATTCTATCATTCTAATGCTATAATTCTATCATTCTAAATAATTTTATTATTGAATTTAATGGTAGTCAGTTAACCATGTACTCTCTTTATATAAACTTAAAAAATATGAACCTTGCCCTCACTATTTTTGTAAAAATGTAATTGCTGGTTCTAATAATTAAACTCATTTTTTTCTGTATTGTTTTAACCAGTATCTTTCAAAAAGAAGAACCAAATTAAACCTGTCATTTTATTATGAGAGCTGGAAAACATTTTCATGGGGTTATTTAGGATCAGAGTTCAAAATCTAGGATTTAAATAATTCTATAGTCTTTTATTATTGAATTTAATGGTAGCCAGGTAATCACATGCTCTCTCTATATAAACTTTGTGTATATTGGATAAAAATATGAACCGTTTTTTTTTTTTTTTTTTTGGTTTTTGCTTGTAGCTGTGAAGATTTAATTGCTGATTCTTATAATTCAATACTATTTGGAGGAAGAACGAACAGTAAAAAGTACATCAGAACAATCTACAAAGAAAAATGTAACAGTAGAAATTTAAATAAATATTTTGAAGGTACACATTTGTAGATGTTCCTTCATTCAAACATCTGCCTAGTTATGGCCACTTTTACATTCATTGCAAGATACATTTAAAGCAACTATATGCAAATACTAAGTAGAAAAGTATTGGAAACAAGGGAAATCATGTAGAAAAATTACCACATTTGATTAGAATTAAAACAAAATATAAATAAGCAGTAAATAACAAAAACCACTTCAAAAGTATGACAATGTAAATACAGTATGTGAGTCGTTTGTAATACGTTAAAATATGTAATAAGTATTGTAACACAGAGAGACTATAAAGCCAAATTTAAGTTTGTATAAAATATCAAATTGGATCAATAGATTCTAGATACAGCAAAATGGTTATCTGCGTGCGTATATTGTTTATTGCTGAGACAACCACAACCAGAAATCTAAAAAGTCGCCCTCCTCTAGTATATTGCAAAAAAAGGGCATCTGTATGTAAGCAGCAGTCTGACACGCTCATTGGAAAGCTCAGCCAGAACTCTCCAATGAGCAGGGGTTATTTTCTAACTTCATCATTTATATTTCCCGTGAGTGGTTCAGCACTGATAGCCTAGCACCATTCCTGGGTATGATCTTTGCCTGTTCTGACTGGCAAGCTCAAACTTTAACACAGCCAAGGGTATTAGACCACTATAGAGAGACAACTGCTTCAACACAGATAGCAGATATCCTGTTCTGTGGTATATTGGCAGGGCACAGGCTTTTTTTACTCTGGCATGTATAAGTTGTCTCACCAAATTCCGAAATGACAAATACTGTAATGGGTATTTAACCAAAATATGATTTAAATATTTAATCTTGAAGTATAATTCACCAAAAGTTGACGTGTCAGATGTTAGAGATGCTGCCTAATTAAATATGGAAAATACAACAAAAGGAGTGGATACAAACCAAGGGGAATGGTACACCCAGAGCTGAAAGCACACTTAACTGATAGGCACATTTAATGGTTAGATTCCCTGAGAAAGAAAACCAGTGTGACACCACCTATTACATTGCACCTAATTTCAACATCAGTTTTTGATGGAGTGTTGCTTCAAAAGGAAATCTGTCTTTTGCCTATTCAGGGCCCTATCTGCTGGTACTGGTACTGCTGGTTCCATTGTTTCTTTGTCACATTTTTCACTTCTGAGATTTGACTTAAGGTGGTTGTAAACCCATTCATGAAATTTGATTTAAGCACATATATCCATAGTGTTTACTTGTCTCTCTCCAAAGCTCTAAGTGCTGGTTCTCTCTGATGCTCCATTCCTCTGTCATCAGAATGAGTCACGTCTGAGAAGTTCTCTGACACATGAGATAACATGAGCTAAAAATATGTGCCAGGGAGGGAGCTTAGAGGGAGATGTGTATCATCTGAGGTTGTTCACTTAACTAGGTATATGTGAGGGTTTACATCCGCTTGAAGTCCTGGGTTGGATACGTTTCAGCTAGCATGGGGATATTGGCTCTACACAGGGCTTTTGGCCCTCTATTCACCTCACAAACATGCATCCTTGGCCATTAGCTACTCAAGTGTTAATTGCTGTGGGAGGAAAAGGAGATAGTCATGTTCCCCTCTACCAGGAAGTACATACTTTTTGGGGGTCTCAACTCGTGATCAGAGTGGATAGAGGGCACAATTAAATTAAATACCTGCAGTAGGGAGCATCTGTTATGCAGCATATTTATTACTTTGCCCTGGACAAGTAAAGTACAGGTTCACTTTAAGGTTAAAATGAATACAATTAGATTTTTTCATTGTGCACTTACTATACGCCTATCAAAATTATATCACAAAAAACAAGAAAAGAAAATATAAAGTAATATATTACATTCATTCATACCTCCATGTCAAAAACGATAATGCCTAAACAATGTTTAAACAAAAATAACACTCCCATTGAATATGATGGAGTATTTACAGTAGCAGACTCTAGGCTGTATATAAATAAATATTAATAGACACCACCTTCTTCAAAGTATTGATAAATTAATTGCCTGTATATTTATGCTATATTAATTGAACTATACTTAAGTTACCTTTAGTAGGAATAACAAAATTTATTTTCCAGCCTATAAAAATATACTAGCAGTGACATGTACTAAGCTCCCTAATGTCCCTGGGGTGTTATCTTCAGATAAAATGAGCATAGCACTAGGTTCACATTTTTTCAGGAAAGTACAGTAAAAGGTAACCCTTGCAGGGAAACAAACTAGGTATTGATAGATGATGTATGCCTGACCGAATGAGCATTTTTGTTTCTTGGACATCTATTGCTTTTATGCTGGCAGTAATATACAGTAGATATTTTCTACATTCTTTTTATTTCCCTCTGTACATTTGCGATAAATATTGGCACATGTAAACTAGGTTTAATCGCCTGCTTGCGATGTGAAGTTTTTTATGTCTCAGATTTCAAGTTTTCATGTCTTCACAGTTTTAGGGGAATCTCAGAAATTTTGGAGTTAATCACTCTTCCATTGACCATGTCTTGGACTATAGTCTTGACCTTGCGATTTGTATCTGAAAGAAGAGAAGTTTAAATGATTTAGTAGTTCATTTACATGCACTGTATGCACCAGAAATTAATTTTAAGGGTCAAGCTGCCGAAAAGTTATAAGTAGAGTGTTATAGTGTGAGACTTCAACTGTTATTCTATATTTTTGGGGGACTACAGCAATGAAATTTTGCCACTATCAGTGCTCTCGGGTGTTACCACTTATTCAGTTGCATAATACAATTTGACACTGTACAGTTTCTCTTCCCTTGGACCTTTTGGAGTACAGTCAAAACTGCATTACACTTGAAATCACTAAGGCCATTGACAAGAAAATTAGGAGTCTATGGGGGTTATTTACGAAAGGCAACTCCATTTTACACTATACTGCATTGGAAATGCATTGAAAATGAACTTTTTTAAGTTAAACTACAGTAAGTCAGAGGCGATGGGGATATCACTGGAGGGTTCCATCCAAAAAAATCTGGAGGACAATTTTAAGTTTAAATGGACAGCTACAGCGCTGAACTATCTAGGGATACAGATTCCACCTAACTTAATAGATGCATATGCATTACATTTTCCACCCTTATTAAGGGAAATCAGCATAATGTTGAATGAATGGAGTAAATCCTCACACTCCTGGTTTGGGAGAAGCAATATTTTGAAAATGAACATAGTCCCTAAGTTTCTTTATCTGTTCCAGGCGTTACCGATCCGGATTCCACTGCCCTTTTTTAGTAAAATCCGAACAATTTTTATAAAGTTTATATGGGCAAGTAAGCGTCCTAGGATTAATGGGAAGCTGTTAACACTGCCTAAAGAGGCGGGTGGAATTGCAGCACCGGATTTATACAAATACTACCAAGCTACTCAGCTTGGTAGAATTGTGGACTGGTGCCGTCATAGAGACAGTAAAAGGTGGGTCGCTATGGAACAACAAGTAAGCCCCATTCCTTTAGATAGAGCCATGTGGTGCGGTGCAGCTATACCTCCTATATTAAGAGCCCATCCTTTAATAGGACCTACGCTCCAGATGGGAGCTAAAGCCGTATGGACCCCCAGAATCTCAACAGCAAAATCTCCTTTATTTCCCATTCTTGGGAATCCACACTTCCTGCCCGGCCTGGAACCAGGAGTATTTAGAAATTTAAGAGAGAAGGGATGTTTTCAGGCATCGCATTTCTTGAGGTCTAAAAAATGGCTATCAATCAGTTTGCAATCAGGAGGACAATATGAACTACCCCTTTGGTAGGCGTTACAGGTTAAACATTTTTTGGATACTTTGGGATCGACGGAGGATTTTACTAAGTTTGAAGGATATTGTGAGGAGAAGGAGTCTCTTTCCCATATTATTTCTAAGATATATGCCTTAATAATTTCTCCTTCGGAGGATATTGATATAATGAGTTTAGATAAATGGGAAAGGGATCTCGGACAAACCTTCACCCCGGCCCAACGTCAGAAAATAATACATTTGACTTTTAAATCATCTAGATGTGTCAAGATACAGGAATTAAATTATAAAGTATTAATGCGTTGGTATTATACTCCATCACGAATGCATACTTTCTTTCCAGAGTCATCGGACAGATGTTGGAGGTGCGGTAAGGAGAGAGGCACTATTGCCCATATTTTTTGGTATTGCCCAGTAATTAGACAGTTTTGGAAAGAGTTTCGGAAAATCTCTCAACTGTTTACTGAATATTATCTTATGGAAGACCCGGCCTTATTTCTATTACAATGTACACACATCCCACTAGAGAGATACAACAATTCAATGCTATGTCATCTGGTGAACGCAGCTAAAAGCTGCATCACCACTTGCTGGAAGGAAACAGGGGCACCACGAATTTCGCAATGGTTAAACAAAGTAAGGAAAACTGGGATCATGGAGAATTTGATCTCTATGCCTTCGGAGGAAAGGGAATTTATAGTGCAAGTCTGGGCCCCTTGGGAAACATTTTTACAGTCAGAGGAGGGGAAAAGGTTGATTGGAGAGGAAGCTGAGGATTAGACTAATTGGTCGAGTGATGTGAACCTTACCCTTTGGTGGGTGAGGTCGGTTTCCTCCCCTTCTCTCCCTCTTACCTATCCTCTCTTTGTTCCCCCCTGATGTTGTTTAATAGAACATGTGTTTACCAGAGTGTTTCGTATATGTAATTATTATTAACAACCTATGTTTTGTATCTTTGCAAAGAAATAAAGAATAAAAAAAAAGAAAAAAGAAAATGAACTTGGAAGTGCAGCCGCTGTAGATCCAAGGGGGACATGCAAGGAAAATAAAAAACAGCACTTTAGCTTGCACGTGATTGGATGATAAAATCAGCAGAGCTTCCCCACATTTCAGATCTACCCCTTAGATCAGGGATCCTCAAACTACGGCCCTCCAGCTGTTGTGAAACTACACATCCCATGAGGCATTGTAAAACTCTGACATTTACAGACATGACTAGGCATGATGGGAATTGTAGTTCCTGAACAACTGGAGGGCCATAGTTTGAAGACCCATGCCTTAGATTTACAGCGACTGCACTTCCAAGTGCACTTTCAAGTGTACTTGCAGTGCACTTGTAGTGCAAAGTGGAGTTGCCATTTGTAAATAACCCCCTATTATTATTTTTTATTAATTTCACAATTCAACTTGTTCAAGTGTGAAAATTACCCTTAGTTTATGATTTGACATCATAGACTGGTTTAATGTATGCTGTACAGCAGTGCTTAACCATATAAGTAAAAATAGACAATGTTGATTGAGAAAGTGAAGTTCCGCTTTAATCATTAACCTATACAAACTGTATTATAATCATTAAACATAACCTTTTGATAGTTCTCTTATCTCTCTTAACAAATTAATCAATCGCAGGATCAAGCATAAAATTCATTTTTCAATAAAACTTAAAATTATATTACCTTTTGAGTTGGTAGATAGTCCACTGAAAAAAAAAAATATATATGTCAAAAAACAATAAAAAGTAAAATGTTTAGCCAGCTAAAATTGGATCTTCTAGCTAGGTTATATATATTAAAGTATCTATATTTAGCACCATCTAGTGTGCTAGATGTAGTTAGTTGCTAGTGTAGGAAAATTTGGCCTGGCTGAGAGCCAGGCCGGGGTTAAAGGAGTTGTAAAAGGTTTGTGTTTTTTCCCCTTAATGCTTCCAGCCAGTTCCCCTCCTCACCGACCTCACAGACCCGGTGTCCGGGCCAGAAATGCCAACAGTTCATGCTCAGGGAGAAGTTGATGCTGCGCAGAGGAGGGTAGACCGGTGATGTGTCGAATACTGTCCCCCGTACGCCTGTGCATTATAGGGCGGACCATACTATACTGCCCTGTACTTCAACTTCTCCCTGAGCGCAAACCGTTGGCATTTCTGGCCGGGACACCGGGTCTGTGAGATTGGTGAGGAAGGGAGCTGGCTGGAGAAGAGAGGCGACTTGGGAAATTGGATGAAGGGAACCCCCAGGCCGCAGATATGACAACACCAATGAAATTCATCTGATGAGGGGGATTGTCTTGGTGCCCTTACGGGAGTATCCATACTAACCGAATCAGGAGAGATTTGTAAAGTGCTTTTAATTAACCCTCATGAGGGTAAGTGTATGACTGAAGGGGGCGACACAGAGCACTAGGTTCCTCTTACAAGATTGTGGTGTGGTGAACCTGTTTTTAAATAATTTTTCTTCGGTTTCTGGGAGTTTTGTGGAGCACTACTCTACACCTTAAGAATCACCTATCTTTGGGACCTTATGAACTTTTTCTCATTGCTTTTAATATCTCTATTTATGTAATATATTTAGTAGCGCTGTTAATATAGTAGTTCTGTTTGGGACTTCGGTCTAAATAGGTTTTACTATATATGTGTATAGATATGCTAATAGATTATAACAGCAGCTTTATTAGGAAGTCATCCATTTAGGGCTTGGTCAGTGATATACAGTGGTGTGAAAAAGTGTTTGCCCCCTTCCTCATTTCCTGTTCCTTTGCATGTTTGTCACACTTAAGTGTTTTGGAACATCAAACCAATTTAAACAATAGTCAAGGACAACACAAGTAAACACAAAATGCAATTTCTAAATGAAGGTGTTAATTATTAAAGGTGAAAAAAAATCCAAACCATCATGGCCCTGTGTGAAAAAGTGTTTGCCCCCCCTTGTTAAAACATACTATAACTGTGGTTGTCCACACCTGAGCTCAATTTCTATAGCCACACCCAGGCCTGATTATTGCCACACCTGTTCACAATCAAGGCATCACTTAAATAGGAGCTGCTTGACACAGTAAGGTCCACCAGAAGATCCTTTAAAGCTACACATCATGCCGAGACCCAAAGAAATTCAGGAACAATTGAGAAAGAAAGTAATTGAGATCTATCAGTCTGGAAAGGGTTATAAAGCCATTTCCAAAGCTTTGGGAATCCAGCGAACCACAGTAAGAGCCATTATCCACAAATGGCGAAGACATGGAACAGTGGTGAACCTTCCCAGGAGTGGCCGGCCGCCCAAAATTACCCCAAGAGCGCAGCGACGACTCATCCAAGAGGTCACAAAAGACCCCACAACAACGTCCAAGGAACTGCAGGCCTCACTTGCCTCAGTTAAGGTCAGCGTTCATGCCTCCACCATCAGGAAAAGACTGGGCAAAAATGGCCTGCATGGCAGAGTTCCAAGGAGAAAACCACTGCTGAGCAAAAAGAACATCAAAGCTCGTCTCAATTTCTCCACAACACATCTTGATGATCCCCAAGACTTTTGGGACAACATTCTGTGGACCGATGAGACAAAAGTGGAACTCTTTGGAAGGTGTGTGTCCAAGTATATCTGGCGTAGAAGGAACACTGCATTTCATAAAAAGAACATTATACCAACAGTAAAATATGGTGGTGGTAGTGTGATGGTCTGGGGCTGTTTTGCTGCTTCAGGACCTGGAAGACTTGCCGTGATAAAAGGAACTATGAATTCTGCTGTCTACCAAGAGATCCTGAAGGAGAATGTCCGACCATCTGTTCATGTACTCAAGCTGAAACGAACTTGGGTTCTGCAGCAGGACAATGATCCTAAACACACCAGCAAGTCCACCACCAAATGGCTGAAGAAAAACAAAATGAAGACTTTGGAGTGGCCTAGCCAAAGTCCTGACCTGAATCCTATTGAGATGTTGTGGTATGACCTTAAAAAGGCCGTTCATGCTCGAAAACCCTCTAATGTAACTGAATTAGGACAATTCTGCAAAGATGAGTGGGCCAAAATTCCTCCAGGACGCTGTAAAAGCCTCATTGCACGTTATCGCAAACGCTTGGTTGCAGTTGTTGCTGCTAAGGGTGGCCCAACCAGTTATTAGGTTTAGGGGGCAATCACTTTTTCACACAGGGCCATGATGGTTTGGATTTTTTTTCACCTTTAATAATAAACACCTTCATTTACAAATTGCATTTTGTGTTTACTTGTGTTGTCCTTGACTATTGTTTAAATTGGTTTGATGTTCCGAAACACTTAAGTGTGACAAACATGCAAAGGAACAGGAAATGAGGAAGGGGGCAAACACTTTTTCACACCACTGTATATATCGGTATATTTTATCAGTGATATTTGTATTTTTTAATGTTTGTTATTTAACCAGTTGAGATCTGCGCTATAGCCAAATGACGGCTACAGCGCGGACCTCCTTTGCCGGGACGACGTATATTGACGTCGTCCCGTGCACGAGCAGCCTGCGCGCCCCCTGAGGGGCGCGCGCGGCGCGCTCTGTGCTCGGCGAGTCTATGAGACTCGCCTGATCACCGATCCGAGCAAGGGGTCGATCCCGACCCCTTACCACGTGATCAGCTGTCAGCCAATGACAGCTGATCATGTGATACAACGGAGCCGGTAATCGGCTATTATTCCGATTACGATTACGATCACCGGCGGCCGTGATCGGGACATCAGTCCCGATCACGGCCAGCCCTGCCAGTGCCCACCTGCCCCTTGCCAGTGCCACCCATCAATAAATAAGTGCCCCCGTCAGTGCCACCCAGCAGTGCCCATAGTGCCACCCATCAGTGCCCACAGTGCCACCCATCAGTGCCCACAGTGCCACCCATCAGTGCCTGCAATCTGTCTCAACAACGGTGCTGCACCCCAGTGCCACATATCCGTGCCCATCAGTGTCATCTACCAGTGCCAATCAGTGCCCATCAGTGCCCAGCAGTGCCACCTATCAGAGCCACCTATCAGTGCCACCTATCAGTGCCCATCAGTCCCATCTATCAGTGGTACCTATCAGTGCCCCTTAGTGCCACCCATCTGTGCCACCCATCTGTGCCACCCATTCGTGCCACCCATCCATGCCATCTTATCTGTGCCCATCAGTGCCGCCTTATCTGTGCCCATCAGTACTACCTTATCTGTGCCTATCGGTGCCACCTTAACTATGCCTATTGGTGCCACCTTAACTATGCCTATCATTGCCCACCAGTGCAGCCTATCAGTGCCCACCAGTGCAGCCTATCAGTGCCGCCTCATCAGCGCACTTCAATGAAGGAGAAAAATGACCTGTTTGCAAAATGTTATAACAAACTATTAAACGTGATTTTTTTATTTTTTTTATTTTGCATTTTATTTGTTTGTTTAGCAAAAAATTAAACTCCCAGCTGTAATTAAATACCACCAAAAGAAAGCTCTATTTGTGGGAAAAAAATGATAAAAATTTAATTTGGGTACAGTGTTGTATGCCCGCGCAATTGTCATTCAAAGTGCATCAGCGCTGAAAGCTGAAAATTGCTCTGGGCAGGGAGGGGGTTTAAGTGCCCAGTAAGCAAGTTGTTAAAGAACAAAAAAAACAAACCCATAGAACCCCTTTAAATTTGGGTCCGTGCTGAGTGACTCAGGGAGGCTGGATGACTCAGCAAACAGCATTTCTGGTGACTACTTTCTGAAATCTTGGAGAAACTTCCAGAAGAGGATGGAGTCTAGGTGGAGCTGCTTGGAATGTTGATGAGGGCCCCAGCCAATGCCCAGCAAAATGGGCTGGCAGGGGATGGGCCACCTCATAAATACTCATGAGGGGCAGTCGGGTGGAAGATGGAGATGCAGTGCTGAGGAGGCTCTCGTGGCTTTTAAGAGTGCCCCCATGTCTGCGGGGGGGGTGACCTCGGGCCTGGTGCTCAGGTGCTGGAGGGACCCTCCACAACACATGGAGGAATCCTTTAAGTAAGGAGAGGACAGCGGGAGCAGGTCAGCATGTCCAGGAGGTCTCCTGAGAAGTCAGCCAGGTGGGCTGGTGAGTGATCAGTCTGGTAGCACTGTAGAGAGAGAATGTCAGTCTGGGAGGACTGTGGAAGTAGCCATGAGGGCTAGTGAAAGGCAACTGTAGTAAGGTGGGCTGGCAGTGCCTGAAGATCAGTAGCCACAGGAGGAATGTAAGCGAGTCACTGGACTTTTCTACACAACCAAGGGGAACGGGGCCCCCTGCTTGTAGAGATCCACTAAAGGTCTCCTAGCTTACTTTTTGGCATGCAAGTGAGTGCAGGAGGAAGTGGTGTATATAGACTGTACAGAGGAGAAGTTGTCTTTGGAGTTGTCTAAAGTCAAGTGGGCCTTGTATAATAGCCCTTCTCCCCACCTGAGTTCTAATCACTCAATAAACCAACAAAACAAAGTGTTGGACTGTTTTCTGACTCTGAGAGACTGAAAATTCAGTGTGTCTGGCTGTGCAGGGTGGGAAATTCCATTTCCCCTTTGGCTCCCTAGGGGGTACATTCTTAACGAGTAGAAAATTAGCTTTTTAACAAGTCATGGTTGACCTCTGTAGCTGCAGGCACCGTGGAACAAGGCATGCTCAAAATTTACATCAGAAGCACAAAAGTTGTTCAAGTTGTTCTCTTAGCAGCTCAGCTCACTCTGCTACTTCTCCAAGAGCTCCTGCTCTGTGTTTGCATTAGAAATTAGAGGTGGGAGCAGGGTGAGTAGAGTGAGAGAATTGCTTATAAGCCTGGAACTTGCCTGTGAACTTAGAGAATGAATTGTTCTACAATGCCTGCAGCTACAATGACCAGTAAGGACTTGTTTTTAAATCTCATTTACTGTTTAGGTTAAATATGCACATACAGTACTTGAAAGTCCAAAACTTGACAACATGTTCACTTTAATTTTATTGAGTGTTTAGGTGTTTCTAGGATTTGTTTCCCCTGATTTTCAAATTTTACATCAAAACACACCTTCCATAGGGACAATAAGAGGAACAAATTAAACATGCCTAGCATGCATCAAATATGCACGGGGCCTCTCCCACAAAGGTTTAAATGAAATACTAGGATTCTGGGAGCCAAAATGACCCTCACATGTAATTATACCTGCTGTTGTTTCCATCTATCAGTCTTCTGTAGGTGGCAATTTCATTCTCTAGACGACTCTTGATGTCCAGAAGGATCTTATACTCGTTGCTCTGTCTTGATAGATCATTCCTAACTCTGCTCAACTCGGCCTCCATCTGGCAGATCAGTTCCTGGATCTTCTGGAGCTGTGTGCCAGAATTGCACTGGGTCTCATCTAACGTGTTCTCCAGTCCCTGTTTCTAAAAGAGGAAAACAGATCCCTGTCAATACCATGTGGTTTCTTGAAGCTTTCATGTAAAATATACAGTAAATTAATTTCCTTTTCACATCTGTGCTCTTTAAATACAAAAATATGTTATAGTAGCTAAAGCCTATTTGGCTGAAAAAGTATGAATTTCAATAAACAGAAGAACTTAAAATATTTTTATTTCTAGCTTTAACCTTAAATCCAGCTTTAATGGAAAAGGCGAATTCTGTTATGTCCTTGATGGAACTACTTGGTAGGGGTCCATCGGCACTGTTTAGAATAGGCATCCCAATAGCTTTGTTCCCCATTGGACTTTGTTTGAAAGGGAAAGGCCACTGGGGAACAAAGTGGCCTTTCCTTTTCAAACAAAGTCCAATGGGGTGTGTTTGGAGCCTTTTCTTTAAAATGTTTCACTAATATAATTTTATGGAATTTGCCCAGGTAGCTCTTACACAGATGGGAGCTCTGGATGGCCTAGAATTCTTATAGCCGCCAGGTTGCCGTTTGATGGGCTGGATACACAAAGTTTCAATTGGGGCACAGAGCAAAACAAAGTGAGGTATGGTAATACTAGGCAGCCATACTGACTAGGGTCTGGTATATGTAATACCATTGGATTAGCAGAGATTTTGCCAAGAACATTTTCAAAATACTGCTAGAAGAAAAAGGAGAATGGCTGCACATCCAAAGGTTCCAAATGCCTATTGAATTCACCGTGAAACACGTCTACATGACTGTTTTCTGGTGTCCTTGGTGTCATCACGGTGATTTCAATAAAGGCATTTGGAATCTTTTGATGTGTAGCCGTGGGCTGGTACTCCTTAGGTTCCAATTGGTTTATCATACACACCTGGAGCAGCGGGTCCTTCTTCCTTTGAAAATACTGCTAGAGCCTGGGATATGCTGAAAAATAATATCTTATACTAGAGCCCTGAGAGTACTGCTGTGTTATGTATTAATAATTTCTATTAGGTTGCCATTGATTAATGCCTATTGTTGGACACTGTACTTACCTACTGCTTCACTATGAACATTACTGATCATGATTATAAAAATAAACTTGTACTGCGTGAATTGGTGTCTTCAATTGTTATTCAAACCATGGGGTCTATTTATAAAAAATTGCTGTATGAATGTGTAATGTCTAAGCATTCATACAGCCATCGTGAATAAGCTTTGTAATGTGTCTAATATTACTTTCTATAGTCGTCAGCTCCATCTACTGGCCAAAATGTGGTATTATCATGACCTCATTTAGGCAAATACTGCATTATGGCCAATAGATGGAGATGTCGATCATAGAAAATAATATTAGACACATTACAGGGAATATTCACAGTGCTAATGCTTTTATAAGTAGACAGCTAAGTTGTCTATGATCTGAGAACAATCAAGTAAGTGCAGGCAAAATAAAGCTTGAGTTCCTGGGTCTGCACATCTGCTGTGCCCATTGGATGTGTGTAAAAACATAGTCAAAACCGGTATTCATGTATGCTGCAAGCTCATTTATTATATATTGTGTGTCAAATAAAATCACACCTAATAAATAAATAGTTCTTACCCTGCTGAGCTCAGCTTGCATTTCAATCTCCAGATTTTGCAACGTGCGTTTCAACTCTTTGATCTGGCTTTTGCTGCTTTGCAGAGCTTCTGTGTTTGTGTTAACCTCCTGTTGCACTGTTGTAGACTGAAAGATACAAAACATGGTGCTTAACATAGATAATCAGTAATTAAACAGCTTTTATTTATTATTTGAAATGGAATTCATGTTGGGCTATTATCTCTTATGGGGTGCTTTGTGGCTCATTAAAGAGGAAGTAAACCCTGATGGGTTTACTTCCTCTTTTTTTCCCTGCAAAGGTAAAGCATAATGGACTACTATGCATCGCATAGTAGCTCATTATGTGTCACTTACCTGACACAGGAGCCAGCGAAGTTGCCGCTGATCCCTGTAGTCCGCCGCGTCCATCTTGCTGGTGGCGTCTCGCAGCTCCGACCAATGACAGCGGCGAAGCCGCGATGACGTCACTCCCGCGCATGCGCACGGGAGTCGCGCCTCGCAGCTCCGCCGCTGTCATACGGCGAGGCCGCGATGACGTCACTCCCGCGCATGCGCACGGGAGTCGACAAATTTGGCAAATCCATTCTTGGACTTGCCGCATTTAGTGCGCATGCGCGCCGCTGTCTACGGCGCATGCGCCGTAGACAGCGGTGCCCATTTTCGGGCAAATATCTCCTAAACCATATAGGTTTAGGAGATATTTCTTGGACCTACAGGTAAGCCTTAATCTAGGCTTACCTATAGGTCCAAGTTGTTTGGAAGGGTTTACTTCCCTTTTAAGCATATCTACGTTCTTAAAGAGTGATACCTGTTCTGTCATTTGTAGCTACAATGTTGCTTCTTCTTTGTCAACCCTTTATATACCATTATACCCATTATACATATACTAAGAGCAACTTCTTTAGTCCTTGTTCACAAGAGCAGCAGGGGGCGCTTTAGAGGGAAAGACACAGTGTACGTTACACTCTCCTGCGCTATGTACATGATATTTTACATTACATATTCCTGCACTATCTACATTATATTGTACATTACACACTCCTGCACTATATTGTGCATTACAGATTCCTGCACTATATGAACTATATTGTACATTACATACTCCTGCATTGTATTGTACAATACACACTCCTGCACTATGTACACTATATGGTACACTACACACTTCTGCACTATGTACATTTTACATTACAGATTCCTGCACTATACATTATATTGTACATGACACACTCCTGCGCTATATTTACTGTATTGTACATTACACTCTCCTGCACTATATACATGGTATTTTGCATTACATATTCCTGCACTATATACATTATATTGTACATCGCATACTCCTGCACTATATTGTACAATACAGAATCCTGCACTATATACACTATTAGGGATGAGCCGAAAACCCCCCGATTCGGTTCGCACCAGAACCTTTGAACGGACCTAAAATTTGTACGAACTTTAGAACCCTATTAAAGTCTATGGGACTCGAACGTTCAAAATCAAAAGTGCTCATTTTAAAGGTTAATATGCAAGATATGCAACAGACAACACCAGCAATAAGGGGTATCTTCAGGTGTATACTGTGCTGGAGGCACACAACACCCACTTTAACTCATGCAGATGCCTGTATTAGAGAACACCAGCAATAAAGGGTAGATACAGGTGTATACTGTGCTGGAGGCACACAACACCCACTAACTCCTGCAGATGCCTTAATTAGAGAAAAATAGCAATAAAGCGTAGATACAGGTGTATACTGTGCTGGAGGCACATAACACCACTTTAACTTTAAGATGCCTTAGAAAAGAACACACTGTCCCTGCCTATCCTGCTCTTTCCCTGCATGCCGGAACACACTACACAAGGCCACCGCGCTGGCAGCCTTATATAGTGTGGGGCGTGTACTAAAACCCCTGAGCTATAATTGGCCACAGACATCCTGCCTGTGGCCAATTATGGCTCTCCTTGCTGCCGGTGCTGTGATTGACCAAGCATGCGGGGTCACAGTGCATGCTTGGCCAATCATGAGCCAGCAATGCACTGTGATGGCGTAGTGTATTGTGGGCCGTTCGTACCACACAAATTTGGTGTGAACGGTCCACAAAGTTCTGAATTCGCCGAACAGACGAACGGCCGATGTTCAAGTCAAACATGCGTTCAAGTCGAACACTGAGCTCATCCCTATACACTATATTGTACATTACACACACCTGCACTATGCAGACTATATTGTACGTTACACACTAATGCACTATATATACACTATATTGTACATTGCTCACTCCTGCAATATGTATAGTATATTGTACATTACACTCTCCTGCACTATGTACATGATATTTTACATGACATATTCCTGCACTATATACATTATATTGTACATTACACACCCTTGCACTGTATTATACAATACATACTCCTGCACTAAGTACACTATATTGTACATTACACATGCCTGCACTATGTACACTATATTTTACATTACACACTCCTGCAACATATACACTATATTGTACGTTACACACTCCTTCACTATATACACTATATTGTACGTTACACACTCCTGCACTATATTGTACACTGCACACTCCTGCACTATATACACTATATTGTACATTGCTCTCTCCTGCAATATGTATAGTATATTGTACATTACACACTTCTGGACTATGTACACTATATTGTACATTACACACTCCTGCATTTTATACGCTATATTGTACATTACACACTCCTGCACTATACACATTATATTTTACATTATACACTACTGACTTAAAGCATTCACACCCAAAGTTACAAGCTCGCCGGATTTCTGTCAGAATCAACAGATATTTTTTTTACACTCATTGAACATGATTTAAATCTAAATTCCAGTCAGGCATAAAAGATACAAATGACGCAGCTCTGTAATTATACATTTAAAAAAAAAAAAATCTTTATTATACAAGCAGTGTAAGCGCCTAAATTTGAATTTAAATGTTCAGGCTATTGCAGTCCCTGTACAGCAGGGCTGCAGCATGAGAGGAAGAAGCAGCACAAGGAACCAGTCAGTTCATGTGCTGACAAGAAGCATGTTATTAGGAGGAGGAGAGAGCAGAGAGACAGATAAGCTCTGTGCTGTTTCTCCTTTCAATGTCCAGTTATATGATGTGGTGGGTCCAAGATGTCCTGGGCTCAGAGTAAGTGGGTTGAATGATGCTGGGTGCAGGACTGAGGACATCCAGTGGCAAAGAAAAGTACTGTAGGGGAACTCTCTGGATCAATGAAAAATATTGCTGGAAAAGCTGGTTTTGCCATTTAATCTTTTAATGGACAATTTATTTTTATCAAGGCTAATATTCTGCTTTAATTGACCAAAAGGGAGCAATTAAAAGTTCATTGTTAGGCTGGCCATACATAGTTCGAATCTCGGCCGTTTCAGCAGGAACCGGCCAAGATTTGAACCGTTAATGGGCAGGCAGAATGTACCTAGTTGATCAATCGACTTTCCGGACTCTCTTGCAATTGTTGCTAGCAGCTGCTATAGCTGCCAGCGATAATCACTGTCTTCTACCAGCAGGGACGGCTTCCCCCCACAGGGAGAAGACAATGGCCCAGCGGGAGGGATTCCCCTATCAATGCTGTCTGTGTTGATGGTGAAATCAATCAAATTTTGCTCCATGTATGGCTGGCCTAAGGGTTTACATACAGATTAAGCAATACAGTCTGGACACCTCCCAGCTCCCAGCTTACAGACTGCAGAAGCTCATGATTAGTTACCCTTCAATTCATGTGTACTGTAAGACAATTGATTGGCTCCTAGAGGTGTCCTGCTCTCTTCCAATCTAAAACCCACGATACAGAGAATTGATTATAAGAGGCTAATACTAAATCATTCTAGACACTTACACTAGTTTCCTTTTTTTTTATAAACACAACCCCACATTAATTGGTGTTGTTAAATCCATTGGGTTCAGCTTTAAAGAAGAACTGCAGTCTGCTGACATAACTTGTAATAAAAACATCTTTGCCATTCTGAAGCTTCTCTCCAAACACTTTGCATATTATTTTATATACACTGTGATTCTGCACTTGCACAATATACTGCACAAATCTCCCTCCACTAAGTCTGACTGCAACCATTTTAACTGTGGGCAGCTGAAGCTTCTGCCTGTTCACTTCCTAGATTTATACAGACACACAGAGCCACACCTCCAGCTCTGCATCTCTCATTGGCCCTCTTATGGCTCACCCCCCCCCCCCCCCCCACACCCACCTTCCTGGCAAATTCTCACGAGAGCGAGAGGGAGCGAGAGCTGTGCATGATGCCATGAGCCTAGTATTTTTTACTAGACAAGAAACAGGAAGTGGGCTGTATAAGGTATTTACTGGCAGAAAAAATGCTTTACTATCCAAAGTTTAAACAATAAGGGCAGAAAATTGAATAGATGGAAAGTTGAAAAAATGACTGAAGTTCTGCTTTAAGTCATGCTAAAATGACAAAAAATAATTCCACTTTAGCATGCTTTGAGTGCACTTGTTTGCAGATGTTTTAAATGCCTTGAGTGCCGTTTTATGAACAATGGGCATGGTATTTTCCCATTCATAATCTACACTCTTTTTTTTTTTTTTGCTTTGCGGAATTTTCTGCTTTAGTGCCCTAATGTCTGAGGCAAACACATTTAATTGCATTAATTATACTCATAACAGCCCATCAGTCATCTTCAGGAAATGAGGGGCATGATTGTATATGTAAAGTGATGGAGGTTGTCTGTTAATGCATGTTTTTCCTTTTCTACAATACAATAACATAATGTTTGTATAGGGCCTGGGGTTAATTTATCACGAATGAACCAATTCCAGTTTGACCACCAGCCAAAATTGACGCAAGCCAAAATAAGATTGGATTAACATAAAATGTTGAACAAATGAAGCGTTTTTTCCATTTAGTCTAAACTAAAGGGACATGTGTTGGCATGAGGCATGTGCCAGGGTAAAAGAAGTCTATGTTCACAATGTACACATACACATTAGCTAAGAGAGTAAAATGTATTCATGCGCAAGCCTTGGCTTGTTCTTAGACAACATTCAAGAGCTGTTCTTGGCAATAAAACCCAACTCAAACCCAAGCTTTTTTTTATTATTGATGGAGTAGAAGGTTGAGACTCAACGTTTTATTTCACTTTCTAATTCAGGAGATTTTTCCTATTTCCTATTTCTATTCCATTACTATACTGTGTGTGAACTATTTTTAGGTGTCCAAAGATATCCTCTGGCTGTGCTGCTTTTGGACTATCCAGGTGTATGCACTTATTGGCACTACAGACAAGCGATGAATGTCATGGGCTCTTCAGTTGTCTAAGCCCTTGTACACACGGTCGGACATTCCGACCACAAAATCCGTCGGATTTTTCCCGACGGATTTTGTCCGAAACTGGTGTTGCATACACACGGTCGGACAAAGTTGTCGGAAAATCCAATCGTTCGGAACATGATGACGTTCGTTCTTTCCGACAGGACTATGTTCAGGCTAGTAGCCAATAGCTTTGGTCTCATAATTTGATCTGAGCATGCGTGGCACTTTGTCCGATCGTAATTCTCTACAAACGATCGGACATTGTCCATCGGATCATGTTGTCGGAAAATTTTATATCCAGCTCTCAAACTTTGTTGGTCGGACATTCCGACAAAAAAAGTCAGATGGAGCCCACACATGGTCGGATTATCCGACAACACGGTCCGATCGGACATTTTCCGTCGGAATTTCCGAACGTGTGTACAAGGGCTAAAAGTGTCCAGTACAAGGATATTAATATACCAGACAACCAAATATCAAGGCTTGTACTCCATATTGGCTATTCATATGGGAACATCTAAATGGATCTATTGGACATGTTCACTGTCTTTGGGTCTCTAGAATGTAGCCTTGGTGCATCCACTGTTCCCCTTGGGGGGACACCAACTGGTCTGCCCATTCATTTGTCTGATGGTCAAAAGGGGCAACTGTGCATTATTAACCTCCCTCTATCCTCCTAAGGAAGTTTTACTGTGGAACGCATTGAGGAAAAAATTACTCCACACCTTCATTATATGAATGTGATATCGGAGCAATGGAAGGGTGAACTGAACAAATACATAAATATAACATATCCTGAGGGGTTATATGGAGAAGGTCAACGTACACCTAGATGGCTGTAGCATCGATCCAACCTGCAGCTGCCCCCTGCCAGCTCTATGCTGAGAACTGAGCAATCAAAGACTGTTAATCGCTCAGTTCTTGGGCCCCGATTGTCAAGTCACTGCTCTGTGGCTCTGCCCCTCCAGCACTCTCTGTAGCGCCGGTCTGTATAGGGAAAGGGAGCTGCTGGCTCAGCCTCTCAGCAGCACTGAGAGACTGCGCCAGCTGCTAGTCAGGAATTTGGGCAGATCCAGACATAATTGTCGGGATCCCTGCAAAGCCTGGACTGGCTCTGTGACGTCATCCGACAGTGAGCTTTAGACTGCTGTCGGCTGAATCTGGGTCATAGAAGTGCTCCCCCTACCTCAGCAAAGCCTGTAAGAGTGGGAAGAGAAGACAGAGCCACTGCAGATGGGCACAGTGCTGGGTCGAGTGAGGACTCAATTTAGAAGGGGGGGGGGGGGGGTGAGGAGGCGATACTGATATCTAAACATTTTTAACTTTAATGCAGGAAACCACTTTAATTTGATTATTTTTCACCTGAAAAGTCTCTGATCTGTTGTAATACAGCTAGAGTAACTTTTCTGGAAAATATCCCTGCTGTCTGTTTACTTGACACGTGTCCAATCATTTTAGTCTTGTGATCATGCAAGTGATAACAGACAGTAGTACAATACCTCAAAGCAGTCATATGGCAGGTAGTCATATCATTTTTTTCTCAATTGCTTGAATGGATATTTGTGTATTCATTGAACCATCAGCCTAAATATTGCAAACATCCACATAACTAGCTTTTAGATATGAAGGTAGTAATTTGCTCTCCACTTTGTACATACACACTTTGTACATACACTGTAAACCTTACGTTTTGTTTAGTTGCTCTTTTAATGAACAACACATAAATAAGGAACCAGAGACGTTAAAAAAGCTGAACTCCAAAAGAAAAGAAAAAAAAGGGTTGCCTTGCACTGATACATCTAGGGCAGAGGTCTCAAACTGGTGGCCCTCCAGCTGTTGCTAAACTACAAGTCCCATGAGGCATTGCAAGGCTGACAGATACAATCATGACTTCTACAGGCTGAGGCATGATGGGACTTGTAGTTTTTCAACAGCTGGAGGGCCACCAGTTTGAGACCCCTGATCTAGGGGAACGCAATAACCAAATTTTACTTCCCTGATCCTCCTACAACCCATGGACCACATTTCTTTTTTTTTGTGGTCCACCACTAGTGTCAGTGGCGTATCCTCAGACTCAGTGCACAGACTGAGAATTTAGATCAGTTGGTCTCCACTTCTGATGGGGACCCTGATGTAAGAGGAAACTCTGATGGGGATTGGGGACCCTAATGTATGAGGGAACTCTGATAGAAGCCCTGGTGTAAGGAAGAAACCCTGATATGAAAGGCGGGCTCTAATTGAGACCCTGAAGTAAGGGGGAGGGGCGCTTAAAAAGAAAAGGGAACTCTGAAGGGTTGGGGGAGCTTCTGATGTATAAGGGGGATTCTGATGTTAGGGGGGGTAATGATGTGAAGAGGGGAAATCTGATGTAATGTTAGTTCTTGGAGAGGATTTATTCATTAATTTTAAAACTGATTGTAAAGTATATGTTGTGGCCTTTGGATTAAAACCTTTTGAAACCCCTGCTCTAGGCTGTAAGACCAGTCCCCACAGTCTTTTATCCCCTATGCTCTGGCAGTTGCAGATCCTCTGACATCTTCAAGTCCAATACAGAGCCCACGGCCCTACAGTGAGTATGCCAATGTACTTTTTTAGTGAAATTAATAGTTTTGGTTCCTCAAACCAATAGTCTGGTGCTTTTATTCTTTCCAAACTCCTCAATTTTGCTCAAGGCACTTTAGGGACCCTTTCATATTTAAGAGCCTCTCAACCAGAGCAGTTGGGCTATACAATGCTGGTTCTACTCTGTACTGAGTAACTTCATTATCTGTGAATCCACTGAATCCCACTCATACCTAGAATTAATGTACCACTGGCCACTGCTCCAGAACCGAAGAAAATCTGGAACAATTGTAGACAACAGCTAATCAGGTTTCATGTGAAAAATAAAACCTGAATATTTACTTTGTACAACTCAATCTCTTTTTGTTCCAGTTTTCTGAGATCCAGTTGTCCAAAACCAGTCCCTTCATGATTTATGTGCATACACTGTTTATGTATATGTACACCCACGTACTTTATTTCATAGTCATCGCATTACAACTAGTTTTTGTTGTTACACCAGGAGCCTAAGGATATCTGCTACACCAGTGTTTGAATGTGTAAGTTGACTCCAAAGTGTATAACCTTCCTATGGGAAAGTAGCCCCCGACAAGTTACATTTCATGCACTGAAATTTCATACAATGATGGCTAACAAGCCTGATATGCTATTTACACTTTTTAATACATTTTACTATAATATCAAAGTGTTTGTTGTCCCAACATTTCATATCGCTGATATGTGCCTGCTGTACCATGTAGTTGTATGGAAAAGTATCCTGTTCTCTTTGTATTGCTTCCTTTATGTGAAATCCCTGGTTGTCCTACCAGTCCTTCTGCTTTACTATTAAACATTGACCACACTAAGCATGAGAGCACAAAGTGGTCAGTTTTCCAGCTATGCTGTAAACTCATCCTGGTCTCCTCCAATGTCTAGACCTGTGCTGACAGCCCCCCCATCCCTCCCCCTGTACATCCTTTCACTGGGAAGATCAGTGTAGTGCTGTTTCTCCTCCCCCTAGCTCGTATGCAGTTGAGAACAGAGGGAATGTTATCACTTATTAAAAAATGGAAAACAAGGTATTTATAACCTTTTTTTTTTCATATCTATACACAAATGTTTCACCTTTCATTTCTATTTTAAACTGAATTGATTGTATTACAAGGTGGCGGTTTACAATCACTTTAAGCCGTATCTGTGACATATATCATGAATTCTGGCTGTACAGTTAGCCAAAGGGCATAAAAGAAAGATTTGCATGTCTCTGTTTGAAGGACAAACCAGGGGCAAGGTTGTTTAGCCTGTTCTTGGTCCAGGAACCTAAACTACAACTGCAATGATGGAGTGGAGAGACCCATCAAATTCACATATAGGTTTCTGGACATCTCTGGCCTATAGACCTGATCAGGAAAACCCTTTACATGAAAGGTTGTAAGGCCTCACTGTCTGGTCTCTGAGGACTGCATAACAGTAACCCAGATGTTCTAGTGGGTGCAACTGTGGAACCTGTCTGGCCACTCCGACAAGCCTGCCATCAGCAGAACATATTCCGCTCCTGAACCGAAATGGCTGCTACAACAGTCCCAGGTGCAGCCTGTGACCTCTTCCTGAGACCTTCTCCAGCACCCTGCTTGTGTGAAATGATAATGAGGCATCGGGGTTGATTTAATAAGACTGTAGAGTGCAAAATATGATGCAACTGTGCATGGTAGCCAATCAGCTTCTAACTCAAACTTGTTCAATTTATCTTAGACAACAAAATGGAAGCTGTTATCTATGCAGAGCTCCATCCAATTTTGCGCTCTCCAGTTTTAGTTAATCTCCCACAATGTCTTTTTAATTTCTTTACTGAAAGTTATCCAAATATTGGTAACATAAATGTCCTCCTTTACAAAAGCTCTAAAGGAGGGGGTTTCTGCAATGTTACATTCTGTTGCCCCAAATGCATGACACTCACCCCTAATCTGCAGCCGTGTTTGATCTGGGGTTTCTCAACCAGGGTTCTGTTGAACCCTAGGGTTCCTCTCAGATAAGTTCCCACTGACACCATTGATCTTTTTTAGTACGATAATTTGTAAGGAGGTAATTCTTCTCAATGACCAAAAGTGTAAGGAGCATTAATTTCTTCCCCCTGACCAGCACACAAATGTATCATGAGATGTAGATATAGTCATTTTTAGCAGGGTTTCCCTGAGACTGGAAAGAATACTTTGAGAAAGGCCGGTCTGATCTATCATTGTTCTTCAAATTTCTTGTCCAGTTGCCTGTTACAGAGAGCCCACAAATGAGGAAACTACATTCTCTCTTCAATCCCAAATATACAATCTGAACCCTCCTGTTATCTCCACCAATCCACTATTTAGTCTTGCACAAGAGAGGTGCAGATCAACCCAAATCACTGGGAACATGGCAGGGGTTATTACAAACAAAAGGCTAAAGCCCCATACACACTATCAGATTATCTGCTGAGTTTTTCCTTCAGATTTACCAAAACCATGTAGTAGAAGGGCCTGCCTGATTGCATACACATTGAAACTCCTAAGGTTTGTCCTCATATTATATGGTTTTGGTAAATCTGAAGGAAAAACTCAGCAGATAATCTGATAGTGTGTATGGGGCTTTACAGAGGAGACTAAACCCCGTTTACATGACTACTATCCTAGAATGAGACATTTTTCCCCCTATTTTTGGGATATGTGATAGAATGACACATGTAAATACTGCACTTTCTGTTCTGCTAGGGCTCTACTATGCTTAGCTTTCTTATAGGGGGCTTCAGATTAAATTAGCCTTTTAGTAGAAAAATAAGGAACGTAAAACATTGCTGACTGTATGAGTGACAGATCTTCCATCAAATGACTGTATTACCATTCTTTGGCTATGTGAGGACTTTTCGTACCTGTTGTTTGTACCATTCTTCAGCATCTCTTCTGTTCCTCTCTATAATGGCTTCATATTCCTTTCTCACTTCAGCAATATATTTGGCTAAGTCTGCACCTTTGGGGGCATCAACTTCCACATTGACAGTTGAACCTTGCTTTTGTGCTTGAGCCAGCTTCATGTCCTGTATGAGTAAGTCAGACAATTACATAACCATTGTATTCCAAGGCTAAGATATATTTTTAGTACTAGATTTGTAAAAAGTTTAAAAGAAATTTCAGCCCAAACTTTCTGTGCTAGTTTAGGATAGTACTGGGAAGGAATTGAATCTGTCAATAGAAATCTGATGACAATGGTAAAATGTTGGATTTCCATTAATTTGGGTAGACTGTTTTTAGTTCCTGCCATGTCTCTGGGACAGGTAATGAGGGTTATTCTCCTCAACAGAGACACAAACAACCATAAAAAAAAAAATTCACAGAGGTTCTAATTCCTCCCCACTCTCTATTATGATCTTATTCTGGGTCAGTGACTCAAGATATTAAAGTGTAAAGGTCAGCATGACAACCAGGCAGCTAGCATTTGCAGAAAAAGTGGGCAGCAATGTCTTTATGTTTATCCCACGACAGGTTTCCTTTTAAGGGTCAGTCCACCCTACATATATACCAGTCTTTGGTAAATGTTGGAGAGTTAGCCCTTGTACACACGGTCGGAGATTCCGACGGAATGTTTCCTATCGGACCGTTTTGTCGGATATTCCGACTGTGTGTGGTCTGCATCGGACTGTTTCCGTTGGAATATCCGACGGACCAAATTTTCCAACTTGCCGGTAAAATTTTCTGACAAAATGCTCCTATCGGACATACTCCGATTATGTGTAGCCTACTCCGATGGACAAAGTGCCACGCATGCTCAGATCAAATTCCTAGACCAAAGCTATTGGCTACTAGCCTGAACGTAGTCCCGTTGTAACAAAATAACGTCATCACGTTATGTACAATTGGATTTTCCGACAACTTAGTCCGACCGTGTGGATGCAACATCACTTCCGGACCTCTTCTGGAATTAATGCGTTGGAATTACTCCGGCGGATTTGGTTGTCGGAATCTCCGACCATGTGTACAAGGGCTTACAACTCCTGAGAATTTCCTATGGCTGTATTAGTGACATCTCTGGGCTGAGTTCCTAGATCTGAATACCTGTTGTTCCCATTGCAAGGGGTTGTTATGTAGAATGGTGGGCAGGGAAAGAGTTGGAAATTATTGCAGAATGATTCCAATGAATACGTATTCAATCATGTAAAAAGCCAAGGGTTGACTCAGTCCACCAAGGTCCACCAATAACTGAAATAGTACTTTTATGTGGCCTCACTCTTTACTTTGTGTTCCTAGGCATTGAGGTGTGCTTATCAAGCATGCACGGCCAGATTTCCCCTCTTATATGTATTACTTATTCAATGTACAACTGTTGTATAGGGATGAATGGACTATAGAAAGATAAAGAGAAGCATGTATGTACAAACTAACAATTACCATGATAACATCTACAATATCGTAACAATGTCCAGTTCAAGGTTATCATCAGTGGCCTTTTACTATGGCTAAGTTTGTTTTTCTCTACTCTTTATGTGTTCTGAATACATTATATGCTGTCATTTTTTGCAAGCGCTGTAGACAGTTACTGATACACACTTGTTCCTTCTTTATTCACATGTCCATTATTCTCGTTGACAGTACCATGAAAGGTATGTTTTGTTATTTGGGTGTGGATATTTGATTATACCCTTATTGTTCTTCAAAACAGACTTCATTATACATTTGTCAGAGCTGGTTGTTTCTTTTCCTTTTTTTTCTGGCTCAAATGACTGCTAGTATCCCTTAGTTATCTAGGCTTATGACGTAGATTGAATTTCTAGTTTCCCAGAATAAGCATATTATAACTATAGATACTTCATTTAGATCAGTATGCAGAAATCTAATCAACTATTACTTTTTATAGTAAGGCAATACATGGTTAACCAACCATGGGATGACCAGCAATCAATAAACAGAACAAGAGGTGAGGGCACTTCTATTTAATAGAAAAATGAATGATCCCTGAACCCTACATACACTATATTGTCAAAAGTATTGGAGCACCTGCCTTTACACGCATTAGAATAAGTTCCATAAAGACATGGGTGAGCGAGTTTGGGGTGGAGGAACCTCAACCCAATAGAACACTTTTGGGATGAATTTGAGTGGAGACTGCAATCCAAGGCTTTTCGTCCAACATTAGTGCCTGACCTCACAAATGCACTTCTGGAAGAATGGTCAAACATTCCCATAGACACACTCCAAAACTTTGTAGACAGTCCTCCCAGAAGAGTTGAAGCTGTAATGGCTGCAAAGGGTGGGCCAACTCAATATTGAACCCTACGGACTAAGTCTGAGAGGCCATTAAAGTTCATGTGCGTGTAAAGGCAGGTGTCCCAATACTTTTTTTAATATAGTGTACATTATTTCCCATTCAGACTTAGGCCAAATGGGAAATGAAAGTCCACATGAATAAAAATGTTCAAAAATGTTCCTCCCACCTAAGGAACTTACCAAGAGTAAGTGGGCCATGTGTAACTCTGGTTGACAGATTATCCGATTCACAAGATGGCCATAAAACTGGACTGCAGAGGAGCATAGAACTGGTTTCATGTGTAGGTGTGGCCACAGATTCAACCATCCCACCCACACATTACCCATGCAAAAGTAACCAGTTCCTTTGTAGCACCTAATTATTGTCTTATCTTGTGTTTATGTCTATAATCTGCCCAACAATCAGACCAAGTATTTGCATCTAGGTTCATCTTATGCCGGGCAATTTAGTGTGAGATACAGGAGCGTGATCAAGTAGTGATGCAGGTTTGTCATGGGTTTCTGGGGCAAAATTATAGGGTCCCCAGGTTTGGCAAACCTATATTAAATCCAATCTTTGTATTAACATCTGAACAATTCTATAACAATAACAACAATGCAGCACACCTATTGCTTTCCTATAAAAAGGTGGCACAACTCTATATACATTGCCTTATGAAAAGAACTAAGCTGTCCTGAATCTTCCAGTCTAATGCCCCGTACACACGATTGGACTTTCGGACAACAAAACCGTGGAATTTTGTTTCGAAGGTTGTTGGCTCCAACTTGTCTTGCATACACACGGTCACACAAATGTTGGCCAACAATTACGAACGTGGGAATGCGGTGACATACAAGATGTACGACGAGCCGAGAAAAAGGAAGTTCAATAGCCAGTGCGGCTTCTTCTGCTTGATTCTGGGCATGCGCAAACTTTTGTGCATCAAACTTGTGTACACACGATCGGAAATTCCGACAACAAAGTTTTGTTGGTGGAAAATTTGAGAACCTGCTGCATACACACAGTTGAACTTTCAGCCAACAAGCTCACATCCAACATTTGTTGTTGGAAAATCTAACTGTGTGTACGGGGCATTATTCTTCCCAGTTAAACAATACAAAATATCACTTCATCTCTACATTTTCTTGTATAATCCATATACTTTATCTACAGTGATGTGGTTAATGGTGTATGCCCTGCCAGATCCCTTTGCATTCCAAAGCACTAGGTTGCTGGGCCACAAAGGAGTCACATGATCTGGTATGGCTCTTTGTATACAAGCTTGGTTCCCTTGCTCATATTTTAAGAAACCTCTTCATTCTTTTTCAGTATCATTGTGTCTGCGATGTACAATTAATCTATTGTTAGTTGGTACTCCTGGTTCTCTGCCCATATCCAGTTAAAAATGACAGCTGGTAAAACCAGACATATTGTAAGCAGAACAATTATCATAATATATGGCTTAATAGTCTAAGCTATTCTTCAGACTGGGGAACCAAAGTGATACATTGTTTGTCCTGTCCTGTTTTATTTAATTGAGAAGTCCCTACTGATACAATGCTATCCTTGAACCCATCCATGTCTTCTGAATAATACAAATATTATGCAGTGAATGGCCATAACAGTACCTCCTCATGGCTCTTTCTCATGTAGATCAACTGTTTCCTCATTCCCTCCACCTCCATCTCCAGGTCTGTCCGGACAATGGTGAGGTTATCCATCACTTTGCGCAGGCCCTCCACATCCGTCTCCAAGGCTGCACGAAATGCTTTTTCTGTGTCATATCTGAAACCACAAATCAACTATTTTTCAACTGCACCACAGGGTCATTTAAAACTTGCATATGGCGGAAATACTTAATAAAAAAGAATAAAGAAGTCATAAAGGTGAGAAAACAAATAATAACATAAATACAAAACTTTTGTCTAGTTCTGGACAGCGTAGGGAATGTTTTTTCTGCTGTCTGTGAACCCATTATGCCACATACACACGATCGGACTTTCCGGCAGACTTGTTTCAGCGGACCGGAATCCGGCAGATAATTCGATCGTGTGTGGGCTACAGCAGACTTTTTTTTCCCCACGGACCTAGGAATAAAACAGGTTTCAAATCTATCCGACGGACTCAAGTCCGATGGACTAAAAATCTGGAAAACCGTTCGTCTGTGTGCTAGTCCGATGGACCAGATGCGAGGCAAGGGAAGCTATTGGCTACTGGCTATTGAACTTCCTTGTTTAGTCCCATTTACGTCATCATGTTCAAAATGTATGGACTTTCGAACGGAATTAGTCCAGTCATCTGTGGCCAAGTCCATTCATTCAGAAAGTCCGTCGGACCTTCGCCAAAAGTCAGCTGGGAAGACCGTCGGACCCAGTCCTCATGTGTACACGGCATTACTTCCAGTTCCAGTGGCATAACAAGAATTAAGTGTAAAAATGGCAGTGCATCCAGTTGTCACCAGTATTGGTGTCTCCATTGGAAGACTTCTGATCTTTTTTCCTTATGTCAAATTTGGGGTTTCTTATGACTTTTGGATGGTCACCAGGAGAATCAGAGAGATTGAATCTCCCTAGCAGAGACACAGACACCAATAAGAGGGATTTCCAAACAGCTATGTTAGGGCTCATGTACATGATTGCTTTTAGCTATATAGCATTAGAAAACAGACGTAGTCCTACATCTGCGAGGCATAGGTTCAGTGCCAGCAATCCTGTCAAGATCAATGGTGGGCTGAACCACACATGGCCCTAAAGGTGAATACCACTAGGAACAGCATACAGCTTTCAGACGCCATATATTTCATACTGTCATTTATTTTGTCATGACTCCTGGCAGTTGTGCCTCCCAAGTGCTGGAATATGCCCAGTTTTTATGTTCTTTTGGAAAAATGCCTGAACATGTGCCCTTTTAAAGGCTGGAACACCACTGTAGAAACAAACATACAGTTTTTCATCTGATTTATCTCTATAATTGTCATTAAAACAGGGCCAGAGTGGAGAGAAAAATTAAAAACGGCATGCTTATGTGTACGCGACTGAAAATGCTTAAGTAAGAACTGGTGCCACTAACAGCTCAATGCAGCAACAAAATGTGATGCAAAGAAATGTCACCTACTCTGTCAAATTTTAGGACCTGAAAAACCAATGCCACAATCTCTGCATCAAAATCAAATGATAGATAGACCCCTATCATTATTATTTTCAACTACTGACTCTACTGAAGGATCTCAGAAGAAGCACACCAATCAAAAACTCAACCTTTTGAGAAAACAGTCAAGGAGTCATCTATCGACAGCTTTATCCTACTTTAAGATAGTAATGCATTAATTTACTAAGAATCTCTACTACTCTATTTCACTTCTTTTCATGTCATTCCAATTTTTAGCAAATATTTTTCATTCCTCTGCCATATTTTCTACTTACTAGTATGTTTAGGTCCCCATTCACACTTGAACTAGTACATACATTTTTCAGGGATTTTGACATCTATAGAGGCCAAACAGTAAGACTCTGTCCCAAAGAAGCTCATGTATTTTTCTAAGCTTTGAGCTTTGAGCTTATCCAAGCAACACAACACTTAGATGTGAATGGGTAGCACTGAATATGAAGGAAATCTTGTGTTGAGCATAAAAGCGCTTTGGGAAACACACTTCAAATCACTTTGCGAAATTACATTAAGTAGAATGGAAACCCTTTATAATGGGCACAGCAGGAGTGCCGAGCCAGGAATCCAGCCCATATATCTCACCAACAGAGTCCCAGAGAAATGTAACAAACGTTTAGGTGTTGCAACTCTTCAGCAGCGACCAAAAAATGGAAAATTGTATCAAATACTTACCATAATTTTCCATTCCTGATGCCAATCCATGGAGGTGAATGTAAAGGAGCGCCCTAAATGCAGTAGTTGTGACATAAACCACTTTATTTGGCGTATAAATGGTAGAATGTAGCCAACATGTTTCGGGGGAAAAAAGACTACCCCTTCCTGAGGGCTGCTGTTTGGATATGGATCCTGTTAGGGTCTGTCTGGGACCTGAGCATCAGGTCTGAGAATGTCCGACCGTCAGCTGAGGCTTGAGAGCTCAATGCTGCCTCTCAAGCCTAAGCTGATGGTTGGACATTCTCAATCCCAGACCTTATGCTCTGGTCCCAGACAGACCCAACGGGAGCCATACTCAAACAGAAGTCCCGAGGAAGGAGAAGTCTTTTTTTCCCCAAAACGTGTTTGCTACATTTTACCATCTATACTCCAAATAAAGATGTTTATTTTACAACTACTGCATTTCAGCTGCTATTTTACATTCAACCCCTTTGATCACTACGGGAGCAACCACCTGGCCGCACCCTGAGGTAGAAACTCATACCCATAACAGGGTTTACCATCTTCACAAAACAGTCAGACATCAAACTTTGGAAAGAAACTTTTCTTATCTTGCCTTTTGGACCTCCTATCTACAACCAGTGACCAACCAAGTCAGTCCAGCGTGATCTCTATCCTTGAATATTGACACCAATCCATGGCAACATACCATACATGTGATATTGCTCCACCCCTATATCCACCCACAGGACCTGTGTAAATCATAAAAGGAAAGCTAGAGCAACCTCCCCCATTCTCCATAAAAATAACAAGATCAAAAAAGGGAGGGTTCATATGCTGTCATGGATTGGTGTCAGGAAAAGAAAATTGGGGCAAGTATTTTATACAATTTTCCATTTTCCCAATGTCAAGATGGCAGCATATGTGTGATATATAATGAGCTAAACAGAGTGAGCTAAAATGTATAATCAAACCTTATTACAATAGACTTTGCATATATCTCCATAGACATGCACTGGCCCGAACTTAAAGAGGAGGGCCGGTTTTGAAAAAAAAAAAAAAAGTCAGCAGCTGCAAACACTGTAGCTGCTGACTTTTAATAAGCACACATACCTGTCCAGGGCGCCCGCGATGTCCGCCGGCCGAGGCTGACCCGTCCCTTGGTCTCGGGTCCCGGCGCCACCATTTTGGATAAGGGAAACCTTGCCTTGCCGCTTCACTGCCCGTTTCCTACTGCGCATGCGCGAGTCACGCATCGCTTTGCGAATGGGACACACTGTGTTCTGGGACACACAGTTCCCAGAACACAGCGCGACCCATTACCCAGAAGACGCCGCACGGAGGAGAGAATAAAGAAGATCTCCGCGGAGGAGGAAGAGGCAGATTAGGATGATGTGCCTAGCAACAGGCATTTCTGGTAAGTAAAAAAAAAAAATGTTTTAATTTTTTTTTTTTTATAATTTTTTTCAAATTTTTTATGTATTTTCTTTTTTCAGGGTGGCCCTCCACTTTAAAGACATAAAAATAGACCTAGCTGAATAAGCCTCTATCACTTTTGGAGGCTCTTGTATGGTCGCACTATAAGTTTTCTAGATGACCTTGAGACTCCAAGATGACACGGTTTTGCTGTAGATTCATCCTCTGAACTTGCTTAAAGGAAACACAAATGGGCTCCTGAAGGGTTTTAACTAGGAAGAGGCTTGAAGATGGCATTTCAGACACTTGGTACATCCAGCTTGTGCACAGTGCATGCGTGGACACCATAGCCGGCCCAAAGACTGGAAACAGGCACAAAACCTGGACCAGATTGTGCACGCACCCCAGTCACAGGTAATACCACAGGTGGAAAAAAAAAACTGCAGACAAAAGAAAAAAAAATAACTAATTGCTCCCACACAGGAAAAATAATAAAGCCTAATGAAGGTAGAAGCAAGGGAGAAAAAGCAAAAAGGGATAGCGCAAACCTGTAGGGGGAAAGAAAAGGCAGCACTAATTCCAGCACCAGGATTCAGCTCAGGTGTGCAGAGCAACAACACATGCAGCATGGACTTCAGCAACCAAAACCAGTTCAGGTGCAACACATGAGGTTCTGATGTCTCTAGTTAGAGAACTCCTCCACCCCAAAATACCAAATAGAAGGGGCTCCCCATCTTATTGGTGCATTTAGCAACCTAAGATGTGGGACTGAGCCTTGGAGAGGCTGAACCCAGGTGAACTCCGACTCAGTCGGCAGGTAGGGATTTATCACAACATCACAGTCTTGTGAGTATAGATCTTGAGGACAAAGGGAGAATGGGTAAGGTTGCTATAGCTTTCCTTTTATACATTTAAACAGGTCCTATGGGTGGATATAGGGAAGTTATATCACATGTATGCTGCCATGTTGGCATCAGGAAACTGAAATATCAGTTCAGGTTGCACAGACCCTTTAAAAGAAACCTGTCTTGAGAAAATGCCACATTAGGTCACTAGATGGTGAGAAGTATAATAGGATTACAATATCTGTTGATATTTAGCGTAATCTATTGGCCAAATGCAGCATTTTCCCCTTTAAAGCAATGAAAACATTTGTCCATAAGAGAAAATAGCTTAATAACATTTGTTTTTTTGCCCCATTTGCAAAGAATGAATGTCCGTGCACTTTCAATGGGTGAATTATTATGCAATTTTTTTTTTATAACTAAAGGCAGTAGAATCAGTCTTTGCTTCATTCTAGCTGCCTGGCTGTCATGCAGATCCTCATGCTTCAGTACTTCAAGTTACTGACCCAGAACTAAAATGCTGAGAAGGACTTATTTCTTTTTTTACTTGGAAAAAACAATTTTATTGATATAAAGCACATTTTACAATCCATTCAGGTACATATAGCCTTGGAAGGTCAGTTACATATTATGACGGCGAAATTAAATATGCAAGTATGTTACATGGTGCGCATACACATATTAACAGGTGCAGTGAATCAGGTGGCAATTTAATCCAACCTATAAACAAGGTGTGCCACAGGTACAGGGGAACTCTGCACTGCGTATGGAACAATTATACACAGGTTTCCTCGTCCTCCAACCATCTGTCCCAGATTTTGGAATATTTTTGTGTAGACCTCTGTGTGCATAGATCAGTTTCTTCAATGAGAGGGTGTCATTAACTGCTTTTTTCCATAACTGGTGGGTGTTATACGCCGACACGTGTTATACACCGATAAATATGGTATTTCTAAATGACTATGTTGAACAGACTTTTATCATTGTATATCTGTATTATTATGCAGTGAGAATAATTTATGCTTTCTTTGTTGTGTAGACAGGACTAAACATGCTCAGCCCATCAAGAATCCACAGCTTGCCTCCTGAAGCTGCCATGAGCTACACTTTGCATAAGTGTTACAGGGTGCTTCCGTTAGTACACATATCTACTATGGTAACCAGTAAAATCAGAAATATGGGTGGGTCAAGAAGGACATAGGAAGGAGAAGCATCATAAAATAAATTACAAGCTTTGACTCTTATATATCCACACAATAACACATCATTTCCAGGAATTGGTGTCCCCTTTTAACATGAGCTCATTTATGAGCACTGTGCTACATTCGGTACAGAAGTGCAACATTCCTTACAGTGGAACTGGGCTGGAGACGAGGATTCCCCAATGTTCCACCTTCTAAGCTTACTGATTTAGAAAATTGGTGTCCCTTTTTTGCCTCTTTAAATGTAATTAATTTATTGATGTCATCTTTGCAGGATCCTACTGGGGGCTAGCTACAGGATCATACTGGAGGCTAGCTACAGGATCCTGCTGAGGGCTAGCTACAGGATCCTGCTGTGGGCTAGCTACAGGATCCTGCTGGGGGCTAGCTACAGGATCCTACTGGGGGCTAGCTACAGGATCCTACTGGGGGCTAGTTACAGGATCCTGCTGGGGGCTAGCTACAGGATCCTACTGGGGGCTAACTACAGGATCCTACTGGGGGCTAGCTACAGGATCCTGCTGGGGGCTAGCTACAGGATCCTGCTGGGGGCTAGCTACAGGATCCTGCTGGGGGCTAGCTACAGGATCCTGCTGGGGGCTAGCTACAGGATCCTGCTGGGGGCTAGCTACAGGATCCTACTGGGGGCTAGCTACAGGATCCTGCTGGCGGCTAGCTTTTTTAATTCTATTTTTCTAATGGCCAGTAAGTGCTTCCATTTACCATGTTTAATCATCCCCAAAATTCTTCTTACATTCACTGTAGTTTACATTTTGGCACACACCAATGTATGCGTGTACATGTGCTTACGATGCCTACAAGGGTAAATCGCTGACCACTGATGAAAATGTTTCTAGTTGATTCTATGTATGCCTATGCAGCACAATTTTATTCATGTAAAAGCAGCTGTTTGAGCCCATAGCAAACAAAACTGCTGCATTCAGCCTGTAAAAAAATGATTCATGGGGGGTTATTTATGAAAGGCAAATCCACTTTGCACTGCAAGTGCACATGGAAGGTCAGTCGCTCTAAATCTAAGGGGTAGATCTGAAATCTTTCTTGCATGTCCCCCTCGGATCTACAGGGACTTTACTTCCAAGTGCACTTGCAGTGCAAAGTGGATTTTCCTTTAGTAAATAACCCCCAATGCATAGATCTATTAGACATGTGCAATTTGTTTCCTTCCGAATTCGTTTAACACATTTTTCTGAATATTCGTAAATTTGTACATTCGTAAATTTGTACATTTGCACATTAGAAAATCGTGCATTTGTAAATTTGTACACTCACACATTTGAAAATTCATAGATTCGTAAATTCGCACATTCATAAATTGATACATTTGTAAAAATTCTGAAAACTGAAATAATAATTAACTAATAATAACTTAACTATTACTAACTATTAAATTATAGGTATTGTAATATCCTTTCAAATTTGGCTGTTAGAGGATTTAACAAATACAAATTTATCCGAAGTTACGAATTATCCGAAATAACGAATTCCATATCTAAACGAATGTAACGTAATGAATAGATAATAATAAATAACAATAATAATAAGAAAAACTTTTTATTATTATTATTATTCATTATTAATTTGTTCCATTCCAATTTTTCAGATAATTCGGAACTTCGGATAAATTCATATTTGTTACGTTCACTAACAAATACTAATAAAATAACTAATTTGAAAGGAAATTACAATACCTGTAATTTAATAGTTAGTTACAATTTCAGATTTTCTAATTTTTTCATTTACAAATGTACGAATTTACGAATTTTCTAATTTCTGAATGTACGAATTTATGAATTTACAAATGTACAAATTTACAAATATACGAATTTTCAAATTTACGAATGTACGAATTTATGAATTTACAAATGTACGAATTTCCGAATATACACATTTTCTAATTTATGAATGTACGAATTTACAAATTGTGATCATAACGAATGACCCGAAAAAGGAAAGAAAACACAAAAACGAATGAAACGAGAAAGAAGACATTTTTTGGCAGTGCACGTGTCTAAGATCTATGAATGTAGCACTTTGGGCGCCTGTATGTGTGAGACCTCAAACACGGCAAATAATACAATGTACAGAGGGGAAAATACAGCCTCAGGACTCCAGAGTATATCATATGTCCCTTTATCTACAATTTTATTATCATATAAAAAGATATGTTTTAGAAAGATAGGCCAGTGGGCGTAGCAGCACTGATAAGCCCCCTTGGGAAAGCCCTGCCTGTGGGATACGGACAATACACAGGCACAGGTTGGAACCGCTTCCAGTTATTATTACTATTACATTCCTCGTTGGGGAGAGAAAACTGTCTCCTGATACCAGAATAGCAGTAGTAGAGGGCAGAAACGTAAAGGTAATCCCCTACTGTTTATGGGATAGCGATCACTATGACTAATAATTATATATGATTACCATGTACTATGAATTATGAATTGTATATGTATTTAGGTATCTCTTTTATATACATGTCATATATATATATATATATATATATATATATATATATACACAGTATATATATATTGTATATACATATATGCTATTACTATTTATCAATTGGCTCATGTGACCAGTGTACCACCTCTTAACTCCTCCCCTCATTAAAGGTATGAGCGTAGGGTTTATTTGAGCTAATAGCTCACTTAGGTATGAACGATGATGTGAAATCATTCATACCCAATTCGGCTCTGATGAAGAGGGCTTGATCCTTGAAACGTGGGGTAGTTTTATTGACACCCTTGTATTTGCCTTTGCTTGCCAAGAGTTTGTATGTAGATTACGTTTTACGTTTGAATAAAAAGGGTTATGTTGGTAATACACTAAGTTGGTGCACCCTTTTAAAAAAAAAATGTTTTATTGTTTTAAACTAAAGTTAAAGTGGTTGTACACACTGTACAACCACTTTTACCTACAGGTAAGCCTATATTAAGGCTTACCTGTAGGTGCAATAAATATCTTGTAAACCTCCATGGTTTAGGAGATGTTTACAAAAGACCCGAGCGCCAATGACTACCGCGCATGCGCCAATGTCATTGGCACATACGCACTTTAGAAAGGGCACATCGTGCTATTTCTAATAGGGGTCATGCCGTGACTGGTGGCTCCCGCGCGCATGCCAATCACAAAGTCCGGAGTTGTTGGCCCTAGAACAGGGGTAGGGAACCTCGGCTCTCCAGCTGTTGTGAAACTACAAATCCCATCATGCCTCTGCTTCTAGGAGTCATGCCTGTGATTGTTAGGGTCTTGCAATGTCTCATGGGATTTGTACTTTCAAAACAGCTGGAGAGCCGAGGTTTCCTACCCCTGCCCTAGAAGGAAGAGGGCAAAGATGGATGCTCCCTGCTAATGGGGACAAAGGTGACTAGTAGCCCATTATGCTTTACCTTTGCAGGAAAATAAAGAGGATGTAAAACCCACCAGGGTTTACTTCCTCTTTAAAATATGGATCCTCTAGATGAAGCCACGAGGATGGTGGCGTAACGTGTAGAGGTAGAGCCTGGTGGTGGGATTATAGATGCTGTACGTGAGAATGCTGGATTTTGTTATATGCTATGTTTGTTTTTACTCAATGTGAGTGCATTGTATGAAGCTGGGGTGGTGAGGTTTGCAGGAAACCCCTGCTAAAAATGAGAAATCTACAACTCATGATACATTAATGTGATGCTCAGTGGGAAGAATGGTCCTTACACTTGTGGTCATTGGGAAGAATTACCTACTTACAGATAGCTAAAAAGATCACTGGTGTCAGTGGGAACTTATTCGAGAGGCAGAAATGACCCAATGCTGAAGGAACCCCTAGTAACCTCTGGCGGAACCCTGCTTGAGAATCACTGGTCTAAAGGAACCAGATTATCAGCTAATAGCTTTCAAGCTCATTTGACCCCTTGGGGTCTATGATGGAGGTGAGCCTGCATTGCACTTGGTGAAGGGGGCACAAGTCATGGAGTGGAGTCACATTGTGTGTTTTTGAAGCACGGCTCATAATTAGAGACTACTTAGAGCACTGTCTATAAGAAGATTTTCTCTAATTAATATAACGGTGTACTTTTTACATTTTTTGCACTTTACACTTTTCGTTAATATGTACAGCGGCACTTGCACTTTATTATGAATTTTGTTCTTTTATAGTTCTATATGGACATATGTGCATTTAATTAGGAGGTTTTTATTAAGCAGCGCTACCGCATTATATTTTTATATGGACATACTTGCGTTTGAAGTCATCTAAGGCCAGCTTGGCATTTTCCATCTGAAGTGTTAGCTTAGCATCATTTGCATGTCCAGCGAGGAGCTGTAAGGGAGAAAGCAAGAATGAATTCTTAATCTTAATAAAAACCCAAACAAGAGATAGCAATCAATAAATTACTAATTCAATATAGCCACAATTTTTAAATCAGAAAGTTTTCTTATTCAGTTTATTTGAAAGTATATGCAAACCCTCTTATTTGCTCCCTTTTGGTTTGCAAAATATATATTAGATTGTAAGCTCTTCTGAGCAAGGCCCTCTTAGTCCTCTTGTATTTTATTGTATTATAACTGTATTGTCTCCCTTTTATATTGTAAAGCACAGCGTAAACTGTTGGCGGTATATAAATCCTGTATAATAATAATATAATTGGAAGCATTTTGTTATGTTGGTTCAAAAAGTAAATGAAAGAGGCAAAAATGCTCCGTGATTAACAATGCTTGCTACTATGTAATAAGCAAATTACAAAATAACAATGGCACACTGTCACTTTACTGTTATTATGTTACATAGTAGCAAGCGCTATTAATAACGGAGCTTTTCTCCAGTGTATTATTTCTCACACATAACTCACAGGTTTGTAACAGCAGCTGCTTTTTTTACACAGTATTTAAAGATACAGGGGAACCTTAGTTAATGAGTAACGCGGTTAATGAGCGTTTTGAAAGACGGGCAACTTTTTTTGTAGATTCTGACTCGGTTTGTGAGTGTCGTCTCGCAAAACAAGCAGAATTCAAACTAATGGGGTGTGCAGTACTGCATTTGGCCAGAGGTGCGGGGGTGCCGGGGACACTCAAAATGGTTTGGAGCCATTCGGAAATACTCGGAATCACATGGAAATACTCAGAAACACTTGGAAATACTCAGATCCTGAGTTTTTCCGAGCCTTTCTGAGGCTTTCCGAGTTACGCCGAGCTGTCCTTAACCACTTCCCACCCGGCCAATGCACATATACGGCCGGGTGGGAGCCGTCTACTCCTGATAGGACGTTCAGGAACGTCCATCAGGAGGAGCGGGATCGCGCGCGCGCGTGCCCGCGCAGCGGCGCGATCCCGATGCGCCCGTGTCACCGGGACACGGCGCATCTCAGATCGGCAGGAGGGCTCTGTGATTGGCCCTCCTGATCACATGACGGCCGTGTCCAATCACGGCCGTCATGTGATGTAAACAAACAGCCGGTTGCTAGGCAATCGGCTCCTCCTCTCCTCACACAGAAGTCATCGCTGAGGAGAGGAGAGCAGATCGCTGCAGCCGGCTGATGATCAGTAAGTATGAGCTGTTTTTTACAGCTTTTTACTCACTGATCATCAGTGTAGTGTAAACACACAACACACCAAACAGTGTAAACACAGTCCCCACATATGTCCCCATAACACACATGTCCCCAAAACATACATGTCCCCAAATAATAAAAACACATGTCCCTAATAATAAAAACATGTCCCCCACATATGTCCCACTAAAATCACTTGTCCCAATGATTATCTGCACACATATATACGTGATCACCTGCACACATATGTACATGATCATTTGCGTACATATGTCCGTGATCACACAAACCAATTATTATACACTTAACGGAATTTTTTTTACCAAAAACATGTAGCAGAATACATTTTGGCTTAAATTTATGACAAAATTTGATTTTATTGGATTTCTTTTAAAATAGAAAAAAGAAAATATTGTTTTTTTTCCAAATTTCCGCTTTTTTGCGCTTATATCGCAAAAAATAAAAAACGGAGTCGTGAATAAATACCACCAAAATAAATCTCTATTTGTGCGAACAAAATGATAAAAATTTCATTTGGGTACAGTGTAGCATGACCACGCAATTGTCACTGAAAGCGCTAGAGCGATGAAAGCTGAAAATTGGGCTGGGAAGGAAGGGGGCGAAAGTGCCCTGTATTGTAGTGGTTAAATATTTCTGAGGCTCTCCGGCGCCCCCCCACACCTCTGGTCACATGCGGTATTGCATGTAATGGAAGTCAATGCAGAACAAATTATCTTTGTTTCCATTGACTTCTATAGGGAAACTCGCTTTGATATGTGAGTGCTTTGGATTACAAGCATTCTCCTGGAATGGATTATGATCATAATCCAAGGTTCCAATGTATACATTTTTTTTTGTGGGGATGTATACATGCACTAGCATATAACCCTTATATTAACCGCATGCCGACCAGCCGCCGCAGATGTACTGCATCAGCATGGCTCGGCTGTGCAAATCACTGTTATGCTACATCGGTAGCATAAACAGCCATTAGGGGGCGCGCATGCCCCCTGCTCGCTCCCCGAGCCAATGTGAGTGCCTGGCAGTCTCGATCTCTGCCAGGCTCCCGCGATCGCTCGGGGCACACGGAGAACCGGGAGCTGTGTGTATAAACACACAGTTTTCAGTTCTCTGAGCAGTGAACTGACAGATCGTCTGTTCACACAGAGTATGGACAGCAATCTGTTAGTTTCCCTGCACAGTCCCATCCCCCCTTCCGTTAGAACACTCCCTAGGATAGATATTAACCCCTCCCCTGCCCCCTGGTGTTAACCCCTTCACTGCCAGTGACGTTTTTACAGTAATCAATGCAATTTAAATCGCTCTGATTTCTGTATTAATGCCAAAGGTCCCAAAAATGTGTCAAAATTGGCCGATGTGTCCGCTATAATGTTGCAGTCACGATAAAAATCGCTGATAGCTGCCATTAAAAAAATTTTTTTTATAAAAATGCCATAAAACTATCTTGTAGACGCTATAACTTTTGCACAAACCAATCAATAGACGCTTATTGCATCTTTTTTTACCAAAAATATGTAGAAGAATACATTTTGCCCTAAACTGAGGAAAAAAAAGTTACTAATATATTTTTTGGGGATATTTATTATAGCAAAAAGTTAAAAATATAGCGTTTTTTTTTTCAAAATCATTGCTCTTTTTTTGTTTATAGCACAAAAAATAAAAAACGCAGAGGTGATAACATACCACCAAAAGAAAGCTCTATTTGTGGGGGAAAAAGGACATCCATTTTATTTGGGGGCCATGTCGCACTTGCGCAATTGTCAGTTAAAGCGATGCAGTGCCGAATCGCAAAAAGGGCTCTGGTCTTTGGCCAGCCAAATGGTCCGGGACTTAATTGGTTAAACAGGTAAACATACTTGTTGATCCTGCCATAAATCTTGTAAGCTGATAACTTCCTGTATATTCTGCCTCTGTTACCTCTTACCAGTTACACTGTTGTCAGTACTCTCTGTGGTCTACAGAACACCTGTCCCGTGAATAGAATAGAAGGAGGTGTCCTGTAGTCCTGCCCTAGGTTGACGCTGCTCCTCCATAGATATCTACAGTAAGTGAGCGTTGTCACCCAAGAACAGGAAATGTGTTACTGGCAGGATCACCAAGTGAAATTAACGGGTAAGAGCCATAAAAAATAAAGCGAATGCAGTCATCACATCAAAGGAATAGTAAGCTTCAATATGTTACATTTTTATCCTGGGGTTTGGGTAAGATTTAATCCAAAATCCACAGGAGTATACAGAGTATAAAGGAGTATACAGAGTATACAGGATTATACAGAGATCAATGATTGTACTTTCTGAAGCCTGTGTTGTGTCATTTCCTCTCGCTCTGTATTCCCTATCACCGATCAAATTCAGACTTTTAAAGCAGGTTTAAAACTCTTTGATGAATGTGAACAAACTTCCATGTATTTTTGTGTTTTATCATGCATTCTGTTACGTGAGAAAACAGAAAGGAGACGTCTGTGGGTATAGGTAGAAATTCTAAAAATATTAAATTGTAAACTTTTATGAGTAGAGCATTCTTAACCATGTATTTTATTGTATTGTAACTGTACTGTTTCACTTTATATTCGAAAACACTTTGCAAACTGCTGGTGCTATATAAATCCTGTATAATACATATAATAATAAAAATGAATTTCCTGCAAACACAAGCAAGGGCTTCTCAGATCTCCAGATTATCAACAAAGGAGACAAGGATAGATGTCCAGATGAAGAACTAAGTTATAAAGTAGGTAGGCTTTATTCCACTGTACATTTTAAGGGTTAAAACGCAATTCCAGCTTCATTTTACTCTTGTAGGCTGCAGCTGCTATACAAAGCAAGTCCTAGCTGTCATTTTGGCAGCCTGGATTTGCTGGCATGCGTAGCAGTCAGGGGTGGACTGACAACTCATGGGGCCCCTATGCAATAGGAGAAGATTATGGGGCCCCGGGCAATAGGAGAAGATTATGGGGGCCCCGGGCAATAGGAAATTATGGGGCCCCTGGGCAATAGGAGATTATGGGGCCCCCAGGCAATAGATTATGGAGCCACACAGTATACACACACACACACATACAGTATACACACACAGACACACAATATACACCCACAGTATACACACACAGAATACACATACACACATTGAAAAGGTACTGGAGAGGTGGGGCAGCTATAATCTTGGGATTTTTTTAAAAACACAGATTTTTACATACTGTCCCTGGTTTTATTGAGGCTGGCAATCCTGATGGGGTCCCTTAGTGGCATGGGGCCCTCGGGCAGTGCCAGAGTTCCCGAATGGTCAGTCCGCCCCTGGTAGCAGTTGGAGGGAAAGACAGTACAATGTACATTCTGAATATTTTACAGATTTTTTTTTCAGGGTGTGCTTCGAACGCCCAAAGTTTACAAGAGGTTACAATGAAAATCAGTTGAAATCACTAAATATAAAAACTAGGGTTTTATACTTTTTTTTAATATAGGGTTTTACTAGTGAAAAAATAGCGTGTTTTTATCAGCGGATACAAGAATCAATACTTTCAGTTAAGTAATCGCCGATACCAAGTACTGATACCTTTGTGGGGTGCGATTTGAGCCCATACAAAATGAATGGGCTCAAATCGCACTGCAAATGAATTGCATGTGATTTGATCAGGAATGCGATGTGATTCCTGTTCGAACCGCATGCAGTTTCCCGCACCGCTCTTGTGTGGACCAAGGCTGAAATCACTATGACAAGCCTGGGTTTTAAACAGGAGTGATGCAGGAAACCGAATGCGGTTCGGACCAGAATTGCACCGCATTCCTGTTCAAGTTGCATGCGATTCTTTGCCGTGCGATTTAAGCTCATTTGTTTTGTATTAACTCAAATCGCACCGTTTTTTGGGTATTGGAGCATTTTCACAAATACTCGTTATCATGACAGTGGACCCCAGATAAAAAACGTTTTTGCTTATGATATTTACCTTGGTAAAGCAGTTAAAGCTGAACTCCAAGCAAACAGCTAAATATGCAGACGAAAAACATAAAGGAGCTGTCTATTCTATCAAATGATTTGTACTTTTAGCCCCATACACACTATCAGATTTTCTGCTGATATTTTCCTTCAGATTTACCAAAACCATATAATATGAGGTCAAACCTTAGGAGTTTCAATTTGTATGCAATCAGACCCTTGTACTACATGGTTTTGGTAAATCTGAAGACAAAAATCAGCAGAAAATCTGATAGTGTGTATGGGGCTTTACATAACTCTTGCAATAAGCACAGCCAGCACTTTCTCTTTTCCACTTAAAGTGGAAGTAAACCCTCCTATCGTTTTCAGTCAAGGAAGCTGCCATCTTGGCCTCTAATATTTTTTCAACTGCCATAATGCTGCACATGTGATCAGTTATGACACCAGCCATTGGATGGTTTGAAAGTTTGGTTGAGAGCACAACCAATGTGAAAGTTAGCATTTCCGGCATGCCGGGAATGTAAGTGTTTTTTGAAACTGGGTTTACTCCCACTTTAAAGAACACAACCCTTAGCCTGCTGAATGGATGGTTGAAGAGCAGTAGTTTACTTTTTAGGTAATCTCTCTGCTCATGTTGGTCTCTCCTCCTATCACCGTGTTCCTTGGCATCCTAACCACTTGACCTCCGGAAGATTTACCCCCTTCATGACCGGGCCATGTTTTGCCATACGGCACTGCGTCACTTTAACTGACAATTGTGCAGTCATGCAACGCTGTACCCAAATAAAATTGATATCCTTTTTTTCCCCACAAATAAAGCTTTTTTTTTTTGTGGTATTTGATCTCCACTGCATTTTAAATTTTTTTTAGATTTAAAAAAATCCCTGACAATTTTGAAAAAAAAAAAAAAAAACTTTTTACTTTCTGCTATACAACATATCCAATAAAAAAATTGGAAAAATCGAACTTCTCCATAAATTTAGGTCAGTATGTATTCTGCTACATATTTTTGGTAAAAAAAAATCCCAGTAAGCATATACTGATTGGTTTGCACAAAAGCTATAGCTTCTACACACTATGGGATTTTTACATTTTTTTTACTAGTAATGGCGGCGATCAGCGACTTATGCCGCGTACACACGATCGGATTTATGGTCGGAAAAAGGTCTGATGGTTTGCCCGACGGAAATCCCGCCCAAGCTGTCTTGCCTACACACGGTCACACCAAATTCCGATTGTTTGGAACACGGTGACATACAAAACGTACGACGGGACTAGAAAAAGGAAGTTCAATAGCCAGTAGCCAATAGCTTCTGTCTCGTAGTTGAATCTGAGCATGCAAGAGTTTTTGCGTGTCGGAATTGCATACACACAGTCGGAATTTCCGATAGAAAGTTTTTCCATCGGGAAAATTGAGAACATGCGATCAAATTTTTGCTGGCGGGAATTCAGACAGCTAAATTCCGATGGAACATACACTCGTTACATTTTCCAATGAAAAACTCTCATCGGTCTTTTGCTGGCGGAGAATTCCGATCGTGTGTTACTGTGATATTACGCTGGGAATTCTAATGCCGCGTACACACAAACGGACTTTCCAGGAGAAAAAGTCAGACGGAATCATTCCGTTGCATATTACGATTGTGCGTGGGCTTCATCTGACTTTTTTCTTCAAAAAATTTAAATGGACCTAGAAATAGAACATGTTTTAAATCTGTCCGATGGAATCAATTTCTATCGGGAAAACCGTTCGTCTGTATGCTGGTCCGACGGACCAAATACGACACAAGGGCAGCTATTGGCTACTGGCTATTGAACTTCCTTTTCTAGTCCCATCGTATGTCATCATGTTCAAAACTAACGGACTTTGGTCCATTTGTGTGTAGGCAAGTCCATTCGGTCGGAACTCAGTCGGGAAGACCGTCTGACCTTTTCTGCCGGAAAGCCCGGTCACTTGTACGCGGCATGACACTAACTGACACTTTTGACACATTTGGGGACCAGTGACACTATTACAGTGCTCAGTGCTAAAAATATGCACTGTCACTGTACTAATGACACTGGCAGGGAAAGGATTAATCAACAAGGGGCGATCAAAGGGTTAACTGTGTGTCTAGCCAGTATTTTACCATACTGAGTGAGGTGCTTTTACTAGGGGAAGACGTGGAATTTATTAAAAGCACCTCGCACAATATAGTAAAACACTGGCTTATGCCTCGTTTCCACTGAGCAGATCGGTTCAGGTTGGTTCCGTAAAGCCCCATACACACTATCAGTTTTTCTGCTGAGTTTTTCCTTCAGATTTACCAAAACCATATAATATGAGGTCAAACCTTAGGAGTTTCCAATTGCATGCAATCAGGCAGGCCCTTGTACTACAGGGTTTTGGTAAACCTGATGGAAAAACTCAGCAGAAAAACTGATAGTGTGTATGGGGCATAAGGTACACTATTTTGAGTATTGCCATTATGAAAGCAACCCACAGAACCGAACCACACCGCACCATTCATGGTCCTGCTTCAGATGTGGGGCCATAGAAAATGGTACGGTATGGTTAGGGTGGAGCTACTGGCATCACACAATACATTCCACCGATTGGTGGACAGAAAAAAACGTCAATGCTCACATCAAAGGAATTTTTTTTGAAACCCCATATGGCTTCTGACTTACAGTGGAAATGCTCACCTGAATAGGCCAGACCATTCTAACCCTTCCAAACTGTATTGATCCGAAACGAGGCATAGGTGTTACATAGGCAGATCGCAGTTCTGTCTCTCTGCCTAACGACTGGCGGGTGCCAGAGGACATCGGGTATCCGACACTCGCTGATCGGCTTCCACTGAGTGTAATCACAGCGGAATCGAGCCGTTGGCAGCATGCATGCACGTCCCCTACCAAGGAAGTATCAGACCATGTATAAATATACCTGATCTGGTGCAGAGATACCACCCTGTAGCAGTAAAACTGCTATAGGACAGACCTGAAGTTAGTAAATAATGTTGTGCCTTAACAGCAGAACATACATAAAGTAAAAGAAGAAATATTGTTTTCTAGGTTCAGACCTGTTCAGTTGTTATTTACTGATAAAAAAGATAAAAAAAGAGTGAGAAGAGTGATGAAGTCATGTGACATATGATGCAACGCGTCGGGTGGAGCCAGTAACGTTACTCGTTTGGAGCCTTCGTGAACACAGCTAGCAGGGAAGCCTGTGTGGGAACGCCTCCTTCCAGCTGATTGTTTGAATGCGCTACTTGGCGGTCATGGTTATGTGAGTGAAATTGTCGTGTGTGTAGCACGCAGGAATGGTAATCATTGTGCAATGAAAGCTTTCTTTATTTAGTGCTCAGACCTGGGATAATACCTGGGATAATACGATCTGCTCACACCTGGGATAATACGATCGTGATTAATAAGTGTTCATACTCGTGAATAATGCGTTTGCGAGTAACACTGCTTGGAGAGTTATTGTGAAGATATTAGTGGCACCCTCTTTTGATTGTGATCCAACTGCATTTGAAGCTACATATGGATATGGATTAAGTGACTATCGTATATGCTAATCTGTGGTCATAAATTGATTTTAGGTATTTTTTGGGCATAGCACACCGCTATAGTTGTCTTCACACACACACATATATATATATATATATATATATATATATATATATATATATATATGTGTGTGTGTGTGTGTGTGTGTGTGTGTGTGTGTGTGTGTGTGAAGACAACTATAGCGGTGTGCTATGCCCAAAAAATACCTAAAATCAATTTATGACCACAGATTAGCATATACGATAGTCACTTAATCCATATCCATATATATATATATATATATATATATATTGCTATTTGCATGATTGTTGGATTATATACGGTTTATCTGCAATCTTACACTGATTAGTAGGCGTGATGATGGGAAACAGCACATTTGCACTTTAATAGATTTAGAATGTGACATTTAAATATTTAGTGGAATTTCCTAGTATATACTACTGTTTGCACATATTTATTATTGCATTATTTGCACAGCACTTTGCATCTTTGATATTTGTTTACACAAGTTTTTCACATTATATTTCATAATGGCACAGGGCGACCTATAGTTTGATACATACATGGAGCACCAGCCATTGTGGGCTCATGTGAAGCACTTATAGCTTTTGAGTAGTCGATAAAATAGAAAGTTGACTTGAGCGCACCATTAGATATAACATAAAAAAGAGTGGCCACACACACAAGCTAAAATTCAAAGCTTTGCAGGCGTAGGTAGTAGTTAAATGTACATGGACACCATAAAGCACTAGAGTTTTTTCTTTTTTCTAAAAGGAAAACATGGTAAAGTTACATGTCCATCCTACAAATAGGTAGGCGTTCTTTCATTTTAGCCTTTTTTGTTTTTCTCCTCTCGGGTTTCAGTAGTATTTCCTGCAGGAGTAGTCCAATATTTTGCTAGTTTGTGTCAGCGACAAGGCGTGGGCTTCATGTTTGAAGTTCCAGCAATAACTTGCTAATGTAAATGTGTTAATCCATCTGTGGAATATTAGAACAAGGGTGGGACCCATGCAAACCTGCCATGTGAACAGCCGTCAAACAAAACATCTATTTAAATTATTACAAATGATAAAAGTAGTCTGACCTCAATAATGACTAAACCCTATCCAACAGATACCAAGCACAAAAGATAAAAAGTACACAGCATCATTCTATAGGTGGGAGGGAAGAGAAGCTTTCCCACAACAACCAATCAAATTCTGTGGGAGAAAAAAATGTAAGGAAGATTCTAATTGGGTGGCTTGAAAGAGTTTTCTGCTCCTGTACTTAAGAACTTTATTGAAAAAAAAAATGTTTGTGGTTTTATATAAAGTCTAATGCCGCGTACACACGACCAGCCTTTTCAACATCAAAAGTCCGACGGAACAATTCCGGCAGACTATTCGATCGTGTGTGGGCTGCAGCGGACTTTTGATTCGCAAAAGTCTGACAGACTTTAGAAATGGAACATGTTTCAAATTTTTCCGCCAGAACTCCGCCGGACCCAGTTCCTACCGAGAAATCCGCTCGTGTGTATGCTAGTCCGACAGACAAAAACTGACGCTAGGGCAGCTATTGGCTACTGGCTATGAACTTCCTTATTCTAGTCCAGTCATAGGTCATCACGTTCGAATCCGTTGGACTTTGGTGTGATTGTGTGTGGCCAAGTCCGTTCATCCGAAAATTCCGTCAGAACTCTGTCAGAACTCTGTCAGAACTCCATCGAAAGTCTGTCGGACCTAAGTCTGGTCATGTGTACGCGGCATTATACCTCGTACACACGATCAGACTTTCGGACAACAAAACCGTGGACTATTTTTTTAAAGGTTTTTGGCTCCAACTTGTCTTGCATACACACGGTCACACAAATGTTGGCCAACAATTACGAACATAGTGACGTACAAGACATATGGTGAGCCGATAAAAAAGGAAGTGTAATAGTCATGCGCCATCCTTTGGGCTCCTTCTGCTAATGTTGTGTCTGGGGAGCACTGATTCCGAGCATGCGTGTTTGTACTTTGGACTTTTTTCCAGCGGACTTGCGTACACACCATCGGAAAGTCAGACAACATACATTTGTTGGCGCAAAATTTGAGAACATGCTAGCCAACATTTGTTGGCGGAAAGTCCGACAACAAATGTCCGATGGGGCATACACATAATTGGACTTTCCGCCAACAAGCTCACATCCAACATTTGTTGTCTGAAAATCCGATCGTGTGTACGGGGCATAAGTCCGTAGGGTTAAATATTGAGTTGGCCCACCCTTTGCAGCTACAACAGCTTCAACTCTTCCGGAAAGGCTGTCCACAAGGTTTCGGCGTGTGTCTATGGGAATGTATAGGAAGAAATATGCTTCTTCTAGAAGCACATTTGTGAGGTCCGGCACTGATGTGAACGAGAAGGCCTGGCTCGCAGTCTCTGCTTTAATTCATCCCAAAGGTGTTGTGTTGGGTTGAGGTCGGTCTTTGTGCCAGTCAAGTTCCTCTACCCCAAACTTGCTCATCCATGTCTTTATGGACCTTGCTTTGTGCACTGGTGCGCAGTCATGTTGGAACAGGAAGGAGCCATACCCAAACTGTTCCCATAAAGTTGGGAGCATGACATTGTCCAAAAATGTCTTGGTATGCTCACACCTTAAGAGTTCCCTTTACTAGAACTAAGGGGCCAAGCCCAACTCTTAAAAAAACAACTCCAAACCATAATTCCCCATCCACCAAATCATTTGGTCCAATGCACAAAGCAAGGTCCATAAAGACATGGATGAACCCTACATACACTATATTGTCAAAAGTATTGGAACACTTGCCTTTACACGCATTAGAATAAGAGAGTCCTGACCTCAACCCAATAGAACAGTTTTGGGATGAATTTGATGGGAGACTGTTATAGCTGCAAAGGGTGGGCCAACTCAATATTGAACCCTATGGACTAAGACTGGGATGCCTTTGAAGTTCATGTGTGTGAAAAGGCAGGCATCCCAATACTTTTGGTAATACAGTGTATGTTCATAGGCTGCACAACCATTCCACAATGCAGGGGTAAGGGCAGGCATCAGCAAACAGATGGGCAATGTGGAAGGACAGGCAGCACCAACATTTTGGTGTCGAATTTTACGGCCATGGGCTGCTCTCCCTTCCTCAAATCTTCCTTCAACATTAAAATAGTCAGAGGCGGTCTGGATCTGAATTTCGACTGTCAAAGAATAGGGGTTGTATTCTGTCATTTACAAAAAATGTTACGCTAAATACTTTATTTAAATGTTTAATTTTGTTTAATTTCAGACCAACAATCTCTGATACAGGATAAAATGGCACAGATCTGATATATTGAATTGCTGCTCAGCAGGAGGAAAAGAAGGCCAGTGTCTGTGGTCAATGGGAGGAAGCAATAACAGTAAGGGAAAAAAAGAAAGAAAAAATGCCTTCCATTGATGGTCAGGGGGAGTAAAACAGATTCACAGACCTCAGACACAGCCCATATTAGATACAGGTACATCAGATCAGGTACATCAGATTTGAAATCTTGGTGTCAGTGGTCAACAGGAAAAAAAAGATCCCTAGTTGGGAGGGAGTTACGAGGACTGGTGGGGAAAGAGGGAGGGCATTGATGCTCAATGGGAGCAGAGGGGTGACCTTGGTGGTCTTTGGAGGCATGTTGGGACCTGCTACTCTGTGCAGGTTATTTCCTGCAAGCCCCACAAAAAACAGTCCCTGGGCACTTTTTCAGTATCACTTGTTATGCCTTCCCTATCACAGCTAAGCACATTATCAATGTGGCTGCTGGGGACTCAACCTTTTATAGTAGGAGTTGGCTTAATCAAAAACCCCATTATTGGCTCTTCTAAACTACCAGGCCTAACTTCAAATGCAAGTTATATGTAGTTGGTTACTATGGAGGTGAATTCCCGCATTAGTTCACCAAGTCTGAATTCTCCTAGAACCCATGTCAGACTCAAACCCGAATCTTATCCCTACTTAAAAAGAAGAACATCATCATGAGCAAGGCCATTGGTGTGACCATTAGTGATTAGCCTATTATAGTTTGCAATCACAATGATGATCATTGGGTTTTCTGATAAAGTGCATACAAAGACACCCAATTGTAACTTTTTTTTTCGATAGAGTGGGGAAGGGTTGAAACTGCTGTCCGGTTGTTATTGCTGCCTGTGTCCCAGTTAGGGAGGACCAACCTCAATATTTGTTCAGTGACCATTATCATTGGGGCTGAAAGTGATGGGAATTTCAACATTTTACAGATATTGCCAGAACAGAATTAAAATGTTTTTTTTTTTTTAATGTTTCAGTGGCAAATGTTTACCCCACCTTGGAGAAATTTCAATTTCCTGTTGTACCTCCAGGACTCGAAGTAAAAATAAATCCTCTATTTGCGCACATAACATAACTCAACAGGGGTTTTAATCATTCCTTAATGTAAGATAGAGAAATAGTTTTGGCTTTAAATATTCTTTAACTGCTTGCTGCCTGCCCACCGTCAAATGGCGGGGGAGCGCATTGTGGCGATCGCGGCCGCGCTGCGTTGCTAAGACACGGCGCAACCCCGATCTCTGTAGAGAGCCACGTCCGCGGCTCTTTAACCACGTGATCGGCTGTGTCCAATCACAGCTGGTCACATGTAAACAAGGAAGTGCCAGTAGTCGGCTCTCCTTGCCTCACACTGACAGAGCGTGAGGAGAGGAGAGCCAATCAGCAGCATCTCCTCACAGGGGGATATGTAAAAATGTAATCAGGGCACTGATCATCAGTGCCTTAATTACAATAAAGAAAAAGTGTCACCAATCAGTGCCCACCAATGCCAGCTATCAGTGCCCACAAGTGGCAGCAATCAGTGCCCACCACTGCCCACAAGTGCCATCAATCAGTGCCCACTAGCAATGCCAGTCAGTGCTGGCAATCAGTGCCACCTATCAGTGCTGCCAATCATTGCCCATCACTGCTGTCAATGTCCATCAGTGTTGCCCATCAGTGCCACCCATCAATGCCCATCAGTGCCCATCAGTACCACCTATCTGTGCCATCTATCAGTGCCCACCAGTGCCACCTATCAATGCCCACCTGTCCCGCCTATCAGTGTCCACCAGTGCCACCTATTAGTGCCCACCAGTTAGACCTAACAGTGCCCATCAGAGCCACATATCAGTACCACCTATCAGTGCCCATAAGTGCGGCATATTAGTGCCTCCTCATCAGTGCCACCTAATCAGTGCACATAAGTGGCACCTCATCAATGCCCACCAGTTCAGCCTATCAGTGTCCATCAGTGCCGCCTCATCAGCGCACATCAGTGAAGGTGAAAAATTACTTAGTTACAAAATGTACTGACAGAAAAAAAAAGTAAAAAACATATTTTTTTTCCAAATTTTTGGTCTTTTTTTATTTTTTGAAATGAATGTATCATATGCAAGATTCAGTAGCGGCTCGTATTATGTTGAAGGTGATGTTATGCTTGAGTAAGCGTGAAATTGGGCATTTACTAGATGTAAACAGTGAAGCCAACAATAAGGGTGTCAGGACTCACAGTATGCGCCTAAATTGTCTCCAAGTCAAGTCTCAGTAATCCACTTTGCAGTTTATTAAGTCTAGACATTAGCATTTGTTGAGAAAGAGGTGCACAATATTAATCCTTCTGATGTAACAAGCTCAGTATAACACTGTTGACAGCAAGGTTAATCTCATCTTCATTTTAAAAATAACAGTTTTAAGGCAATATGCTGAGTAGTGTGCATAAAAAAGTTCAATTTCTTATCTTAGCCATTAAAAAACTTCACTGGTGGATTATGAAGGCCAGACGTCCTATATTCATAATCTGCAAACAGCCTAATAAAGCCTAGCAAAGCATAGCAGTACTTCTGAGCTCCACTCTTCTTCTCTCTCACATGGAATCTATCAGCCTACCCAGAAAGACTAAAACAATAGAATTTCCATGTGTACAATTATTTTTATCTCAGCAGCTGTTCCTCAGCATCACCTGTAATGCCGCGTACACACGACCGGACTTTCCGGCAGATTAGGTCCGAAGGGATTAGTCCGTCGGACAATCCGATCATGTGTGGGCTAGTCTGATCATTTTTCGAAAAAAAAATAAAAAATCTGACGGAAATAGAACATGTTTCTAATCTATTGGACGGACTCAATTCTGACGGACTAAAATCGGGAAAACCGCTTGTCTGTATGCTGGTCCAACGGACCAAAAAAGACGTAAGGGAAGCTATTGGCTACTGGCTATTGAACTTCCTTGTTTAGTCCCGTTTACGTCATCACGTTCAAAACAAACGGACTTATGAACGGACCTAGTCCGTTCGTGTGTGGCCAAGTTCATTCGTTCGGAAAGTCAGTCGGAACTCCGCCGAAAGTCTGTCGGGAAGACCGTCGGAACTAGTCTGCCGGAAATTCCGGTCATGTGTATGCGGCATAAGAGGGGATCTGTGATTGTCTAGAATTGGTGCCAAGAGCACAAGTCCCTACCCCCACTCTTGTCCTTCTATAACACTGTCCCTCCTGCTGAGGCCTAACCCTCCACCATAGTGTGTCCCACTCCATTGCAGAGGCCTCAACATGACATTCCCAGCCATTGACCTTTATATAACAAGGAAGTAATGCCCTCACAAAAAAACTAGTTTGCTTCACTTTACTGATAGAAGTCAGGAAATGGCATAACAGTCACATCACTTCGACATGCATTCCAGAGACACTTGCATAGTCAATCACATTTAGTGGACGGTCCACAGTAGTCACATGTGAAAGCATTTGCAGCAATTTTAGCAGCCATCTCCCCCTAACAGTCTCTCCTCCATCATCAATACTCACAGCACTGGATTCTCTTTAGTCACCTCTTTCTTAGGTACACCTCTCCCAGGACCCGTCAGAGAAGCAGCCTCATTTAGAAAACTCTTGGCCTGGCCTAAAAAAAAGTTATTTGCATCACACCCTGGCTCCCGTCTCCACAAGGGGCAGGAAGAATATAGCTGGCTCTTCCTGGATGCAGGTCTACTTTTCCCAGCCTCCTTTCATGTCCGTGCTGGCGTGGGGTCTTTACCTCCCATGACCCAAGTGTACTAGAGCTCCTCCCAACCTGGCTTATAACTGGACAATAATTCCCCCATGACATCACTGCAGGAGGGCTCACTAAAAGGGGCTTAGCATCTAAAGACACTATCTGCTGTAACCAGACACTATACTGGCACAGAGCCACCTAGTGGCAATGTAGTTAACTGCACCTGCCTACCCTACTTAACCACTTCAATACAGGGCATTTTCACCCCCTTCTTGCCCAGACCAATTTTTAGTTTTCAACACTGTTGCATTTTGAATGACAATTGCGTGGTCATTCAACTCTGTACCTAAATGTTTTTTCCCCCACAAATAGAGCTTTCTTTTGGTGGTGTTTGATCACCTTTGGAGTTTTTATATTTTTGAGCTATAAACAAAAGAAAAGCGACAATTTTGAAAAAAATCACAATATTTTTACTTTTTTCTATAATAAATATCCCAATTAAAAAAAATATATATATTATTTTTCCCCAGTTGAGGCCGATATGTATTCTTCCACATATTTTTGGTAAAAAAAAAAAGTGTATATTGATTGGTTTGCGCAAAAGTTATAGCATCTACAAAATACAGGATAGATTTATGGCATTTTTATTTCTTTTTCTTTTATTTACTAGTAATGGTGGCGATCTGCGATTTTTTTCATGACTGTGACGTTGCAACGGACATATCGGACACTTCTGACACATTTTTGGCACCATTCACATTTATACAGCGATCAGTGCTATAAAATTGCACTGATTACTGTGTAAATGTGACTGGCAGGTAAGGGGTTAACACTAGGGGGTGATCGAGGAGTTAATTATGTTTCCTAGAGAGTGATTCTAACTGTAGGGGGAGGGCACTCACAAGGAGAGGAGACCGATCAGTGTTTCTCTGTACTGAGAACACACCATCGGTCTCCTCTCACCTGACAGGATGTGGATCTGTGTGTTTACACACACAGATCTATGGTCCTGCTGTGTTCATGGGCAATCGCGGGTGCCTGGCGGACATCGCAACAGCCGGGCACGAGCGCCGGGTCCCAAGCAACGCGGCGGGTGGCGCGTGTGTGCCCCCTAGACGGCCGGGAAGCCGAGGACATCATATGACGACCCCCGCCCAGGATGGGAGATCCTTCCTGCGCACGTCATATTACTATGGGTGGGTAATGGAGTGGCCTTCCCAGAAGAGTTGAAGCTGTTATAGCTGCAAAGGGTGGGCCAACTCAATATTGAACCCTACGGACTAAGACTGGGATGCCATTAAAGTTCATGTGCGTGTAAAGGCAGGTGTCCCAATACTTTTGGTAATATAGTGTATCTGTTTATAAATTACAGTTATGAAAATAATGAATAGTAAAGAACATAACATCAATATGTTTAATCTATGTGCTACAGTAATCATTAACTTTAACATGTACTTGCTGAATATACATTGTAATTTGCATTGAAAGTGTCATTACCCCAGCACAAATGTTTTGAGAACAGAAGGTAGTAGGTTATATCATATACCAGGTCTAGATTCTTCAGAGTTATATTTTGCTATCACCTAAGGGTAGGGTAGCTCCATTTTCATGGGAAAAAAAAATACAGTAAATAAAAATGCATATATTATAGCTACACAGGCCATATTATAATGCTGTTAAAAAATTACCTTTCTATTTAAATCTGCAGCTGCTAGAACTTTCTGTAAAATGCAGTGCAATATGGTAACCTGGAGGCATTCTGTAGTTAGTGTATGATACGCCCCAAGAAAAGTATTTTCCTACTTCTGATTGGCTCACTGATTCTGAGTTAGGTTTTAGGCATCTCCTGCAATAGGAATTTCATTTTTGAATAGATACTCCCCAAGGGTTAAATATAGGGTGGATAAAAATCTATTTATTTTTTATTTTATTTTACAAAAATCAAAAAAATCTGACTTTTTTGCATTTAAATCAGATTGTTTTGATTTATATCAAGTGTATTTTTGGAGTCATTTTTGGACATTTTGGGCGTTCCTTCCTCTTATCTAAGTCTACATACTAAAATGGCCTTAAGGTCACATAGAAAAAGGCAGTAGCCCAATTCCAGAGAGGGCCCACCACCACCACCATCCATCACTGAGCATTATCCACCTGAAGGCATTCCTTCCTTTTCACCCACACGTATACCCACTCAGGACTAGTGACCAATCCAATCAGTCCAGCATGGTCCCCAACATAAGCTATCTACATAGTTGACTTCAGAATAAATCTGAAAAGGCCTAGGAGGACTGTGATTGCCAAAAACCATTAAAAATACACCATGGGCAAGGCACCAAGGGCACTCTTTATATGGAATTTGAATTGTTTTTCCTTTGACCAGTAACATAGACAGCTACTGTATTTGAGCTTGTTGGGCATCCTATTATAAAACCAGGGAGCGAAATATGAAGTTGCAGCTAAGACAGCCTCCGCTTTTCATGGAATTCTTTCCACAGTATTTTTGTGGGAATTTGTGCCCATTCAACCAAAACCCATTTGGTTTGAAGTACCCCTGTACTTCACAAAGCATCACTAACATTTTGTTGTGAAGTTTTATTTAAATACCATTTGGTAGGATGTACTGACCCCCATTAAAATATATGTATTGAATTTCAGACCTCACTTTATGGAAGGGTATTTGGCGTAGTACACTCCCAACCCACACTCCACAAAACAAAAGAGCAGTTGCATTAATAGCAGTAGTAGTATATCTTTGTACAAATGACCCTACATTCTGTTGTGCATGTCATAGCTTTACTTAATCCATGTGAGTGTATATATAACTAAACCATACATTTCACACACTCATAAAAATATCATTAAGACTAATCTTCTCTTTGGGCCTTTTAGAAGCGGATACAATTATTGTAATTACAAGGCACGGTCACCCTCTATGTATGCGGTAATAGCAAAAAATGCTGAATGTTTAACATTGTTCAACAACATTGTATGCTGGGCTGGATCATAACATTCATATCTCTCATACACTCAGCCTGCTATTAGAATTAATTGAATGTCTAATTACCTAATTAGGTGTGTTTAAGCATTCATCCAACAAATGCTAACTCAGCTATTGTACTCTACCCTACATCAGCAAGCATTAAAGATTAGTAAAGCACATATTGTATTTTAATTCTATTCCGCCATAACCAAAGAAGTAGAGCAGAATTCAACCTCACAGCAGTTGGGGGCCATCGGGTAGAGAGCAACAAAAGGCAGTGAAGTTCCAGCAGCTGAGGCTCAGGCCGCGTACACACGCGCGGACTGTTCGCCCAACCTTGTCCGCTGAACAGTGTTTGGGCGGACAGTCCGCTCGTGTGTGGGGCTTCAGCGGACAGCTTCAGCGGACAGTTGGCCGAACAAGGTCTTACGGAAATTCCGAAAAACTGTCCGCTGAAACAAGGTTTCAGCGGACTGTTCGCTCGTGTGTAGGGTTGTTCGGCCAACTAAGTCTCGCGCATGCTCAGAAAGGATTTCCACGTCGGAAGGTTGCATTGCAGTGTATAGGACGTCGTATTTTTCGTCCCGTCGTACGTGCCGTTCACGTCATCGCGCACGGTTTCAGCAAACTGTTCGTCCGTCGTGTGTGGCCATGTCCATCCATGCTAAGTTTGAGCGGACTGTTCGCTCAAACTGTTGGACGGACAAAGTTGGGCCAACAGTCCGCGCGTGTGTACGCGGCCTCACTCTAAAGTTGGCTCCAGCGATGAGGAGGGGTGTATGATGGTGTGGCAGACCATATTTGCCACCAATAGGAGGAAGAAGAGGCAGAAAAAAAACATGGAAGGAGTTGACCAGGAGCAACTGGAGGGAGCAGCCCTCACAGGTACAGGTCACTGCTATCGCCTGGTCCACAGAGCTCTGTAGTGTTGCACTTTTTTATATCGTAGCTGCTGCCAACATTGCACACTGTGGTAAAAGTGCCAGCCATTTTGGTACATGCATGAAGAAACACATAGCCCTGCTCCACACAGCATGGTGAGAACAGAACCTCAATGAGAAAATTCAGCAAGGTGTTTCAAATGCCCTCTGTTTGATGTGATCAGCTGCTGGGCATAAGTGGCACAACATGCTAGGATAAGCAAAGGGAAAACCCTTTCTTTAATCATACTTGGTAAAGAACTGTAGAAAGGATTTAATGTCCCTGCCCAAGTCAAGTAAACATGGGCAGGGATGGCAATGAAAACTGGTAAAAAATGTTGGCAGCTGGGAGGGGGGACCCACTGGATTTTGTAGGGGTTGCCACATTTGGTAGGAGACTCATTTTAGTCCCCTTTTGTCCTTGTTAGCTTTTTTCCTGTGAGTCTCCAGGAACAAGATGGGAAGAGCAGGCAGCAGCAAAAATTAAGCATACAATCTTAAGGCCATATGATGCCTTCCCTTCCCCAGAGTGAACCTTTGAAACTCAAAGAGATACCCATCCTGATGTCTCCAATAACTACCTTCATCATGCCAGCTTTTTGGTGGAGCGGGAAAACAAAATGTCCCCAAAGCTCCCACATGTCCAGCATCTGTATGCCAGTTTGGCACTTAATTGTTTCTATGTCAGCTTTTGAAAACAACCCCCTTCCTCTAGCCCATGTTCTGGGCAGTGCCAGATTAACATTCTGGGTTTACCTAAACACACAGATGGGAAACAAAGGAAAATGCACTGCAATTCAAAGAACTCAACCATAGTTTGTTAAAGTAGATGTAACCTCAATCATGAAAATCTCATATAAGCTTTAAAATTATTATATCAGTAGGAAAGCCTACTTTTATTTGAATCATTAGCTTTCATCAGCATTGCAAGAGGAATACAAATGGTACTTTTTGACAATCCAATGTAAGCTTACTTTAAAAATCTCCATTTGTCTTTTGAGTTCTGCCTGATCCGCTGGTCATCTCTTTCCACAAGCTAGTAGATTCCATTTATACTTCATGGCTTCTTCCCTGTTCATTAATTTGCTTTACTTCTAATGCCACGTACACAAGACCGGACTTTTAGACATCAAAGGTCAAGCTGAGCGAATCCATCGGACAATTCGATCGTGTGTGGGCTCCATTGGACCTCTGCTGTCCAAAAATCTGACGGACCTTACAAATTGAAATTGTTTTAAATATTCACACCGAAACTCCGCCGGACCCTGTTTCTAGCCAATTCCGTCATCTTCTTCCCTCTTCTCTTCTTCTGATGTTGACACTACACTCTCCCGCTGTAATGCTGTGTACACGGTTCGCAACGATTTATATAGGCAAGGGGTGGGGTCACTGGGTGTCCCCGCCCCTTATGATAGCACAGTCCCAGCATGCCCTGGGACCCCGTCCCTTATGACGTCACTGCCCGGGGCATGCTGGGAATGTTCCGTCATAAGGGGCGAAGTCACTGGGTGACATCACCCGGTGACCCTGCCCCATGCCTATATAAGTCAGCATTACAGTGGGAGAGAGCGTTGTGTCAACATCGGAAGAAGAGAAGAGGGAAGAAGACGACGGAAGAGACCGGGCCACCGCTAGCAAAAGAGTGGCAAAAGAGCAAAAGATAGCGGAGGAGCCTGGGAGAAGGATCAGGGAGCGGGAGAAGAACCGGAGAGGGGGAGAAGAGGCCGGAGAGCGGGAGAAGAACCAAAGACCGGGAGAAGAGGCCAGAGAGAGTGGAGGAGTTGGGAAAGAGACCCCTGAAAACGGAAGAGACCCACAAAACTGTCTAATAAACTACTTTAAATTCTGTCTAGTGTGTTATTTTATTGATTTTCTTTCCCCCAGGTGAATGGGTAGGGGTACGATGTATGGGTGTATGGGTATATTCAAAATGTTATAGTAATAACTGAACAAGGAGTAGAAAGCAAATCTACAGGTGGCCTCTATATCTATCTAAGGAGGGAATTTACTTTCACTTTGAAGAAATTTCCTCAGATTTTCCTTACTTTAAATAAATGGGATTCAGAAATAATTTTAAAAAAGTGAACGGGTTTTACAAATTCCTTACCACAGTATAATCAGAACTAAAAAACACACTCTAGATATACGTTTAAGGGGTCACTATCAATGAACATACAACTTTCAGCCACGATTCATACCTTTTTCAATTTATTTAAATTGGAAAAAAATTTGAATCTTGTGTAAAGTCAGGTAGATCTTGGGGTAAAACATTCAGTAACAGACCCTTTGTTGTCACCTGCACCCAAAGGTGCCTACCGTCTGTATTTATAGCACCTTTATCTAGATTTTTTTGTAAGAATGATAAATGCTAATGTACAAACCCATTCCAGCCCCCAATTGTGCTGTATGTTGAAGTGTATGCATAGTTCCCCGAATTCCTGGTAAATTTCATATTATTGACAGGGTAGTGAAATTATGGACTTAGGTAAGTATTGTAGATTATCTACAAACAGTAGGGCCAGACAGGGAGTAAAATGTAGCCACAGCTTATAAAGCACACCGGCCCCATTTTTTTATTGCTGTGCCAGTACATTTATATTTGGCACTGAGAAACCGGCTGGTTCAGTAGTAAGCCCAGTACTTTCATTGCTGAAAGCAAATGAAAACAAATCATTGAAATTTATCAATCATATAACACATAAATTGGTGCAAACAATGGCAGAAATAATATTGACATAGTTGGCTGTTTTCCTAATCTGCTTTATGATATTAAAAGAGAAGAGCAGGGTTTAAACCAAAATTTACAAACAATCTTGTCTCCAAATATCACCCAAATCGTCCTCTCCGCTCTTCTCAAGACCTCCTACTGTCAAGCTCTCTCGTCTCCTCCTCCCATGCTCATCTCCAGGATTTCTCCAGAGCCTCTCCCATCCTCTGGAACTTGCTACCTCCACCTGTCCGGGTATGCCCTACTCTTGCTACCTTCAGGCAATCCCTGAAAACTCATCACTTCAGGAAAGCCTATCATGTCTCCAACTAATCTCCTACCACTTCCATCAGCTCATTCCCCACAGTTACAACATTTTGTACCACCTGCCCCTCCCTATTAGATTGTAAGCTCTTCTGAGCGGGGCCCTCTTAATCCTCTTGTATTTTATTGTATTATAACTGTATCGTCTCCCTTTTATATTGTAAAGCACTGCGTAAACTGTTGGTGCTATATAAAGCCTGTATAATAATAATAATACATACATTGCCTGGGTGGATGCAGCATTGGATCAAATACTGCATCTGTCCCCCACCACCTCTAAGACTGAGAACTGAGCGATCAAAGGCCACTGATCATTCAGTTTTCAGTCTTCAGAGAGCTGGTGGCAGTCAGTCTCAGCACTGCCCCTCCTTTGCTCACTGAAGCGCTGAGATATGCAGAGGGCAGGATCAGCTGGCTTTAAAGTGATTGTAATCCCTCACATTGTAAAACAACCTATTCAGTTTAACCAACTGGCGCTGCGCTATAACCGAATGATGGCCACAGCGCGGACCCGAATTTCCGGGAGGCCGGCATATGACTCTCTCCCCTATGCACGCTCCCTGTGTCCGCCCTGCAGGGCACGTGGAGAGCGCGTTGTGATCACCAAGTCACTGAGACTTGGGTGATCACCGTTCCAAGTAACGGGCCAGTCCTGGCCCCTTACCATTTGATCAGCTGTCAGCCAATGACAGCTGATCACATGATGTAAACAAAAGTCCGGTAATCGTTTTTTCTTCCTCCCCACACTGACAGCACGAGGAGAAAAAAAAGTTGATCACCGGCTCATCTGCAAGGGACATCGGTCCCGAAGAGGAAGAGGCAATTATGCCTCATCTTTGCACACCAGTACCCCATGCCAGTGCCACCTGCCATTGCCACCTGCCCACTTATCAATGCCCATGATTGCCACCTACCAATGCCCACAAGTGCCACCTATCAATGCCCAGTGGTGCCAATCAGTGCCACCTAGCAGTGCTGCCTATCAATGCAACCGATCAGTGCTCATTATTGCCACCCATCAGTGCCCATCACTGCCACCTATCAGTGCCCATTAGTGCCGCCTCATCAGCGTACATCAATGAAGGAGAAAAGTTACCTGTTTTAAAATTTTATAACAAAATATAAAAAATATATATATATATATATATATATATATATATATTTTTTTTTTTAAATTCTGTGTTCTTACATTTTTTTTTATAAAAAATAAAAACCGCGGAGGTGATCAAATACCACCAAAAGAAAGCTCTATTTATGGGAAAAAAATATAAAAATTTGGGTACAGTTTTGTATGACCATGCAATTGTCATTCAAAATGCGTCAGCACTGAAAGCTGAAAATTAGTCTGGACAGGAGGGGGGTTTAAGTGCCCAGTAAGCAAGTGGTTAAAATAGAAACAAAAGACAATTGGGGGTTATTTACGAAAGGTAGTGCAGTCGCTCTCAATCTAAGGGGTAGATCTGAAATGAGAGGAAGCTCTGCTGATTTTATCATCCAATCATGTGCAAGCTAAAATGCTGTTTTTTATTGTCCTTGCATGTCCCCCTGGGATCTACAGCGACTTTACTTCCAAGTGCACTTAGAGTGCAGAGTGGATTTTTCTTTAGTAAATAACCCCCATATCATTGGTGTATAGATATAAAAAAGATGTTTATAACATTGTTTTATAAGTGCTCATATTTCCAGCTAAGTGACATCAGCATTTTTATTTTCACAGAAAGTAAGGCAAAGGGTTTTTTTTTTTTTTGTCAAAAGTTTTAGTCTATTTTCCCTTTATAGTGAAAAATAAAGAAAATCGGTTGTTATTACATACCACCAAAGGAAAGCTCTATCTGTCTCAAACAAAAAATGGCATAAAATTTGTTTGGGTAAATCAGTAAAACTGAAAACTGAAAAATATTCTGGCAATGAAGGGATATTACAGGCTGGTATTCAAGTTGTTAAGGAAAAAAGTACATTCTTGTGAGGATAGATAGGACAAATGGTTTACAAGAGGTGTGAAAAAGGCCATCTATGTAAAACTGAAATAACCACCCTCTATCTTCTACATATAATGCCGTTTTACTATCTCTACCCCAGCATTTCAAAAACAATTCAAACCTTTATAGCCTTGTAAACCAAAGTATTAACACCTATGCAGACTTCCTAACACCTAGGATATTATTATGTAACTAGGAAATGGTAGCAGAACAACTTTCACACCTCCAATCCCGTTCTTGGAAAGCCAGTATCAACATGGGGCAAATCAACATTCATTCAATTTGAAAAGAGGCATTGGAGAAGCTATGAAAAGGCTTTAATATTACAGAACAAGTCCAGTTGAATGTGACTAAATACTACATATTAATTAATAATAACTACTGCAGTAGGGAACAGACACAAAAGATACTCTCAGCATCTTTCCAAATAATCGTTCTCCTTTATTATGACGCATTTGAAGGTTTTTATATACATGATTACGTAGGTATCACATTAATATTACAATTGTACGTTTATGGTAACAAGGGGCGTTACATAGGCAGGCTAATTCTAATGAGGACTTGAAAGAATGCAAAACATGTACTGAAAACATTGTTAGTGCCGTGTGCACAGTGAGGGCATCATGCAATACATATAAAATAGAATACAATTATATACAGAACCTACAAATTTCTGGATAAATGGGAACCTTCATAGACATACAAGTCAGCAATGAAAGGAATCCTATAGTAGTACTATAGGTGCCCATTATAATCAATAGCTGCCCAAAGCCACAGAGGTGCCTGCACAGCTAGCAGTTATTCCCCTACGATGGAGTCCCATATACAGTATCTGCCTGAACCTTAGGTGTTCTAGGTCATAAAGTGGATAACCTGCCCTGTCCTTCTAGTGGCGGGTAGCAGTAGTATTCACCCTTTGGGAAATAAAGACTCGGTCCTATTCCTTTTTGACTTACTCAGGTTAACTCATTAACTGCAGGAAGGGAAGACCAGTTCTACACAAAGAAACACCACAGGGATTATGGGTGGAAACTTCAGTGTATAGTGGATTCAACAGTATATACCAAGGATATGCAATTACCGGACCTCCAGCTGTTGCAGAACTACAAGTCCCATGAGGCATAGCAAAACTCTGACAGCCACAAGCATGGCACCCAGAGGCAGAGGCGTGATGGGACTTATAGTTTTGCAACAACTGGAGGTCCACTAATTGCATATCCCTAGTATATACAGTATATGACCCAATTATTTGTGTTTAAAGTACATGTATATCCAAAACAATATTCAATTTGATTTGTATAGGGTAGGGAAGGGTTAGAACCCTTATCAGTCTATTATTTTTTTTATTTGCTGTCTATGTCCCACTGGGGAAATATTCCTTCACTTTCTGTCCAGAAGATTTATTTATTTTTTGGTGTTTATGGGGATAATTATTGTAACGATATGTTTTGTTTATTGTGTTACCTTTTCCATAATGACTTCCTGGTCATGTCATACTTTCAGTTGTGTAAGTGTTGGAATGAAATATGGTGTGGTGTAGTAGAAATCTACAGTGTGAAGGTGTCTACAACCACATATTTCTTCTATACCAGGCCACAATGGAAGATTGGTCCAGTTAGGACCATGTGGTCTTTATCTGTCATTTCTGAGCACACAAAGCTCTCAACTGTCCATTGTCAGGAAGGACTGTCTCTGTGTCCCACTTTCCTCCTCATCCGTCCTCTTTTCAGTCTTATGCCACATACACACAATTGGATTTCTCATCGGAAAAAGATATGACGGCTTTTCCAATGAGATTCTGCTCAAGTTTGCCTTGCATACACACGGTCATGCAAAAGTTCACTGAAATTACGACCGCCAAGAACGCGGTGATGTACAACACTATGATGAGCTGAGAAAATGAAGTTCAATGCTTCCGAGCATGTGTCTAATTGTTTCTGAGCATGCGCAGGAATTTTGCACGTCGGAATTGCCACAGACGATCACATTTTCGGATAGGAACTTTTCCCAACGAAAAAATTAAGAGCATGCTCTCAATCTTTTGCTGGATGGAATTCGGCCAGCTAAAGATTGATGGAACGTACACACGGTCGCATTTCCCGACAAAAAACTCTGATCGGTCTTTTGTAGGCCGGAATTCTGATCGTGTGTACGTGGCATTCTGTATATACCTCTATAAAAATGTAAAAATAGTGGTGAACAAAGGCACTTCTAGGTTTAACCTATAATTTCTTTCCATATTAACCCCCCTGACGGTATTCCCGAGTCTGACTCGGGGTGGATTTTTTATACCAAGAGCGGTATCCCCGAGTCAGACTCGGGACAGCGTCGCTGGATCCAGGAGGAGGTTTACTTACCTTCTCCCTCGGATCCAGCGTTGTCTCCCCGCTGTACGAGCGAGCCGTGTCTCGCTCGATGCATCACACCGCCGATCTCCGTGCCCTGCGAGCGTTGCGACGCACGGGGACGGAGATCGGCGCCAAATTCAAAAAGTGAAACAAACAGTAAACATACAGTATAATGTAATCTTACAGATTACATTGCTGTATGTAAATATTTCACATCCCCGTTGTCCCTAGTGGTCTGCCCAGTGTCCTGCATGCAGTTTTATATAATAAAAACTGTTCTTTATGCCTGGAAACTGGAGATTGCCCATAGCAACCAAAACTGTCACTGTACATCAAAAATGATTTTAGACCAGCTAGAAAACAGCGATAATAAATTAGAATCACTCGCAGAATTGAGGGATAGCGATTTGTGGGGAGATCCGTCATCAAATACTGAAAAGTAATGACAGTGACAATTCTACAACTGAGCAAATTTCAGTGTTTTTGATTTGATTACATTATTGAATAATTTTTATTATTGTTATATTATTATTTGGTACAATTATTTATAATTATTTATTATATTATAATTTATGATTTAATTTTTCAAACTTTATCATACCCGGGATGTCTGCTAGACTCTGGTTTGGACAGATTTAAGAGAGTTATTCCTAAGAAATGAGGACTACAATATAAAACGCCAAATTTTCATGCAAAATAATGGTACCGCTTTTAGCACCTAAAATCCGAAATAATCGTACCGCCAGGGAGGTTAATTCTTCATGGTCTGTAAAATTGGGTGTGGAGAAGGAGTGTGTTCTTCACCTACCTAGTTTGTGATAAAGTATCTCTCTTTCTCATCTCAATATGTTGGGAGGTATAAACACGTACAAAAAATGTGAAAACATTTTTGGAATAGAAATGTGGCTGGGGTGTTGAAGACATCATGATTATGAGCATATTTAGTTCCAGAAGAATGCTTGCAATCCAAAGCACTCGTGTATCAAAGCGAGTTTCCCCATTCAATAGAAACTCAGAAGTCAATAGAAGTCAATAGAAACTCCGATAATTCGTTCCACAGTGACTTCTATTGTATGCAGTACCGCTTGTGGCCAGAGATGGGGGGGCACCGGAGGCACGTAGAAACACTCGGAAACTGCTCAGAGCCACTTGTTTGCACTCGGAAACACTCCGCGCTTTGTTTTTGTTTGTTTGTTTTTTTCTTTATTTTCACCTGGTGATTCAGCCAGTAACACACGCCATATCTTAGGGTGGCTCAGCTCTGTGGAGGAGCAATGGAGTTACCCTTGGACAGCAGCATTGTCTGTCTGGGTAGTGTTCAATGGACTAGACTTAACCACTTAAGGTCCACCCTACAGCAGTTTTATGTGATCTGATTTTTCCAGGTATGAGGGCGTGCGTGATTACACACAGTGGGAGCCTATCGACGAGTAATGCAGACTCGATGTCCACCAGCACCCGCCAATCATCGTGCAAGGAGACAGAGCGGTAGCCTGCTTATTCCATTCAGTTACTGCGAGTGAATTAAAGAAACAAAGCAGTACTTCCGGGTATGGGGAGCATATAACATCCCTTTCTCCAATGTGACAGCAATGGTGTTTGGTGATTGGCCCCTCAGGTACCTAGATATAGACACACTTCAAGTCCTGTTGCGGGGTTACATTTTCAAAACACTACTAGACAACCTCCAAATTTGCAAAAAGCTATATACTTGTATAATATGTATAATTCCACAATTCTTTTTTTCTACATATTCCTGTAAATTATTAGCATGGCAATAGCCTGCAGATCCTGTTGATCTGCTTTCTACAGACCTTTTTTTTCCCTTGGTAAACTCTGCCTGGCTTCCTGCCTGAAGCAAACGTTATTGTCTATTTATGAAAATTAAGTCAATATGATACTTAGGTTTGTGAATATTGTATTTCTTGTGAGTTTCTTTTGTATTTGCAACTGAAATTTCATTTTCTTTTTTAATAAAGATATACACAAAGGGCCACCATAGACATGTGTTAATGGTTTCTTTTCATGCCTGGTTTTGGGATGCATGTTTCACTGTAGACGGGAACTGTTGCTTATTGAGATAAACACATACTGTATATGTGTTGCAAGTTTCAGGTTCATTTAAATGGCACTAAACTTGGTTAACTTCCTGCAGGTCTATTTACATACGCAATGATAAACTCACACAGGAGTGAAATTTGGAGCAAACACGTGTGCCCGATGATGGTCTAGCCCCTAACTTTGGGAGGGAAAGGGTTAAGGCCGTACACACGATCAGACTTTCTGACGGAAAATGTTGGATGTGAGTTTGTTGGCGGAAAGTCCGACCGTGTCTATGCTCCATCAAACATATGTTGGCACACTTTCCGCCAACATATGTTGGCTAGCAAGTTCTCAAATTTTCCTTCCAACAAAATTTTGTTGTCAGACTTTCCGATCATGTGTACACAAGTCTGTTCCACGCATGCTCATAATCAAGTACAGGCCGGAAGCGCTCGTAAAAAACTAGCGTTCGTAATGGAGATATCACATGACTATTGAACTTACTTTTTATCGGCTCGCCGTACATCTTGTACGTCACTACGTTCGTAATTGTTGGCCAACATTTGTGTGACCGTGTGTGTACAAGACAAGTTGGAGCCAACAACCTTTGAACAAAATTCCACAGTTTTGTTGTCGGAAAGTCTGATCATTAATTGTTTGAGTACTGTGAACATTTTCTCACCAGACACAACAGGTCCACTTCGCTCCATTTTCCAACATGTATAGCTGTTCAGCTCTTTGCATGTGTCACATTGGATGCCTTCAGCTGCCATTGTGCTTTGCCGGGCTTTTGGCATGTCCCTGTATGTCCCTGAAGAAGAAAGCGCTGCCTCCAGGCATACCATTACCTGCCCTTAATTTATCCACTGATACAGTATATGTATTTTCCAATATGAAGACTCTCAAGTATAAGAGCTGGGATTGCAGAGGGCCATTGACGAGGCAGCGTTGCATCCACATAAATTTGCAAATGTTGTGCAACTAAATGTATTTATTTTGCTAGCTAGCTGGTAAGTGTGCTGGGAAACTCTCGTTTTGTTTGTGATGCATAGCTCCTTATACCTGTACACATAATCAGAAAATTGTACGAAAAATACCGCTTTCAAAGCAATCGTACGATAATCTTATCATTAGTACACAGCTTTTGAAAGCAGATCACGACAGTTCATACGATAGTATCCAAAGGAACAAGCACAAACATTTTTCTTACATCAGTAAGCACCCCAGTTCGTCCCAACCCTCTAAATGCCACTGCAGATTTACTGGTGGAAATAAAGGGAATAAAAGCCCAAAAATGAAAAATATTGAAGCCACCAAAATCAAGTACTGGTAAAAATAGGCAAAATCAAGTATTGGTAAGCTGAAATATATTACATTTTTTTAAATGGGTTTAGAAACACTTTAAATTCATTCATCTCTCAGGCTCTGAAAATGCTCAAGAAAGGCTGTACGTATGTGGATATACGAGTTAAAATACTTTAAAATACACTGCTACATACTGTACACCTGTTCTCTACACGCTTTTTTATATTTATGTAATAATACGTTTCATGGCAGTGCCAAGACAAAAAATCAGTAGCAACAATTAAGCTAAGACCTTGGGCAATGATGACCTAAAAACCAAGCTAGTAAAAAAAAAGACCTTATGCAAATAATTATAACATACACAGATTAGCTATACCTAAAGCTGTACATCATTGTTAAAACATAAATATTATTATGAAAATTCTTCCGGATACAGTTTACACACGCATCCGCCAACCTGGACTGGTCTACGCACAGCAGTCAGTGCAGCTGAAGTTGTCCATATGCCAAGTGATGACTTTATGGTACAAGAGATGAAAACACAGGAGTAACCTAAGGTTATATTTGGAGAGGCACTTTCTACCACTAGTAGCTAAGCTCATCCAATTCATCCAAAGGGAATTACGAAAAAAATGTGATTGGCAAGAGGCCCTGGGCTTTGGAGACTACAAAGTCAATGCTATATCTTTAGAGCAGCCTTTCTCAATCTTTTTACCCCAGAGGAACCCCTAAAATTATTTTCAGGTGTGAGGGAACCCTTACTAAAACCATTTTATAAGAGTTTAATGGGAAAAACACCTTTTACATTGGTGGTCAGTGGGAAGAATGCAGCCCTTATAGTGGTGGTCACAATGCCACCCTTACAGACAGCTAAAACAGATAATTGGTGTCATGCTGCTGGTGATTGGTGTTGGCTCTGGAACTATGTAGGCATCATCAGATAGTTGGTCAATCAGATCAAGGAACCTCTAGAAAACTCTTGAGGAAGCCTAGGTTCCATGGAACCCTGGTTGAGAATGGCTACTCTAGTGGTATGCCATTTTTGAGTAAGGCACTGTAGCTTTTGGAGCAACCACTTTGGCATCAAATACTTTGAACTCGGACAAGGCTATAGAATAAAACATCAATGCAAGCCATTAACTGTACTCAAACAACTAGCGCTACCATGAGCATACTGTAGTTCTACGTAAATAACCCAAACTGAGTGTTACGTTGTGTTTGCATGTTCTCTCTATGCTGACATTGGTTTCTGCTTGGTACTCCAGTTTACTCTCACATTCCAAAGGCATGGTGTTAGGTCTATTGACTCTTGTGGCCTGGTATGTTTATATATGAATGTAACACAGGGACCTTAGATTGTAAGCTCCTTGAGGGCAGGGACTGATATGAATGTACAATATTCAGTATGTAAAAGCACTGCATAAATTGTTGCCACTAAATAAATACCTGTAATAAATAAAACTCTAAAATTTAAAACAACCACAATTAAAAAAGCTCATTAAAAGATAAAAAATAATAATCAGTGCCTGCTGCATTACTCCTCTTCAATCCAGCACTGTCCCCTGCAGGTGTTTTTTTCCGTAACCAGATGTCTTCTGCCGTCCAGGTTAAATGATGGCCCACTTCATTAAAACTATTTCTTCTAAACCCAAGCTGTCACAAACCTACTCCTAGCATGTGACTGGACAGTGATATAAGAAGCACAGTGAGGAGCTCACCTGTCTGTCACTCTGCTCTCTACTTCAATTGGCATGATCCTTGTCAGAACATGAATTTCTGTTGACCAATAGGGAAAAGATCAGCAGCAGGGATATCACTGGCAATGATGATGACTAGTACTTTGCCCTCTGCCTGACTGTTTTTGGGTGCAGCTTCCACAGTTGAGTTTTCAATATAATGCCTAAACTACCCACCTAACCCAAACTTGAAGATTTTAGAATATTTTATAAAGTAAAAGTGAACCTGTGCTGGGTTTAGGCAAAACAGAGGCATTAAAGGCAACCCTATGCTTTAATGCCCCCCCCCCAGCAGCATGAACTCACATTTTCTTTATTCCCCTGCTTCACCTTTCTGCTGCAATAGTCCTCTTTAAACTTTAGCTTACATTCCTAGGCTCCCCCCGCCACATGTGGCAGCACAGGACCAACTATCATGCACCTGCCTTACGTTCAATTACAACATGTTATTAAGTATTGGGCAACATCTTACACAAGCCCTTTTAAACCAGGATGTCTTATAGGTTCTTCAGGGGTTCCTTGGCAAAATGTGTAAAAATGACCAATAATTGTTAACACGCAAGCTGGTGGGTCAAGACTGATTTTTTTTGCTACACAAAGACACATGTTTTTATTTTGCAGGATTACAACCTTGAGTACTGTGCGGGCCAGTTGTTGGCATCCTAAAAGCTGATGATGTCATTGGTTGATGCTGAGGATGTTGAACACCTTTATAGCATCTGTGGTTTGCCTCTCGTCTGCCCCTCTCCATCAACACTGGAGTCATGTTAGCTTAGTGAGGGAGAGAAACTGAGGGAGAAGAGAAATACTGGAACACTAGTCAGTACCAGTATGCAGAGGTGTGTTTGCTTTGGAAGAATAAACCACCCTTAACGCCATTGTGCTGGACATACGCATATATTCGGACTCTTACCGTGTGGGCCTTAATGGCCTAGTGTAAACAACTTACCATGCTCCCAGTTTTCTCCCAGTATGGTAGCTGTTGGGGAACCGTAAGCTCCCAGCATGCTCCCAGTTTGCTCCCAGTATGGTAGCTGTTGGGGAACCATAAGCTCCCAGCATGCTCCCAGTTTGCTCCCAGTATGGTAGCTGTCGGGGAACCATAAGCTCTAGATGCATGTTTGAGATCGGAAGCTTTATGATCATGTGACAGCTAATCACAGTGGTCACATGACTCGAATGCCTGCCTCCGCTTCCCGAGTTCTAAAAGCCGGGAGGTAGAGGCAGGCATTCGAGTCATGTGGCCACTATGATTGGTCAGCGCGAAGGGGTTAAGGTTAGGTGTCCTACATGTGTGGATACTGCTGTATTACGTAAAACTATTTGTTTTGTTTTTACATTTTAGAATGAAATGTCCTAAGATTGTCCATAATTTTAAAGGGTTCCTTGAGGTTGAGAAACAGTGTCTTACATTTCACTACAATGTACATCAGGGATTTGCAATTAGCGGACCTCCAGCTGTTGCAGAACTACAAGTCCCATGAGGCATAGCAAGGCTCTGACAGCCACAATCATGACACCCAGAGAAAGAGGCATGATGGGACTTGTAGTTTTGCAACAGCTGGAGGTCCGCTAATTGCATATCCCTGATGTACATGATATACTGCAAATACAGGGTCACTGTGCCCAAAGGGGACATTTTAGTTAATGGTAGAGCCTAGGAAATCAAGTCTTCTTGTCTTGGATACTCCACCAAAGAGAGTTTCTTACGATAATTCCTGACTATCTTGAGATGTGTTCTGCCTACCTTTGCATATTTCAGGACCTTTCACAACCCGGAATATCGTTTTTGAGTAGACTGGCCATTAAATAGTTCTTCCTTCCATTGTATAGATAATCATACCCTGTCACGTTTTCACACATATTCTAAATGATAGCATAAATTATGAGTTATCCTTAAGAGCTCAATTTAAGGAGGATCTTTATTTAAACAGTTATGACCAGGCTAACTTTACAGCAATTGATCACAGGTAATTCAGCATTATAGTCATGCTTAAACACTGACCATTTACCTTAATAGTTGCATTTCTCACATACACATTGAAGCTATGGATCATTATTACTCAGTGAAGCACATGTATATAAAATCAATCAAATATTTTTATTCTTTACATCATGCTTTTAACTGCATTTTATATACAATATTGCTATCACACTTATTCTTCACGCCATACTATTTATTGCGTGGTTGTCAACATAACCTTGCAACAACACAGGATCTCTTTTGGTTTAAATCAGTGGTCTCCAAACTGTGGCCCATGGGCTGAATGTGACCCATTGCTTGCCTTTATCCGGCCCTTGAGACTATCCTTCCCACTGATATGAGGCACTGTTCCTCACACTGACACCAATGATGTAGCACTATTCCCCTGACTAGTACCAATGACTACTGACCACAGATGCTATGCACAGTAATTGTTTTACTCCCACTGATCACCAAGCCTGAGATATTGTTTACTTCCACTGACACCAGGGCATTTTCAAAACCCTCTGGGCACTTTTTGGTCCCCTAAAAGTAAAAAAAAAAACAGCAAACTGACTCTTTGCTTAGAAGACTCCTGGTTTAAATGATTGCTGAGCTGATATCATTTTCTGATAAAGTATTTCTATATGATGACATTCCTTTGTCTTCTTATTCAAAACGATATCACGCTAAAGCATGTAATACAAAGATGCTAATCAGTAGTTCCCTCATATTTCTTGCAAAGAACCCTTTATTAAACCATTGACACACCCACTTGATACTCTGGATGCAAAAGTAGACATTTGGGTTCCTGAAGAATTTGGAATTCTGAAGAATTCGGGAAGACTTTACTATACCTCTCTGGCATGAAATAAAATTACTTATTTACAGTACTTGTGAGTTTCACCAAAACTGAAAGGTAAAGTGCTTATTGGAATCTTATAATCATTATCCTCTTTAATTGCCCTTTGTGAATGACATGAAGCCATATTAACATCTGTCAATAATGATGTAATCATCCTGAGGAAATAATGAGATCACAAAATGATGTCACTAAAAGTAGGATGAAAATTTGTAAATACATATTTGCCTAGGGCTCTGGCCAATGTATTAGATTTTAAATACATGTATGTGAACTGTCTTGCCTGACAAATGACTTATTCATGTCTAGTGATTGTGGTACACCTTCAAGACAGCAGAACCTTGTGCCTGACTTTTTGGAATGAACAGATAGCAAAGCTAATTTACAAAGCTGTTCTTCAATTGAAACAATTACCCAATTTTGGTCAACCACATGCTATCTTCAGAATGAAACAAATAATTTGATTGGTGATTATGGGTAACTGCTTCACTTTGGTTCCATTTCCTTTTTGCACTCTATATCCACATTTAGGGAATTCAGGACAGGGATCAAGTAACCTTCCCAGAATGCTTTTCGCAATGACACTAAATAGTATAATGTGGCCCATGTGCTGTACTCAGGGAAGCTATTAGTTTCTACAACTTGCATGATCTTAGTTGACATTGGTGTATAGGGAAGAGCTCCAGATATGTTTGAGCACCTCTTACCCACAGCTCCTTGAGTCTTTTTAATAGTCTGATGACATCATGCGAGCTCCCTTTCTTTCTCCATGGCATTTGGGGGATGGAAATTCTTCCTAGACTGAGCATGCTCTGTTCTGGAATACTGTGAGCTGAACCTAGGGGAGTGTCATTGACAGGCTGGACTCACAGGAAATGAGCGGAATAGCTCGACTGTCACTCTGCTCAAGAGGAATGGTGGTACTGGACCGAGAAGGAAGCTATGGACATCGCTAGAGCTTGGTAGGGCATAAGAAAAGCTTTGGAGATTTTTATTTAATACAAGAAGGTGAGGCTAAAAAGTAATTAAAAATAAACTGATAATTACACTTTAAACTAGACTGATACAGCTGTCACCATTAACCCATAAGCATAATACTGTCTAATTGTCCTAATATTATAAACAATGATATAAATGATTTGAAGAAAAAAGCACTAGAGATAAACATGGTAGATTGGTTGGATTGGGGTTGATCTCATAACTTGTTTCAGAATACCAAGAGAAGATATCAATAATCATGTAGTGGGTTTTGAGGTGGATTGTTCCAACTGGGGTTTGAGTGGATTTTTCCCGGCACCACTGTTCAAATTTAAGGCCCAGTGTTGAGTTTTAAAAATGTTTTCATCTCTTCAGAACTAGATATAAAACATACAATAGGGAATGTGGGTTATATTTATTTTTATTTCAATATGTAGTACTTCTGAGGCCGCCAATCGAGTTGTTACTCTCATGACCATTCGTATTCTCAGTTGACTCCAAAATCGCACTGAAGCCAGGCTGCTCACTCTCAAGTCATTGAGGTCTATAACACATGTGAACAAAAAAGGAAAGAACATCTCCTTCTTGTGAGCTCCATTTTATTAGCAAAAAGGTGTTAAAAGGTACTCACAAGATGAACAAAACAATGTGCAGATCTATTATTTGGCAGATTGTGCCAGGAGTTATTGAGCACCTACTCCTTGTGCAAATCATAATTTATAAAGACTAGGTGCTCTGTCCTTCTTTGTTCACATACATATTATAGGTGGCTAAAGATCTATGTTAGTTGCAAGAGTAGTCATATATGGGTAGATTTTATATCTGTATAGATTTGCTTCTTTTAAAATAAAGTTGGTGTTTCCACAGCTGAGTTGTGAACAGGGGCAGACTGACAACTCATGGGGCCCCCGGGCAATAGGAGATTATGGGGCCCCCAGGCAATCAGAGATTATGGGGCCACACAGTATACACAAACACACACACACAGTATACAATCACACAGTATACACAAACATGTTTCTATTGGCTGAGAAGGTACTGGAGAGGTGGGGCAGCTATAATCTCAAATTTTTAGACCGAAAGGATGTCAGTAAGGGACATTTCAGAGACAGATGTAAAAAAAAAAAAACACAAATTTTTACATACTGTCCCTGGTTTTACTGAGGCTGTCAACCCTGATGGGGCCCCCTAGTGGCATGGGGCCCTCGGGCAGTGCCCGAGTGGCCCAATGGTCAGTCCGCCCCTGGTTGTGACTTAAATTCCAGCACTATCAATCATATAAGATAAAAAAGAGTAGAGCATTGACAGTGCGGATGGAGCACAAGCACTAAGGGATAAACTGGAGACACCAGAAACTCTCAGAAGATGCAGAGGGCTAGAATAGAGACACAGTATTACCAGGGAGAATATGTGAGAGAACAAGCAGAGTAGTTCCAGAAAAAGAAAACGTAGGGAAGGGAAACAAAGGATGCAGAAGAGGGAGAAACTGATTACATTTGGTAGATGATGTAAAGCAGGGATGTTCAACCACATCAGAGGGCTCTGCGGACCACTTCAAACCAGGGAAGACCATGTCCATACTCTGGAATGGCAGGTTGGCAAGCCCAGATCATAATCAATGGGTTGCCAACCTGCCATCCCAGAGCATCCCAGAGTGCATGGAGCCAGCGCTGGCAGTGGAGGAAGTGGGTGGCCACGAAGGGAGAAGGAGCCACATAAGCCATTGCTTCCTTTGTAGCGCCAGCTCCTGTCTCAGGTAGAGAGATACCAAGTGCAGTTCACCTGGGACCTTTCTAGCAGGCTGGAGTGCGATGCCAGCAGAAGATCAGTGTATTAAGCATCACATACGCTGCGCTTTTGTAATGGGCATATTAGCACTTTAAAAAAAAAAAAAGGGTTATTAGGCTGCTTTCACACTGATTCATAGCTGCATTGCATTGCATGTTAGCTGCACTGAGCCTAATGCCCTGTACACATGGTCGGAAATTCCGATGGAAGAAGTCTGATTGGATTATGTTGTCGGAAAATCCGATTGCATGTGGGCTCTATCTGACTTTTTCCATCGGAATTTCAAACGCACAATGTTGGAGATCAGGATCTAAAATTTTCCGACAACAAAATCCAATCGCATAAATTCCGATCGTGTGTACATGATTCTGACGGACAAAGTGCCATGCATGCTCAGAATAAACTAATTGATGAAAGCTATTGGCTACTGGCCCATTTATAGTCCCGGCGTACGTGTTTGATGTCACCTCGTTCAGAAGGATCCGATTTTCCAACAACTTTGTGCGACCCTGTGTATGCAACACAAGTTTCGGAAAAAATCAGACGGATTTTGTGGCCGGAATGTCTGAAAATGTGTACAGGGCAATAGACTTCTATTATATCCAAAACTCCTAAATGCATGGGTTTGGGTGTGCTTTCAGAAAGTGCGCCACACCCACAAGATGTAATAGATGTCTATGGCTCAGTGCAGCTAGCCTGCAGGAAAGCCGAAGGTGCACTGCGCTGCACCTGCGGTGTGGTTAAAAGATAGCACATCAGTATGAAAGCAGCCTAATAGGGGGCTCCGGATTGTAAGGGCTCATTTACATTTGGGGTTTGGTAAAACCCATAGTTCATTGAGGCTCGCAACCGGTTACCAAATCACTTGTGGCACTCGCTCTTCAAAAGGTTAAACAACCCTGATGCAAAGCATGCATTCTTAAGCAGAGTTTGGTGGAATCTTAGGGTTCTTAAAGAGGTTGCCAGGAGTTCCTTTAGCCAATGGCCATTGCTGCCTCTCATATAAGTTCCCACTGACATCAGTTATCTTTTTAACTACCGTATTTATCGGTGTATAACACACACTTTTCCCCCTTAAAAGCAGGGGAAAATCGCGGGTGCGTGTTATACACTGATCCCCCGCAGTTCTGAGCCTCTGGGCAGCTTTCAGCCACCTTTGGCTCTTTTCGGCGGCTTTTGGCTGCCTTCAGCCATTCTCGGCAGCTTTTGGCCGCCTTTGGCTCTTCTCGGCAGCTTCCGGTCGCCTTCGGACGTTCTCGGCAGCTTCCGGCCACCTTCGCCCGTTCTTGGCGGCCGAAAGCTGCCGAGGACGGCCGAAAGCTGCAGAGAGCGGCTGAAGGCAGCTGAAAGCTGCCGAGAAGACCCGAAGGCCGCCGAGAACTACCGTGCACCGCCGTGATACACAGGACATCTGGCTCTGTATCTCGGCGGCGGCATTTAAAAAGAAAAAAAAAGAGGCAAATAAAACTGACAAGGCTGCAATGGTGGACAAGGCTGCATGACAAGGCTGCAATGGTGGACAAGGCTGCAATGGTGGACAAGGCTGCAAATGACACTGACAGGGCTGCAATGGTGGACAAGGCTGCAAATGACACTGACAAGGCTGCATGACAAGGCTGCATATGACACTAACAAGGCTGCAATGATGGACAAGGCTGCAGATGGACAAGGCTGCAGATGGACAATGATAAGGCTGCATTGATGGGCATTTAAATGTAAGTTTTTTTTCCCTTAAACTTCCCTCCTAAACTTGGGGTGCGTGTTATATGCCAGTGCGTGTTATACGCCGATAAATACGGTATATGTAAGAGGGGATTTTCCCACTGGCCACAAATAAAAGAAGCATTCTTCCCACTGGCTATGACCATTTACAGTGAGGTGTGGCTATAGTAATTATTAGCAGGGGCTGCTTTTGACCAGGGGTTTCACTGTGATACAAAGTTGGGAAAGGCTGGTTTAGAGGATGCAAAAGAAGGTGTCATTAATGACTTTTACTAGAAGGAGCATAGGATACAGATAAGAAAGGCACCAACTATATTGGGTAGCAGGAACAGAGCAGGTGCTGAAGAGGAAGCAACTGAAGATATTGGGTCGCAGATCAGTGAGAACACTAACAGAAAGAAGGTGTACAAAAGGAAGATTTACACTGAGTGGTGAAATAAACGTAAAAAATCTTCACAAAGCTGTAGAGCAGACAGGAGAAGAAGGATTATAACACCATGGTGCACAGATGACATGGACAAATATGAGAACATGCTTTAACACGGAAAAGATGCCAATTTGCTGATATTTATATTGATTATCTCATTACAATGACATCTGAAAGTGGGTGGGATATATAATATGCAACAAATGAACATTTTGTCCCTGAAGTTGATATGTTGAAAGCAAACAAAATGGGCAAGCGTAAGTGACTTGACAAGGGTCAAATTGTAATGGCTGAATGATTGGGTCAGAGCAACTTCCAATCTGCAACTCTTGTGGGATGTTCCCAGTCTACAGTGGTGAAGACCTACCAAAAGTGATTGAAGGAAGGAAAACCAGTAAACTGGCGACAGGGTCATGGGTGGCCAAAGTTCAATTATGAATGTAGCACTAACTAAGGAACTGCTGAATTTTTCTAGGCTTACCAAATACCTTCTCCAGCTCGTACTCGTTGTCCTTGTCTAGGGGTTCCCAGGGTTGATAACCCAGTAACTGTAGAGACCGACACTTGAATTCCTTGTTAGGATTTTTATTTTGCATAAAACGGTTGAACAAACTTGGTCTCTAAGTTGGGAATAGAGGGTATCGGGTAGAGTTTAGATCAGGTGCTTGGAACTGCTGACTTCAATAAAAGTCTCTCTCTATGTACACGATCCAGGGAACATCCGCTCTTTAACTGGACTTTTTAACTGTTGGATAAATCCTTACGTTTGAGTTTAGCAGCCAACAGGTAATTCTAGCATTCAAAGTCTCTCACACAGACTTGGTTGGAAACTTGGTTACAACTGGAAGGGTAGAAGTAGGAACTTTTCTTACTGTACCAGAATCTTTCAGCCAGTCCAACGATACTGTAAGAATTGTGGATTCAATCAATGGCCATGGCAGCTCAGCTTCCAGGCTCTTATCGAGCAGCCAGCCTTGTGCATGGCTCTCTTACTGAAGAGTCCTCCCCTGGTCGCGTGCAGAGTTGCTGGGCCTCTCCAAACCCGAGACGGCACCGGAACACCTTAGAATCCTCCTTCCAGTTACTGCGCCTCGAACTAGCCAGTTCTGAGGTTCGGAAATGGATGGATCCGCACCCCAGGCCATGAGGGCCCCTGGGCGCTGCTCAGGAGGACCAGGACCACGGAGTCAGCAACAACTTCTGGACCAGAACCCAGACTTCGTCACCTTAAGTACCCCTTCCTGGATTACGCAGTGAGACAAACGTGCCCACTAATTGGTTCCGAGATAGAGATTGGTACCCAATGCGTCCAACCAGACTGCGTTCTATAGCCTCCCACAGGTGTACAACCCCACCTATGACCAGGCAGAACTTCTATACAGCCCAGCCAAACTGATGCCGAAGTACAATTTTGCACAATTAGTCCCAAAACTCACTACAGTTTTGAGCAAAAACTAAATTTAAACATATAGCACATACTTGTTAGGAGAACCGGCGCTACATGCACGTGGTGAGCGAAGGATAGCCTGTGTAGTCTGATCCAATAGAAGAGCTACTGTAGTTAAAATTGCTGAAAAAGTTCATGCTGGTTCCCATATAAAGGTGTCAGAACAGTGCATGTGTATGGGGCTGCGTAATGCATTTGCATCTGATTTCCCATGACTTTTACTACTGAGAAGCTATGCCTATGATGAGTTCTTACCAGATTACATGCCTGTATCTGAAAATTTTGGAAAAAAATTTGGTTTATAGCAGCTAGGCCAGTATTAGGCAGAATGTTGACCTAGTAACTTTTCTGGTTCCGTAGGACTATATTTACAGAAGCACTTTAATTTTTTTTTTCTAAATCTCCAACTTTTACCATTAAAATCAACCCTTGTGTGCTCCAACTGAGTGATGTTTCCAGGATTATGTCATTAGTCTGCTGCATGCAGAGATAAGTATTTGCTCAGACATATGTAAAGTCAAACAATAAATGTGCAAATACCACAGTTTTCATTTCTAAACCAGCATTTTAGTCTAGGAAGTGGATCTGACCCTGGATAATGTCTGAACAAAGATTTCTCTGTCTGTCTACACTTACACACGTATTAGCATGCATGCACTTAACACGAACAACAGCAACAAAAAAATCGAATGTAAGGTCCACTTCATGCTGGCCCAAGTTGCTGCTCATCGTTGTCCTATACAACGTGTCATTAAATAAAATTATGTGTTGTGTTCTGAAAGCTGGAACCTATGGATTATCAGGGGGGTTTTGTCAAGTAGAGATGAAAGGACTTTAATATAGTCAGCTAGGATACAAGGAGAGAGACAAGCATTAATAGACACTTTCGCATCATAAGGGATTAACTAAGGGAGTGAAGAATATTTCATTGTTACCTGAGAGAACTGGCAAAACAACACATCACGTAAGAAGCCTAACAATCAGTCTTACTAGGACGTTTCTGTGTCTCTGCCAAGGTGGTGGATTTTAAAAGGTCAACCTACTTATACTTCAGTTACTTGTAAAAATGTAGTACATAGAGAAACAACGATATCACTGTTTGAAGTGCCCAGTCGAGACTTGGATTAAAGAAAAGATTGGATCAGTGCAGCGTGAGGCCATCCAAGCTGCTGCACACAAATAGCAAGAGGAAAGGTCACACTTGGTCCTCATTCCAATAAAATGTTGGTAGCAAAAGATTAGAAACCTTCACAGGTATTTATATGACGTTTACAATGGAACCTTTGGTGACTCCTGTATGCAAATTCATTTTTGACAATAAAGCTGTGTTTAACTTAGGACCGTGTTTGCTTTTCCTCTGCCTACCATTACATGGGTGGAGTCTTGCAGAATGAATTAACCGATTGCTTCTTAGATCTCTTGGGTCTACAAGAAGTGTAGTGTAGTTGTAGCAGATGGGTAGAGTTAGAAACTCAAGCACCATGGTCCATGAATGAACTTCTGCCATGAACCTGGGAGTCCAGCGTGGTTCTACATTACATGGGTGAAGTTTGGTGGGGTAAACCAACTGACTGCTTCTTACGTCCCTTGGGAATATACCTGCAGTGGGCTACAGTTGTGGCAGATGTGTGGAGCTGGGAACTCAGAGACAAGATTTTGTCACCATGGTCCATGAATGACTTCCCAGCCTGAGACTGATGACCTGGTGTGACTATTCCTTAGCCCTTGTACACACGGTCGGAGATTCCGACAACCAAATCCGTCGGAGTTATTCCGACGGATTAATTCCAGACGAGGTCCGGAAGTGATGTTGCATACACACGGTCGGACTAAGTTGTCGGAAAATCCGATTGTACATAACGTGATGACGTTATTTCGTTACAACGGGTTTACGTTCAGGCTAGTAGCCAATAGCTTTGGTCTAGGAATTTGATCTGAGCATGCGTGGCACTTTGTCCATTGGAGTAGGCTACACATGATCGGAGTATATCCGATAGGAGCATTTTGTCGGAAAATATTTCCGGCAAGTTGGAAAAGTTGGTCCGACGGATATTCCGATGGAAACAGTCCGATGCAAACCACACACAGACGGAATATCCGACAAAACGCTCCGATAGGAAACATTCCGACGGAATCTCCGACCGTGGGCTTAGTCTACAAAATATGTGTGAAGTCTGGTTGGGTGAACCAACTGGTTGCTTCTTACATTATGTGGGGACACCAGCAGTGGGAGACCACCTGTGATGGATGGATGAAGCTGGGAACTCAAACATAAGATTTTGTCACCTCTTGAGTTAATAGTGGCATGATCTAGAAACCTATAATCAAATCAGAAAGTATATGTAAATCTCTGCAAAGTGAGAGTAAATCTCAACCTTTACATTGTTTTACTGGAAACCATAAAATATTGGATTTCCCTTACTGTTTGTATTTGTCATGGACACCATGACAAATACTGAGGGGCCATAGGTAACAATAAAACATGAAGGAGGTTATACCTCTTACCCACTCTTCCCAAAACTGGCCATTGATGGTGAGAATGACAGTTGGCGAGACACTTACCCACACTAACTCATCCTTGAATGTCTTTCACCCTGAATGGAACCTTCACAATCTTTGATCATACACAAAGATTTGTAAGAGCTCCATTAATTTTTCTTAGTAAAAAATGTAACGGCTGGGTATTAGTCACAAACCCTAACTTGCTGCAAGTGCCTTCATGCAACAGCAATAATTTCTGGTTTGTGGTAACATTTGTTTTCACACTTCTACATGGTACAATAGTGTCAAAGGAAGCTCAAGTTGGTCGTATTGGTTGTGCATGTGTGGTACTTAGCAACAGACCAAATTAGTCTAGCAGGGCGGCACAGTGGTGTTGTGGTTAGCACTCTCACCTAGCAGTAAAAAGGGTCAGTGGTTCAAATCACAACCACAACACTACCTGCCTGGAGTTTGCATGTTCTCCCTGTGCCTGCGTGGGCTTCCTCCGGGTACTCCAGTTTCCTCCCACACTCCAAAGACATTCAGCTAGGCTAATTGGCTCTGTCCAAAATTGGCCCTAGTATATGAATGGGGACTTTGGATTGAGGGCTCTTTGAGGGTAGGGACCAATGTGAGTGTGCAGAGATAGGGGTAGACACTCAGGATGGATGGACTGGTGTCTTTATTCAACCTTACTAACTATGAAACTATGAAAAGGGTACCCTGGCAAAAAAAATCTATTTACTTCAAATACTGACAATTTCTTGAAACTTGCATGTACATTAAGGCATTTATTTTGTCCTCAGACAGGTGCTCATTTAAAATTAGGAACATGTTTGATGTGTTTTTTTTTTTTTAAACCTCTGTCGGGTTTTTTGGGGGGTCTGTGTTCCCTCTGTGATCACTGTCTCTGGGACAGAAAGGGATGGGATATGCAAACATTTACAGTTGCCATCAGAAAAAGAGTGGAAGATAAAGGAAGAAGGCCAGGGCAAGGGGTGGGCAGAAGGGAGAGCTGCCCTGGGCACTATAGTATCATTTGAGGTGGGGGGCGCTGCAAGGAGATTGGAAGGGAGGGGATTTTTGTTGGAAGGGGGAATTTGGGGGGCGGCAGGGAGTAGGTTTTGTTCTAGGAGGGAAAATTTGGGGGAGGGGGAGATCCTAAATGTGGTTATTTAGCGGGACTTATGTTGGAAGGGGGAATTTGGGGGGTGGCAGGAGGTAAGTATTGCTCTAGGAGGAAAACTACAGGGTGGGGGATGCTTAGAGTGGTGATTTAGGGGGATTTGTGTTGGGGCAGGATCAGGGAAGAAGATTTGAGCTAAGAGGGGGGATTGGGGGGATTTGTGCCGGGGGGATTTGGAGTGGTGTGGAGAAGATGTGTACTCTAAGGGGAAATTTTAGGGGTAAAGGATTTGTGCTAGGAGGGGTGGTTTTCATGGAGTGGGGGCATTTAGGAAATGGGGGCAAAGATTTCTGCTGGGAAGGGGGATTTCAGTGGGGGGGGGCAGATTTGTACTGGGAGGAGACAGAATTTATACTTAGCGGGTAAGCATACAGATTAGTGCTGATACATCATGCAGTTTGGCATGTTCACCCTGGGCATTAGATGACCTTGCCCCGCCACTGCTATGGACTGGAGACTTCTGCTATGGTGACAACAGTCTAACTTCCTGTTGCGTCTCTGAGACAGGAAGTGAGGGGAAGTCTTCCCATCGGGACACAGACAACAAAAAAATAAACTGAGGAATTTTAACCATTCCTGACTCCCAGTTCTTAAAAACGTTTTTTTGTTTTTTTGGTACATACTGTACACTTTAAGAGTCGGACCCCTAAGTTACTAAAATACAACGTGAAATAAAGTACAGTGAATAATCCAATCACCTGCATGGGGGGTTCTCTATTTTTAGATTCCCAGTCACATGATTGGGTGTTGGAACTCAGGTTCACTTCTCACTTTAGCAAATCAGGCCCTTCTATTCTTTACAGCATCCTTTCTGAACCAGGGTTCCATTGAACCCTAGGGTACCTCCTGAGGCTGCTAGGGGTCCCTTGAGTAACCAACAATGGTGAATTGATATTCCATTTACATTGATCACAAATGTAATAGGGCAATTTTCTACTAATCGCCTATGTGAAGGATCACGTCTACACTGACCACTAACCTAAAGGGAAGGACCCAATTTTAAAATTTCAAGACTATTACTGAATTTTATTTTGTTGTATAGAGTAGGGGGTGGTAAAACAACTGTGTTTAATACACTAGGTAGACCACATTCTTTATTATTATTTTTTTTTTTTCAATTCTACAACTTATGAATATAATAATCATGAGCTGTAGTTTTAATCACTTTTTTAGCAGGGGTTCCCCAAAACCTCAATATGTTTTTAAAGGGTTACTCCGAAGTATAAAGTTTAAGCCCTTGTACACACGGTCGGAGATTCTGACAACCAAATCCGTCGGATTTTGTCCGACGGATTTTGTCCGACGGATTTTGTCCGACGGATTTTGTCCAAAACTTTTGCATACACACGGTCGGACAAAGTTGTCGGAAAATCCGACGTGATGACGTTATTTCGTTATGACGGGACTACGTTCACGCTAGTAGCCAATAGCTTTGGTGTAGGAATTTGATCTGAGCATGCGTGGCACTTTGTCCCTTTCGGAATTCTCTACACATGATCGGAGCATGTCCGATCGGAGCATTTTGTCGGAAAATTATACCGGCAAGTTGGATACTCCGAAGGAAACAGTCAGATGCAAACCACACACAGTCGGAATATCCGACAAAACGGTCCGATCTGACACATTCCGTCAGAATCTCCGACCGTGTGTACAAGGGCTAATAAAGGCTGCTACCACATTGGAGGTATAAATATAATATTCTATTTTTGAGTAGCTATCAAAAGCATTACAAATTTTAAAATTAAAAAACAATTTTTGGCAGTGTTTAATTTAAAGTTTAGTGCCCTTCAACACTAGGCTTTGCATCCCATGTAACAAAATGAAGTGAGCTTTTGAAAATTCTCTTAACGTTCAGTACCTGTGCTTGTAGGTCCGCGATGGCCTTCTCGTAGCTGCTGTAGTCTTTCTTCTTATTCTGATTCTTCTTTTTGTGCCACTCACTGATCTTCTTCTCCAGCTCTGCATTAGTCTCCTCCAGTGATCTCACTTTCTCTAAGTACGAGGCGAGCCGGTCATTTAAATTCTGCATGGTGTACTTGCCATTACTAGACAACAGGTTGTCATTGAGATAATCCTTGGTGAAGTCGAGTCCCCCCAAGGAAGAGGAAAGGGAGGTAGATCTTGACCTAGACATCTGACTTCCTGGACTCATGCTGTAGTTGGAGGAACCAAAGGACTCCCCTAATCCTCCATTGATGGAGGTGAAGGATGACTGGAGCTTGCTAGAGTAGAGGCTCATGATCAGCTGTGAATCTTTACCAAACGTCAACTGTCATCAGCACGTTGCTGTATAGTAGATGTGTATCATTGCTAGTGTACTTTATGTCTTCCTCAGTGGGAGTAGCCACATAGGGATTGTGTCATCTCATTAAGTACGTTGCTCAATCCTGCACCTCGGTGTTATTATTTTGAATAACAACCGAACCTCTTACTTCTTTTTTTTTTTAACCCTCATTCACATTATGCTACCAAGGTGTGTCTAAGGTGGAGGAAGCTTTGCTAAGTTTCAAACTCTATTGTAATCGTATACAAGGGTAATGTCTGCTCAACGTAGCTTTATAAAAGAGCCGCAAAGAATTCTACGGCAACTCTCCAGATTCCGGAGTATAATTACACCGTCTGAAAAGTTAACCTCTTCCCTCCCGATACCAAATAAATGACGGCATCGGCAAGTTGGGACTTTGTTTAGAAATTATGAAAAATATTACTGATGCAGTTACTAACAGGCAACCAATGGGCGGCCAGCTTTAACAAATGAAGGATGAGGGATGGTTTCCGACTTCCAGTTGCTTTGGGTTACTGCAATTTGCACTTAACTGTCAACTGACTTTTTTTTTTTAAAGGTCCAGTAAACTTCTTATTTAAAAAGGTCCTGTAAACTTCAAATGAAAAAAATATATATATATAAAATTGGGATATTTGATTTTCAGGGAAGTTTTTGGGCAGTGTGTCCCTTTGTATCAAATGAAAAAAAAGGTGGAATTAAGTAAAAAATAAAAAATAAAATAAATAACGTTTTTTCTGGGCAGTGTGTTGCTTTGTATTAGATGGAAAAAAAGGTGGAATAAAGCAAAATAAAGTCAAAATAAAATAAATAATAAAATAAGTAAAGTTGTTTTTCTGGGCAGTGTGTTGCTTTGTATTAGATGGAAAAAAAGGTGGAATAAAGAAAAAGAAAGTGAAAATAAAATATAAAATAATTAAAGTTTTTTCTGGGTATTGTGTTGCTCTGTATTCAATGGAAAAAAGGTGGAATAAAGTAAAATAAAGTCAAAATAAAATAAATAATAAAATAAGTAAAGATTTTTTTTTTTTTTTCTGGGCAGTGTGTTGCTTTGTATTAGCTGTAAAAAGGGTGGAATAAAGTAAAATAAAGTAGAAATAAAAAAAAGTTTTATTGAGCAGTGTGTTGCTTTGTATTAAATGGAAAAAAGGTGGAATAAAGAAAAAGAAAGTGAAAATTAAATATAAATAAATAAAGTTTTTTTTCTGGGCAGTGTGTTGCTTTGTATTAGATGTAAAAAGGGTGGAATAAAGTAAAATAAAGTAGAAATAAAATAAAGTTTTATTGGGCAGTGTGTTGCTTTGTATAAGATGGAAAAAAGGTGGAATAAAGTAAAATAAGAAAATAAGTCGGGTTTTTTTTCTGGGCAGTGTGTTGCTTTGTATTGGAAGAAAAAAGGTGGAATAAAGCAAAATAAAGTCAAAATAAAATAAATAATAAAATAAATAAAGTTGTTTTTCTGGGCAGTGTGTTGCTTTGTATTAGACGTCAAAAGGGTGGAATAAAGTAAAATAAAGTAGAAATAAAATAAAGTTTTATTGAGCAGTGTGTTGCTTTGTATTAAATCGAAAAAAAGGTGGAATAAAGAAAAAGAAAGTGAAAATTAAATATAAATAAATAAAGTTTTTTTCTGGGCAGTGTGTTGCTTTGTATAAGATGGAAAAAAAGGTGGAATAAAGTAAAATAAGTCAAGTTTTTTTTTTTGGGCAGTGCGTTGTTTGTATTGGAAGGAAAAAAGGTGAAATAAAGCAAAATAAAGTCAAAATAAAATAAATAATAAAATAAGTAAAGTTGTTTTTCTGGTCAGTGGGTTGCTTTGTATTAGACGTAAAAAGGGTGGAATAAAGAAAAATAAAGTAGAAATAAAATAAAGTTTTATTGGGCAATGTGTTGCTTTGTATTACATAGAAAAAAAAGTGAAATAAATTAAAATACAGTCAAAATAAAATAAGTAAAGTTTTTTTTTTTTTTTTCTGGGCAGTGTGTTGCTTTGTATTAGACGTAAAAAGGGTGGAATAAAGTAAAAAAGAGTGGAAATCAAATAAAGTTTTATTGGGCGGTGTGTTGCTTTGTATTACATAGAAAAAAAGGTGGAATAAGGTAAAATAAAGTACAAATAAACTAAAACAATAAAAAAAAAAAAAATTGAACTAAAATAAAGATGATATTACTTCCTAATAAATAATGTTTGTTTTATTTTATCTTCAGTTCTGATAATATTCTGATACATTCTTATGGCCATCATTGAGGGCTATTAGGCTCCTTTCACATGGACGGCTGTTCTGCCGCAGTTTAGCATGTTTATTTTTTTCGGTGAAATTCAAGACTCCAGGCACAGCGATCAGCTGCATTTGTACAGTGCAATTACCTGCGTTTATGTGCGTTTCTGTGCAGTTGCGTTCAGCTGCAGTTATCTAATATAGTCGTTCCCATAGCAACCCTTTTTTATTTTATTTCTTTTTTTGGTCCCTCGAATCCCTTCTCATGCTGCTATCCGCAGTTGACACAAAAGACTGCGATTACCTGCGGTTATGTGCATATAGCTGCGCTACATCACACCTGGACGCATTCAATTCTATTTTTTCTATTCGCACCAAACCGCATGTAACGAAATCGCAGCTAAACGCAGTGTGTGAATGGGGCCATAGGAAAGCATTGTGTGCTTTTAGCTGCGGTAGAAAACGATAAAATCCGCAGCCAAAAGCACCATTCTATCCGTCTGTGTGAAAGGGGCCTTAGAAACCTCTTTTACATAAAGCATCTAATGATAACAGAATTATTTTGCATAATAGATATTTCGAAAAGCAGCAGAAAGAGCCAGGGTGATGTGCAAACACATTTCAACTTTCACCCTGTTTAGAATAGTCTGGACAATAAATGATTCTCTTTAGTTGGTTCATTTTCTTAAATGATCACCAGAGTTTTAACTAAATGTGTTAAAGTTTAGGTAAATCCTTGCTATTTATTACTGTAAAGACTTGTTTACAGCTGCTTTGCTCTTTGAAAAGCAATCCATGTTCTTATTGCTCTTCAGAGATGATTTGACAGGCAGTGAGGAGGTGTTATATCGCCTTCTCATGGATTGTTTTAACTCCCCCCAAATGCTGGACTACTCTGCTGCAACCACATGTATTGAACTGGATGCACTTGCCCACCAATCGTGACGGGGGGTATAATTTGTGCTGCAAAGCAAAGTGTCGTGGCTGCAGCATGTTCCCAGATGCTATGTCTGCAGCTAGTGAGCGAAACAGTTGAGGCAGGGGGGGCATATATACAGGGGTCACAGGGGTCACAATTGCGACCCAGTCACATTCTCCAAAAGGCCTGTGCAACCCCTTGTACACCTGGATAGGAGGGGTGGTGGGGAGGCATGTAGAGGAACCAGTGCCCTCCATTTTCCTCCTTAGCTTTTAAGGGGCTGCAGGAGGAAAATGGAGGAGATCTGTTCTTCTACATGCATCCACACCACCCCTCGTATCCACCTCCTGCTGTAATCGGGCCCCTGTGTGATCCCCCCCCCCCCCATTGTCCCTCCCCTTTACTGCCGGCTGCTGCAGGGGATGTGTGAGGAATTGTCACGTTCTAGGTGTGAGGCCGAGATGCTGAGAGGTCTCCCCTCTCTGCAGCTGAGTGCAGCGCACCCCTGAGAGTGGTACAGGGGATGCAGTGCCAAAAGAAGCACCAGTTTCCAGTTACTGGAGTTTGATGAGTTGATCACCAGAGAGTAGCTGGAACAGGCAGGATGCGCTGTAAGGCAGATGTGCATGGGTGGTGCCAAATGTACATGGCAGTGGAGCAAACCGGGAACAGAATCAGGAGCCAGGCCAGGGGTCATACATGGCAGATCGGTCAGAGATGGGTTCAGATAGCAGAACTGGAACAAGCTGGGATCATAAGCGGTGAGATTGGCAATAGCAGAGTCGTGAGCCAAGCCTGGGTTAAACACGATGGAGAAGACAGGAGCAGAGTCAGGGTGCAAGCCAAGGGTCAAGCCACAAGATCAGGATAAGAGGGTCACAACAAGCTGTGCCAGTAACAGGAGGTCCAAGAGTCAGGATTCACAGAAGCAAAGGGAAATACGGGGGCGCTGGCGATAATCCAGCAACATCATGCTCACAGCAGCAGATTTAAATACCTCGCTATGCGCACGCCAGTGCGAATGCGCGTTTGCATTGTCGCCCATCTGCTTGTGCCAGTTTGCACCATTACACATCTGTGCGGGAAGTTTGCGCCCATGATGGTTATTGGCAATGCTGCCAGTTCTTTTGAGGTCATTTCCCTGACAGTGCCCCCCCCCCACCCCCCCCCAGGGGGCAGCCTCCTTCATTCTGTGCTGTTGAGGCTGCAAAGATGGAGATTGAGGTGTCCTTAATCTCCTTTATCTGTCTCAAAGGTGAAACATCTGACGTCTTTTTAGAGCAAAAGATCTCTCAACCGGGTTCCTAAACTATTGTAAAAAATGTAAATGTAAAATAAATCATGGTATCTAAAAGTTCAAAGCATGTAAAATGCAGCTAAAGGGGGGGGGGGGGCATTTGGGGGCAGTTAAAACATGGCCTAACCACAGGGTTTTACCACCTAAACAAGCCAAAAAAATATAGGGCTCTTTTACTTTTTTTCTCCTCTTAAAGCGGAGGTCCACCCTAAAATGGACCTTCCTCTCATCGGATTCCTCCCCCCCTCCGGCGCCACAATTGGCACCTTTCAGGGGGGAGGGGGGTGCAGTTACCTGGATAATCCAGGTAACTGCACCCACTTCCGGGCTAGCTCTCTGCGGAAAGGGGCGTACATTACGCCCCTTTCCGCAAGTGCCCGCCCCCTTCCGCAAGTGCCCCGCTGCCTGCTGGGAAACACACAGATCCCAGAGGCAGCGGGGACCGTCCTCATTGCGCAGCGCGGCTCGCACATGCGCAGTAGGGAACCGGGAAATGAAGCCGAAAGGCTCCATTTCCTGATTCCCATACCCAAGATGGCGGCGGCAGCACTCGAGTGTCGATCTAGAGATCGGCTTCGGGTGCCGACATCGCGGGTGCGCTGGACAGGTAAGTGTCACTATTTTAAAAGTCAGCAGCTGCAGTATTTGTAGCTGCTGACTTAAAAAAAAAAAAACGCGGAGTCCCGGCGGACTCCCGCTTTAAGGTGCTGCAACAGGAGCACCTAGGAAAGTTGGACCACCGCACTCAACACAAACATTGGCCAAGCTCTCCAGCATTTGAACCACACCTCTAGGCAATCCTCCATCCAACAAAAAAAAAAATCCCAATAAGTGTATATTGATTGGAATCAAGGAGATTCCCCCATTTTTAGTCCTAGTAGAATCCACCCATAACTTAAATAATGTTATTGAGGGTAGGGACTGATGTAAATTTACAATGTTTATGTAAAGTGCTGTGTAGATTGACGGCACTATATAAGTACCTTAAATAATAATAATAATAATAATAATAATAATAATAATAATAATAATAATAAATAATAATAATAATAATAGTTCACAACACGCCTGGTAGAAGGAAACCCAACCGGCAACGCTCATGGTTGACAGCATCATCTAGCGGAGCAGTTTTTAGCCGAGCTGACAGCAGCCTGGCCAGTCCAAGCCCAAGTGGGGAGGTTTCCAGGAGGAGTGACAGATCCCTTTACTTTCCCAACTCATCAAGAACCTTTCCCTGCCGCTAATACTTTGCCTGATAGACGGGTGGCCTCTCCTTACACTATCCACACTCTAAATGTGCACCAAACCCAAGAGCCAGGTTCTTAAATAGACTCTGCCTGACCCAAGATGGCCACCAGAGTCACAAGGGCTGTCATTATCCAACTGGATTGTTGCCCCAGTGACCTCCCCCCCCAGGAAACCATACAGGAACCATGTTCCTCCTGACTTCCTCTCCCTCTGCACTGTTGCTGCAGTTGAGCGCCATCTACAGTGGAGAAAATAGATTGCACCTGCCTACAAACTAATGCAAGGGGCTCTGTGTTTGGAGGAGGGGTGGATGAATGTCACGCTCTCCTCTCCTCCAATCACAGAATGCCTTGAGCTGGAGTTTGAGCGACTCTCTGTGATCTGTGTACTCCAGCAAGAACTGTAACATTTGGAACATTGTTGGACATTGGACACTGATGTCACTGTATGCTGGAGGACCTAGGAAATGAAGACAAGCCTACCATAGGGCCTTCAGTGTTTCAAAGTGAATTTTAGTTACACATAACAATGCAGCCTAGACACAGGGGACATACATTAATTTACACTCACTGCTTAGTAACACAAATTGCTAATCAGCCAATCGCATGGTAGCCACTCAATGCATTTTGACATCTGGACGTGGTGAAGACGACTTGCTGAAGTTCAAACCAAGCATCTGAATGGGGAAGAAAGGGCATGTTTATTGGTGCCAGAGGGGCTGGTCTGAGTATTTCAAAAACTGCTGATCTACTGGGGATTTTCACGCACAACCAGCTCAAGGGTTTACAGAGAATGGCCAGAAAAAGAGAAAATATCCAGTGAGCTGCAGTTGTGTAGAGAAAAATGCCTTGGTGATGTCAGAGGGGAATTGGCAGACTAGTTTGAGATATGAGAAAGGCAAAAGTAACTCAAATAAACACTGGTTACAACCAAGATTGCAGAATACAATCTCTGAGTGCACAACACATTGAACCTTGAAGCAGACGGGCTACAGCAGCAGAAGACCACACCGGGTGCCACTCCTGTCACCAAAGAACAGGAAACTGAGGCTACAGGCTCATCAAAATTGCACAATAGAAGATTGGAAAAATGTTGCCTGGTCTAAGTCCCAATTTTAGCTGCGACATTCAGATGGTGGGGTCAGTATTTGACGTAAACAACATGAAAGCATGGATCCATCCTGCCTTGTATCAAAGGTTCAGGCTGGTAAAGGTGGCATAATGATGTGGGGGATATTTTCTTGCCACACTTTGGGCCCCTTAGTACCAATTGAACATCGTTCATGCCCTACCTGAGTATTGTTGCTGACCATGTCCATCCCTTTATGACTACAGTGCACCCATCTTCTGATGGCTCCTTCCAGCAGGACAATGCACCATGTCACAAAGCTCAAATCATCTCACCACTGCTTTCTTGAACATGACAATGAGGTCACTGGACTCCAATGGCCTCCACACTCACCAGATCTCAATCCAATAGAGCACCTTTGGGATGTGGTGGAACGGGAGATTCACATCATAGATGTGTAGCCGACAAATCTGCAGCAACTGCGTGATGCTATCATGTCACTATGGACCAAGATCTCAGAGGAATGTTTCCAACACCTTGTAGAATCTATGCCATGAAAAATGAAGGCGGTTCTGAAGGCAAAAGGGGGTCCAATCCAGTACTAGCAAGGTGTATCTAATAACGTGTATTTTTAAAGTAGTTTTTGGCCAGAGTTCAGCTTTAAAGCTGAGCTCCAGGAACTCTGAAATCTCTCCGTTGCGGTGGGGCTGAGCCTGCGCTACAAATGATAACTGCTCAGCAGGTCTAGGGGGCATGGAAAAGCAGATTTACTTACCCAGTCCAGGTTCCTCTGTGCTGCTAGACCAGTCCCTGTAGCCTCAGAGCGATGTCTGCCAAGGATGCGAAGGATCGGGTAAGTAAAAAAAATGCCTTTTATCATCCCCTGGACCAAACAAGCAGTTAACCCTTGCAGTGCAGGGTCAGCTCCCCTGCAAGAGAAGATTTAAGTCCAGATTTAACCCCTTTGTGCCTAAGGGTAAAACAAATGGAAACGCCTAAGCCCGATTTTGCAACTTTGACATCTGCTAGTAAAACCGTACATATCATCGAACACCCAGGTGGATTATACCTTCTTTGTTTTTTTTGCAGAACAAATTGAGCTTTCATTTGGTGGTAAATGGTAATGGATATGTCCTGAATTTTTTATTTTTTTGTATTATTAACCACTTCAGCCCCAAAAGATTTTACCCCCTTCCTGACCAGAGCACTTTTTGCGATTCAGCACTCCGTCGCTTTAACTGACAATTGCGAGGTCATGCACCCAAACAAAATTGACGTCCTTTTTTCCCCCACAAATAGAGCTTTCTTTTGGTGGTATTTGATCACCCCTGCGGTTTTTATTTTTTGCTCTATAAACAAAAAAAGAGCGACAATTTAGAAAAAAAAACAATTTTTTTTTTACTTTTTGCTATAATAAATATCCCCAAAAAATCTATAATTTTTTTTCCCTCAGTTTAGGCCGATATGTGTTCTTCTACATATTTTTGGTTAAAAAAAAAAAATCGCAATAAACGTATATTGATTGGTTTGCGCAAAAGTTATAGCGTCTACAAAATAGAAGATAGATTTATGGCATTTTTATTATTATTATTTTTTATTAACAATGGCAGCGATCTTCGTTTTTTATCATGACTACAACATTATGGCGGACACTTTTGACCCTATTTTGGGACCATCGTCATTTATACAGCGATGGGTGCTATAAAAATGCACTGATTACTGTGTAAATGACACTGGCAGTGGTTAACCACTAATGGGCGATCAAGGTGTTAACTGTCAAATCGATATTCCTATCGCACATGTTCCTGGTATCTGTGGCTCATAAAATAGTGGGTGCTGGAGCGATTACTAGTTGGGCCCTGGAAACATCACATGCCTGACAAAGGGGTCCTGCGCGGCTTCGAAACGTTGCACTTTCTTTTGTGATGTGATCCTTTCCATTAAAACCTTTTGGACGAAAATTGCCGATCCATGGTGTGCTGGCGAATATGTACCCTGGCCAAGTCAGGGATCTACTGTTGAGGGAGAGGTCTATTGTTGCTTGCTGAGGGAGGGTCTATTAATGCTGAGCGCAGTGAGATCTGTTGATGCTGCTGGGGGGGGGGGGGTCTAATGTTGCTGAGGTGGATCTTTTGTTGCTGAGGGTGGTATTTTGTTGTGGATGGTCCATTGTTTCTGTGTGGGGGGTCTATTGTTGTGTGGAGAGCTATTGTTACTGGGATGGGGACCATTCTTGCTGGGGAAGTCTACTGTTGCTGGGGGAGTCTATTATTGTGCGAGGGGTCTCTTGTTGCTGGAGTGGGTTCTATTATTGCTGGGAGGGGAATTTTTGTTGCTTTGGAGGACCTATTGTAGTTGGGGTGGGGTCTATTATTGGTGGGAGGGGAATCTATTGTTGCTTGGGAGGATCTATTATTACTGGGGTGGGGTCTATTGTTGCTGGCTCCAGTGCATCTATTATTTCTGCTTTTTGTGTTATTAGACAAGAACAAATTCCATACAAATTATTTGGCAAATGATACTTGGGGCAGTACTGGGAGGTGGGTAGGGGGTGGAATCAAGGGACGGTGCTTGGAGGTGGGTAGGGGGCGGAGACAAGGGGGGGACTCAGAAGGGGGGAGTTCCTACAATTATTCTCTGAGAAAAAAGCCCTGTAAATACATATTCTTCAAATCAATCCTTCAAAGTCCATTCCTACATCCCAAACTCATAATAATCTGAATTCATCCAATAAGTGCATGCAGTACTGTCTTTAGGCGCTCTCTTCGCCCTTGTACACACGATCGGAGATTCCGAGGGAATGTGTCCGATCAGAGCACTTTGTCGGATATTCCGACTGTGTGTGGTCTGCATCGGACTGTTTCCGTCAGAATATCCGTCGGACCAAATTTTCCAACTTGCCGGAAATATTTTCCGACAAAATGCTCCGATCGGACATACTCCGATCATGTGTAGAGAATTCCGATCGGACAAAGTGCCACGCATGCACAGATCAAATTCCTACATCAAAGCTATTGGCTACTAGCCTGAACATAGTCCCGTCGTAATGAAATTACGTCATCACGTTCCGAACGATCGGATTTTCAGACAACTTTGTCCGATCGTGTGTATGCAACAGTTTCGGACAAGATCTGTCGGACAAAATCCGACGGATTTGGTTGTCAGAATCTCCGACCGTGTGTACAAGGGCTTCCAGTGATCCAAACACAGAAGTGTCCATGTTCACCTCCACTCTTCACCTTTAGTTGGCACCAGATTTGTTGTGACCCTTTATAAGTATAAGAAGGTCAGTATGCCCTTGTATATTGTCTCTTTTGTTGGCTTCATCCTCCACCACGGATCCACTTCTCCCAAGCAGCACCACGACAAAAAAAAAGGCGAATCCCAATAGTGTTATACCGTTCGTTTATTCTGCCTAAAACAGTTTAAAAACTCCAGCACATAGGTATACACATTAAAGTCCATAACGTCAAATTGTGCCTATTCCTACCATTAAAGTGACATAGTAAATGAGGCTCCTCCCAATGCCTTTTGTCGGTTATAATGTCATCCGAGGATCCTGCACTTTAGTCATTGCACTTTAATTTTTGCACTTTATTGAATTCAAGGTATAGACACACAGTAAAGTGTACTAAATGCAGCACCACATTTTGATATAACTTTGTTTGCCCTATTGTCCATGAAGCTAATTGGAGGTGCTTAACAGCTTTATCATAATATAGGAGTTTGGTGATTCACAATAGGGAAACATTGCAATACCCTTTCCCTGCTGGTTCTTATGGCAACTTGCATGCTGCCCCCTGCTTGATGGGGCATTCCATGGGCCATGCAAGGATCAGGACAATATGTGGAATGGGAGGGCTGTTTTGCATATAGGGAGCCACTTGGCAACTAAAAGCCTATGATTTCCCATCACAAGCCTCCTGATAATCTTCATTTATTTACAAACCTAAGTTCCAGGTCTCAGTCTGGCCAGGAATGAATAGTGTTTATATGCAGCCGTAGTTACATAGTAGGTGAGGTTGAAAAAAGACAAGTCCATCAAGTCCAACCTATGTGTGTGATTATATGTCAATATCACATTGTATATCCCGGTATGTTGCGGTTATTCAGGTGCTTATCTAATAGTTTTTTGAAACCACCACCTGTGGAAGGGAATTTTACATCCTTGCCGCTCTTACAGTAAAGAACCCTCTACGCAGTTTTCTTCTAATTTTAATGAGTGGCCAGGTATCTTATTAAACTCCCTTCCGCAAAAAAAAGTTTTATCCCTATTGTGGGGTCACCAGTATGTTATTTGTAAATTTAAATCATATCCCCTCTCAAGTGTCTCTTCTCCACAGAGAATAAGTTCAGTGCTCGCAACCTTTCTTCATAACTAATACCCTCCAGACCATTTATTAGCTTTGTACTGTAAATGTTTATGGGGAACAGTGCACTGCTTTTGCTAAATCCAGATACACAACGTCTACGGGCCTTCCTTTATCTAGATGGCAGCTCATCTCCTCATAGAAGGTTAATAGATTGGTTTGGCAATAACAATTCTTCATGAATCCATGCCGATTACTGCTAATGATACAGTTTTCCTTACTAAAATCTTGTATATAGTCCCTTATCACCCCCTCCAAGAGCTGGCATACTATCAATGTTAGGCTAACTGGTCTGTAATTCCCAGGGATGTATTTTGGCCCTTTTTTAAATATTGATGCTACATTGACTTTTCTCCAATCAGCTGGTATCATTCCAGTCAGTAGACTGTCAGTAAAAATTAGGAACGATGGTCTGGCAGTTACTTGACTGAGTTCCCTAAGTGCCCTTGGGTGCAAGCCATCTGGTCCTGGTAATTTATTAATGTTAAGTTTCCCAAGTCTATTTCTAATATTGTCCTCTGTTAGCCATGAGGGTATGTCCTGTGATGTATCATGAGGGCAAACACTGCAGTTTTGGCCACTGAAGCACCCCAGATTCCCTCGTGAAGACTGAGGAGAAGAATAAATTTGATACCTTCGCCATTTCCCCATCCTTTGTAACCAGATGTCCTCCTTTATTCTTTATGGGCCCTATATGGTCTGTCCTCCCTTTTTTACTGTTTATATACTTAAAGAATTTCTTGGGATTGTTTTTGCTCTCCTCTGCTATACTTGTATTTTTTGAAGGCCTTCTCCTTTCCCTTTGTATGCATTTTTACATTGCAGTTAAGCCATCCAGGACTTTTGTTCACTCTTTTAAATTTATTTCCCAATGGGAGGCACTGGCTAATGCCCTTATTTAATATGCTCTTAAAGCAAACCCATCTCTCCTCCGTGTTCTTTGTTTCTAAGATTTGATACCAATTTATATCTTCTAGCAAGGTTCGTAGTTTAGGGAAGTTGGCTTTTTTGAAATTCAGTGTGTTCCCTTTGTGTTTACTAGTTGTGTTATTTATACTGAATTGACCTGTGATCGCTGTTTTCTAAATTGCCCGTATTTCCACAGCCATAGCTTAGGTGTCCTCTAAGTTGTTGAGCATGAAAATGTTGGCCATTTTGGGCATATGAACTGAGTTGGAGATGGTGGGGAGTTGCAGAGGCAACCAAGACTGGGCTTATTTAGCATATCCAGAAAATCCATAATCTAAAGCAGTCTTTCTTAAACTTTTTACCCCAGAGAATCCCTTGAAATAAATTTTGAGGAAAACTATTTATTGATAGTCACGGGGGAAACATGCCCCTTAGATTGGTAGCCGGGGCCCCGTCTCCTGGAATTGGGGAACGGTACCTGTCAAAAACAGGTGAAAGGTGCCAAATGGGGGGGGGGATACGGATAAGCGGAAGTTCCACTTTTGAGTGGAACTTTGCTTTAAATAGTTAGTTAACTCAAATGTATCATTTAGGGTTTGGTAGGTGCTGGAGAGTTTAACGATCCAACGTTTTCTTTTTTCTTTTAGGGACAAGGATGATGAGAAACATGCGTAAGGCATAGTCCTTAATTGGGAAGAGGAGGGGGCATGGCCAGGAAGTGCATCATTGGTGAAGCCAGCTTACTGATGATGTCATGGAAATAGATGGTTGTGTGAGGCAGGGGGGGGGGGGGGACAGATCAGAAGCAGATCTCAGCAGGATCCTTTGGGTGGTTGGGAGCCTCATGCTGGACCTACACCCAGGTAAGTGGGATTTAAAAGAGGGAGGGGCAGGGAGTGTAAAGTTCAGCTTCTATTTATTATTTCAAGAAGGCATTTGGAAAGGAATACCCCAGTTTAGACTGAATTGTACTTACTGGTTTCTCCCACTGACCTCAACATTCTGACTGTGTCCTGTGGGGATGCTGCGGTTAATGTAAGGAACCAGTGAGGGACGCAGAAGATCAACATGACCAGAAGTCTCATTTTCCCAGATGACCTTGGGGACAATTCCTCAGTAATAGAGTGGGTTTTCAACATTCACCCTTCTTTTCTTTTTTTCTTTTCTTTCCTTACTCGCTGCATTCTTTTTCAAGTTTTATTCCTTTATCTTCATCTGGGGATCACCCGGTAACACACCTTCTGTCTTAGAGTGGCTACATTCACTCCACTGTATATATGGAGGAGCAAGGAAGCCACCCTTGGACAGCAGCATTGCCAATCAGTGGAGAAGGTAGTGTTATGCCGCGTACACACGAGCGGACTTTTCAACATCCAAAGTCCGACGGACTGAGTCCGTCAGACTATTCGATCGTGTGTGGGCTGCAACGGACTTTTGACTCGCCAAAGTCCGAAGGACTTTAGAATATGGAACATGCTTCAAATTTTCCCGACGGAACTCCGCCGGACCCGGGTCCATTCGAAAACTCCGCTCGTGTGTATGCTATTCCGACGGACTAAAACCGAAGCTAGGGCAGCTATTGGCTACTGGCTATGAACTTCCGTATTCGAATCCAGTCGTACGTCATCACGTTCGAATCCGTCGGAGTTTAGTGTGATTGTGTGTGGCCAAGTCCGCTCCGCCGAAAAGTCCGTCAGAACTCCGTCGGAACTCCGGCAGAACTCCGACGGAACTCCTTCGGAAGTCTGTCGGACATAAGTCCTCTCGTGTGTACGGGGCTTTAGATGGACTAACAAACAAATGGCCACTGCCTTCACCTTTAACTGGCCTTTGCAGCAAGGATCATATGGAAAGATAATGAGGGTTATTTACTAAAGGAAACTCCACTTTGCACTGCAAGTGCACTTGGAAGTAAAGTCGCTGTAGATCCGAGGGCAAGGAAAATAAAAAACAGTATTTTAGCTTGCAAGTGATTGGATGATAAAATCAGCAGAGCTTCCACTCATTTCAGATCTACCCCCTAGATTTAGAGTGACTGCACTTCCAAGTGTACTTGCAGTGCAAAGTGGATTTGCCTTTCGTAAATAACCCCCAATGCATGCAAAACAAAACCAGAGAAATTCTTACGGACGTGCCCGCTAACCAACCAAACTGTTCTGTCTAACAGTATGCATTATAACAGGGGTTTCACACATTTGAAAATAAATGCTTAAGCTACACCGCCCCGTCAATGCATTCCAGTATCTGTAGTGCTAACTCTATACATTTTTGAGAGCCTCCATAGTAAAAGCACATGCATAATAATGGATAGAAAGAGTGCAGGTATGCCTGGAGGAAGCCCACCCCTTCCTAAAGGCACAGGGGTGCACTGGACACCCAGCATGTTGCATCATGGCAGGAAAGGTGTCCAGTATTTCCCCTCACCAATATTTCAAATATCAGTACAAACAAATGTTCACTGCCCCCACCTTTAACACTGGCCTTGTTGTAGCAAAGAGCACGTGGAAGGGTGACTCATGTCAAACAAACGCAAAGAAATTCCCGGCTCAACTTACCGACCAGTCTTCAACCAACCAAATTGTCCTGTCTAACAGTATGCATTAAAAAACAGGGGTTTTCGTTTGCACACATTTGCAAATACGTGTGTATTCTACAGACCCACTTAATAGCACCCCAGTATCTGTAATCCTAACTAATGCTGGCCATACACGGTTCAAATTTCGAAAGAATTTTCTTTCGAAAATCGTATCTAAGAATTTTCGTATGAATTTCGCACCATTAGTGGGCTGCAGCAACAGCCGATATTCGTGCGGAAATAAAATTTGAGGAATCGGACATGTTGGAAATTTTTAGAAAAACGAATGATTTTCTAATCAATGATGGGAGAATCATGCGAGAAACGTAATAAGAAAAGAAAATGTACGGAGATAAAAGAAAATTTACGGAGAGAAAAGAAGATTCCCAGCCAAGAAAATTCTTTTCTGTAGCAACATGAGGTGAAATTGAAGGCTTGGTCGGCCGAATTTCGAAAATCAATGGTGGCATCATCGGATCACAAAAAAAACGAATTTTCTGATTTTGAAAAGAAAATTTGTTCGAAATTCGACCGTGTATGGCCTGCATAAGTTTTGAGAGCCTCCACAGTAGAAGGAGAACTACTGTAGTTAGATGGACTAGTAGATTTAGATGGCCGTCACATAAGTGACCATAGCTCCCAACTGTCCCTGATTTCGAGGGACTGTCCCTGATGTCCCTCTGTCCCTCATTCCACCTCATTTGTCCCTCATTTTGGTCTGATCTATATCGTTGTATGTAAAATTCACTTTTAATCCATCAAAAAGTGTTTTCCAGTGCTAAACCTTTCATCTGATTTCTAAATTGCTGCATTTGTAAGCACCAAAACACAATATAAGGAATCGTAGTAGAGAAAAAAAAAAGCACTTGTGGGTTTAACCAATCTTGTTTTTTGTACAATTCTCCTTTAAGGGGGCGTGGCAAGGGGGTGTGTCCTATGCCTGCATACTTTTGCTGATAGGTATCCCTCATTCCCATCTCAAAAAGTTGGGAGGTATGTAAGTGACTATGAACTGAAAGCCCCACTCCAGCTAACACCTATCATTCACTTACAGCAATGTTTTTTTTTTGTTTTGTTTTTGGGGATAAAGGTTATACATAATAAAGTTAAAGCGGTTCTTCACCCTAAAGGGGAACTTCCGCTAATCTGATCCCTCCCCTTCTCCGGTGCCACAATCGGCACCTTTCAGGGGGGAGGGCGGTGCAGTTACCTGGATAATCCAGGTATCTGCACCCACTTCCGGCCAGACCGCCGCAGACCCCCGCAGACGCCCCCCCCCCCCCCCCCCCCCGTTGTGTTCTGGGAAACACACAGTTCCCAGAGACACAGCGGGGGACCATAAGAGATGTGTAGCGCGACTCGCGCATGTGCAGTAGGGAACCAGGCAGTGAAGCTGTAATGCTTCACTTCCCGATTCCCTGACAGAGGATGGCGGCGGGGGCAGCAGAGAGACGAGCGATCGCTCGTCATCTGCCACCGGCATCGCTGGATCCTGGGACAGGTAAGTGTGATTTTATTAAAAGTCACCAGCTGCAATATTAGTAGCTGCTGGCTTTTAATATTTTTTATTTTAGGTGCAGAACCGCTTTAATAAAGGAGGTGAGCAGTAACGACTAGGCCTTAGCAAACGCCTAGCAGCATCTTGGGAGTATTTCAGTCAGGCTTCGGGAGGTATGTAAATGACCTACATCTATATCAAGGGCCTTATTCTACTTTTTTTTTTTTTTTGTAAAGGTGAACTAACCCTTTACATTTAATATCTCTTTTGATTGGACTCTGTTTGAGGAACATGCCTGTGATCAGTGACTATTTGTAACATTACATGGTACTTACAGTAAGTATCAATGGATCTGATCAAAATAAACCACAACAGTTTTCAACTGACTCAGTAGGTATGAATTGCTGGCTGGCCTCGAAATTTATGTGAGAGCAGCAATCCAATGTGGGCCTCGTTGATTGTCATAATTAACCCTGTCTGTATTGTGCAAGCAGACCTTCATTGTTAAATGTAACTAGATTTGAATAGTCTGTCCTAACAATGGGTTAATGGTGTAGAGGCTGGGCTTCCTGGATTGTATTGTTATTGAGGACAGACCTGGGACAGACTCACTCTACAATTGTGCAAAAAAACTTTCAGTCAGCAATGACACCTCCCTCAGAGGAACATCTATAATATTTCATTTTGTTTTTTGTTTTTTTTATGTATGCTGTACAAATTAGGACACATAAACATATAGTGAGGTTTTCTTAGATTTGACCGCAAAGGTAGAAATATACATTAGGCTTCATTTGGGCTTTAACACAGAAATGATTATACACTATACAGTATTGTAAAAAGTATTTGAACGCCTGCCCTTACATGTCAATAAACTCTCATGGCATTCCAGTCTTTGTCCTTAGGGTTCAATATTGAGTTGGCCCACTCCTTTGAAGCTATAACAGCTTCAACTCTTCTGGGAAGGCTGTCCACAGGGTTTAGGAGTATGTTCTATCAGGTTAAGATTAGGACTCTGTGCAGGACAATCAAGTTCTCCACCCCAAACTCGCTCATCCACAATATATTGCCAAAGGTATTGGGTCACTCCTCCAAATCATTTGGTGGGGGGATTATGGTGTTTCTCAGGGGTTGGGCTTAGCCCCTTAGTTTCAGTAAAGGGAGCTCTTAAGACATCAGCATACCAAGACATTTTGGACACTTTCATGCTCCCAACTTTGTGGGAACAGTTTGGGGATGGCCCCTCCCTGTTCCAACATTACTGCGCACCAGTGTACAAAGCAAGGTCCATAAAGACATGGATGAGCGAGTTTGGGGTGCAGGAACTTGATTGGCCTTGACTCAACCCGATAGAACACCATTAGAATGAATTAGAGTGGAGACTGCAAGCTAGGCCTTCTCGTCCAACATCAGTGCCTGACCTCGCAAATGCTCTTCTGGAAGAATGGTTAAACATTCCCATAGACACACTCCTAAACCTCCCAGATTTGAAGCTGTTAAAGCTGCAAAGGGTGGGCCAACTCAGTATTGGGCATTCTAAGACTGGGATGCCATTAAAGTTCATGTGTGTGTAAAGTCAGCCTTCCCAATACTTTTGACAATATAGTGTATCAGTCCCTATATGCAGCATTTATCATATCTGACTAATCATCTCAAACTGGTCTAAGGACGTGTGGCTTTCATTTGCCAGAAACGTCTCTTACACCGTAGTGTTTATGGCGTCACATGCACAAAGCAGTGATTTATACACGGTATATGAGAACTTGCACATCTGTCATACTATACTATCTTTACACATTATTACAATAAATGAGTAGACTACTATTACAGGAAGGTACTCCACCGAAATCACTTTGAGAACAGATTCCTTAACATATACTTGTGAATGTTAAAGCATGGAATATGAATTATAATATTATTATTCTTTTTCATTTGTAGATAACTACCGCTAATTAATTCTATAAAACATGGCTTAGTAAGGACACAGTAATTGTGTTTGAAGATGACTTCTTTACCAAAGCGTTTACAATACAATTGAAAACCCTTAGGGCCCCTTTACACATGTGCGGTGCTTTAATACACACATTAAAATAAAACAGCCTATTATTTTGAATGGGTCGGCATGTGGGGAGTCATATATTTGCATTGCAGTACACTGTTGTATAAGTGTGTTTTTCTTTAATGTGTGCGCTTTAGTGGTACCAATGCATTAACCTGCGTTGTAATAATGTACAGTAAAAAATGCATTTTATTACAATTTTCCAAATTCTTTAGGCTGCCTATGTGGCACTCTGAATCCTCTTTCTGCTTAGTCTTCTCCCAGTGGTAAGAAGTCCCTCAGATTGAAGAGTCTATGAGGTGATAGTACTGCTTATTGCATTATATACAGTACAATGTATTCTGACTCCGAGGACATGGATTACTGGAACCATGTCCTGTGGTCTGATGAGACCAAGATAAACTTATTTGGTTAAGATGGTGTCAAGCGTGTGTGGTGGCAACCAGGTGAGGAATACAAAGACAAGTGTGTCTTGCCTACAGTCAAATATGGTGGTGGGAGTGCCATGGTCTGGGGCTGCATGAGTGCTGCCAGCACTGGGAGCTAAAGTTCATTCAGGGAACCTTGAAAGCCAACATGTACTGTGACATACTGAAGCAGAGCATGATCCCCTCTCTTCGGAGATTGGGCCGCAGGGCAGTATTCCAACATGATAATGACTCCAAACACACCTCCAAGATGACCACTGTCTTGCTAAAGAAGCTTAGGGTAAAGGTGATGGAGTGGCCAAGCATGTCTCCAAACCTAATCCCTATTGAGCATCTGTGGGGCATCCTCAAATGGAGGGTGGAGGAGCGTAAGGTCTCTAACATCCACCAGCACTGTGATGTCATCATGGAGGAGTGGAAGAGGACTCCAGTGGCAACCTATAAATCTCCGGGTAACTCCATGCCCAAGAGGGTTAAGGCAGTACTGAAAAATAATGGTGGCCACATAAAATATTGACACTCTGGGCCTAATTTGGACATTTTCACTTAGGGGTGTAACACATGTTCAACTCAAACATCGGCGAATTCCGAGCATTATGGGCCGTTCGCGCCATATTCGTGTAGGAGTTAAAAAGGGTGTTGTTTGCCTCCAGCACAGTATACACCTGTAGCTACCCTTTATTGCTGGTGTTCTCTAATGCCGCGTACACACGGGCGGACTGTATGGCGTACTTAGTCCGTCGAAACACATTTCAGCGGACAGTCCGCTCGTGTGTGGGCTTCAGCTGACTTTTTCAGCGTGCAGTCTGGCGTACTAAGTATTTCGGATTTTTCGAAATTCTGTCCGTCATACTTTGGTTTCAGCGGACAATCCGCTCGTCGGTATGCTAGTTCGACGGACTAAGAATGGCGCATGCCCAGAAAGGATTTACACAGCAGAAGGGTGCTTTGCTGTGTATTGGACTTCCTATTTCTAGTCCCGTCGTACGTGCTGTACACGTCATCGCGCAAGCTTTCGACGGACTGTTTGTGCATCCGTGTGTGGTCAAGTCCGTTCAGTCGAAAGTATGACGGACTGTCCGTCGGATTGTATGACGGACTAAGTACGCCATACAGTCCGCTCGTGTGTACGCGGCATAATACAGGCATCTGCAGCATTTACAGTGGGTGTTGTGTGCCTTCAGCAGAATATACACCTGAAGCTACCCTTTATTACTGGTGTTCTATAATACAGGCATCTGCAGGAGTTAACGTGGGTGTTGTGTGCCTCCAGCACAGTATACACCTGTATCTACCCTTTATTGCTGGTGTTCTCTAATACAGGCATCTGCAGGAGTTAAAGTGGGTGATGTGTGCCTCCAGCACAGTATACACCTGTAGCTACCCTTTATTACTGGTGTTCTATAATACAGGCATCTGCAGCAGTTAAATTAGGTGTTGTGTGCCTCCAGCACAATATACACCTAAAGCTACTCTTTATTACTGGCGTTCTGTAATACAAGCATCTTCAGCATTTACAGTGGGTGCTGTGTGCCTCCTGCACAGTATACACCTGAAGCTACCCCTTATTGCTGGTGTTGTTCTCTTTCTGTAACACAGGCAGGCAGCTACAGTAATTACAGTCGGTGTACTGTGTCATCTGCTCAGTGTGCACCTAAAGCTACCCAATTGCTGGTTTTCCCATCTCCCCGCAGGCCATTACAATGTCTGGAAGGCTAAAAGGAGAGGCAGACAGTCACAAGCCAATAAAAGAGGGCAAGCAGGCTCTGTGTCTAGAGACAACAGTGCTGGTTATGGACGCGGTGCATCATCATCAGCACGTGGCCATTGGACACGCTTGTCATTATTTTCGGCAGCTGGACGCGCTGAGCCACATCATGCCGAAGACTTGGGAGAGTGGATGACCAAGCCCTCCTCATCCTCCTCATCCTCTCTCACCCAGGCTCTCCTCAGGAGTCCCCCGAACTGTTTGAGCACAGTGTTGGGTACATACTCCAGGAGGATGCCAAGCATTTTGAAGGCTCTCATGATGATACCCAGCTAGAGGAAGGCAGTAGCGTTAGCGGAGATAGAGGGGATGCTCAAGAAGGACAGCAATCTGGCAGTCATGTACCTCCAGCTGCAGCATACTGCCAGGTTTGCTCCAGTGATGAAGAGGGAGGGGATAATGAGGTCACTGACTCCATGTGGGTGCCTGATAGGAGAGAGGAGGACATCTGCAACGAGGCAGGATGCCCTCCAGGGGCCAGCTTAGGGGCAGTACACTGGCTGAATCACACCGGAGAGCTCTGCCTGTGCAGGGCGCAACCTCTGCACGTTATTCCAAAAGTTCTTTGGTGTGGGCCTTTTTTGAGACGAGTGCATCAGATTGCACCGCTGCTATTTGCAACATATGTCTCAAGTGTATCTCGCATGGCCAAAACATCAGCCGCTTGGGCACCACATGCTTGACCAGACATATGTTGACCTGCCATGCAGCTCCTTGGCAAGCGTACCTTAAAGACCCACACCAAAGAACAAAGTGCACCTCTCCTTGCTCCTCATCAGCTGGGATCTCCAACCCCACTAGACATTCAGTCCTCTCTGAAACCTGCACTGAGAGGAATAAAGGTGTAGAATTAGGTGTGTCACAGCCAAGTACTTGCGGGCACTCTGCTAGCAGTACACCGACGTCCGATTGTAGCAGGCAAATTTCCCTGCCCCAGCTGCTGGACCGGCAAAAGAAGTTCACTCCCAGCCATCCACATGCTCAGAGGTTGAATGCTAGCTTGGCTAAATTGCTAGCACTTCAACTGCTGCCTTTTCAGTTGATAGGCTCGGCCCCCTTCCGTGAGTTTGTGCAATGTGCGGTTCGTCAGTGGCAGGTCCCCAAACGCAACTTTTTCTGGTGGAAGGCGATTCCGGCTCTCTACCGGCATGTGGAAGGCAATGTCCATGCCTCGCTGGACAGGGCAGTCAGCGGTAAGTTGCATATTACCGCTGACTCATGGTCCAGCAGGCATGGACAGGGACGTTACCGATCTTTCACGGCCCATTCGGTCACTCTTCTGGCAGCTGGGAAGGATTCAGGACAAGGTGCAGTAGTGTTGGAGGTTGTTCTGCCACCACACCTCCAAAATGCTACTACTGGTTGTGACACACCTCTCTCCTCCACCCCCTCCTCTTCTTCTTCCTCCATGGCCTCTTCCAGTGTTTTGTCCTCGGAACCAGAGGTGCTCCGTAGGCGTTCAAGGGGCTACGCAAATAAGCAGGCAAAAAGATGCCATGCCTTGCTTGCGCTGGTTTGTTTGGGGGGCAGATATTTTGTCAGCTCTACAGGGGCAAGCCAAGAGGTGGTTGACACCATGCTAGCTTAAGCCAGGAATGGTGGTTTGCGACAATGGCAACAACCTCCTCTCTGCCCTCCGACAGGGACAACTGACCTATGTGCCCTGTGTGGCTCATGTCCTTAACCTGGTGGTGCAGTGGTTCTTGGGCAGGTACCCGGGCTTACAGGTTGTCCTGAGGCAGGCCAGGAAAGTCTGTGTGCATTTCCGCCAATCATTTAATGCCAGTGCTCGGCTGGCTGAGCTCCAAAAGGAGTTGAACATGCCCAACAACCGCCTTATATGTGACATGCCCACCAGGTGGAACTCAATTTTGGCCATGCTGCAGCGGCTGCACACGCAGCAGAGGGCCATCAATGAGTACCTGTGCGATTACAGCACCAGGACAGGGTCAGGGGAGCTCGGTTTTTTTAACCACGCCAGTGGGGCATGATCAGGGATGCATTCACTGTCCTGTCACCATTTGAGGAGGCCACGAGGACGGTGAGCAGTGACAGTGCATGCATCAGTGACACTGTACCTCTTGTCCCCCTGTTGGAGCATACATGCGTGGAATAATGGACAGGGCACTTGAGGCAGAACAGAGGCAGGAAGAGGAGGACTTCCTTGCCTCTCAAGGCCCCCTTTATCCAGACAGTGTTCCTGCTGTCCCACCCATCACACAGGAAGAGGATGAGGAGGAGTAGGAGGAGGAGTTTTGTGTCAGCATGGAGGTGGAGCCTGGCACTCAGCAGCAGCAGTCTTTTAGGGATGATTTACAGTCCCAAGAAACCCATGGATTTCTACGTGGCTGGGAGGAGGTGGCTGCGGATTATGTTGTCCTTAGTGACCCAGAGGACTCCAGACCGAATGCCTCAGCTAACCTACGCTGCATGGCCTCCCTGATCCTGCAAAGCCTGCGGAAGGATCCTCGTATTCTTCAGATCAAGGAGAGGGACCATTACTGGCTGGCCACTCTCCTTGATTCACGGTACAAGGGTAAGGTTGCCGACCTTATCTTGCCATCGCAGAGGGAGCAGAGGATGAGACATCTCCGGGAGGCCTTGCAGAAAGGTCTGTGCAATGCGTTCCCAGAGACTGGGAGGTTACAAACTCCTGGTCCTGGACAACGTGTTGCTGAGGCTTCGGTCAGTCACAGAAGGAGCGGTGGAGAAGGTGGCCCTCTGACTGATGCGTTCATCATTTTTAGTCCACAGCCTCAAGGTATGACCGGTTCCAGCAACCATCGCCAGCATCTGATTTACATGGTGCAGGAATATCTAGGGGGAAGGTCAGACTTGGGCACCTTTCCCACCGAAAATCCTCTTGCTTACTGGGTCTTGAGGATGGATCACTGGCCAGAACTTGCACGGTATGCAATTGAGCTAATGGACAGCATCCAGTGTTCTTTCAGAACACACCTTCAGTGCTGCTGGAGGCTTTGTAACTGATCACAGGGTGCGCCTGTCCACCAACTTGGTTGATCGTCTGACCTTCATAAAGATGAATCAGTCTTGGATCACCATCAGCTACCAAGCACCTGAAGCTGATGTAACCGAATAATTTTTTTTTAAATGTCACATCCCTTCAAGACTGCCTATGCTTATACTGAGTGACTGTCCTGTTATGTTAACCGATTATCCACTTCCTCCTCAATGATCCTGCTGATAGCCTAGAAGAACATTTTTGGTTCTGGGTGATGCCACCAGCCCAATTTTTCAGCCCCTGTTTAACAGGGGCATGTAATTACAATTTCTGATGCAATGCTTTGCAGCAGGGCTCATTCCTGCACTCCAACTAGAGTATATGGGAGAGGTTGCAGTGTCGTGGCACCAGCACCAGTGCCTAAGGCCCAATTTTTCGGCCCCTGTTTAACAGGGGCATGTAATTACAATTTTTGATGCAATGCTTTGCAGCAGGGCTCATTCTTGCACTCCAACTAGAGTATCTGGGAGAGGTTGCAGTGTTGTGGCACCAGATAGCAGTGCCTAAGGTCCAATTTTTTCAGGCCCTGTTTAACAGGGGCGCGTAATTACAATTCTTGATATAATATTTCACAGCAGGGCCCGTTCCTGCGCCAACCGAGAGTAACTGTGAGGACATATAGTGTTGTGGCACCAGCACTACCACCACAACAACCAAAGGCCCAATTCAACAATGGCATGTAATTAGAATTCTTGATATAATTGTTCACAGCAGGGTGCTCCAGCGCCCACCAAGAGTCACTTTGAGGGCTTACAGTGTTGTGGCAACACCAACACCTTAGGCCCCAATTTCTGCAGAGCATATAGGGCAGGCCCCTACTTTCAAGCATCTAACTTACAAACGTCTCCTACTTGCAAACGGAAGGAGACAACAGGAAGTGAGATGAAAAAAGACGGACAGCCAAAAAAATTATACAGGGGTGATAACCCTTCCCTATGGTTTCCAAAAAGCTTAAAAATAGATTTTTTGACTGGAGCTACACTTTAAAAATGTACCAGATCAAAATTATAAACAGATTCTACTTAACACAACAAACCTACACAGTCCCTGTCTTGCTTGCACCGTCTGTATTCTGCTGTTCTGAGTATATAGGGCCTGGGGGCCCCACGCCTTTCCTTTTTTTAATTTGGGCACGGGTTTCCCCTTAATATCCATACAAGACCCAAAGGGACTGGTAATGGGCAGGGGGGGCTACCCATGCCATTTTTTTTCTCAATGATTTTCATCTGTATTGCTGGAACCAGACATGACATTAAAACTGCAGTTTTAAATGATTTTTTTCCATTTAAATGTAATTTTGTTTAGGGACTGTTCTAAACACGGGAAACACATGCCACTTCACAGGCATACTATAGACGCCCCCCAAGCATGATATTTAAAGGAATATTTCACTTTTTTTTCACTTTAAGCGTCATTAAAATCAGTGCTCCCAAAAAAACGGCCGTTTAAAAAATTTTTTTTGCAATTGACTCATGTCCCCTGGGGCAGGAGCTGGGTCCCCAAACCCTTTTTAGGACAATATCTTGCATATTAACCAGTAAAATTAGCACTTTTTATTTTGAATGTTCGAGTCCCATAGACTTCAATGGGGTTCTAATCGGCGCACAAATTTTCGGTCCGTTCGAAAGTTCTGGTGCGAACCGTACCGGGGGGGGGGGGGGGGGGGTGTTCGGCTCATCCCTAATGGCACTGTAGGGGCACTGTGATGGCACTGTAGGGGCACTGATGGCACTAGAGTTTCACTGTAATGGCACAGGATCATGCCAACTCATGCTGCTGTGTTGTTTTTCGCTCCTCTCCTCACATTGATACAGCATGTGAGGAGAGGAGAGAGAAGCACCACAGCAGCATGAACTGAACCAGGGATGATTCCGGTTTGTTGAAAAAGTAATCACTCCGTCACTGGAAGGAGCGATCCCGTGGTAAACGGTCATTGAGATCCCACGGACTAGGGTTGTACGGTGTACCGATACTAGAATCGGTATCAGAGACGATACCGAGCATTGTGCAAAAGCTCCAATGCTTGACCCAGCCTCAAAGATGATCTGTGTGGCGGTGGGGGGGAGTTACAAGCACCTATCACCCTGTATAGTTTTTCTGACATCCGCTTCTCCCCCCACAGCTGTCAGGGAGATTGGTGCTTGTAGCTGCCCCACACCACCGCACCAATCACCCCCGGCTGTCCCCCTCTGTGCTCCTCATGTTCTCCTCCGGGTCTGGATCTGTTTTGTCTTCCAGGTCCCTCTGTGTTTTCCTGTGGGTCCCCCTGCGTTCTCCCCAGCTCTCCAGGTCCTCCTCTGGGTCCCAATCCATTTTGTCCTTCGGGTCCCTCTGTGTCCTCCCCGGCTCTGCTTATCCTCCTCTGGTCTCCCCATGTCCTGGATCTTTCAGGATGGAGAGCAGAGGAAGGAGCCAGTAAATCTGTAATTTACCGACTCTGTCCTTTTTCAAACGCACAAATTGTAAAAAATACAATTGTGAAAAAATTACTGACAGTCCACACCTCATCAGTGCCCATCAGTATCACCTATCAGTGCCCATCAGTGCTGCATATTAGTGCCACTGTCACATGACATAAAACATTTTTTTCGCTAATCGGTATCGGCGAGTGATTGAAAAAAGTATTGGTACTTGTAATCGCTCTTAAAAAAGTGGTATTGGCGCAACCCTACTGCGGACCTAGCAATAACAGACACTACAGGCTAGTGGTTAAATCCTATTTTAAAATCCATGAGCTCCATTAAAATCTATTAGGGGAGAATTTTGATACTAAAATCTAACCATTTTCAAGACTAATGGACAAGTTATTGTCCACAAATGGGCATAGATTGCTGGTGGGCACTGGCACCAGGGACATTTAACAAAGCAAAAAGAAAGTTAAAACAATATCATACAGCGGGGGAAGGGTCCTTGTAATGTGACAGTCATTTGAATTACATGTTTGGGAGATGAGCTGCATGTGGGGTAACAGAACAATTCTATTTCATGGACAATGTCAACAATATTGTATTATTATTATCATTTTATCTTCATATGTATTTCCATTTTTTTATTTTCGTTTTTTTTTTCTGTATATTTTCTGTATCTTATAGTATAGTATTGATACCATGGTTTGGTTCTACACAGTAAAGGCCAGGTATATATGCAATTCCTCTGCTGTGCCATTATAATATTTCTCCTTCCATAGTCAGGGCATTTTAGGTATAGCTGCTAAGGGAAAACCTATGGCCATAGGCTTCCGCCCTTCTACAACATGGGGGGAAGAGCAGGGAGCAGCAATTGTAGGGAAAATCATTTATGACTAGTGGGAGGAGCAGACACCAGCCTAAAGCTAAGCATAGAAGCCTATGGCCATGGGCTGCTCACCCTTCCTCATATCTTCTTTCAATGGTCAAATATGAAAGTGGCCATCTGGAGCACGATGCCTGTTGTCATAAACTGAAGGTAGCTCTCTGATTGTGGCCACTGGGCAGTACTATACATGCAATTTTTTTTTTACACTTTTTTTATTTTGTACTTTCTAATTCATTTTTCTTTTTCTTGTGAAGCCATCCCTGCCCTGGTCAAGCAAACACAGGCAGGGACGACAATACAAATTTGGTACTACCTCAGACAAATCCTTGATCCTAGGACAGTGCAGAACCAAGCCCCAGCTCCTCATCCATTCCCAAAGATGCCAACTGTCCCAGATTTGCCTGGACAGTCCCACATCTTAGCCCTCTCTACCTCCGATGCCATGCCTGGGAAATGTCCCAGGATCAGAGCATCAACCTTATTTGAATTACTGCACATGCACAGTAACTGAAAAAAGCATTGTGAGGATCAGGCACTTAAGGAGTACATTGTTTCTGGCTGCCAGAACTACATCTTCTCCATGGGAAGGTTGACATATTATACACGATGTGTATGATGTGTGTAACAAATCTTTATACTAGGAATGCACTGTTCAATGACACTACAGCATCCCAGTTTATACACATGACTTGTGGCAATACGTTCTTACTACTGTAGCACTAACTCTCGAAGGAGCTGCTGGTTATTTTTGGGCTTACTGTTACCTTCCGTTCTCCTTGTGACATGTCTAGGGGATGTCCCATGGTAGATGACCCAGTACCTTGAGACTGACAATAGATCCACTTGAATGGATTTTATTTGTAAAAACTCAAACCATTGAACAGTCTTTCAACTTCAGGGGGTTGGAAATAGTAGTTCAGGTACTCTCAATGTCAAAGTCCAAAAAACGTTAAAGAACTTGCTTACTTTGACTGCATCCAGAGAATAGTCATTCGCAGCTGGATGAACACTCAGGTTGGACAGTCCCTCTCTCACAAGGCCTAGCAGCCAACAAGGTGCTTATTCAGGAACAAAGTCTTTGTCACAGACGTTGCAGAACACGTAGGGAAACTAAGCTGTAGAACACTTGTAGGATACCTGGATCTTTCAGCCTGCTTGGCGATATCCACAAGACCGGATTCTTTTGGTACCTTCACCCCTTCCAGGCTCTTGTTAAGAAAACCAACGTGGTGTTCTTCTAAACAGTCCTCCCCTGGAATGCTTGAAGTACAATGGGCCTCTCCCGAACTGGAGACAGCACCCAACCACCTCAGAATCCTCCTTTAGTTTCCTTGCCTTGGGCTAGCCAGCCCCAAGGCATTAAAGTCAGGTGGATCCGCACCCCAGGCCATAGCCTTCCTGGGAGCTTGTCAGGAGGACCGGGACCATGTAATCAGAACATCATACTGGACGGGAACCCCCGAACCACGTGACGTCCGCATCTTAAATACCCTCTCCCAGAGGGCACAGTGAGAGGGCCACTCCCACTGACCTGGCTCCGAAAGAGAGTAACTTAAGTGCCTGGCCAGACCATAGTTCTATGCCTGCCACCTGAGACAGTGCCCCCTGTGGCCAGGCTAAACATCTCCCACTCCAGTCAGACTGATACAGAAGTCTAATTTAGGCAAATAGACCCAAACCAAACTGTAGTTTGGGTGAAGTTTAATTTTGAAAAACACATAGCGCGTGCTCTTCAGGAACCCGCCGCTACACTACTAATCTTTATTGTTATCACTGAGTGTAGGTATAGAGGTCATTATAATAATTTAGATCATTGTACTCCATTAGGCTGATGTATGTATATAATAATCATATAGCCCATCCTTTTTTAGTTCATCGCAGATTAAAATGTTGTATTGAAGCAGAATCTATTTAACCACTTGCTTACTGGGCACTTAAACCCCCCTCAGTCCCAGACCAATTTTCAGCTTTCAGCGCTGATGCACTTTGAGTGACAATTACGCGGTCATACAACACTGTACCCAAATGAAATTTTTATAATTTTTTTCCCACAAATAGAGCTTTCTTTTGGTGGTATTTAGTTACAGCTCGGAGTTTTATTTTTTGCTAAACAAACAAAAAAAGATGCAAAAAAAAAAAAATCATGTTTTAATAGTTTGTTATAAAATTTTGCAAACGGGTCATTTTTCTCCTTCATTGAAGTGCGCTGATTAGGCGGCACTGATAGGCTGCATTGGTGGGCACTGATGGGCTGCATTGGTGGGCACTGATAGGCTGCACTGGTGGGCACTGATAGGCATAGTTAAGGCGGCACTAATAGGCACAGATAAGGCGGCACCGATGGGCACAGATAAGGCGGCACTGATGGGCAAAATGGGCACAGATAAGATGGCACGGATGGGTGGCACGGATAAGTGGCACGGATGGGTGGCACGGATGGGCACTGATAGGTACCACAGATAGATGGGACTGATGGGCACTGATAGGTGGCACTGATAGGTGGCTCTGATAGGTGGCACTGCTGGGCACTGATGGGCGGCACTGCTGGGCACTGATGGGCGGCACTGGGGTGCAGCACCTTTGAGGCAGATTTTGGGTGGCACTGTGGGTGGCACTGCTGGGTGGCACTGTGGGTGGCACTGTGGGCACTGCTGGGTGGCACTGTGGGCACTGCTGGGTGGCACTGTGGGCACTATGGGCACTGCTGGGTGGCACTGACAGGGGGGCACTTACTTTATTTCAGGATGGCACTGCGGGTGGCAGGTGGGCACTGGCAGGGGGCAGGTGTCCGTTTAAATTGCTGGCCGTGATCGGGACTGATGTCCCGAACACGGCCGCCGGCGATCGGCTTTTTTTTTTTCTCCTCGCGCTGTCAGCGCGAGGAGGAATACTAGCCGATTACCGGCTCCGTTTTATCACATGATCAGCTGTCATTGGCTGACAGCTGATCACGTGATAAGGGGTCGGGATCGACCCCTTACACGGATCGGTGATCAGGCGAGTCTCACGGACTCGCCGATCACAGAGCGCGCCGCGCGCGCCCCTCAGGGGGCGCGCAGGCCGCTCGTAACCGGGACCACGTCAATAGACGTAGTCCCGGAAATGTGGGTCCGCGCTGTTGCCGTCATTTTGCAATAGCGCGGATCCCAAGTGGTTAAATGATAAGTCATAGCTTTAGAGAGAATAGTAATATTTTACATCAATCTACTGTACTGCATTAGGCTGATCTATGTATATAACAATATAGTTTGAAAAGCAATTCAATAAGGCCCCTTTCACACTGGGGCGGTGCGGATGTCGATGGTAAAGCGGCGCTATTTTTAGCGCCGCTTTACCGTCGTTTTAGCGGCGGTATTCGGCCGCTAGCGGCGCAGTTTTAACACCTGCTAGAGGGCGAAAAAGGGTTAAAACAGCCCGCAAAGCACCGCTAAAGCGCCGCTTTGCCGGTGGTATAGCCATGCTGCCCCATTGATTTCAATGGGTAGGAGCGGTTTAGGAGCAGTGAATACACCACTCCTTCACCGCTCCAAAGATGCGGCTAGTAGAACTTTTTTTTCCCGTCCTGCCAGCACATCGCTCCAGTGTGAAAGTCCTCCAGCTTTCACACTGGAGTGAAAGGGGCCATTTTTTTTTCAGGCGCTACACAGGCGCTATTTTTAGCGATATAGCGCCTGAAAACCGCCTCAGTGTGAAAGGGGCCTTAGTGTTGGGCAGAGGTCGCCTGTATCCTTTTATCATAATATAACATCCAATAATTTCTCTTTTTGGAACTTTAGCACGCAACCAATATATTCAACTCGTTTTTATTTTTTTATGTAGCCATGGTGTAGTAGATAGTAACAAACAATCCGCCAAATCACCCCACTGCCAGACATCATACATCACTTCCAGAGACAATGAACAGTCTTTTGCTGGTTTTGTTTTTGTATTAGGGGGTACAACTTGGATAGGGTTAGGAATATGGGATGCCCATAGGATTTTTCATTGCCATCATATTTATAATTTAAGCACAAAAGCATAATGTTAGAGCCAGAAGATTAGATGTGCATGGACTTTAAATGTAAATCTCCTCCTGGATCTCCATGCAGACTTACTCCTCCTGCACAAAATTGCTTCCTTCTACCCACACCAGTTTTCTCTTGCACACACTTGTAGTTACTAAAATGAAGTATGTCACATCTTCTTCTAATGGGTAATAGGGGCCCACTCTGAATAAATCCCTTTACAGGCTCTGGCTGCTCTCTGCTACTAGGCCTGAGGCCTGCAGAACCTCGCCTCGGAGGCCTAGTAGTTTAAAAGCATTACTTTAGGTGGTGGACTACTGTTCCCAGCCAGCCCAGCTTGCAAATCATGTGCCCTCAGGCCATATCGACTTGACACAGATCCCCACAGTCTCTTCTCTGATCCAGGACTCCCCATCATCCACTGTGTGTTTGATGAAGACTCTTCTAATGACTGTGTAAAAATTGGATTTTTATAACAGCTTACCTGTAAAATCATTTTCTTTGAAGTACATCACGGGACACAGAGCCATAGTAGTTACTAATGTCGCCTTTGCACTGAACAGATCGGTTTGGTTCGGTACGGTATGCTATTTTGAGTGTTTCCATTATGAAAGCGGCCCATACAACCGAACCATACCGCACCATTCAGAGTCCTGCTTCAGATGTGGGGCCATAGAAAATGGTACGGTGCTGTTAGGGCGGAGCTGCTGGCATCACACAATACATTCCACTGATTGGCGGACAGAAAAAACATCAATGCTCACGTCTAAGGCATTTTTCTAAAACCTGTATGGCCCCTGGTGGTTGGACTTGCAGTGGAAACGCTCACCTGAATAGACCGGACCATTCTAACACTTCCAAACTGTAGCGACCTGAACCGTCTACTCAGTGGAAACGAGGCATATGTCGGTTATAGGCCACCTTCAGGTGATGGACACTGGCATGCCCTAAGAAAGGCAATCCACTCCCTATATAACCCCTCCCACTACTGGGAGTACCTCAGTTTTTCTAGCAAATACACGTGATACCAGAAAGAAGGGGGGGACCTTTGTGTTCCGTGATGTACTTCAAAGAAAATAATTTTACAGGTAAGCTGTTATAAAAATCCTATTGTCCTAATCGTACATTACGGGACACAGAGCCATAGTAGTTACTATGTGGGATGTCCCAGAGCAATGCCAACTGAAGGGAGGGAGACACAACAAAATTAGGGCACCATAAGACCAGAGGGCTTATACTGCTGCTTGGGACTCCTACCGCCATCTTTACGATCTCTGCATACCAAGATCTCCTGGGACACGCTAGGCCACAGGAATAACTGACTTCCTTTCCTGCTTTATCCTGCAAAGAAGTTGTGGAAGCAGCAGAACAGGAGGGAATGCATAAATCAGTGAAAACTGATTCCACAGAAATACCAAGGCATCTGTTCCCCATGCCAGCGGATCTTTTGTTCTTGACACAAAGTTGTCAATCTTTTTGTTGAAACTGGACTCAAACAGATCCACATCAAGAATTCCCCTTTTTTTTACATATTGTCAGAAAAATGTCAGGTGAAGAGGCCATTCTCCTAGGAACAACTGCTGGCGACTCAAGCAACTCTATCCCTTGAATGAAGACTGCCGATAGGCAAGGTATATTGTTTTCTGCCCAAGTTAGGACATGATTCACCTCTCTCTGGGCCGCACGACTTCTCGTGCCCCCTTAGGGATTGATATAGGTCACGGCTGTGGCATTGTCAAATTGGATCTTGACAGGACAATTCCCGGAGCCTGAACGTCCAGGCCCTCAGGGCCAGGCGTGCTGCCCAAGGTCATTTCTGATTTGGATCATTTCCCTTGGCCAGTTGCTTCTTCCAGGACTGCTCCCCAATCCAAAAGGCTAGCATCTGTTGTTACCACCTTCCAGGTAGCTGGTAGGAAGGATTTTCCTTTCTGCAGATTTTTGGCTATCAACCACCAACTGAGGCTCTGGCACACCTTTGGAGACAAACACATTGGGAAGTCTATAGCTTGGACCTTCTTGTTCCAAGTCGATAGGAATACTGTTTTGCAGTAGTCTCGAATGAAATTGAGCATAAGGAACGGCCTCAAATGAAGCCACCGTCTTTCTCAACAATCTCATGCAAAGTTGAATAGAAGGTTTCTTCTTTGCCTTGACCACCTGAATCAGTTACCTTATGGCACTGATCTTTGCCCGAGGCAAGAACACCCTCTTCTGAGCTGTATCTATGATCAGACCCAAGTATTCCAACCTCCTTGATGGTTTTAAGGAAGATTTTTTTAGGTTGAGAATCCAACCTAGGTATTCCAGGTAGCTGACTGTAGTGATCAAACTCTGGTCTAAGCGGGCTCACCACTGGTCTATCAAGAGCAGATCGTCTAAGTAATCTAGAATTCTTATACCTTGAGCCCTTAATCTGGCTAGAGGAGGAGCCAGGACCTTTGTAAACACTCAAAGTACAGTAGCTAGACCAAAAGGCAGAGCTACAAACTTAAAATTAAGATTTTCTATCTAAAAGCGTAGATATTTCTGGTGAGCGTAAAAATAGGTACATGGAGGTAAGCATCCTTGATGTCGATTGACGCTAGAAGTTCTGCACCCTGTAGAATGGAGACTACTGATAGGATTGACTCCATGCGAAAAGAGCGGATATTCAAAAACCAGTTTAGATCTTTGAGATCTAGAATGGGTGTGACATCCCCATTTGGTTTTGGTACCGTGAAAAGTTTTGAATAAAACCCCAATCCCCGCTCTTCCATGGGGACCACCGATCTCACCTTTTGTGACAAAAGATGGTCCAATGCTTGAAAGAGAGACTTATTTTCCCTGGATCCCCGGGAACCTTTGATCTGAGAAAATGAGGAAACGGGGACTCTCTGAACTCTAGTTTATACCCTAGAGTTATTGAGGAGGCCACCCATTTGTCTCCACACTCTTCCTGCCAGATCCTTGAGAACTGCAGAAGTCTTCTCCCCACTCGAGCGAGCGGGGGTGTCCCTTCATAAGGAGGCCTTAGTACTTTGTTTTGTAGGCTTCCTTCCCCGGGACCTTTTTTGTCCCTGGGGTTGACTCTTGAACTTGACGGTGGAGGCCGTCGAGTCTGCCTGGAGCCTGATGCCCCTTGCACTGGAGAAGAAGCTTGTTTAAATGAAATATGCTAACTCCTTTTCCTAGCTGGAAAAGGGGAACTCTTCCCATTAGAACTTCTTTGGATGCATTTATTCAGACCATCCCCAAACAGCCGTTCACCACGAAAGGGAAAACTAGCCAGGAGCTTTTTGCATGGCGCTTCGGCTGACCAATTTTTCAACCATAGTATTCTACACATATCTTTACTCGTGACCAACACCTAAGGCACTGGCAATAAAACTGAGGTACTCCCAGTAGTAGGAGGGGTTATATAGGGAGTGGACTTCCTGTCCTAGGGTGTGCCAGTGTCCATCACCTGAAGGTGGCCTATAACCCACATAGTAACTACCATGGCTCTGTGTCCCGTGATGTACGATTAAGAAAGCAGAGTTCCCTCACAGACTTCCTGGCACCTCCAGCCCTCCACTGTGGTAACAATCACCGACCTTCCTCAGCCTTGAGTAATTGATGAGGAACTTGACCAGACCATGCGTTCTGACAGCTTCACCTGCCCCTCTGCTCCCTGACATCGGTCATGTGGTTACTGAGACACTGCCAATGACTGTGTAGAGGCAAAGTTCCCTCACAGCTCTCCCAGGCCTTCTCCTGCAATCAACGCACCCCCCCCCCCCAGATAGGGAAGGTCTCCTGCTGCTGCCTAGCATTCCATTCCTCACTTCACTCAGCCGACTTCTCCACCCAGTGGCATATCAACTCAGGTTATATAGGAGGCCTGCCACCTGCCAATAATGATTGGGGATTGGTCAGGGCTCCCACATAAGTTGCCTGCCACTCCAGTTCCAGGCCCAACCCCTCTTCCAGAATCTTCTCCCTGGAAGCAGGGGAGGCACCCCAGAACTAGAGCTCAGGTGGTCACACCCACTGCAACTCTGACCACTCCTAGCCCCCAGAGCAAAACAGACAGGCCTATCTTGCAGCATAGGGCTGCCTAAATTTGCCTGTGCTGAAAATCCTAGTAAAATAACCCTTACTAGCACCTAATTATTGGTAGAGGATGCTACTTTTATAAAAGCATACATTTTATTTAACAAAGTTAAAAAGGACTTCCATGAGGCTTAAACATTTCTTAAAATCAACAATAGCAGTGTAACATTTATACAAATGTGTTTGCTAGGTGCTGATACCCAAAATCATGCATGACATACATATATGGTTTTGGGTATCACTACCTAACAAACAAATTTGTATAAATGTTATACTGCTATTGTTGATTTTAAGAAATGTTTGAACTTCGCGGAGGTCCTTTTTAGCTATGTTAAATAAAATGTTTACTTTTATTTAAAAAAAAAAGAGTATATTGGTTGCGCTCTAAAGTTCCAAAAAGAGAAATAATTGGATGCTTTATTATGCTAAAAGGATACAGGCAACCTGTTTCAATATGTTGGTTGCCATGCTATAATAATATAGTTTAACCGTGCATGTTTTATTAAAGTATGTTCTTTTTTTTATAAGAGTTTCCCACCTTCCTGTGCCAATTTGGGTAAGTCTACATTATTTTCCTTGCGTCCACGCCCAATGGAGACTCGCCAGCTATGTTGGGTTATCTGCTTTAAAAGAGAGTCAAGGGTTGTTTTTGCATTCTAAACCTTTATCTGAGATCAACAATTTTTAAGATCTACTGTATATTAGATAAGGGCGCTGCTATAGATAGCTCTTTAGTCTGTATGTATTATCCATCTGTCACCAGGGTATTCATTTCAGAAAAAAAATTTACATATAAGATTGTATGTGCAATTTACATGTTTTTATTTATTTATATATGCATGTTATGACCCTGTGAAAATGTCCTTTGTCTAGACATCCAAAAACCCTGAGACTGCTGCTGGGTGTCACCATGTTGGGTGTGAACAGGAACAAGAGAGGGCCATGACATGTGTAGCCTTCTTTTGGGGGAGTTATGAAAAATAACCCTCCCCAAACTGGATATTCAGCTAAACCTGTGGGTAAAGCGAAGAACCAGAACTTTTGCTAAGTGGAAGAGTGGGTTTGATAATAAAGTTGACAGTGCCCCCTCCTAGGACAGGGTCTCTGAACAGAAGGGATTCCCTTCCTGAGAAATTAAAGAGGAGCTCCAGACTCCTTCAGAAAAAATTAAAAGTCAGCAGCAACAAATAATGTAGCTGCTGACTTTTAATATTAGGACACTTACCTGCCCATCAATGCAGTGGTGTCCTCCCCCGACCTGATATTTCAAGAGGCTCTCGGGTGCTGCCACGGCCATCTTAGCTAAAGGAAACTGGCAGTGAAGCCTTGCGGCTTAACAGCTGGTTCCCTACTGTGTTGCGCTTTGTAAATGGCCCTGCTGTAGGTGAAGGAGGAGGTTGTGCGAACGTCCGGTTGAGTATGCCGCGGTGAATTCAGCCAGAAGTGGGAGCAGGTACCTGTAAAACCAGGTACTCGCTCCTGCCCAAAAGGTGCCAAATGTGGGAGCAGAGAGGGGGAGGAGACAGACAAGCAGAGCTTCCTTTTTTTGGGTGGAGCATCGCTTTTAATCAGCAATCTAAACAAAGTAATTGGGAGCAGAAGAGCTACTGAAACCAGCATATAACATTAATCAAAAGTATATTAATGCAAATCAGAATAAATACAAGCTTTATATAAGAAGATATTAATAAGAGTACATATAGCCAATGTAAGTATAATCAGCAAATGGTCCAATAGGAGTCCTGGGGGAATTGGGCACATATGTCGGGGAATATATAGTTAAGTCAAGTTTCAGGGGCCCCTGAGGATATTGCAGCATCTTTTTGTCAGAGACCCAAAGACAAGATCCATGGTCATGGAGAAATCCTCCAACTGCTGTCCAATCAGCCTGGTACAGAGCTTCTCACCTTCAGGAACTGTCGTGTGCACTCAAAGTCAGTCTATATATTCTGCACTTTAGTCCCTACCTAATAGTTTCTAATGTGACATGCAACCAGACCTCTAAGCTATTGATCCTGATGTGGCAAACAGAAGCCTAGCCTGGCTCTAGAGTATGCTGGTTATCAAACCTTAAGCCAACACTAGCTATAGTATCCCAGACCAGAAGGGACAGAGTTAACTGGATTAACAGGAGCTACATATAAACTATATGGCAATAAACAGATTTACCTACCAATATACTGAAAGGAGATGCTACACTTACATGACTAGTGTAGTCTAGATATCCCCAACCTTCTTTACTGTCCTTGGACCACACATACTACCCCAATCCCCTTTTCTTTTACCCCCATAAAATAATGAGACCACACAGGAGTTTGGAGTATAAAATTGGCCATAGCAGCCTTTTATTATTAACCAACTATTAAATATTTTCCAATTTTATCATATAACCTTTGTAACGACAACTTTTAAATACCAGTCTATTGGTCTCTGATGGTACCCCAAACTTAACACTTTCCACCACTACACTGCGGGACCTTTTTCACCATAACAGGCCTCCAGCCGAATGATCAGTTTGGAGACAACCCCCTTCCCGCAGTGCAACCATTACCGTAGTCCAGCAGACACCGTTCCACTGGAATAAACCAGAGGGGCACATACTACCGATGAGCCCCCCACCACTTCCATCACGTATGATTTTGCCACCATCAAAGACCAAAGACACCGCCGTTACACAGCTGCTATGACGACCCAAGTCCATGGTTCCTGAAATAAAAGGAAACAAACAGACAACACACAACAGAAACACAGGGAGGGTGGGTGGGAAAAACGGCCTCCTTCTGTCTCTCTCACTGACTGTGCCCGGAAGTCCCCGCCTCCCCTTTAAATAAACTCTCCTCCCCCTCAGATTCCTTTATTGCTTAACTCCTCCCCCTTAAGACCTCTCACACTTTTTAACCCTTTGTTGTCTCCCTATTCCACATAGTCATGCCCGGCCCTGCACTATTTTGTTTCTCTTTTGTTCGTTCCGGGCCTCACTTGACTAGTGTAGTCTAGATATCCCCAACCTTCTTTACTGTCCTTGGACCACACATACTACCCCAATCCCCTTTTCTTTTACCCCCATAAAATAATGAGACCACACAGGAGTTTGGAGTATAAAATTGGCCATAGCAGCCTTTTATTATTAACCAACTATTAAATATTTTCCAATTTTATCATATAACCTTTGTAACGACAACTTTTAAATACCAGTCTATTGGTCTCTGATGGTACCCCAAACTTAACACTTTCCACCACTACACTGCGGGACCTTTTTCACCATAACAGGCCTCCAGCCGAATGATCAGTTTGGAGACAACCCCCTTCCCGCAGTGCAACCATTACCGTAGTCCAGCAGACACCGTTCCACTGGAATAAACCAGAGGGGCACATACTACCGATGAGCCCCCCACCACTTCCATCACGTATGATTTTGCCACCATCAAAGATCAAAGACACCGCCACAGCCCGCAAGGGTGACCCCTTACCCTTAAGGGCCCCTCCACACCCGCAGGGCCCGCTGAATCTCCTCCTAAAGACCCAGCGCCCACCGGTCAATACCCCCAGCTGAGAGATGAATCCCTTCGTTGAAAACATACCCACCTTAGGCTCCAACTCCATGTGTATAACAGCCCAAACCCCCGTACACGACACCACTCACCCACAACCTTTTACCACATACAGGCTTTATTATATTTTCCCACTGCTAATGCCCAAATCTTGTAGTCCGGGCAACAATGCCGGACCACCCATGAACCCGGCAGGGAAAAATTGAGCGGAGTGCCACCGTCCGACTTAACAGCCGAGCTTACCCCCCCCGATGAGACTGACCCCTAAACATCCTCTCCCACCCGGAGAACCAGAAAGTCCAGGTGCCCGACCGAGCCAAGCTTAATGTTGCACCTCCGGTACCACCCTGTTCCACACCATCCCAGGGGTCCCCATCCAGTGGATACACACCGCCTCCTCCCGAGAAACACCCAGCCACCTGCCATCTGATCCATCCTCCGCCCACCTGGCCCCCCAATAACCTAGGGATGCCTCAATAGCCAGACAAGGCGTATGCGCACTTCATCCGACAGGACAGAACAACAAACAAGGGTATCAACAAAGACACGGGGATGTCCCCACGACCAGACAAGGCGTATGTGCACTTCATCTGAAAGGACAGAACGACAAACAAAGGGGGTAGTACCAACAGACCTAGGGATGCCGCCATATCCAGACAAGGCGCATGCGCACTTCATCTGAAAGGACAGCACGACAAACAAAGGGGGTAGCACCAACAGACATAGGGATGCTGCCACAACCAGACCAGGCGTATGTGCACTGCATCTGAAAGGACAGAACGACAAACAAAGGGGGTAGCACCAACAGACATAGGGATGCCCCATAACCAGACCAGGCGTATGTGCACTGCATCTGAACGAGCGGTACGACAAACAAGGGTAGCACCAACAGACATAGGGATGCCCCTTACCTCCAGACAAGGCGTAAGTGCACTGCATCTGAAAGGACAGCACGACAAACAAATGTAGCACCCACAGACAAAGAGATGCCCCAATATCCAGACAAGGCAAATTTGCACTTCATCTGAAAGGACAGAATGTACAAAACCAGGATAACACCAACGTAGAACCCCATTCCACAACTAAAGCAGAGCCAACTCTTAGACAGCTACCTCCAACCCCGTACCACGCCCACTCCCAAATGTGTAACAATATGTAGGCAAACTCGAGTGCGGAAATACCTAGCTTCTCACCGTGCCACCCTCATTACCGCCACCTCATGTAGCCCCACCCCAGGCACCCCTGTGGTTGCCCATACAGTTCAACCCCCACCGCCCTAAGGCTTTTCCGATAACTACCACGACTGGACGTGGACACTCCGGCACCCCCCGTCGCGCAACTAGAATGGCCCACCCCCCCTACAAACTGCACACTCAAAGATTCCATCATCACCCCCCCAGGGCCAACCCGGGAACCAGGCAATGTCAACACCTGCACACTCATCCTTTCCCCTCCGGTCTGACCTAGACATACACAAACGGAACCACACTACCCTCCCCCGATAGCCACATCTAGAGCCGGAAATCCCCCCCCCCCCCTTCATGCCGCCTGCAGGGGCCCACCAACACCCCCCCCACTCAAATGGCGCCAAAAGCTATGTACAACAGCTGCATAAAATTTTTTTTTTTTTTTTTTTTTTTTTAAGTCAAGGAACACATGGAACCCCAATGGCCCCCATGTCCCAAAGAACGCAAAGCCAATGGCAACCAAGGGTCCGCATGCATGTGACCCCTCCGAAGTCCTATAAACTCGTGTGGCTCCCAACCCTCCATCCGTGACGTCCATCTGACCCCCGAGAGCGGATGAACACAGCCAAACCATCCATTTGCCGCCCAACGGCGGACACCGCCCCCCCACACCTGCATGTGCACTGAAGGAAATACCCCACCCCACAGTCTGACCTCTGACCCAACCAACACAGCCCCCAGCAAGCCATACAAAACCATCCATTCACTCCTTACCCCGTTGCAAGCCACCCGGCCGAACCACTCACCCCCCCCCGGGAACCCCCCCTGCTCTGCAGAAGGAGCTAGCTCCCGAACTCGGCCCACTAAAAACCGAGACAGGAAAACCAACAGAGTATGGACACTCCCAGGAGGCGTGCAGCATCCATAACAGTGGTCAACTGCATGCAATGCCCAAACGAAAATGGTGCCGCAACCGCACCGCCATCTGTTAGGACGTGGGCATGCGGTAGGCAACCTGTACCGCACACAGGGTCACTCTGCCACCCACTCTTCCAGGTCCTACACGTCCCCCCCACAACTCCATAGCCGGGACCCTGCAAACCAATTAATATCAGCTTACTCCCCGGTCCCGCCCAACCCGATCGCCCCCGATGCTCCTCCAACACGTGCGCCCAACAGTCCGGTCCCCGTTGTATGCCTTAGAAAACCTTATAAATTGGGCCTGGGCCTGCACCCCAGCAGCTGCCACCACCAGCCGTCGGCAGACATCCCCGCACGCGGACTGACGCGACCCGCAAAAGTAAAAACCCGCCCAGTAAAGACTGTAATAACCCCAAACAAACCCCGCTGACCCAACATCCCCGAATCTCAATCCCAACCACCTCCATTCGAGGATCCGGGGCAACCCAGATGCCCCCAGAAAATTAACATCTGCCCTCGAGCCCTCAGTCTACATAACCGCCACCCATGGCACCCCGAACCCACTTGCAAAGTGCCGTAACATAGACAGGAGAATCGCACCCCCCTTTCGAGGTCGGTATCCCCACGCCCAGAAAGGCATCCAATAGCGGATGACAGAAACAGGCCCCAACATACTCTAAACCACCCCCCCCCACCGTGACTAACCCACGAAAACAGCTTGCACGGCATAGAGCAACCCCCCCGTCCAGACCCCCTTTCCTGTACCGGTCCCTTGCCCCAGCATCCCCGAAGAACAAGGCAAAAACTACCTCGACGTCAGGCGAAGCCCCGAATGTTCCTCTCCATAGCGTTAACCCACCTGTCAGCAACTGCAAGGAAGAATCAGACACCGAACCAGCTTAGGGGTCCCCCGCCACAGTAACCGTATCCCAGCTGGGAAACGAGAATGGGGGCATAAGACTAACCTCCCTCGATTCCTCTTCAGGGACCACCCCCATATGCGAACAAACCAAATCCCACCACATTAATTCCATTCTTTTTTTTTTTTTTTTTTTTTGTATTGAATAGCTTAACCGGGGCCCTCCCCCATGCCCCACCCTCTCCATTTTCTCCGAAAAAACCCCCCAGATTTGTTTCGGAGCAGACCGGAAATACTGCACCACAAACGGCACCCCCGCCAGGGAACACGGCAGCCCAAGAAACCTTCTACCCACCCAGAAGCCAACAGCCTACCGCCCCCCCAATCAGGGTACCTAGTTTGGAAAAGGCGGCATACTTCCCCTTCTCCCCACTGTCACCATCCCCCCTGTTCGCCAACTCCTCGACACAGGCCGGGACAGGGGATAAGAACCCCCACAGCAGATGCCCTCCCGCCCAGGACAGCCGTAACCCCCCAATCCACCGTAGCACCCATATAAACACCGAGGCGGGTGTCTCCCCAGCCCCCCACTCCCTTGCAGAAAAACTGCCGCGGGGGGCCCCACGTCTAAAACCCCAAGTGCCCACGTAGGCCGATATCCCGCCATCCCCCCAGAGAGATCGACGAACCACCCCCTTCCCGTTGAAAGGAAGTACCATACTGCAGCCCAGCAGACCCCCTCCGTAAACTAATGTGCTCCCCCCCCCAATGGCCGCTGTGTAACCGGCAAGAGCCGAGCAAGGTGCCCGTTGTCCCTGGACCGTGCGCTCGTCCCATAGCAAACGCCGGCAGCCAAGGCACAACGACCCGCAACCTCCAAGGTGCAGCAACAGAATAACTCCCCATACTCACCCCCACCGTGCTGGATCCGAATCCCCGCCCAGTCTACTCTCATCCCCCTGGCAACCCCTGGGTTTACCCACAGGGGCCCACAAACAGGTCCTACCAACCCCCCCAACACTGCGCAGTTTCCCCACCGTCCCAAAAGTGCCAGGCGAAAATGCCCGCCGCCCCGGGGACAACCGTTGCATCCGTACGTGCCCGCAGCCTAGCACCCCCAATTCCCCACTCCCAGCCACTGCCAAAGAGCATCAATAACTCGACGTGAGACAATGTACCATCGTACCAAGCTGACGGGTAGGGCCCCACAGCCGCTGCTCCTGCCACTCCAACGATGCGAGATCCCACGGCTGCTCCTCTTCCTGCAAACTGGACCGTCCCTCCCCCGACCTCACCTCATGAGCTGGGCCCATAGGTGGAAGCAGCCTCCCAGGTGCAGCATGCCTGGGGGCCGTAGATTCCCAGCTGCATAGCGGGCCTCTTCCGTTCGGTGGATCCGCCCACCGCAGCACAAGCCCCACGTGTGCCTATCTACAGGTGGGCCGCCCCGCCGTCCTCCCCCATGCTTCGCGTCCCACAGGCCCTGTGCGCAGGGAAAAACCAGCACCCACCCCGCTGGCCCACCCCCCTGGCTGGCACTGTTAAAAGGGGGGGGGGGGGGACGCAATCTACCACCGGCCCGCGCCGCTGCCAGGGAACGGGCGCCATACGGCCCACCGCCCCACCCCCCCGCTCCCCCAGTGACAAGGATTTTTTTTTTTTTTTTTTGTTCCTCATGGGGGCTAAACCCCCGTGTGCTACTAGCCTATGGGGTCACGGACCGGTAAAATAAGGGGGGGGGGGGGCACCGAAGTGGCGCTGCTCGCCGCTGGGGGAGAGAAGCAGGGGCAAGAAATGCCTCGTGCACCGGCCGCCGAGCGCATAAACGAACCTCCCTCCGTGGCGCTGCCTCCTCCGCACGATTCCCACACCGCACCGCCGCCACTCAGTCCCCCCGCTCGTCGCTGCAGCCCGCCACCGCGCCGTGATCAAAGCGGCCTCCGTGTAGTTCAGACAGAGGAGCAGCCTGTGAAAAACGGCCTCCTTCTGTCTCTCTCACTGACTGTGCCCGGAAGTCCCCGCCTCCCCTTTAAATAAACTCTCCTCCCCCTCAGATTCCTTTATTGCTTAACTCCTCCCCCTTAAGACCTCTCACACTTTTTAACCCTTTGTTGTCTCCCTATTCCACATAGTCATGCCCGGCCCTGCACTATTTTGTTTCTCTTTTGTTCGTTCCGGGCCTCACTGTACAGTAGCACAGACTTAGCTATCTGGCATGGTGCATGTTAATTATTAACAAGGACAGGGCAGAGATACCCTGTCACAAGGATTTAGATACACACTGAGCAGCTTCTGGTAAACTATTAGATCAGTGGAATACTTGCATAATAGCCCATCTTGGCTTGGGGTTTAGCAGCATGGACAACCCTGTAGAACCTCCAAATCTAGACTAGAAGCTTACAACCATTTGCTTTAGTTGTCTCAAATGAGTAAACAGAGTGGCGAGGCAGTAAAAGGAAGGTAAACATAAGAAGGGACTGGCAATCAAGTCACCCTTTTGCTTTGCCATGCATGAGCAAAACATAGGTTCTCTTTAAAGCTGATCTGCAGCCAACCAAAAAAAAAAAGAAGAAGCTAAATGAATGTTTCTTGTGCCCAATGATTAGGGGTGCAACAGATCGTTACCAATCCGTGATCCGAATCTGTCACCCCGCTTGGATCGGCACACGCCGTGATCTGCCGAGCATTCCGCGGTCTCGGCCTTAGGAAAGGCAGTGGTTTCGGCCTAGCTCCGGAGCGGCGATCATCTTTCTATACCCAGGCCATTTACAATGTGATCGCTAGGCGGTGATACCCAAAACCATGCATGACGCCGGTTCCTCTCTCCCCTCTCTGTACTGATCTGTACAGCGGAGGGGAGAGATCGGATAGAAGCAGCGCTGTGGGCTGTATCTGTAGTGCCCACAGCGCTGCTCTGTGACAGCCATCCCTCCATACCCAGCCATTACTCTGCAATACCCTGCCAATACCCAGCAATACCCTGCCAATACCCTGCCATACCCCGCCAATACCCTGCCATACCCCACCAATACCCTGCCATACCCCGCCAATACCCTGCCATACCCCACCAATACTCTGCCATACCCAGCCATACTCTGTCATACCCAGTCATACTCTGCCATACCCAGCCATACTCTGCTATACCCAGCCATACTCTATAATACTCTGCGATACCCAGCCATACTCTGCAATACCCAGCCATATTCTGTAATACTCTGCGATACCCAACCACACTCTGTAATACTCTGCAATACCCAATCATTCTCTGCAATACCCAGCCATACTCTGCAATACTCTGCAATACCCAATCATTCTCTGCAATACCCAGCCATACTCTGCAATACTCTGCAATACCCAATCATTCTCTGCAATACCCAGCCATACTCTGCAATACTCTGCAATACCCAGCCATACTCTGCAATACTCTGCAATACCCAGCCATACTCTGCAATACTCTGCAATACCCAGTCATACTCTGCAATACCCAGCCATACTCTGCAATACCCAGCCATACTCTGCAATACTCTGCGATACCCAGCCATACTCTGCAATACTCTGCGATACCCAGCCATACTCTGCAATACCCAGCCATACTGTGTAATACTCTGCGATACCCAGCCATACTCTGCAATACTCTGCGATACCCAGCCATACTCTGCAATACCCAGCCATACTCTGTAATACTCTGTAATACTCTGCGATACCTAGCCATACTCTGCAATAGCCAGCCATACTCTGCAATACCCAGCCGTACCCAGCCATGCTCAGCCGTAGCCAGCCATACTCAGACAATATTACAGTGGGGGGAGATGTCCATTACAGTGGGGGAGATTGTGAATATTACAGTGGGGGATATTTTGGATATTACAATGGGGACTATATGGTGGTGGAATTTTCACAGGTTTTTGCAAATTCAATTATTATTTGCTGATCCAAAAAATTATCCGATCTGTGACTCTGATCCAAGGAACGATCCGATCCATGAGTTTTTTGATCCGTTGCACCCCTACCAATGATGCTCTAAGATGTATTAACTGTGCATTCCAAGGATTTTTAAAATATAATTTTCCCTCGTTGACAGCCCATGCAGATGAGCAAGGAAGTGTCTAGCCACCATGTGAGAAAATCCCTCTTAGACAAGTTTAGCCACCTTCACACTGCCATCTTTGACTACTATATGCATTCAGCAAATGTAGTTTGAATGTTTTAGTATGCAGAGCATGGTTATGACAATTCATCTCTCAGACCTGCTTTACAAGCCAGCCATATTGACAGGATACACTTTTTGAACAGAAATTGAACCCAATAAAATGAAAGGAACCAACATTTTAATTCTTGAAAGCAAACAATTAACGTCCAGCTACATTGCATGCCATTTTATAGGTGGCTACAGCTTTACAGGTGAATTCCAGGTATGATCTGTATTGCATACTTACATTGGTCCAGCTTGCAACATACTGTACTTTGACAACAGGCACTGCGGCCATTCACAAAACACCTTGTACGGTATTTATTTGTAATCATGAATAACTTGTATTCATTAAACATTAAAGGTATTTTTTAAATGGAGGCAGTGCTGGATGAGCACTGTTGGTATGAATTATGCATACTGTATACACATTGGCCCAATGGAGCAATATTTTGGCATATCCTGATTTAATCCAATCCCAACTTTGAGGGCATTTTGTCATTCATATCTCATCATCCTCCCTTTCCATTTAGAAGCACAGGCTCTTCAAAAAGCCACCCCCTTTGATGTTGTTTTGGTGTGGCTAAATCACAGTAAGACAAGCAAGCATAAAATTAATTAAATTCCCAACTCCAGAAAAACAAGTGTTCATTTTTCAGTAACATCATTTATGTGAGGACCTCTGTAGTGACAGACTCCACTTTATATGGCTTGTAAAACCCTTGCCGCCATCGCACAATCTATACCCAAGGCAGGCGAGGCTGTAGGTGGCTAATTTATGCCGATTACATCATCCTCCACATTATAAGTAATCATGGGATCACCCAGCCTCACTTACATATCTGTCACATTGCTCAGAGAAACTTTTAATATGTTGGGAGATTTCTGGGCACGTTCAGTATCTGGAAAAACAGGATTGTCGCACCATGAGTAACTTACTATTTTGCTGGAATACATAGCACTATGCTCAAAACATTAGGCAAGCACCAATTTGGCTTTCTTCGTATTCGCAAGAGGTTTGTTTTAATTAAAAGGGCATGTGCTCTGGGGCCATCCGGAAGATATGGACACCAATTGGTCAGACACTGTCACTTTGTCCATTCAGATCAAAGTGACAGTGTGTTTCTAAAGGACCCTGCTTTACTCACATTACCTTGTAGCTCCTTTCTCTAATGCTGCCAGATAAAGTAACCTGTTGGTATGGGGGGAATATTAGACCTGCTCCTACTGACAGTCCAGGGGTATAGCAGCCACTATCACTGGGGGGGGGGGGGGGGGGGGATATCACCATTCCACCTAGCCTCTGACACCAACTGACATATTAAACTTCAGTGTCTGCAACAGACGCAGGAGCCACACTTGGTTGCTGGTAGGAATGGGCCAAACACCCCCCTGTTTGGTTTGCACCAGAACATTCAAACATCGCGAAAATTCGGAACCAAATTATCAACCCCACTGAAGTCTATGGGACCTGAACTGTTAAAATAAAAAAGTACCCATTTTGAAGGTTTATTTGCAAGTAATTGGGCATACAATGGTTATAAGGGTCCGGGTCCTGCCCTGGGGGACATGTATCAATAAAACAACAAAGTTTGTGAAAAATATTATATTTAAATGAGCAGTGTTTTTTTTTTTTTTATAAACTGAAAGCATAAAAATGAAAAAAAAAAAAAACTTCCAATATAGTGCCTAGGGGGTCCCCTTAGCCCCCGTACACACGGTCGGACATTCTGCCAACCAAATTCGTCGGATTTTGTCCGTCGGATTGTGTCCGAAACTGTTGCATACACACGGTCGGACAAAGTTGGCGAAAAATCCGATCTTTCAGAACGTGATGATGTAATTTCGTTACGATGGGACTACGTTCAGGCTAGTAGCCAATAGCTTTGATGTAGGAATTTGATCTGAGCATGCGTGGCACTTTGTCCGATCGGAATTCTCTACACATGATCGGAGTATGTCCTATCGGACCAGTTTGTCGGAAAATATTTCCAACAAGTTGGAAAATTTGGTCCGACGGATATTCTGACAGAAACAGTCCGATGCATACCACACACAGTCGGATTATCCGACAACACAGTCCGATAGGACACATTTCGACAGATTCTCCGACCGTGTGTATGGGGGCTAAGTCTACCTGTAAAGTGGCAGATTTGTACCATGTCTAGAATTTGCTGCAGCAATAATTGCATTTATAAAGCCCAAAAAAAAAAAAAAAACATTTTCCCTGCAAGCTGCCTTCATTTTACTCAGCAACAGCTGAGGAGCCAGTGTGTATGATGAGGCCACAATGTAGTGCACTGGAAACAAGATTAGAGAGTTTTTGCATACATTCTGGTGTCACTTTGACTTTGGATAGAAGTAAGGGGTGTGTAAAAATTGGTCTTTGGGTGTCGGTGGCGCCTTCCCACTGTAACCCTATAGAGGTACTCTTGATGAAAGCAAGAATTGGCCTTGCTGTAAAAAGTTGCAATGGTATGCACCTGTCAAACAGGTGCAGAAAAATTTGTCTTTGGGTGTTAATTGTGCCCATGAAACCTATACCAAAAACAATCTTCCAGATGAAATGATTGAACACCCTCAAAGCTAGGCAGCCTCAAAGTCCTGCAGAGATTCCACATCCCAAAAAGACTTAATCAGTGACATCGGCATCAAGGGCTTCATACCTGGTAAACCAGGACTGATTCATTTTTATAAAAGTCAAACGGTCCATGGAGTTTGTGGACAGACGTGTTCTATGATCAGTAACAAAACTTCCTGCAGCAGTGAATGCCCGTTCTGAAAGCATGTTGGATGCAGGGCAGCCCAACAACTCAATAGCATGCTGGGCAAGTTCTGGCCAGTGGTCTATTCTCATGACCCAGTAAGTCAGTGGATCGTCAGCTGGAAAGCTCTCCATCTGTTTTGGCCCCATGGTAATCGTCCACCATGTGATGCAGATGCTGCCGATGGGATGTGGAAGCTGACGGTACTGGGCGGCGAGGACTAAAAAAATTCCAAAATTCCTCACTTAGGCAGGCTACTTCTCCATGCTCCTCTCTTTACCAACAGAAGACTCAAAACTGTTTTCCACGACACTGAAACCTACTGGAGTCAGGAAAAACGTTCAATCAAATCTTCTTTAACGTGTCCTCAAGAGATTTTAGCTTCTGCATCTCTGTGGGGATGGGATGGGTTCTGAGATCTTCCCCTTATAACAGTGGTCAAGGAGGATTGCCAAGCAGTAATCATCCTTCTCCTTTATGCCATGTATTCTTGGGTCCTTTCACAGGCTTTGAAGCATGAGGTTGTCCCTGCACCTCATATTTGCCGAGGCTTGAGAAGCAGACTCCTCAGAGTCACTCAGGATGACAGCATCTGGAACTTCCTCCTCCCAGCCATGTACTACTCCCAAGGGTCCTGGGGTTGGAAAGCCATCGCTTACAGATTGACGCATGTCTTCCTCTTCTTCAAATCTTATGAAAGTGCCAGAATCCTCCTCCTCATTCTCCTCCCCTCTCCTCCTGTGTTCTGTGACATAGGAATGATGGTGTCTGGATAAATTGGGCCTTGAGAGGAAAGGAAGTCCTCCTCTTTCTCCTGCTTCTCTGCCTCCAGTGCCTTGTCCATAATGCCACACAGAGTCTGCTCCAGCAGGAACACAAAAGGGATTGAGCCACTGATGTATGCACTGTCACTGCTCACCATCCTTGTGGCCTCCTTAAATGGTGACAATACAGTGCATGCATCTTTAATGATCAGCCAGTGGTGCAGTAAAAAAAAAGGTGAGGTGACCTGAGCCTACCGTTGTGCCGTACTGGCACAGGTACTCGTTGACTGCCCTCTGCTGCATGTTTAGCCGCTGCAACATTCCCAAAGTTGAGTTCCAGCTGGTGGGCATGTCAAAAATCAAGCGGTTTACAGGGAGGTGGAATTCCCGCTGAATTTCAGCCAACCGAGCACTGGCTGTGTATGACCACCTAAAATGGCTACAGACTCTTCTGGCCTGCTTTAGTACATCTTGCAACCCTGGGTACGTAGTTAGGAAATGCTGCACCACCAAATTGAGGAAATGTGCCAGGCATGGCACATGGGTCAACGTTCCCTGTAGGGCGGACATGAGGTTTTAGCCATTATTGGACACCACCATTCCGGGCTCCAGCTGGCATGGTGTGAACCACCTCTGGGACTGTCCCTGCAGAGCTAGAAGAATCTGTGCTCCAGTGCGGTCCCTGTCCCCTAAACACACCAGCTGAAGCACTACATGGCACCTTTTAGCCTTACTCTGGGAAAATCCCTTTGAGCGCTTAGGGGGGACCTGATGTTCATAGGACAATTCTACAGAGGAGGGCATGGAGGTGCCGGAGGAGGAGGAGGGGGTAGAGCTCACAGGTCTGGCATCATCACCACCAGCTGTATGGAGACATGGGAGCACAACAAGCTGCAGCACCGAGCCCTGTCCTGCATCCTTTTCAAGTTGCAAGCAGCGTTACCCAGTGTGCTGTGAACTAAATATATCATCCCTGCCCATGCTTGCTGGACCACGTGTCAGCAGTAAGGTGGATTTTACTGCTGACTGCCTTGCCCAATGATACCAGAACATTTCCTTCCATGTGATGGTAGAGAGATGGAAAGGCCTTATGTGAAAAATAGTAGTGACTGGGAACCTGTATTGTGGTACAGCACATTGTGCGAATTCACAGAAAGGGGCAGAAGTTGGAGAGCCAACAGCTTTGACAAGCTTGCATTCAGATGCTGGGTATGTGGCTGGCAGGGACTGTATTTTTTTTTCCGCTGCAGCAGATGGGGCAGATAAATTAGCTTTTTACAGTCTACAGCTGGTGGTGTGCTGCTGGCAGATGTGCTGCTAGGACCTGGGACACCCTGTGCTATACCATCATCCTGTCAGTGGAGGCTACTGAAAGGTAGTGACTCGGTAACACAGGGGCAGACTGAAGTGGGTAAGGAGGAGGAAGAGGGACAGATTTGCACCCCTTTTACAGGCATAAAGCACATGGGCGTTAATTAATTTCATTGGCCAGAATAATAATTTATTCTGGTCATTAAAATGAATTAACGCTCAAGCGCTAAACGCTTGTAAAAGCATTAGACACATTTTTCAAGTGACACGTTTACACGTGTCAAGCATTTTTCCTGCCAAAACGCTGCTGCTCCTTGATGCACTGGCCCTGGGTTTTTTTCCTGCTTGTAAACACCCTGCCACTAAAAGATTCTAAAAGTTTTACAAGCAATAAAAAAAAAAAAAAAACACTGGTGTGCATGAGGCCTAAAGATCACAAGGCACTGTGAAATGTTACATGCTACACTTTTCTTTCGGGGGGGGGGGGGGGGGAGGTGCAGCAGTAAGAACACTCAGCTGAGCTGCAGCCACTATACTGCCCTATACTACTCACATCTGCCACTATACCAACCTATACTACTCACATCTGCCACTATACCAACCTATACTACTCACATCTGCCACTATACCCTATACTACCCAAAGTGACACTATACATTACAGTGTGTAATGGGGGGGAATTTAATTTGGTATAATTCCCTGGTTATGTGTATTTTTTGTTTATAACCAGACTCAAAAGGCACACCCAATATGTAGCAATATTTAGCCACACCCTCTCCTTGCCACCATGCACATAGCATGCCACAGGTCACCATCTTCCTGGTCGGGGCCCTAGTGCATTACTTTGCCCAGAGGCCCATGATATTATTAATCCTCAACCTCAGGACCAACATCTGAATCCAGTAATGGCTGGGCATCATCAAGGAGCAAGTGAAGAATGCTGTGGTCAAATAACTCAGCTGACTACTCAATAGCTGATGATGTTGGGGCTATGGCAGGAATAGATGTGGACAAGGAGGCAGGTTTATCCACTCTGGCAACTGCAGGGGACTGCACACTTGTCTCACTTGCGTGACAGAGGATGAGGAGGAAGAGGAAGGTGTAGTAAGCCAGTCCACCACCTTCTCTGCATGCTGTGGCTGGATAGCATGGGCTAACTCACTAAACAGAGGAAATTATACCCTGCCTGAGGACTGACAGGACTGACCACCAAGTCCACCTTTGCCTTGGATGCATTTGTTGCTGGGCCCCTTACAGTGCCAAGGGAATGTCTGCCTCTCCTTGTTGTCCTCCTAGACATCATTTGGAGGGAGGGGGGGGGGGGGGTGCTTATAAACAAATGTAAACGGATACACTATAATAGACTGCAATATAATGCACCAAACATACGGTGACACAGAATTATATGGCGTTAAACTGGCAGTATCTCACGCAAAACTATATGGCGTTAAACTGGGAGTAACGCACACAAAACAATATGGCGTTAGTGTGTGTTCAACTGTCACAACACTGACGCTATCTGCACTGTACCTACTTTAGCTATACACTAATGTCAAGATTACTGACATGGTCTCACTATACTACACTGAAACTATATGAGCTGTCCCTACTCTACACTAATGTATGAATGACACGGTCTCACTACACTACAGTGAAACTATCTGAGCTGTCCCTACTCTAGCTGCACACTATGCAAAGCTGAATGATGGTCCTCTTCACTACACTCACACTATCCCTAGACTGATACTAAACTAATATTCTACACTATGGATGAGCCCGATGTTCGAGTAGAACGTAAGTTTGATTCGAACATCGGATGTTCACCGAACAGAGAACAGTATGCAGTGTTCGCGGCAAATTCGTAAGCTGCCGGAACACCGTTAAAGTCTATGGGACACTAACATGAAAAATCAAAAGTGCTAATTTTAAAGGCTAATATGCAAGTTATTGTCATAAAAAAGTGTTTGGGGACCTGGGTCCTGCCCCAGGGGACATGTATCAATGCAAAAATGTTTCTTAAAAACTGCCATTTTTTCGGGAGCAGTGATTTTTTTTTTGATGCTTAAAGTGAAACAATAAAAATAAAATAGTCCTTTAAATAATGTGCTTGGGGGGTGTCTATGGTATGCCTGTAAAGTGGCACATTTTTCCCATGTTCAGAACAATACCACAGAAAAAGTCCATTAGCAGGCCCTTTGGGTCTGCTATGAATATTAAGGGGAACCTCAAACCAAAATTAAAAAAAACATTGTGTGGGGGTTCCCCCAAATTCCATACCAGACCCTTCAGGTCTGATATGGAAATTAAGGGGAAGCCTGCACAATTTTTTTTTTAAATTGCGTAGGGCCCCCTCCAAGGACCATACCAGACCCTTATCCAAGCACGCAACCTGGCAGGCCACAGGAAAAGAGGGGGGATGAGAGAGCGCCCCACCTCCTGAACCATACCAGACAACATGCCCTCAACATGGGGACAAGCGCCTCATCCCCACAACTCTTGCCCGGTGGTTGTAGGGGTGGGGGGCTTACACAGGGGGTAACCGGTTACAAGTACCCCGGGGCTTAACAGAGTACTTGTACCCCGTTATCCCCTGTGTGAATTGGTAATGGGATACAAGTACCCCTACTATTTCACAAAAAAGTGTCAAAATGTCAAAAAAGACAAGACAAAGCTTGGGACAAGTCCTTTATTAAAAATAAAAATGTCCCACAATGTCCATTCATCTTCTATCATGCCGGCGTCGGACTGAAAAAAAAAAATCAGCAACCAAACCGCCTCCATGGGAGTCTCCCGCCATGTGACAATTCTTCGCTGTGACAGTTCTTATATAACTGAGAGTGGGGCCACCCGGTGAAGTAACTGGGTGGCCCTGCCCCCTCTGACGCCACAGCGACTTCCCATGGCTTCCCCATGGCGTCAGTTACCCCGTTACCATTTCACACAGTGGTGAGGCCAGGATCTGTGGGTTCCCTTGTTAAAGGGGAATTCCAGATTCCGATAAGCCCCTCGCCCACAGACCCCCACAATCACCGGCAAGAGTTAAGCTGTGTATCATCCACAACTTAACTATCCTCAGCCAATGCCTTACAGGAGGACTCCCCTGTCCGCCCCATACTACACCAGGAGACCTCCCCCCACCCCCCAAAATTATACTGGGAGGCTCCCCACCAAACATTACACACTACATATACACTATATTGTACATTACACACGCCTGCACTATATATACTATATTGTACATTACACACTACATATAAACTATATTGCACATTACACATGTCTACAGTATACTGTACATCACACACACCTGCACTATATGCAATTGGCTACACCCACTGTTCATCGCTGCGCGTGCTGCATTACTACTCTTCTAGGACACACAGAGGTGACCCAGGTATTTTACAATCCCAGTGTATGCTACAAAAAAAAATGCCAAGCCCTGCTGAAGTGTTTGGGTTTGGCTCGAAGAAAAATTGGCAACCCTAACCAGGTCCCCAAACACTTTTTATGGCAATAACTTGCATATAAGCCTTTAAAATTAGCACTTTTGATTATTCATGTTCGTGTCCCATAGACTTCAACTGAGTTTGTGTTTTCCGCCAAATTTTTTGCCTGTTCGCATGTTCTGCTGCAAACCTAACAGGAGGATGTTCGGCTCATCCCTATTCTACATTGACAATTGAAGCAAAATAGCACAATATAGCACATTTTAGCACACTAACAAATAGCACTGAATAGAGCCCTGTTCTATTTCTCTCCACGCCGAAATCACACTTAAAATGACTGCCATTGAAACAATACTCTTATACTGTGGGGCAGGAATGAGCCATGATTGGATAAAGTCATGATGACCAGTCATGACTGACAATGCTTTGTGCCCTGAATGGCTGAAGTTTTCACTGCTTCAGCCAATCAGGGCTTGCAATGCACTGTTCAGCGCTATAATGCATTGTGGTCAGTTAATGGTCGAATGACCCGTTTGTTCGTCTGTAGCCGAACAACGAAAGTTCAGCTCAAATTTAAGCTCGGGCCGAACCATCCCTAGTGATAGTACAGTGAATGCATCCTTTATGAGCTGCCATTGGTGTGGGGAAAAAAAGACGAGCCGGCCTGAGCCTGTCATTGTGCCATACTCACACAGGTACTCCATGATGACCCTCTGATGCATGTGAAGCTGCTGCAGCATTGCCAAAGATTGGTTCCACCTGGTGGGCATGTCACAAATCAGGCAGTTTACAGGCAGGTGGAGTTCCCACTGAATTTCAGCCAACCAAGCGCTGGCTGTGCATGACTGCCTGAAATGGCTACAGACTCTGGCCTGCTTTAGCAGATCTTCCAACCGTAGGCACCACCAAATTGAGGACATGTGGCAGGCATGGCACATGTGTCAATTCTCCCTGTCTAAGCCCCTGTACACACGGTCGGACATTCTGCCAACCAAATCCGTCTGATTTTGTCCGTCGGATTTTGCCCGTTGGATCTTGTCCGAAACTGTTGCATACACACGGTCGGACTAAGTTGTCGAAAAATCCGATCATTCAGAACGTGATGACGTAATTTCGTTATGATGGGACTAGTAGCAAATAGCTTTGATGTAGGAATTTGATCTGAGCATGTGTGGCACTTGGTCCGATCAAAATTCTCTACACATGATCGGAGTATGTCCGATCAAACCAGTTGGTCGGAAAATATTTCCAACATGTTGGAAAATTGGGTCCGACGGAGATTGGGACGGAATCAGTCCGATGCATACCATACACAGTCGGATTATCCGACGACACGGTCCGATAAGACGCATTCCGACGGATTCTCCGACCGTGTGTACAAGGCTTAAGAGCAGACAGGAGGTTTGTGCCATTATTGAACACCACCATTCCTGGCTCCAGCTGTCGTGACATGAACCACCTATGGGTCTGCCCCTGTAGAGCTGCAAGAATCTCTTCTGCAGTGTTGTTCCTTTCCCCTAAACACACCAGCTGAAGCACTGACTCATTGAATAGCCCATGAAATGCTTAGGGGTACTTGTGGTTCATAGGACAATTCAGCAGAGGAGGGCATGGAGGTGGAGGAGGGGGAAGAGGAGGGGGTAGAGCTGACAAATCTTGCATCACTAGCAATAGCTGTATGGAGACATGGGGGCACAATAAGCTGCAGCACTGAGCCCTGTCCTGCATCCTTTGCAAGCAGAATTGTCAGAAACTATGAATCAGACTGAGACAGAAGTACAGTTAAATCACACTTGTTTAATAATAATAAAAAAATTGGAAAAGTAGCCACATGGATGCATAGCGCTCTCAGAGGTAGGACGTTGAGACAGAAGGGCGCCAACTCCAGTCTTAGAAGCATCAACCTCAAGAATACAAAGGTAACGTAGGATCAGCATATGCCAACACAGGAGCAACACAAAGGCAGCCTTGAGACTCTGAAAGGCCTTAATGGACTCTGGAGACCAACTCTGTGGCCGCGTACACACGCGGGGACTGTTCGCTGAAACTGTCCGCTGAAACCAAGTTTCAGCGGACAGTCCGCTCGTGTGTGGGCTTTCAGCGGACAGTTTCAGCGAACAGTCCGCTGAACAAGGTTTTTCGGAAATTCCGAAAAACTGTCCGCTGAAACCTTGTTTCAGCGAACAGTCCCCTCGTGTGTAGGCTTGTTCGTCAAACTAAGTTCCGCGCATGCTCAGAAAGGATTTACAAGCCGAAAGTTATAATGCAGTGTATAGGACGTCGTATTTTTCGTCCCGTCGTACGTGCCGTTCACGTCATCGCGCACGGTTTCAGCAAACTGTTCGTCCGTCGTGTGTGGCCATGTCCGTCCATGCTAATTTTGAGCGGACTGTTTGCCGAAACTGTTTGACGGACAAAGTTGGGCGAACAGTCCCCGCGTGTGTACGCGGCCTGTGAGTTACCGTCCTTTCTGGTCATATCAGTCAGGGGCTTGACAAGAGATGAAAAGTTAAAAATAAACTTCCGATAATAGTTCGCAAAGCCAAGAAAACTCTGCAGAAGACGTAAACCTACAGGTCAGGGCCACTGTAGGACTGCTGAAAGTTTCTCTGGGTCCATCAAAAAATCAGCAGTGGAAATGACCAGGAATTTAACCTGTTCACGATGGAATTCACAGTTCTCCAATTTACAATAGAGATTGTTCTCTCTTAGTTTCTGAAGCACACGACAGACATCTGTGTGGTGGCTGTCCAGGGACTTGGAAAATATGAGGATATTGTCAAGAGAAACCACAATTAAACAGTTTTCCACTCATCGCCCTCCTTAATTCTCATGAGTATGTATGCCCCTCTCAAATCAAGCTTCGTGAAAACTGTTGTTCTCCTGGGGGGTTAAATAACTCAGTAAACAACGGAATCAGATAGGCATTCTTAATCGTGAAACAATTGAGACCCCTATAATCAATACAAGGTTTCAGTTCACCACTCTTCTTCTTCACAAAGAAGAAACCAGCACCAGCAGGAGAGGAGGATATGTGGATGAAACCTTAAGAAAGTGCATCTGCAACATACTCCTCCATGGCCTTATCCTCCAAGACCGACAAAGGGTAAATTCAGCCACAAGGGGGTATGGCACCAGGTTGAATGTAAATTGCGCAATCATACGACCGGGTGGCTTGACCTTTGTCAAAGACTTTGCTAAAATCGTAAGGGAGGAGAGTGAAGAGGGGCACATGACCTTGGCTACCTTCTGGAAGCATGTCTTACTGCATTTTGGTGACCAGGAGAGAACCTCAGCATGAAGATAATCAAAAGAGGGGTTGTGCCTCTGTAACCAAGGATAACCATTAACCAGTGGAAACTTAGATGAGGAAATAACTTGGAACTGGATTATCTCATGATGAAGAGCCCCTATGGCCATGGACAATGGAACAGTCTCATGAGTCATATGGGCAGGCTGTAGAGGTCTTCCATCAAGAGCCTCAATGGCAAGTGGAGTGTCACGCAGCTGCAGTGAAATCGAGTGGTTTGATACAAAGGTAGCATCAATGAACAGGCCTGCAGCCCCAGAGTCGATTACAGCCTGTATCTCCAAACCAGGGGCTTATCCTTCTGAATAACTGGAGATGAAACAACATCACCTAAGGTCTGTCCATGATAGGACCTCAAGGTTCAGGTGTTTCCTGGACGGGTAGGACAAGACTTCAAAAAGTGACCTGCCTGGCAACAATAAAGGTACAATCTCTCCCTCCTCCTAAGGGTTCTCTCATCTGCAGAGAGACACGTGAAGCCCAAGTGCATGGATTCAAAAAGTGACCTGACAACATTTCCTAATTTATCCTAGAATCCACAAAATTCTGCTTAACTCATAATTTTTTCCCTTTCGAGAACCAATACCATGTGCAGACTCAGGGCACAGCTATGGTGGCAAACGTTGCCCCCAGCTATGCCAACCTGACAATGGCCCTCTGGGAACAACGTGCGATTCGGAACAATAACCCTTACTCTGAACACATTGTGTATTTTGGATGATACATAGACAACATAGTCGTCATCTGGGACGGGTCTTGACCCTTGGCTGGTCATTTTGTGGCCTATTGTAATGCAAACAATCTAGGTCTATGTTTTACCACAGTCTGTGATTCCCAACACTTTATCTTTTTTATAGCTAGATTTTACTCATGCTGACGATACTATTCACACAAAGAACTACACAAAACCGACCGCAGGCAACTCATACCTCCATTTTCATACTTGTCACCATTAAAGATGGATTTCCAACATACCAAAAAGCCAATTTTGTTGCTTAAATCACAACCGCACCCGCCTATAGGATTTTACCAAACAGAGTAATCTCTTCAAAAATAAGTTTCTCGAGAAGGGTTATCTCGCCCCCTTAGTTCAGGGAGCTTATAACCATTTTCTCAGTGAAGCACCCAGACCCAAACATCATCAGTCCATCTCATCCTGGCAGACACCCAGATTCATTACCCAGTACCACACACAGCATAAAAAGATTGAACACATCTTCCAAAAATACTGGGGTATATTACGAGAAGATCCCCACCTTCAAAATAGCCTCAGCGATCTACCAAAATTCACATATAGAAAAGCCCAAAATATAAAATGAAAAATAGCACCCATCTTACCATCATCACCACCTCACAGAAACACAAATAACACACACAACATATATCTAGAAGCCAACTCAAATCACAGCACAGTTAATCCTACTATGACTTTTATCTCTCCAAAAATTCAATGTTCTCCCGTTCCAGTACAATAAAATACACAACTCAGGTGTGAATTGTTCAACTGACTGATATACTCAACCTTTTAGTGTTTTGTACTTTATTCTCATTACGTTTGGAACACACATTTCATTTTAGTTAAAACTACAGACTATATGTATACCTTCAGGCCTGTGGGCCCATGTATGCGTTGTTATATTTGTTCATTTTTGTAAACGTCAATAAAATACTAAGGAAAGGAAAATTAGCACCCAACAAACTAAAATCCCACAAAGCCATACCAACAGCCACCCTCTCACTTTCCTAGACATAAAGGGAATATGCCAATGCCGCTTGTTTAACTGCTTAACGTGCACATTTGTCCAACATGGACAAAAACTATTTACCACAAAAGGCAAAACATATCCCCTTGGTGAATTCTTCAACTTTCAACAGAATTGTGGTATATTACCTCTTGCCCTTGCGGTCTGCTATTAAAGCCTTACGAAAAAGGTTCAGAGAACACAGACACTCCAAGGAAGACATTAGCGACCTCACTATTCCAAGACACTTCACTGAATTCAATCAGGGCTCCAATGGCCTAGAGGTCTGGGTCATAGAGACCATCCTGGGTAGTTTCCCTCGAGCCGAATCCATTAAGCGTATGTGCGAGAGGAAAACCTTCTGGATATACACTCTGGATAGTTTAAAGCCAGGGGGGTCTGAACGAGGACATCAAAATTCACTCCATCTATTAACATAAACTGGTACCTACAGACACAACCATCCTAATCATAGCTATTCCCTATAACCCACCATCAGCACTCACCCTAGTGCTAAATAAATCCATGATTTTATTCCCTCTTCCCCCTCCCATCTTCTTCATTACCCACACGAGCCCAAGGGCCACTCACAGTCACGTTTACTGCAGAAACCTTTTTCTAGCCCACATTGCTCTGAAGATGAGTGTGTATATGTAATAACATTTGCACATGGGTGTGTGCATGTACCTGTGTGTGTATGTGCATGCCTGTATTTGACTGTTTTCATAATCTCTGCACAATGACTCAATTCCCTTATGGGTGCAGGTGTGCGTATGTGCACACATATATGCATGTGTGTGGATGTGCTTTGGGTACCTCCAAATCAGTACTATTGTCCATAATTGCTCATAATTTGTTATAAACTAAAAAAACTCCTGTAAAATAAAGAACCCCTTTATACTGATTAAAATTAAAAACATTTTTTTTTTTTTTATAATCTAAACAGAAAATTTGTGGTCACAACGCGTACCCTGAAGAACTAATGAACCTCATGTATACCCATAGAACTAATGAACCTCAAGCTATTTCATGCTTATTCCCTAAACCCATAAGAAACATCTGTAATGCTATTCATTTTACTCTACTCTACTTCATCTGAATTCATTTTATTCCATTCGATCTAACTTATATTCATTTGCACTCCTATTATTTTCTACTTTTACTTTAATTTCCTGCCTTTTTTTATATTTATTTTTATTATTATTTTTACTCTCATTCACTTAATTTTATTGTATCTCATTTTATTTACCCAGCCTTAATCCTGTGTTTTATATATATATATATATATATATATATATATATATATATATATATATATATATATATATATATATATATATATATATATATATATATATATATATATATATATATATATATATATATGGAATTTTTTTAACAAGTCCTGCCAAACATAAGCACCCTATTGCTGTATGGCTTAATCCTTAGTGGCAATTATGTGGGGTCTGTGGTTTGAAACTAAAGCCCCATACACACTATCAGTTTTTCTGCTGAGTTTTTCCTTCAGACTTACCAAAACCATGTAGTAGAAGGGCCTGCCTGATTGCATACAAACTGAAACTCCTAAGGTTTGACCTCATATTATATGGTTTTGGTAAATCTGAAGGAAAAACTCAGCAGAAAAACTGGTAGTGTGTATGGGGCTTAACACTGGTCTGCTGCCCTTTGTAGTTCCTTGCACCACCCCTTCCTCTCCCCTCGCTCCATATAAACCCTGCTGATGATGGCTGGATTATACGCCTGATGAAGGAGCATGCATGCTCCGAATGCGAGCACTCAAGCCACAACCCCTGTTCTTAAGCTCCTGACTTGCCTGCTGACGTGCCTGCTGTTAATCCTCTAGCCTCGGAGCCACGGACGCAACCGTAGAGGCTGGGACTGATCTATCACTGTTGCCCAGCTGGAACCGAGGGAACACCCAGGACAGTTAACAGAACCATACAACCTATGCCTGTATACCACTGCTCCAATTACTTTTAAAATGAAAGCCTTTTAAACTAAAATATTACGCTTAGAGTGGTGCTGTTCCCTCTTCCTTCTTCGCACTTTACAGTGAGTACTCACTGCAAAGACACTACACTGGTACACTATACTCTACTGCAGTAAAACTGCACTGATGCACTGCAATATACTGCATCAAACATGCAGTAATGCACTGAATTATACATCGTTAAACGGAAGGTAATGCACTGAAATATACAGCAGTAAACTTGCAGTAATGCACTGAAATGTCCTGTGTTAAATGTGCACTAACACACAGAAATATACTGCGTTAAATCGCATGTAAGGCACTGAAATATAGGGCATTAAACTTGCAGTAACGCACTGACATATATGGCGTTAAATGGTCAATACACTCACACTGACTGAATACCCACCTCTTCTCTCCACGCCTATACCTACCTCTCCAAATATCCCTTCTACTACTCCTATACCCACCTCTCCTCTTAACATACCCCTTCTACTGCCCCTATATCTATCTCTTCTCATACCCCTTCTACTACCCCTATACCCACCTCTCCTCTACTCATATCCCTTCTACTACCTCTATACTCACCTCTCTACATACTCTTTCCATTACCCCTATACCCACCTCTCCTCTCACAGGCACCCTTATTTCTCCTCTCTTTTTCTCTCCCTATTTCTCTAATTTTAGTCCTCATACTTCTTCGTCCTTCTCATTCATTGCTGGCAGCCCTATGCTTGCCCCCCTCACATGTTATGGTTACCTGCCCTCTCATATCACAGCTGCCATTATGGTGTCTCCTGAGCTCCTCCATTCATATACGGTGCCCCAGGACTCTTCCTTCTCACACGGCCCTCCTCTCTCCCTCCTGCCCATCCCTGGTATGCCTCCACATTCTGTCTCTCACTTTTTTTCCTGCAACCTCCATCACTGCACAGCACTTCCAGTTTGGCCACTGACCTCACTTCCCTCTGCACCGGAATGACGGGGAGCCTTCCAGTGCATGGGCCAGCTACAACAATGCTCCTCTCATCCTGGAATCATGGGCCAGGGCCACAATTGCCCCGCCCCCCCAGTTTTTGGGAAGACAGTGCGGTTGGTAAATGATGTGGTCAGACCAGCACACCAACCCCAGTGGGGTGACACCATTGCAGTCAGATTTCACTTCCTACTTGATGGTGTCACCCCTCACCCCCATAGGCGGGTGCCCCTCTATGAAGGGCTCCTATAGGCACATGTCTACAGGGTCTAATGAGAAATCTGGCCCTGCCCATGGCTCTGCTCCAAACTTGCTTCTTTTATCCCACACGGACAACCAGGCTGCTGGCTACCACAGCCCATCTCTACTCTCGGTCTAAAATATAAGCAACCCAAGACCAAGCTTCCTTGATGCCTTTCACTGCTGCTGGCTTGCTCACAGGAATAGGGCAAGTCCTCTCCTATCCTTGTGAGCTAGCCAGCCATGGTGAAATGTGTCAAGAAAAGTTGGTTTTGGGTGGAGACATTAAAGAGGAAGTAAAGGGAAAAAAATAAAAAATAAAAAACACACCCTGCAAGGCAAAGGCATAATGAGCTATTATGCATAGCACACAATTGTGAAATGGAACGAAATCTATTGAATTTTTGAAACTTTTTTAACTAATAAAAAAATGAAAAGTGGGGCGTGCAAAATTATTCGCCCCCCTTGCGTTAATACTTTGTAGAGCAACCTTTTGCTGTGATTACAGCTGCAAGTCGCTTGGGGTATGTCTCTATCAGTTTTGCGCATTGAGAGACTGAAATTCTTACCCATTATTCCTTGCAAAACAGCTCGAGCTCAGTGAGGTTGGATGGAGAGCGTTTGTGAACAGCAGTTTTCAGCTCTTTCCACAGATTCTCGATTGGATTCAGGTCTGGACTTTGACTTGGCCATTCTAACACCTGGATACGTTTATTTGTGAACCATTCCTTTGTAGATTTTGCTGTATGTTTGGGATCATTGTCTTGTTGGAAGATAAATCTCTGTCCCAGTTTCAGGTCTTTTGCAGACTCCAACAGGTTTTCATCCAGAATGGTCCTGTATTTGGCTGCATCCATCTTCCTCTCAATTTTAAACATCTTCCCTGTCCCTGCTGAAGAAAAGCAGGCCCAAACCATGATGCTGCCACCACCATGTTTGACAGTGGGGATGGTGTGTTGAGGGTGATGAGCTGTGTTGCTTTTACGCCAAACATATCGTTTTGCATTGTGGGCAAAAAGTTCGATTTTGGTTTCATCTGACCAGAGCACCTTCTTCCACATATTTGGTGTGTCTCCCAGGTGGCTTGTGGCAAACTTTAGACGAGACTTTTTATGGATATCTTTGAGAAATGGCTTTCTTCTTGCCACTCTTTCATAAAGGCCAGATTTGTGCAGTGTACGACTGATTGTTGTCCTATGGACAGACTCTCCCACCTCAGCTGTAGTTCTCTGCAGTTCATCCAGAGTGATCATGGGCCTCTTGGCTGCATCTCTGATCAGTCTTCTCCTTGTCTGAGCTGAAAGTTTAGAGGGACGGCCAGGTCTTGGTAGATTTGCAGTGGTCTGATACTCCTTCCATTTCAAAATGATCACTTGCACAGTGCTCCTTGGGATGTTTAAAGCTTGGGAAATCTTTTTGTATCCAAATCCGGCTTTAAACTTCTCCACAACAGTATTACGGACCTGCCTGGTGTGTTCCTTGGTCTTCATGATGCTCTCTGCGCTTTCAATAGTACCCTGAGACTATCACAGAGCAGGTGCATTTATACAGAGACTTGATTACACACAGGTGGATTCTATTTATCACCATCAGTCATTTAGGACAACATTGGATCATTCAGAGATCCTCACTGAACTTCTGGAGTGAGTTTGCTGCACTAAAAGTAAAGGGGTCGAATAATTTTGCACGCACCACTTTTCAGTTTTTTATTTGCTAAAAAAGTTTCAAATATCCAATAGATTTCGTTCCACTTCACAACTGTGTCCCACTTGTTGGTGATTCTTCCCAAAAAATAAAAAAATTATATCTTTATGTTTGAAGCCTGAAATGTGGCAAAAGGTTGAAAAGTTCAAGGGGGCCAAATACTTTTGCAAGGCACTGTATGGGTGCAGAATAATGAGGCTATGGGCAAAAGGTTTGTTTTCTAAAACGTGGCCCTAGATCCTTACATTGCTTGCAAATTAGTTTATCTATTATTAAGGCTGCATACAGTACATACAGTACATGCAGTACACAAAAAAAAAAAAATTGCACTACAAAACAAATGCATTTCTAATTCAAAGCCTTAATGATTCATTACATTATTAGCTGCTAATTATGGTACTGGAACAATTCAGATTTGCTATATTACATGACGGGTGTAATGTAAACTTTTATTACCACTTAGATCTTTCGTAGAACACACAGTCACTTTATAGGTGAGAATCACATCCGGTTGGGGTCAGTTAACAACTATCTGTTTACGACTGTAGGAAAGCACATGGTGCTTCTCACATCTCATATAAACACCTTCTATTTAATATGTCCCATAAAATTAGGGTATGAAACTGCAGAATGTGAATGACAATATTATACTGGGTGAAGCAGGCACCATGAACAAATAAACAAGAATGCTTAAGTTCTACAACCCTTCCTAATGTCATTTTTGTTTATGTTTTTTTTCAGTTGTCTACTAAATTAACGTAGGGGAGATGAATGTAGTACACTGCTTTAGTGTAAAAATCCACCTGCCACTGGGAGTTCCTTCTGGCACAACTGCCAATTGGTTGACTTATATAGTGGTGTCAGCATTACTGCTCTCGTCACATAGGGCAGAGGATGAAAGAGATGAAGGGATGTGTAGGCTGTTCTCTTTCCTCCTGCACTTCCTTCTGGCCAACAAAAGGATATGTTTTAAGAAGAATTTTTATGAGCATTTAAAGATTAAATACAGGTCCATACAATCACGTTTAAAAACCTTTGTTACTGTACCTTGCGTGGCCTGCGTTGTTCCCTGGGGTCAGTGGGGGGGGGGGGGGGGATGCTTGCCTCCATCAGGAAATCTCTTGCAAAATATTTAGGTAGGTTTGGAGGTAGGAAGCAGCTTCTTCCATGTGAACAAAGGATATTGTTTCCCCTGTCGGTGAGCCTCAGAGTAGCAGGGTATGCCAGAGGGAACTTTATGCCTTTTAGGTGCAAGGCTGAGCAAATGGATTGGAGGGCCTTTTCGCTTGTGGGACACATCCTGGGAAAAATCAGCTAACGGCATCGGCTTATGGCCATTCGATTGAAGTGCTCAGGGATTTCCAAAGGATTTTAGTATATCTAATCTGCTTGAGTAGTTTAGATAACGAACGATGATTGGGTGCATGGTACGTAGCTCATTAGAGGAAGCACCCAGATGGTGGGCTCTTTCCACTGTACATGAAGTTGCGATTCCCAGGGTTTGCGGGAGGCATGTGGAGCAGATGTCCACCAAAGAAAACAGGTTGTTACTGCGGGAGCTATTCTCTAAATCATCCAATTTATCTAATATGTACTGCTGGGTCTGGGATATTTGTGACACTGCAGTGTGTGAGCTCTGGAGTCCTTCCTCCAGTTCTGATATCCGGTCCTCAGCCTCTGAGATCGTGCCTGATCTCTCAGCTCTTTGCTGTGCTCATCTATGCCTGATGTGACTGCTCTGTCCACCGCTGAGATGATGGTGGGTGAAAGCAGCGCAGCTACAGCCTGCACTATCCTACTGTATTCCTCCTCACAGAGCACAGGAGCTGTGGTGGAGTGTGAGGCTGGGAAGCCTGTCATTGGGAGATCCACGCCATCTGCCATCTTGGCAGTCTGAAGCTCTGAGGATGGCTGTGCAAGGATGGAGCCTTGTTCAGGGCCCAAGCCGTTGTGAATGAGGAAGCGGTCCAGCTGTGGAGTGCAGGGGAGACAGAGATGAGTTGGGCTGCCGTGACCAGTGGAGGCAAGTAGCCAACTTTGTAGCTGTCCCCTCCAGAGCCACTGTCTCACGCGGCCTCCTGCTTCAAGGGTTGTGGCCAGATAGGTACATTTGTACACGTAGACTGTACCAAGGTAGACTTGTCCCAAAGCGCACCACTTCTGAATGACAGTACATTCCTTTATCTTTTCAGATACGATGGTCAATATTACTAAAGATGCAAATTTTGCGCTACTGAACAAACAAATCGAAAATGTTCAGAGACACGCACAAACCTTAAAGTGATTGTAAAGTCTCTTTTTTCCTGTTAAAATAAACATGTTATAGTTACCTGCCCTTTGCAGTTTGCACAGAGTAGCCCAGATCCTCTTCTTCTTGGGTCCTTCTTTGGCTCTCCTGGCCCCTCCCTTCTGATGAGGACCCCCACAGCAAGCAGCTTGCTATGGAGGCACTACGGCCCGCCCGCCCCACCCCCTTTCTCTCCTCATTGGCTGACTGACTTTGATTAACAGCAGCGGGAGCCAGAGTCCCGGGCAGCTGAGGTAATCATACAAGATCGCTGGATAGAGATGGGGCTAGTGTTACTGCTTGGAAAAGTCCAACCATAGACAGCTTTAATGAAGCGTAAACTCATGTGGATCATGTTAAATGAAAAAAATTGTGAGTGTCTTGCAAGACAAACAATCCCTCTTTGATAAAATATGGTCCCCCTGGCTTGCCTACTTACAGGTTCCGAAGACACAGTGATAGCTGCAGGAATGGTTGATGGAAGATCCCCGGACGGACTCACCTCTTCTTCCCTTTTATTTTTTTTACCTTTTCTTCTTTTCCTTTCTTTCTCTGCCGGTCTTGCAAACTGGCCCCTTTCACATATTTTTCTTTTCCTTACCTATGTTCAACAAACTAGCAGTAGTGGGCAGCTGTATCTCCCACAACTGCCTAAAATGTTGTAAGACAATGGGGACAGTATTTAAATCCTATAACACAAGTTAAAAGTTATATAATTTTGAAGATCATTTCAAAAAGGTTACACATTAATGATGCCCTAAATCTCAAGGTGTTTGCATGTACTACAGGCGGTCCCATTAAAATGTCTCTGATGGCCTTTTTCCATTCTTTATGGCATTATAGGTTTATATTATATAGCTAGTCATTAGATGTTTGACCTCCCTAGTTGTCTGAGTTTACAAGGGACACCATAGATGGTTCATCCCATTTGCTATGATCCCTTTATGTTGATTCCCCCCCCCCCTTTTTTTCTTATTACTTTTATGTATTTATGATGTTGAATGTATGGAGCTTGGCAAGGATTGTTCGCCGATCCCCCTTGTAATGGTCATTCCCAGTGGCGTAACTAGAACCTTCAGGGCCCCGATGCAAAAAACCATGAAGGGCCCCCCTGAACCCCAGCCAGGGCCCTTCAATCCGAGTCCAGTGGTGGAACTCCAGGGCGTGGTCACAGGTATGACCTTTGTGAGCCCTGTAGTTCCACCACTGATATCAGTAGTTTTTTTTTATTTATTTATTTTATTTTTAGGTGCCCCATTGGGGGACTGTCCCTAGGCAGGATGAGGTCCTTTTCTCCAGGGCAGATGAAGTTACTGCCCCCAGGTGAGAAGGGGTCCTTGTCCCCAGGGGAGGTGGGGGTCCCTGTCCCCACGTGAGAAGGGGTCCCTGTCCCCACGTGAGAAGGGATCCCTGTCCCCAGGGGGAGATGGAGGGGGTATGTAATGGCGTGTGGGGTCCTCTCACTCACCATGACCAAGCTGTAGGCTGCACACTCATCCATGTTGGCCTGGGCTCCATCCAGTGTGCTGGACGGGCAATCAGCATAGCTCCCAGAAAGACCTTTCATCATCTATGCTGCTGCTGGCCATATGTAGAGGGGGCTGCATGGGCCCCCTGCATCACAGGGCCCAGTTGCGGTCGCGACTGCTGCACCCCCTATAGTTACGCCCCTGGTCATTCCTTATTCTGCTGAAAATATTCAATAAAAACAATTGAAACAGATTATGGACAGACAGCAATTCCTTTCCTTTGAAACTTAGATTTTTAGAGGTGAATGAAGAAGATCAAAATGAATAGATTCCGCAAGGTGCAAATACATAAATTAGCTTGAGGACATTTTTTTTTTTACAAATGTCAATTAATAGAAAATTAAGACACAAAGGTCACGTTGCCTAATATTTAATTGTTTTGCTCCTCTACATATTCTATAAAAGTTTCAAGCATATTCAAGTATAGTCAGTGATGTACAGTCACAGCAATATGACACTATCCCAAATACCAAACAATGCCATGAATCATCTGTCTCAGTTACGTCATCATTCCACACAGGCCTCTCTAACTAAAGTAGGCAAGTGGGCAGGAAACGTTTCAACAAAATATGGAGTCCATAAATGACTTTTGTATAATTCAGAACCCTAAACCTGATGTTGTGATAATGAGAGAACAAAGCCTTCTTACAACTCACATGTAGCAGCCACCTGCTTTAGTTTATCAGGTGTTTCTCAATTAGATTAGGTGACACCCAGATCCAGCTTCAGACCACCCAAGAAGTTTCTCTGAAGTTCTCTGCCTGTTATTTAACGCTATAGAGACATAAATACTAATGCAAATTTAATATGTTATTTTCAGTTTGTTGACAAATGTAATATCTTACCAAAAGGGCATATTTAAAGCTGAACTCTATTCATATGTACACAGATTAATTCAGTTATGCATTTAAAAAAATAATAATTATTATTTATAACTGTAACTAGTAACTGCCATCGGCTTTGTATGTTGCTGGTCCATTTTAGTGCTTAGCACTCGCAGCACTAGGGTCATTGGTTTCCGGGAACTACCTACATGGAGTTTTCATGTTCTCCCAGTGTTTGTGTAAGGTATTTTCCAGGTACTTCGGTTTTCTCCCATACTTCAAAGTCATACTGGTAGGTTGATCAGCTCCTGTCCTGGTTCTAGATTGATGGTGGGGCTTTAAAAAAATGCAAACAATTTTTTCATTATAACAAATTAACTAGAGAGAGGTAGGATGAGAGATAGAGAGAGATAGAGAGATAAAGGGGATGAGAGAGGGGTGAGGGGTAAGGGAGAGAGGATGAGAGAGAGAGAGGATGCGCATTAGCATGCGTGGAAGTGACATTAAGGCAAGTAACTGAAGGCACAAAACCCGGAAGAAAGACCGAGTGAAGCTGGAGGCGCCCAGGACCCACTGGATTGATCACAGCGCATCGCTGCAGGGCTCAGCCTGACAGGTAAATGTACAATGTTGTGCTAATATGCTGTGCATAGTTGTACATTATGGTATAACCTACCTCATGGCCTCTAAAAAGTAGTAAGAGTATTATTGTTAGCAAAGTTTACTACTGCTTTAATATCACAGGATCCCAGGAGCCTCTCATGGGGCCCCCTACTGACTGGGCAGTTCCCAGGTGCATAGTTGCCAACATTTCAAAAATATTTTCACGGATACTTTTTTTTACCAGTGGTATATTTAGAGTAGCTGAAATCCCCTTTGTTCCACTATACTTCACAATAGTAATCACAACATTAAATGAGTACTAATAACGGGCAGAACAAATATTAGGACTGAGAAGATATCCTTTATTTGAACTAACAAAAGTGTGCCCAATGTTATTAAAAAAACAAAAGTGTGCCCATTCTAGAGCTGGTAACATTGAGGATATTCAATATAATTATAAGTGGGAAGTATGTGCAGGTGAGAGAGAGGAATGTGGAGGGTATAACAGTGGGCACTATGTACAGGAGATGAGTGTGGAGGGGATGACAGTAGGCAGTATGTACAGGAGAGGAGTGTGGAGGGGTTGACAGTGGGCACTATGTACAGGAGAGGAGTGTGGAGCGAAAGACAGTTGGCAGTATGTACAGGAGAGGAGTGTGGAGGGTATGACAGTAGGCAGTGTGCACAGGAGAGGAGTGTGGTGGGTTTGACAGTGGGTAGTGTGCACAGGAGAGGAGTGTGGAGGGTATGATACTGAGCAGTATATACAAGAAAAGAGTGTGGAGGGTAAGACAGTGGGCAGTATGTACAGGAGAGGAGTGTGGAGGATATGACAGTGGGCAGTATGTACAGCAGAGCAGTGTGGAGGGTATGATACGGAGCAGTATATACAGGAGATGAGCGTGGAGGGTAAGACAGTGGGCAGTATGTACAGGAGAGGAGTGTAGAGGGTGTGACAGTGGGCAGTATGTACAAGAGAGGATTGTGCGGGGTATGACAGCGGGCACAATGTACAGGAGAGAAGTGTATTACATTGGAAAGTATGTACAGGAGAGGAGTGTGGAGGGTATGACAGTGAGCAGTATGTACAGTAGAGGAGAGTGGAGGGTATAACAGTGGGCACTCTGTACAGGAGAGAAGTGTATGACAGCAGGCACTATGTATAGGAGAGAAGTGTGGAGGGTATTACAGAGGGCAGTATGTACAAGAGAGGAGTGTGGAGGGTATGACAATGGGCACTATGTACAGGTGAGGAGAATGAAGGAATCTGGGAAGGAAAAATGTAAAGCTTTGTGGAGGGATGTTATAGGGACTGTGTAGTGCTTAAGCGGGCCATACATGGATTGAAATGAAGCCAATCAAGCAGAAAAACATGGGATTATGGGTAAACCTTATACCCATAAACCCATGTGTTTCCTTGTAATTAAGAGGGCTGGGCTGGAAGGAAGCATGTGTCTTTAATTGGACAGCTGGGGCCAATAGTACTTTACCATTGGTCCAAGGCTCCAAGCTGTCCATTGAGCTCAGTGCCTCTGACAAAAAGCTAGAGGCACTGTGAGCTCAGCCTCTTACTCTGCTACAAACAGAGTGTGCCAGCTTGTATTTAAACTGGCCGTGCTGTATGTAGTGTCTGACAGGCTGCACAAGGAGCCTTGTATATCTGAAACCATGGGTCCTAGGTCTACAGCTACCTACCCTCCAAATGTGGGGTCTCTACGACCCTCAAAACTCGATCTTTTTTTATTGTTATTTAATTTTTTTTATTTTTGGGGAAAATGGGCCTATCTTAAAGTAAGGGGCCTGGAGCTTCAATAGTCCCTATGTTAATCCAGCCCTGGGCAAAGGGATCTTCACACACCCATCCCCTCCCATTTTTTCTATCCCCTCCCATTTTCTTCTATCCCCACTTACCAGGTATTGTGTTGAGTGCATTTCAGATACTCACTAATTTATTACTAGACATATCAGCCTGGGTGTCTTATGACTTCCTCTCCAAAATATGCCCCATTTCTAACCAATGACACCCCAAAGCTCCTAGTTCACTCCCTGATTATCTCTCGCCTTGAATACAGCCAGATGCCTACCACACCAAGCACTAAGTTGGAAAGGTGTGTGTGCGTGTGTAAGGGGACACTGATGGAAGGTTTCACTCAGGGGGCTCTGCTGCAAGACGCCACTCTGGGGGGCTATGCTGTCATGTGGCACTCTGGGGGGCTCTGCTGTAGGGTTCCACTCTGGGGTCTCTGCTGTAAGGGGGGACTCTGATCTAAGATGGCACTCTGGGACCTCTGATTTATAGGGAGACTGTTGGAACTTTGAGGTAAGAGAGGACGCTGATGTGAGTGTGGCGCTTATCCTGACTGCTGTACTCTATATGTTGATTTGTTTGCTACTTACTCCTGACCCCTGTACTCTGTACGTTATACTGTACATAGACCTGACCAAGGTGTTCATCATCTCAACAATTGCTGGTTTTAATTAAGTTCTTCTGTAAGGTAGCTTCAGTAAGGACCAGTTAACACCACATGCAGTCCAGTGCGTTTTTTTTTTGCATTAATAGTAGGTTATATGGTTTCCAATGCCATAGCTCATACCAGTGCAGTCAGTTCCAGGGCTTGCCCGTTCCAGAAAAAAAAGTAGAACATGCTAAAAAAATAAAAAAAGCATCTGGAATGCACCCAGAAACACATTATAAACGTGCATGCATAAACTCACCCAGAACAGATCTGGAGTGCGTTTTTGTGGTGTGAACCAGCCCTAAGACAAAAATAGCTTTTTTTGTGTGCATTAAAACATATGTAATGGAAACATTTATTTTAAAAGCAAATGATCCTTTGACTGAAATATATTTGTGTCTGTGAGATTATCAGTTGCGACACAGTAATTCAAATTTTATGGGTACAAGGACTGTGGTATGTTTGCATTGTATACAGCAGATGCAGATTCTGTTCAATCCTCCTTTAACCACTTCCCGACCAGCGCACGACGATGTACGTCGACAGAATGGCACGGGCAGGCATATTGGCGTACAGGTACGTCCAATATTCAATGCCGCCCTGCCATCGGGAGCGCGCCGCTGGTGGCGCTCTCCCGCGCTGGTCGGGACCCCCGTGAGTCCGGTCGCGGGACCCGCGGACTCGAACGCCGTGGGCATCCCCGCGATCGTCTCACGGAGCGGCCGAATGGAGGAAATGCTGTGTAAACAACATTTCTCCATTCTGCCTAGCAACTAGTGACGCTGATCTCTGCTCCATGTGATTGGAGCAGAGATCAGTGTTCGCTAAATGAAATCCCAACCCCCCCCACAGTTAGTAACACACCCCTAGGAACACTTAACCCCTACACTGCCACCCACTGGTTAACCCTTTCACTGCCAGTGTCATTTACACAGGAATCACTGCATTTATATAGCAGTGATTACTGTATAAATGACAATGGTCCCAAAAATGTGTCAAAAATGTCCGATGGGTCCCCCACAATGTCGCAGTCACAATAAAAATCGCTGATCGCCGCCATTACTAGTAAAAAAAAAAATAATAAAAAATTATTAATAAAAATGCTATAAAACTATCCCTATTTTGTAAACGCTATAACTTTTGCGCAAACCAATCAATAATCGCTTATTGAGATTTTTTTTACCAAAAATATGTAGAAGAATACGTATCGGCCTAAACTGAGGGAAAAAAATGTTTTTTTATATATTTTTGGGGATATTTATTATAACAAAAAGTAAAAAATAATGCGTTTTTTTCAAAATTGTCGCTCTATTTTTGTTTATAGCGCAAAAAATAAAAACCGCAGGGGTGATCAAATACCACCAAAAGAGAGCAATATTTGTGGGAAAAAAAGGACGTCAATTTTGTTTGGGAGCCACGTCGCACGACCGCGCAATTGTCAGTTAAAGCGACGCAGTGCCGAATCGCAAAAAGTGGTCTGGTCTTTGACCAGCAAAATGGTCCGGTCTGTAAGTGGTTAAGGTTCTCCCACTGGTCATGCCCATTGTTCGCCATGGTGCATTTTGCAGGTCAGCATCTCCCTGGTAGATGGCCCATGTTGCTGTTAAGGTGGTACTGCCTATGAAAGGCTGCTGATACCTTTACTGGATCGCTAGCTTTAAGTCCCCTGCCACCCTGCATGTCGCCAAGCTTGGTGCCTCTCCGCATGGGTATGCCCACATTAATGTTAAAAAGATGGCTGCTGCATAGCAGCCATCTATAAGCCTGGGGGTCCTATAATCTCATTGCCCAGGGGCCCCATGAGTTGTCAGTCCGCCCCTGATTGGGAATATATCCACAAACAGAGGCAGCAACGTTGCTTTTTGGTTCAACCCATCCTACAATCCCACGGCTCAAGAGGACAATTTGTCTTGCTTTATCAAGACTTGAGAGAGCACTCTATGAAGTTCAAAAATTACATACGGATGAGCATCGCAACGTAAGTGAAAATGCCAGTCCCAATCCCCCACCCCTGGCCAACCTCGATCAGCTAAAGTTTGGGTTAAAATCTGTCTAACCGAACCCAAAACTCATCCCAAAACAAGACCTAGTAAGTGGCTAGCCTGTAATTAAATCCCTAGTTTGTGCTAAAATAAAACAAAACAATAATGTAAAAAGTTCCCTAGAAAGGAAGCAAAAGGTGTTGGTATAAGAATACACTTTCCTTTCCAATGACCCGTGTGTTAATACTCTGTCATATTGCTGATCCTGGGCTGCTGTGGGTATTCAGCGTTTTGACCATGTCAATTAGCTGCTCATTCCACTGCACAATATGGTACCCCCCACCAGTTACGGGTCTCTTACGAACGTGCAAGGTGGTGGGAGTAACCACAACATGCAGTGGGGCAATGGTATCTGATGCACCCAAATTGTTGAATACCTGCAGCGGCCAACGATTAGACAAAGGCCAATGGCAAGGTAAACATATAGCATTTTCTTTTACAGGGTGTCTTTGTTTTACATTTGACCCTATAGTAACAGGGTCACTTTAAAAACCATTTGGCTATTTAGTAGCGTAACATCTTACAACAGTGCTATCAAATCTTTTTTTTTTAAATTAGGTATAACAATAGATTAAGATAGCAATCAGTATAATGAGTCTCCACCCATCATTGTCATTCCATCAACATCAAGTATATTAGGTTCTCATGAAAAAAGGGTGAAGCCAGCATGGGCCTGGAAGTGAATAGATTACGGCAATTTGTATTTACCTTAAAGGGAGGTAAGCTGACTTTCTCACATCTCATTACCATGGATTGTCATTATTATGGCCTCTGAAATAATTAGATGTGGCTATATTGCATACCAGTTGTTATATTTAATCCTTTATTAATATGGATAACTACATTTATCAATAATTAATTGTTTATTCTGTTACTTTAAATAATACTTATCTTCCATGGCATTATTTAGATGATAAAAAAAAGTGCGCTGTGCTGCCAATCCGGATAATATCGTGGAACGATAGGTGCAGGCACATCATATTTCAAGAAAAAAAGGTAAAATTGTTATATGACCATCTGGGACCTTTAGTTCTTAATATGTGTGAAACAATACAAGGTTCAGCCTTCTGTTGGGGTCGTTTACAGTTGTGTTGGGGGGGGGGTGTAAAAACAAATTTTTCCTGCCTGCCCGTCACCACTTGATAAGCTGAATGCCAGTGGCCGGAGGTGTACACGCGCTTGCGGCTTCAATGCTTTGCTTTGTGGCCAAGGCATGCAACTATCCTGTTGCAATGCACGCAGTTGCAACATAGTGGTGCAGCATTTAGGAGGTTGAAACCGGTGGTGAGCAGGTGACATATCGCCTCCACACCACCTGTTAAGAGTGTCTAAAAAGTGATCCGAGTGCGAATTCCTTGCTACAAGTGTTAAAAATAAGCTATAGAACTTTACTGTTGTCTATAATCCTCATGAGGAGATACCATATTACTACCCCATTTGGCCATGACCAGAACCCCATTTACACGTTATGCCTCCCTAGACCAACTGTCTTATACTACCCTTTCTACTTCTGTTTATTGACCATTTCTGAAAAAAAATTATACATAACCCATCCTTCTCTCTAACCTAGCTCACACCCATTCACCATTCTTAAAGGAAAAATCCTTGAAAACCTTATTTTTACTCTCCTGAGCCTGCCATAACATGACCCTCTACAGCAGGGGTGTCCAAACTTTTTTCAAAGAGGGCCAGATTTGGTGAAGTGAACATGTGCGAGGGCCGACCATTTTGCCTGACATTCTTTGAACCATTATAATTCAGTCTAAAGCCTCATACACACAATAGGACTTTGTACAAACTTTCCCTTGGATTTTTGTACAAAGGACGTCGGCCCTGAACTTGTATTGCATACACACAGCAGGACTTTTTCAGCCAACTTTCACAAAATCACGTGGTTTTTCTGCTCTTTACCGCCATCTTTGGTCAACTTCTGTAATGTTGTCTGATCTTTTGCATTGGTTCTGAGCATGCCTGTTTGTACTTTGTACAAAAGTCCTATGGTTTTCTGTACACACGATCAGACTTTGCTCCATCGGACTTTTGTTGCCAGAAAGTTTGTCCGTTCGCACAGCCAACAAAAGTCCGATGAAAACCAAAAAAGTTTGTCTGATGGAGCGTACACACGGTCGGACGTTGCTCCAAAACAGCTAATTTGCATGTTTGTTGTCAAAAAGTCTGATCGTGTGTATGGGCCTTAACAAGAATTCTGGGGGTGTACACATGCTGTGGCTGCAGCTGGAGGTATACCCAGGGTTAATGGGCCTGCACTGCCACTACCCCGCAACTGTGTGGATTGCACGGTTGCGGTATAGTGATGCTGCATTTACGGGCTTAAAACAAATGGTGAGGAGGCAACATAATGCCTCTTTACTGCCTTTAAAATGCCTCTGAAAAGTGATCTGTGCATGGATTGCTTTTCAGAGGAGCAACAGTCCTGGCTGCTATCACACACAGGCCCTACAAAAGCAGTTCTGATGGTACAGGAATGGGGGGGGGGGGGGTCCGGATTAAAAGTAACATACACACAGACACATGCAGACACATACAGACGAATGCACATACAGACAGACACATGCACGCACACACACAGACATATATGCATAAGCACACACACACACACATACACATGAATAAAGCCCTTTAAAACTAATCTAGCCTCTAGCACAGCTCTGTACCTTTCCTGCACTGTAGGGGGAAGCAGAAAGCACAGCACACTTCCCTGCACTTTACTTTCACTTTTGAAGCTGACAGAGCTTCTCACGGTGTCGGAGATTGGGCTCATCTGACAGCCCTGATCCAGCGGCACACTGCTTGAGAAAGGCTGGTTTAGATATCCATGATTGGCCCGCGGGGCGGATTTTGGACATGCCTGCTTTACAGGGACTCTTCCAGGATTGGAGGCTGATGATCTGCAGTAGTGTTGCCCCTCCTTGTCAATATGTCACGTCACTGGAATCTTCTGGAGCATGTGAGCACCTCACTGCTGGACAGCCCAATGGCTCATGTATACATCGGCAACTATGCTGACACTCTGAAAAGTATCCCCCCACTCTGCAAACCAGAGAAAACATTAGGTCCAGAACAAAAAACAAAAAAATTTAAGTGATTTTAAATGCATTTTTTAAATACCAAACATGTTACTTACCTGCACTGTGCAATGATATTGCAAAGCAGATAGGTCCCCTGTCAGTGTTCCTGGCTCTCTCCCTTGGCTGAGTACCCGCCATAGCAAACTGTTTGCTATTGGTGCACCCATGCAGGCTTTCTTCATAGACATAGACACCCAGCACTGTCCCCTGCTCCCTCCTCACTGGCTGTGATTGACAGCAGTGGGAGCCTATGAGGTAGGAGAGAATGGAGGGCACTTGTGTACAGCGCAGGATCAAGTAAATAAAAAGAGGGGGGGGGAGCTGCACTTGTTGCACCAAACAACATAACTCTGGGCTGTTAGTATTAGTTGGACTCACTGGCATATTATAATAAAAACAGAATAGGCAGTGGCCCAGGGCCTCAAATTCCTGGGAGGCCCATAGGGATTCAACACACATTCTATACTGAACTGCTGTTTGTAGTAAGCCAAAGCCAGTTTCAGTTGGCCGGGCTCCCGTAAAATTAGCCCAGCAATGCAGGACCCCTTGCTGAGGAGGCTTTTTTTTTTTTCTCTTCGCTCCCCCTAGTGAGTGTCAGCTTAGGGATAGAGAAGGATACCTGACTATGAAATGATTTGTTGCTCCTACAACACTGAAGAAAATGCAACCCTAACAATAAGGCAGAGGGCTTTCCATTGGCCGGCCAAAGCAGGAGAGTTGTGATTGGTCACTGTCCACACATTAAGGTCTGCCCACCAGCTGATGTCACAGAACTTTGAGACCTGTATGGCAGACAGGGGTCACTGGAAGTGTATCTGTAGGTTATGGCCCACGGTCAGACTGGGGGTTACCCAGCAGGTCTAGCTCTAGTGAGGCCTGAGATAAGGGTGCCATTTAGCAGTGTTTTCCAGAGCCTGGACTTGAACCTGGGACCTCCTCTAGGTCTGGCAATGACTCTTCTCGCTGAGATGCTGGTCAGTGCCCTGTCTGATCCATTGGACAACCCTGCCTTGAGACTTGACTTCGGCTGAACCTTGAACTTTGCTCCTTCCATGAACTTACATGTATCTTGCTCTTGTCTTTACTGCTGTCATCCATATTGTGCTACCACTCGTTATCGACCCTTGGCTTTTTCCTCGACTAAGCTTGTGCCTGATCCCAACCTGCAACTACTTGTTACTGACCTTTGGCTTATTTTACTGACTATGCTTTTGTTTGATCCTTACCTGCTTATCCACTTCTGGACCCCGTGTTGCTCACCTCCTGGTGGGCGATCCTGAAAACTGACCTGGTACTATCCCGCAGCAAAATCCATCTCTAACATCAGTAGCTCCGGTGAACACCACACTTAGACTCCGCACCTCAGGTGAGCCCACATCATTTGCCAGGATGACTGCCTGTGTATCTGTCCTGCTGGTCAGTGGTAGTCTTCTTACTGCTATAGCAACTGGTCTTTGAGCCTGACCCCTGCTCGTGACAGTGCTACAGGTGAGCAGAGACTGTTGCTGTGCTAGCCAGACTTGTGAACCTGTGTGCAAGGTTTGGCTGTGCCTGCCAGTGCATACCTTCAGGAATCTCCAGGGAGAGGCCATAGATTAAAAAGTCCTGCTCATGTGCTGTTATATCTGTGCAAAGGTCTGGGGAGAGGACATAGGACTTGTTGCTGTGGGGGACCACATGCTGTGTTGTCCCTAGGGGACTCAGGACTGCTGTAGGAGAAAACGCTACAGAGAACCCTTGCTGCTGAGAAACACGTGGATGCTGTGCCAAGGTTAGGGTGAGTGTGTTGGAGAATTCCACAAGGCTATATATTACTGTTCCTGTACTTTGCAACAATTTGATGCTGATTGTTAAATTTTACAGTTTTTGTTGCTGTATCTAGATCCTTTGAGTGAAGACTGCTGGGAGATGGATGCTGTGGGTCACCAGCTTGAAAGGGGGCCTCCCCTCCATCATATTATGGCACAGCATTTTTTCACTACCTTTATTCAATACCCCATACATTATCAGCTGAAGTGCTAAGATAACTGCCACTTTGCTTGGTACATGTGATATATGCTGGCTTCACAGCCCACAATGTCATGTACATGCAAACTAATATTAAAATCTATATTTCTAATGTTGTAAAACAGAAAGGTAGGGCCCCAAGGATAGGGGCAGGGTTTTTCACTGGTCATTACGGGAACATCAGGGACCAAGGACTGCATCTGTGGTGAAATGTCCATGTATTCTGTTTTCTTGTTGGGGATCCAAAAAAAGAGGGGTGAGTGTGCCATCAGAGTATGGGCTCCAACATCATCAGGACTAAGTTAACTGGCCAGTGGAGTAGGACTTTGCACAGAGACAAGCCATCGTATGTGTGTTGTTGAGTTGTAAATAAACATTGGTTGTCTAACCTTTTCTTTTTAGAGCCCTTGTGTTAATAAAGTCCATTGAAATGATTCCAGGTGTGTTGGTAGTCATTTGGGTCCAAGTACAGGGCTGGTCATCACTGATGCGAGACATGATACATTAAATCCAACAGCTCTTTTGGGGGTGGCACTACACAAGTCCTAAGGGCTTTTCTCTTTTAAAAGGTGATTGGCAATTTGAATTGCTGTTAATATAGGTTTGCTTCATTATTATCAAATAATTGTATATGATATATATTCTCTCTACCTGTACCCAGAAACTTTGTTTTATCTACCATAATTGCATGTGTCATTTGTAAAGTGTATACCACTGTATAGACCCTGAACAAGGACCAAACTGATATAACCATCAGGACTTTATTTGATAATAAATGTACCGTATTTATTGGCATATAACACGCACTTTCTTCCCCTTAAAATCAGGGGGAAATCATGGGTGCGTGTTATACGCCGATCCCCTGCCATTTTGGAGCCTCTGGGCAGCTTTTAGCCACCTTCGGCCCTTCCCGGCGGTTTTCAGCCGCCTTCGGCGCTTCCCAGCGGCTTTCGGCCACCTTCGGCCCTTCTCGGTGGCTTTTGGCCTCCGAGAACGGCCGAAAGCCTCCGTGAAGAGCCGAAGGCGGCCGAAAGCCGCTGAGAACGGCCGAAGGTGGCCGAGAACTACCGAGCGCCGATGAGATACACAGGACATCTCGGCAGCGCCATTTCTTAAAATAAAAGTGAAAAATAAAACAGACAAAGCTGAAAAATGACACAGACAAGGGGACAAGGCTGCAATGGTGGACAAGGCTGCAATGGTGGACAAGGCTGCAATGGTGGACAAGGCTGCAATGGTGGACAAGGCTGCAATGGTGGACAAGGCTGCAATGGTGGACAAGGCTCCAATGGTGGACAAGGCTGTAATAGTAGACAAGGCTGCATGACAAAGCTGCATATGACACTGACAAGGGTGCAATGATAGACAAGGCTGCAAATGACACTGACAAGGCTTCAGCTGGACACTGATAAGGCTGCATTGATGGGCATTTAAATGTAAGTTTTTTTTCATTAAACTTCCCTCCTAAAAGTTTTTTCCTTAAAATTCCCTCCTAAACTTGGGGTGCATGTTATACGCTGGCGCGTGTTATACGCCGATAAATACGGTATATGTGGCCCCAACTCACAGGGCAGTATCACTGAGTTATTCGTCTTATTTAATAGTCAAGGTAATAAACACTCCTACCAGACGGCCTGGGAATCGGATCTAGGGGAGACTATTGAGGTGGAGGTGTGGAAAAAATGTGCGACCATGGTGCACAGGGGTATTCTCAACACCTTATACTTTGAGGCAAAGTATAAGGTGTTATCATGCTGGTATCTCATTCCGACTAGGCTGGCAAAATATATCCTGGTACCTCTCTCCTTAGCTTTAGGGAATGCGGGCAAGAGGGTGACATGTTTCATGTCTGGTGGTCCTGCCCGAAGGTACGATGTTTCAGGATTAGAATATTCAATTTGATCCACTCAGTGACGGGTCAGAATATACCCAGAGATGCCAAGACGACCTGTCGGAAGAGATCCGCCGACAACTTGGAAATCTTATCTTTATTTTTCTAGCAGCCAAAATAACTATAGCAAGAACATGGAAATCACCCGTGATTAATGTCCTGTTGGTAGCAAGAGAAGGCACATAAACATAAAATTTGAGCTAGCTGTGCACCCCGTAACTGTATTCAAAAAAGAAAAGAAAGAATTCCCGTGGGGTTTTCTGGCAGCAAGAAAGGACAATCACTTTGTAAAAGTCAAATAACTATTTGTATTATCAAAATCACTTGTCAAATGACATTAGAGTACAAAAAATGTATTAAAATATGAGCTCTGGTGTACAATAGTGCGGAAAAAAAAAGTGCAGGAAAATAAATACATTTACATAATAATTTAAATCCATTGAAATGGTAGTTTTTAATAAAGGTCCCTACAGTAAAAATTACAGCCTGCGACATTATACCCCTATGCATTTCGACCATGGGATTTAATAGTCTTCCTCAGGGGGTTTCAGATATCTCTGCAATAATATCAAGAACAAGCAGGTTATACATTCCATAAAAATTTATATTGAATTACTAACAGCTAAATAAATATTTTATATTTACCCAATCCACAGTATTAATTCCGTCTGAACCAGAGAACTTTCTTAAAACATCCCAGATTTCTTCCCCCGCAGGCAAATCCCAGGCCCCACTGCAAGATGGTCCACCCCGGGGGGGAGAAAAAGGGGGAAGAAAAAAAGGACCACAGGCTTACAAGGGGTGACTGTCTTTGTGGGCCACCACCGCAAAGGGACGGTCCAGAGGCCACAGCACCTGAAAACCACGATCGTGAATAATTAACTAAAATATATGTTATGAGGGTAATGTAAAATTCTATATATAGTGTCTACTACAAAAATAAGAATGGGTACCAAGGAAAAGAACAGTACCAAAAAAAAAAATTAAATCGTAATGGAATGAAATAATTAACTAATATAACTAAGTAATGTGTCGAATCATATGTAAAATAATTAAAATGTTTTGTACTATGATATATTTATTTGTGTTGCAGTGGGCCACTAATCGCCACCCCTCGGCGTTCAGAAGAACACCCGAAGGTGTTCCAAACACTTCCATCGTCTCCGATGCATGCGCATGACGAGGCGCGGGCGAGTAATGCGCATGCACGAAACAGAACTCCCCCATTGCGCATGCGCATCTATACCGCATTCCATCTGGCGGCGATCACGGAACGCCGCCGCGCGGGAAATGCCCCAACTTGTGGTGGATCTTAAAAATGACAGAGCTGTCAAAAGGAGATACACACTGTTTTTTATGTGTCTACCTCTTGTCCTGTTGGTGAAACAAATTGGATGCTGACGGGAGACAATGAAGCCTCTTCAATGTTAGTCAATCTAGAGGCTTGAGGTATAGTGTTAGGAGGCACTGAAATAACCCTCTGCAAGTAACATTTCCCTAAATCTCCATGTAATCGAGATATCTAAAGCATATTTTATCAATACTTTATAATTTCTCCCATGTCCTGATGTTTTGTAATAGGCTACTGATACTGTGGGACTCGCTGCCCTGGACATACGGTTTTTATATTGGATAGAGCCTGTATGTTAGGCCATACTTTATTATCCTACATGTATTTTGGTTATCACAATAAGGCTATCAATCACTTCAGAGAGTGCATCCTCTAGGTTAGGGTGACCAGAAGTCCCCGGTTTCAGGGGACAGTCCCCGGATTGAGGACACTGTTCCCGAACCAAGTCTGTCCCCGGTTTTGTCCCCAGATTTGACTTCAACAGGAGATGGGGCAATTTTCAAAGACAGTCAGTGCAGTATAAAAAAAAATCTGAATTACACACCCCAACTCCTACTAGCTTACGGGGGTGTATTTTTTCCATTATCTGTGTCCCTTTCTGATGATGATGTGCTGGTCAGAACGGATGGACTATTCAGTTTCCGGCACATGCCCATTCAGCTCCGCTCACATGTTATTCTGCTCAAATCCCGGCCAGCCACCTGCCTGCTTATCCCCTTGCCTTCCCTGGCAGAGTCATTTTCCTCCAGTCCCCTCCCAGTAGAAGCCGGAGCCCAGAGAGTGAGACCTGAGAGGCTGTGAGGCCGGCGGAGGCAGCGACAGGCAGAGAGAGGCAGATGAGCTCAGCTGAAGATGTCCAGCAGCAGGAATAGAGGGGAAGAAGATCTATTCGTGGGGCTGCCAGTGCCTTCAAGGCTTCAACACAGGTGTGCTTTGGGGGTGTCTGTGAATAGACTACATTGCACTGTGTCTGTCTCTCTGGCTTAATGGGTGGTATCAGAACTCGCAGGCAGCAGGCACTTATTGGTCAGAAGTTCACAAAATCAGCACCCAGCAGCCATGTTATGTGACACACTGTGACAGAGCCAGCCAGAGCCATGATAGAGTGCCTGCTGCCTGTGAGTTATCATAATGCTAATGATCTTAACCAGCTGCCGATTTACTGCTGCTCAGGATCACTTATATACGTAATCCTGCATTTCTGGGTATCAGAGCCAATCAGTGGATGCGGCGGACTTGCCTAGTGGTCTGCCAATGTAAACAAGGCAGTTCACCATTCTGTCAGTATGGAAGACATTGATCCTTTGTTCCTGCAAAGCAAGTACAGGGATCTATGTCTTCCCTTAGTAAAATCACCTGCCCCACAGTGAGAAAACACTTGTTAGGGACACATTTGACCCATTGATTGTCCTAGATGTTATCCCCCTTCCCAGCCAGTTTCATTAGTACAGTGACAGTACATATTTTTAGCACTGATCACTGTATTAGTGTCCCTGGTTCCCACAAAGTGTCAAAAGTGTCACTAATGCTGTGTACACACGAGCGGAATGTCCGACAGAAAAAGTCAGATGGAATCTTTTCATCGTATATTCTGATCGTGTGTATGCCTCACCTGACTTCTTTTTTCGAAAATTCTGACGGACCTAGAAATAGAACATGTTTTAAATATTTCCAACGGAGCCAATTCCTATTGGAAAGAACGCTCGTCTGTATGCTGTTCTGACAGACCAAAAACTACGCATGCTCTGAAGCAAGGACGAGACAGAAGCTATTGGCTACTGGCTGTTGTACTTCCTTTTTCTAGTCCCATCGTACGTGTTGTACGTCACCATGTTCTAGGCGGTCGGACTTTTGTGTGATCATGTGTAGGCAAGACAGTTTCAGAGGAACTCCATCGGAACTCCGTCTGAAAAACCTTCGGAGTTTATTCCGACAGGAAAACCGGTCGTGTGTGTACGTGGCATTAGTGTCCGCTTTTTCCATCGCAATATCGCAGTCCCGCTATGAGTCGCTGATTGCTGCCATTACTAGTAAAAAAAAATATGTCCCCGGATTTCATTTTAAAATTCTGGTCACCTTACTCTAGGTTGACATTCATTCTGGTACTGTATGTGTTTTTATATGGTGTTTAAAACTCTGCAATAAAAATTATTGAAAGAGAAAAAATACAATGTATACTAAATAAGAAATGTTTCTCAAACCCATGACACAACACAAATGTGTGTGTGTGTGTACCATAACATGTATGCATGATCTAATTTAACTGGCACAGAGGGTGGGGAGCAGGCAATGAACTAAAATTAGCCAAGGGTCCACGTTACAGTTAATCCAGAATTGGATCTTGAACAAGACAATCTAGGCCAGATTACCCAGAGCCTACTATCCAGCATGATTTGCCTCTGTCCGCTATCCAGCCATATGTGCCTCTGTCCGCTGCCCAGCCTGATGTGCTCCTGCCCGCTGCCCAGCCCGATGTGCCTCTGTCCGCTGCCCAGCACGATGTGCCTCTGTCCGCTGCCCAGCACGATGTGCCTCTGTCCACTGCCCAGCACGATGTGCCTTTGTCAGCTGCCCAGGCCGATGTGCCTTTGTCAGCTGCCCAGCCCAATGTACTTCTGTCCGCTGCCCAGCCCGATGTGTCTCTATTCGCTGTTTAGCTTGATGTGCCTGCTGCACAGCTTGATGTGCCCATTGCCCAATTCAATGTGTTTGTGCCCGTTGACCAGCTTGATGTGTCTATGCCCATTGCCCAGCTTGATGTGCCCACTGCACAGCTTGATGTGTCTGTGCCTGTACCCATTGCCCGGCTTAATGCCATCTACTTTTTACATGCCCAGTTTGGTGTGCCTCTGCCCACTGTCTGGCTTGATGCCTTGGACTTTTTACATGCTTAGCTTGATATGCCTCTGCCCACTGCTCAGCTTGATTCCATGGACTTTTTACAGCTTCAGCTAGTTGGAGTGTCCGGAGGCTGCTCCTTTTGAGGGGGGGTACTGTCAGGAAAGGTTACACCTGCTGGTGGCCCTGTCAGACCTTTGGCCCGCAGTACTGTTGTCCACCAGCGGATGTCTCCTAGCAGTCTGGAACTGCCAGGAAAGTTTTCACCTGCTAATTGCACTGTCTGACCTTTGGGCCGCAATACTGATGTTCACCAGCAGGTGTCTCCTGGCAGTGTGGTGCCGACATTATCTCCTGCGATCAGGCATCGGCTGAGGCTAATTGCAGGAGATGTGTACTTATACCCGGCATGCACTCACACACTTGCCTTGGTATTGTCCTTGAGCCCTGACCTGGATCCAGAGAAGCCCGGAGCGTGGTGACACGCAGGGGAACTTGAGAGCAGGGATGGGCATGACGAGGTGCCCAGTTACGCCCAGGGGAGGAGTTTTGGGAGGAGCTCAGGGGGAGGGAGCGGCAATATAAAAGAGGGGCGGAGCCGTAGGGGAGCCAGTCAGAATTACTGTGTGCGGTGAGGCGGTTTTGTACACGCTGCTCCTCGCTGAGGCTAGAAGATGGCGGACATCACGGAACTGTTGGAGCAATTGCGGGCAGCGGCGGAGACGAGGGGGCCAGCATGGCTTGGGTCGCGGCGGCGCTGGCTGGGGATGGGGATGGCGAGGTCGGGCATGGCCGGCAGGAGGCTGTGTCGCGGCCCCTGCTCCGGTATTCCCCGGGGGGGGGCGGGGGGCCCTTGAGGATGGATGGGAGCCCGGGAAGGGAGGAATCCACCCCACCGGCGAAGAGGGGCTTGCATTCACCAACGGAGGGGCAGCAGAGGCCTACACCCCGATCTACCGGCTCGGGGGTAGGGGCCACGGGCCAAGATGGTGCCGCTTCCCACGCTCATGGAGGACAGAAGGGTCAGGACAGTGCGCCGGCAGCTCTGCACGGGCTGAGGGGGAGGATTGGGGGCAAGCAGAAGGAAAAAGGCTCCGGCGCTGGGAGGGTCAGGGGGGAGGCTGAGGATTGCGGCGGCACGTCCGGGGGGCCTTGGCTGGGGGCTCAGATCAGGCGGTGGGGGGGTGGGGGCCTGGTAAACGGCGGGCACCTGCTAAGGATGGCACGAGGGACGCTTTTGGAGGGACTGTGGCATGGCTCGGGCTCCCCTGCAGCCCTACATGGGCGGGGGGGCGGACAGAAGAACGTCAGCACCTCTGGTCGCGGCTGGTCGTGTGAGCCGGGTTGCAAGGAGTCACGGCGGGGAGGCGGACGCCCCCGGGCAGTAGCCGACAAGGGTCCCGTGTGCAGAGTGGTGCCAAGGACGGCCCTTCTGTGCAGAACCCCGGGAGCAGGGGGACCCCAACAAGGAGCTGTGCATTATCGGTGCGCCACGGAGGAGAGCGTGTTGCACGGCGTCCCGGTCTCCGTCACCTGGGGGGCTATGGTCGGCAAGTGGTCCGGAAGAAGAGGGACGTTCTGAAGGAAAGCGGTCGGAGGAGGATGAAGTTCCTCGGTTCCTGCGCAGGCGGTCGGCGCAACGGCTGTGGGGATGGCGCCCAGTCAGCCCGGGAAGTCTTGTGTCAACGCTGCTTTTACTACTGCATAACAGTGTTTGATGGGGGTAGTGTCGGGGAGTGGGGGCCAAGGAGTCCCTCCGGGGCGGAACTGGGAATGCGGGGTCTGGGAGTCAGTTGCAGGATTTACTGGAGGGGTTGAGAGTGCTGGTGGGTCGCTTTGAAGGGGGGACAGGGCAGTCTGTGGGGGTGGTACTGGGGGTGCCTGGGGGAGGGCCTGCATTGGGTGTTACGGGGGCTCCTTCCGGGGCAACAGGGGTTACGCCTCCACTGGGGGCGACAGCTGCTCCCTCAGCAGTGGCAGATGTGGGTGCTGGTTCAAAAGGGCCCGCGGAGTCGACCGCTAGGTCGGACAAAGTGAGGATCACGGACGCGGCCAAGTGTGTGGTGTATGTGTGCTTCGAGGGGCCACTGGGAGCACATCTGAAGCAAGAGGTTAGGGACAAAATTGTCAAGGGGGAATATGTGGATATTTTTTCACTATTGCCGCTTGAGAAATTCAGTTTGGACCGGGTGAAGCCGGACGATTCCAAGAAAGAAGACGAGGAGAAGAGGCGATATAGATTGATACCGCAAACATTTGCCAACTGGTTGCAGGCGTGCGTGATCATGGCCAGTGTCATAGGAGAGAAGAACCCCGAGCATTGCTCGGCGTTAATATGTTATATGGACGCAATCGGGGAGGCTTATAGGGTTTATGGGGGTACTGCTTGGTTGAGGTACGACGAGCAGTTCCGCCAACGGAGGGCGGTCCGGCCCACGCTGCGGTGGGACCATGAGGACATTAGCCTCTGGATGAGGCTTCGGCGAGGATGCCAACACAGTTATTTCCAGGGGGGGCGGGGGTAGCCACTCCTCAGGATCGTCAGCTGGAAAAAAAATGGGGAGTGTGCTGGCAATTTAATGAGGACCCGGGCAAATTTGGGGGAACATGTAAGTTTAAGCACGAGTGCTTGGGTGTGGGGGAGCCCACACCCTCGCTAGGTGTTTCAAAAAATGAAGATGTGCCGGGGATCGTGCTCACAAGAGGGACAACGCCGGTGAAGTGGGAAAGGATGCAGCCTTTCCTAAATAGGTACCTGGACAGGGCAGTGGCTGGGGGCGGGTTTTCGTCACGGTTTTAGGATTCCTTGTGGTTTGAAGGTGGTGCCCCTACAGTCTGGGAACTTAAGGTCAGCGTTACAACATCCCGAGGTGGTGACGGACAAATTGTCGAAGGAGGTGGCGTTGGGGCGCATGGCGGGGCTGTTTGTGAGCAAGCCCATTTGTGATTTGGTAGTGTCACCGTTGGGGGTGGTCCCAAAGAAAGAACCCAATAAGTTTAGGCTGATACAACACCTGTCCTTTCCAAAAGGAGGGTCTGTGAACGATTTTATTGACCCAGAGGCGTGCGCGGTATCCTACACGTCGTTTGATGCTGCGGTGCATTGGGTACGGCGTTATGGAAAGGGGGCGTTAATGGCAAAATCGGACATAGAGGCGGCGTTTCGGTTGCTGCCCGTACACCCCGAGAGTTTTAGATTGTTGGGTTGTTGCTGGCAGAAACGTTTTTACATCGACAAGTGCCTGCCCATGGGTTGCTCCATTTCGTGTGCAATGTTTGAGGCGTTCAGCTCGTTCCTGGAGTGGGTGGTATGGGAGGTGTCGGGTATTGAGGGAGGATGTACACCTCTGGGAAGATAGGTTGTCGGTTACGCTACGGAAATCGAAAACGGATCAGCAAGGGAAGAGGGTACTGGTGTGGTTGTTTGCATTACCAGAGTGTGCAGTGTGCCCGGTGAAGGTGGTGGGGCGTTTTCTCCAAAGGAGGGTGGGTGGTGGAGGGCCTCTGTTGGTGCACGAGGATGGGTCTTATTTGCCTAGATTTCAATTCGTAGCGGTCTTGCGAAAATGTTTTGGTAACCTGGGGATGGACGGTTCGGCATACACCTCGCACTCCTTCCGGATTGGGGCAGCCACGGAGGCTGCCAGGTGCGGGTTGGACGAGGCGGCAGTGCGTAGGATGGGGAGATGGGAATCAAAACGATTCCGCAGTTATATTAGGCCAAGTTTGGTTTGGGAATGATTTTTCTGCTTTTAAATAAAAATAAAAAAAAGGGGGAATTTACTGTGGTGGCGGAATTGACTTGTTGTGCTACTTTTGGGATGTTTGTTATTTTGTTTGTTTTTTTTCGTTTCAGATGGAGGTTACCCACGCCTTGTCTGGATTGTGGGACATTCTTATGTATCCTGGGGAGCCAGGAGAGGGGATGCCAGACCCGAGGGGAGACAGTTTGGGATATCCCAGACGGAGGCTCAGATAAGGTGGCTGGGTAGGCCTGGGATGATGTGGGGAGGGGTGGTCCCGGAGGTGGAAAGGTATGTGAGGTTTGACGGGCCGCCAGACGTGTTGGTGATACATGCAGGGGTTAATGATTTAGGGGTAAGGACGGTCAGGGATCTGATCGCGGACGTAAAGTTGGATCTGGGGTATCTGCGGTCGGCATTTCCAAAAACTTTGCTGGTATGGTCGGATATGGTGGCTAGGACGGCATGGCGCATGGCCAGGTCGGTAGAAAGGCTTAACAAAGCTAGGATTCAGGTGAATGAGATGGCCGGGAGGTGGTACGTCACTGGGAACTGGAGAAGAATGTCGGCTTTTACCTAAAGAGGGATGGAGTGCACCTTACTGATATGGGAATTGATTTATGGTCACTGGGATTGCAGGAGGGGATACAGCGGGCCCTGCGGGTGTGGAGGAGCCCTCTAGGCTGAGGTGTCATCCTATCAGGCTGTGGCGGTGTTTTGTTTGTTGGTCAGTGACGGGAGCGGTAACGGATGTGACAAAATGGGGTGGGGGGCTCATCGGTAGTATTGCCCCTCCGGTGTATTCACCAAATGGTTGGTGATTACTGGTGGTTGCACTGCGGGAAAAGGGGGTGTCTCCGAGCGGTACAGCTGGAGGCCTATGATGGTTGGTAGAGGTCCCGCAGTGTACTGGTGTGATATATATGGATATATATATCCGGTGAAAGAGGAGATAGCTACGTCACTGACCAATAAACGGGGTTGAAACATGTTGTTTCTTATGGTTGTAATTACCTTGTTTTATAAAGTTATTTTGGAATTTTATATGTTATTTGGTTAACAAAGGGTTTTTATGGCCATTTATACTCCATAAGAAAGGTGTGGTCTCTTATTCAAAGAAGGTGAAAAAGGGGTATGATGGGTCTGTAACAGTTAGAAGGAAGTTTATCTGGGTTACACTAGTCAAGAGAAGCCCGGAGCGTTGTGATACGCAGGGGAACTTGAGAGCAGGGCTGGGCATGACAAGGTGCCCAGTTACGCCCAGGGGAGGAGTTTTGGGAGGAGCTCAGGGGAAGGGAGCGGCAATATAAAAGAGGGGCGGAGCCATATGGGAGCCAGTCGGAATTACTGTGTGCGAGGAGGCGGTTTTCCCACCCACCCTCCCTTGTGCTAGGCTGTTTAACCTTTATGTTCTTTATATTGTCATTACAGGTGCAAGTACAGAAGGTCGTCATGACAGCTGGAGGGGAGATTGGCGGTGTTTTGTTTATTTATCAGTGACAGGAGCGGTAAGAGGTGGGGGGCTCATCGGTAGTATGGCCCCTCCAGTGTATTCATCAAATGGTTGGTGATTACTGGTGGTTGCACTGCGGGAAAATGGGTGTTTCCGAGCGGTACAGCTGGAGGCCTATGATGGTTGGTAAAGGTCCCGCAGTGTACTGGTGTGATATATATGGATATATATATCCGGTGAAAGAGGAGATAGCTACGTCACTGACCAATAAATGGGGGTTGAAACATATTGTTTCTTATGGTTGTAATTACCTTGTTTTATAAAGTTATTTTGGAGTTTTATATGTTATTTGGTTAATAAAGGGCTGTTATGGCCATTTATACTCCATAAGAAAGGTATGGTCTCTTATTCAAAGAAGGTGAAAAAGGGGTATGATGGGTCTGTAACAGTTAGAAGGAAGTTTATCTGGGTTACACTAGTCATGTACCTGAACCTGTATTTGTAACTGGTCTTGTCCATCCTGTGATCCTGTACCCCTGCCCTGCAGCCTGATCCCTTCCACCTTTTCCCTGTCCAGAGAAGCACGTATTAAGAATGCAATGATATAAGGAGTGCTGGACATGACAGTGTGGATGAGGGACACAGAGGGTTAAGCTTTATGGGTGGAGCTGAGTAAAAAGGTTGGCAGGAAACAAGTTCAGTGTAGGGGAGGGGTCATATAAAAGGGAGGGGTGTGGCTTTAGGGGATCATTCGGATCCCAGCGTGACACAGAGGAGGCAGTTTTTCCCGCCCTAATGTTATGTGTTTGTTTTGTTGTGTCGTTTGTTGCTGGTTTTTCCTTCTTTTGCAGGTTTCGTCGGTTGTCACGGCAGCGGAAGGTTTTCCTGTGTTGGCGGTGTGTTTTCTGGTGGTTTCTGACGGTAGACAGGTACTCAGAAGGGATCTGAGGGTGTGGGGGGCTCATCTAACGATCGGCCCCTCTGGGTATTCCTGAACGTTGGAGGGAATACGGTTATGTTCACTGGCGAAAGTTGTCTCCGACCGGTCACAGGTGGAGGCCTTTGGGAAGTTTGTCAGGTGTACCGCAGTGATTTGATATTGGCTTAAGTGGGTTCACCGTCAGAGATCACCAGAATGGGCAGTTAATGTTATTTAATGTGGTTTAATGTTAATAAAGTTATTTATATTTATATATATTTATATATTTTCATATTTACAAGTTATTGGAGTGAATTTTGAGTTATGTTTAATAAAGGCTGTTGTGGCCAGTTTACTCCAACCTATGGTGTGGTCTCGTTTCTAATAGGGGAAGGTATGGGTAAGGAATAATATAAGGGGAACATTCAGACTACACTAGTCATGTCTTGCTCCTTTACCCCATCTGCTGATCTCCCTTTTATGAACCTGGCCTGGCTACATTTACGATTCTGGTATTCCCCATCAATTGTATATAACTGTTTTGTCTGTTGTTATTTGTGGGTCACTGGTTGTTGAATTGCTGTACACTGTTTGGTATTGGAGGTGTTTTTGTATCTATATTCACTTATCTTAACCACTTCCCGACCAGCGCACGACGATGTACGTCGACAGAATGGCACGGGCAGGCATATTGGCGTACAGGTACGTCCAATATTCAATGCTGCCCTGCCATCGGGTGCGCGCCGCCGGTGGCGCGCTCCCGCGCTGGTCAGGACCCCCGTGAGTCCGGTCGCGTGACCCGCGGACTCGATCGCCGTGGGCATCCCCGTGATCGTCTCACAGAGCGGCCGAATGGAGGAAATGCTGTGTAAACAACATTTCTCCATTCTGCCTAGCAACTAGTGACGCTGATCTCTGCTCCATGTGATTGGAGCAGAGATCAGTGTTCACTAAATGAAAGCCCAACCCCCCCACAGTTAGTAACACACCCCTAGGAACACTTAACCCCTACACTGCCACCCACTGGTTAACCCTTTCACTGCCAGTGTCATTTACACAGGAATCACTGCATTTATATAGCAGTGATTACTGTATAAATGACAATGGTCCCAAAAATGTGTCAAAAATGTCCGATGGGTCCCCCATAATGTCGCAGTCACAATAAAAATCGCTGATCGCCGCCATTACTAGTAAAAAAAAATAATAAAAAATTATTAATAAAAATGCTATAAAACTATCCCTATTTTGTAAACGCTATAACTTTTGCGCAAACCAATCAATAATCGCTTATTGCGATTTTTTTTACCAAAAATATGAAGAAGAATACGTATCGGCCTAAACTGAGGGAAAAAAATGTTTTTTTATATATTTTTGGGGGATATTTATTATAACAAAAAGTAAAAAATAATGCGTTTTTTTTTCAAAATTGTCGCTCTATTTTTGTTTATAGCGCAAAAAATAAAAACCGCAGGGATGATCAAATACCACCAAAAGAAAGCTCTATTTGTGGGGAAAAAAAGGACGTCAATTTTGTTTGGCAGCCACGTCGCACGACCGCGCAATTGTCAGTTAAAGCGACGCAGTGCCGAATCGCAAAAAGTGGTCTGGTCTTTGACCAGCAAAATGGTCCAGTCTGCAAGTGGTTAAATAAACTATATTATTTCACTTTACATGCGTTTGGTGCAGTCCACACGGTTCTGGTCACACCTGTTTATCACAACCATGCTGAGGTGTGGATGGGCACCATTAAATATGAAGGAAATCCTACTGTTGAGAGTTGAAGTACTTCTGGTGAAGCTTTTAGGTGTGAAACAATCATCTTTAAATTAATCCACGGCTAGGCGGACTTACACTTCGATGTCGGTGAACCACTTAATATTGATGGTGTTTTTACATTTCTTCCAATCTTTTTCTTAGTGGACACTCCTTTCATGCAAAAAATAACCTGGCTTTGGCTTGGTCTAAGACTTTAATTATAATAATTCACCTTATTCCAGTTTAGTAAACAGGTGAGTCTTAAATCAAAGATGGGTGTGGGTCACCTTTGTGATCAACACAAACATTTCTGGCATGTCGTGTCAGACTGTCTCTGTGGGTTTAGTTGTACGTTATTAATATACGCCAAATGTGTTTAGTCTTTCCTCTTCTACTCTACAGCTAGCATTTTATACGTGTGTAATTACATTGCATTTGTCCCTCTCGAGGCATGTTTACAAGGGGATCAGGATGTGGTGCCAAAAAAAGGGCTAAGTCACACCGTTATATCTTTTGAGTAAAATATGGGTTAGAGCAGGTGGCTTAAAAAAGATCCTGTTGTGATTATAATAAGTCTACTAGACTGAAAACATCTATTACTAGCGTGTTTAATACTAATATTATACATGATTATGTTGCTTAAAATAAAGCTCTTTAATACTTTGTTTCTAGCTCTGCTTATCATTTCAAGACTTGTCAAGGCCAATTCTAGTCAAAATTGGTGTTTCAAAATTTGTTTGGCTGCTGGCAAATTAAAAGCTAAACTCCAGCCAAAAAGTACAAGATAAACATGAGATGCCTATTAAAAAATAAACTAAAATACAGCTTTTTCTGCTATATTACATTTTAATCCAGAGATTTCCCCTGCATTACTTTTTTCTGCAGCTAGATGTCCTTGATCTGATGTCCAGCATCATTCAACTATTTCCTCTGAGTCCAGGTCATCCAGAGGAAGAGGGATCCCCAGCCTGTGACGTGACAGTAAATGGGGAAGCAGAGCAATCTCTTTGTCACTGTGTTTTCTCCACCTATCAGCATTTTTCTTGTCAGCCCATGACCTGATTGGCTGCGTGTGCAGTTTCTTCCACTCTTCTGCTGTGCGCGAACTGCAAAAGGCTGATAGCCAGGGGTGGACTGACCATTCAGGCACTCGGGCACTGCCCGAGGGCCCTATACCCCTAAGGGGCCCCATCAGGGTTACCAGCCTGCATAAAACTAGGGTCAGTATGTAAAAATCTGTGTTTTTTTTTAAATCCCAAGATTATAGCTGCCCTGCCTCTCCAGTACCTATACTGTGTGTGTATATTGTGTGTATACTGTATGTGTGTGCATACTGTGTGGCCCCATAATCTATGGGGCCGGGGGCTCCATAATCTTCTCCTATTGCCTGGGGGCCCCATAATCTCCTATTGCCCGGGGGACCCATGAGTTGTCAGTTCCCCCTCTGCTGATACCACATCACGTTCAGGTACTTTGACTGCTTACATTTAAAAAATACATTTAATAAGGTATTGCAACTTACATAACTGCATTGAATTGATTCTTTATTATTTGCCTAGAGCTCAGCTTTAATCATATACTAACTTTGGAGACTCCATTAAAGCGGTAGTAAACCCGCTATTTTTTTTATTTATTTTTTAACACCTGCAAAGCAAAAGGCATAATGAGCTAGTATGCACCGCATACTAGCTCATTATGAAATACTTACCTTAGAACGAGGCCCCGACATCTGGCACGATCTGGCACTGTTCTTTAGGACAGTGTATACCCAGACTAGCACTGTCTACACAAATGCTCTCTAGCAGTATAGTTCCAGTACTCGGTAGATTCAACTTTACTACTCACTGTTGCACTTGAGGTGGCCTTGCTACTGTTTACGCTGATCTGGACGCCTAAAGTCATCTTATATCGTCAGTCTAATTGTGTTATTAACATTGTTAAACCATTTTATGCTTGCCTAGTTACCAACCATATTGGGTGACAATATATTTAAACGGAGTTCCACTCAAAAGTGATCCCCCCCTCTGGTGGCACATTTAGCACCTTTTGGGGGGGGGGGGGAGGAGCAGGTACCTGTTTTTTACAGGTGCCCTGTCCCCACTTCCAGGAGACTGGGCTGCGGCAAAGTACGTCAGCAGCTCAGCCTTTCTCCTCCTCCTCCCTCCCCCCTTCTGCCGGGCCAGTGAGAGAGCGCAGCGTGCTTTGCGCTTGTGCAGTAGGGACACAGCTGACAGTTACTAGTGCATTTTAGAGCACAAACCAAGCCATGAAATCCATCAGAGACAGGATTGTATCTAGGTACAGATCTGGGGAAGGGTACAAATGTTTTTGTAGCATTGAAGGTCCCAATGAGCACCGTGGCCTCAATTATCCATAAATGAAAGACGTTTGGAACCACCAGGACTCTTCCTAGAGTGGGCCATCCAGCCGAAGTGAGCGATGGGGGGCCTTAGTCAGGGAGGTAACCAAGAGCTTGATGCTCACTGAGAGCTACAGCATTTCTCTGTGGAGAAAGGAAAACCTTCCAGAAGAACAACTATCTCTGCAGCACTCCACCAATCAGACCTGTATGGTAGAGTGGCAAGACGGAAGCCACTCCTCAGAAAAAGGCACATGACAGCCTGCCTGGAGTTTGCCAAAAGGCACCTGAAGGACTCTCAGAACATGAGAAACAAAATTCTCTGGTCTGATGAAACAAAGATTGAACTCTTTGGCCTGAATGGCAAGTGTCTTGTCTGAAGGAAACCAGGCACCACTCATCACCTGGCCAATACCATCCCTACAGTGAAGCATGGTGGTGGCAGCATCATGCTGTAGGGATGTTGTTCAGTGGCAGGAATTGTGAGACTAGTCAGGAACAAGGGAAATCTTCCAACAGGGCAATGACCCTAAGCACACAGCCAAGCTAACAAAGGAGTGGCAACGGGACAACTCTGTGAATGTCCTTGAGTGGCCCAGCCAGAGCCCAGACTTGAACCCAATTGAAAATCTCTGGAGCGATCTATAAATGGTTGTGCACCAATGCTCCCCATCCAACCTGATGGAGCTTGAGAGATCCTGCAAAGAAGAATGAGAGAAACTGACGAAAAATAGGTGTGCCAAACTTGTAGTTTTATACGCAAAAAGACTTGAGGCTGTAATTGGTGCCAAAGGTGCTTCAACAAAGTATTGAGCAAAGGCTGTGAATACTTATGAACATGTGATTTTTTTTTTTACATTTTTTTTTTTTAAATAAATTTGCAAAGATTTCATGTTGTCATTATGAGGTATTGTTTGTACAATTTTGAGGAAAATAATTAATTTAAACCATTTTGGAATAAGGATGTAATACGTGAAAAAAGAGAAGCACTGTGAATACTTTCCATATGCACTGTACTTTCCTATTTACTAATACTGGCAGCATGAGGATTAAAGCATATTACAAATGCCATTAGTGAAAACTGAACCTATTAGAGAGAAAGAATAAATATATAGATAAATACTTGTCAAACGGCCTATAGTAAAAAATATGTCATTTGTTTGACCTTAAATACCAGGGTAATGGCAGCAGTTAGCTGCCATAACCCCAGTCTTTTTTTTTTAGTATAAGCCATTCTCTTTAAGATAAAAGTGACTCCACGGGCGGATTTGCCGTAAGATCACTTTTAGAAGTGGAAGAAGGGGTGCTACCCTCCGGCCGCTTCCCGGGCCTACCTGACCGTTCGGTGAAGCCAGGGCGTGATCCGGTGCTGGCAGTAGCTAGTTATGGAGAGGAGGGAGGCTAAGATGGCTGCTACTCGTCTCTATGCCCTTGGAGGACTGGAGCGACATCATGACGTCACTTCTGGTTCCTGGGCCATGGTAAATAATTTTTTTTTCTGTTAAACGTTCATGATGCAAACATTGGAGTGAGAGCAATAATAAGACTTCCTCTGTAACTCTAAACAGGTAACCTGTAAGATTTTTAAGTACCCTATTTTGTCGCTCTTGCACAAGTGTGAGCAATTTGAAAGCATTACATGGTAGGTTGTGCAGTATACAGAGGGCGCTCGAAGATAATTAGTAGTAATAAGTGAATATATACATACCAATAACATAAATCAGTAAAAATAAACTAGTTAAAGTTTATACATGTAATAGATAAATTGATTGACTTAAAGAGGAAGTAAACCCTGATGAGTTTACTTCCTCTTTCATTCCCTGTAAAGGTAAAGCATAATGGACTACTATGCATCGCATAGTAGTCCATAATGTGTCACTTACCTGACATAGGAGCCAGCGAAGTCACCGCTGTCCCCTGTAGTCCGCCGCATCCATCTTCTCGTGGGTCTCGCTGCTCCACCTCTGTCATTCGGCGAAGCCGCGATGACGTCACTCCCGCGTATGCGCACGGGAGCCGCCACTCGCAGCATATCGCCGTTGACAGCGGCGTGCCGCTGTCTAAGGCGCATGCACCGTAGACAGCGGTGCCTGTCTTTCGGCAAATATCTCCTAAACCGTGTAGGTTTAGGAGATATTTCTTGAACCTACAGGTAAGCCTTAATCTAGGCTTACCTGTAGGTCAAAGTGTGTTGTAAGGGTTTACAACCACTTTAATTGATCTAATGGCATAGTGGCCAACCGTGATTAGATAAGAGTGAATAGTCCCAAACAACAGTTCATAATCTGTAATAAATTCTTCTGTGTAGATAGTCTTCCAAAGAAGTAGTGAGTAATCCTTCACCAGACACTATAGCAACATCTAACGCGTTCTAGATAAATAATCTTACCAGGATGATTTGACCTCTTTAGTTAAAAAGAAAGTAAATAAAACGCTTTGGCAGGATAATGTCTGCACACATAGGTATAACATGGAGATGTATGGAATCCTTCCTCCTCAGAGTTTATGCATGGGATACAGTATATGAAAGAAATAATAGAAGCCCATAGCATAATCCTATTTATTAAAAGATAATATAAAAAAGCAAAAGCTGAGTGGCTGCTTACATGTGGATGTGCCTTTACCCGGCACTGGGGCTACTGGCTTGTTTCTGCTAGATGGCTGTGTATCCCCTTGCTTCCACCTCCGTGGTTGGTGTGTGTTCCACCAAGCTGACCGGAAACAACCAGAGGGACCGGATGTGACGTAGAATAGCGTGACCAGGTACCGCCTCGACCAAGGTTTTGTGATTACGTCTTCAGGAAAATACGTCATTTTAAATTTACATTTATGAATTAAATTTTTTTTTGCTATTCTCTTCAGTTTGTAGTATACATTGATACCCACTATTCCAAAGCTGATAACAACCTTGTCTAGTTTATCATTCAAGATGGCAGAATGACATGCTGTTGCTATAAACCTACCTCATCCCTTTTTTGTGTTCTTGTCTATATTTTGTGCGCTCCCCCTTACCCCACCATGCATTGATAGACATGTGCGATTAGTTTGGTACACATTTTTCCGTAAATTCGTACATTCGGGAGGATGCGAAATACGAATTGCTATGCTTCCGAGTTTTGTACAAGTTACGAAATTTAGTTTACGAATTTCGCATCCAAATTCCGTTTCCATCTCCAGACACAACATTCTAAAATTCGAATAGTTTTACACAATACAGCAACATTCACAAGTCCAAGTACGACAGCTAACTTTAGAGGCGTGCAGCGCTGGCCCCATGGTGTTACTTCATGTTACAACATCCACACATTTCACCCTGCTGTCAGACATCCTTTGTAAGTTCACTTCCTCAGACAATGAACAGTCTCTTGCTTGTTTTTGTTGTTTTTAGTAGGGGATTGAACTTGGTTTTGGAAAAGGGACATGGGATGCCCATTGGATGAATAGTTCTTAGCAGAATAAAAGTAGTTGCATGTATACTTCTTATGCCGCATACACACGATCGGACTATCCGGCGGACTTAGTCCGGCGGACAAACCGCCGAACTTTGAAGCGGAGGTCCGCTGGACTTTCCGAATGAGAGGACCTGCCCACACACGGCCGGACTTTTCCGGCGGACTAGGTGCGACAGACAAACCGCAGGAGTCCACCGGACTTTTGAAATGAACGGACTTGCCCACACACGGAGGAACATCCATTCATTTTGAACGCGTCTCCAGGTAGACGGGACTAGCGAAGGAAGTCAAGGTCGCCGCCTCCATCGGCGAGATTGACACCTCGCTGGCCCCGTCACCTGGTATGGATTTAAAGGGGAAGCCCTACGCCATAAAAACGATGTGGGGGTCCCCCCCAAAGTCCATATCAGACCCTTATTCGAGCACGCAGCCCGGTCGGTCAGGAAAGGGGTGGGGACGAGCGAGCGCCCCCCTCCTGAGCCGTACCAGGCCGCGTGCCCTCAACATGTGGAGGTGCACCTTGTCCCCATGTTGATGAGGACAAGGGCCTCTTCCCAACAACCCTGGTCGTTGGTTGTCGGGGTCTGCGGAATTTAATAAGGGGGCCCACAGATACCGGCCCCCCAACCTATGTGAATGAGTATTGGGGTACCATGTACCCCTACCCATTCACATCCTCCGTGACATCATAAGGGGCGGGGTCACCATGTGACATCACCCGGTGACCCCGCCCCGAGTCCGGCGGACAATTTTGAGTCAAAACTTCTTTCTAAGTCCGCCGGACTTTTGGAAAGAAAAAGTCCGCCGGAGCCCACACATGGGCGGATTGTCCGGCTGAGTCTGTGTGTACGCGGCATTAGTAGAATAAAAGATGGTTGACTCTAAACTTGACAGTCTCCTCTTCAGCACATCTCCTCCAGCACACTACATTGGATCACTAACTTCACTTCTCCTCCAGCACACTACTTTGGCACACTACTTCACTGTCCAAATTTTGTCTCCTGTCACACCATTAGCACATAACTAGGCCTCACTTTCTTCCCTCAGACACACCAGGCAAACTTTCCATCATCCAGTTCACCCAGCTGACAACTACACCCACAGCAGGCTGACCATAGGTATATGTAGGAGGCCTGCCCCCTGCCAATCCTAGTTGGGGACTGGTCAGGGCTCCCACATGCACCCCATGTCACTTCAGCTCTCTGCCCTGCCCCTTTTCCAGAACCTTCTCCCTGGAAACAGAGAAGGTGCCCAAGAGCTTAAACACATGTCCGTCACCTACTGCTATACTAAACCACTCCCCTAACCTCAGATCAAAACTAATAGGCCTAGCTCACAGCATAGGCCTGCTTAAGTTTACCTGCTCTGGCAGCTTACATAAAACCTACACCTAGCACCTACCTACCTAAGGTAGAGGGTGCTACAGGTGATTTATTTTTCCAAGCAAATATACTTTTGCAAACTGGTACTGACTAGTATTCCAATGTTTTTCTTCTCTCTCAGTATTTCTTTCTCACTCAGCTAATGTGACTTCAACTCTGATAAAGTGGGGCAGTGGTGGGTCAAACAAGGATGCCATGCAGGCGACTGACATCCTCCTGATCAACTGATGATGTCATTGGTCGTTAGGACGCAAATGTCTTCATTGTTCACATTGGCCCTGGTCCGACTTGGTTGACATCTGTGCTACTTCATGCACCGATGTCTATGCAAGTTGCACCTGAAATCGGCAAAAGTAGTGCAGGAATACTTTTTCAAATTGATGCGGCACCGCAAAGATGGTGTTGCACCGATTTGAACCGTTCCATTGCTGACAATAGGGTGTGACCTGCCATGCAATTTGACCTGTCAAATCGCATGACAAATCACACCGGTGTGAACTGGGGCTAAAAGGCACATTGCAAATGAATACAAAATAATGTAATATTTGAATTAGGCATTGTTCCGTGTTTTTACCTGCAATGTTTTAAGTTGATGACAGGGTCTCTTTAAAATAGAACAATCTCTTTTGCCAAAAAACATAGAATCAGATTTTGGTCTGCCTTGGAATATAGTGAAAATAATAGGAATATTTGGATTGGATTCACTGCTCCTATCGTACCATAGGCTGGATCTTTCATAGGACGCATTTATTGTAATTACAATAGACTTGAAATTCAGTGTCAGACATTAAGATTTATGCCAGTTTCACATCTCAGCATGAATATGATTCATATTGTTTACTGAATACTTCCAGTATTATGTAAGAGATGATTCATGTTTCTATACATATCTGTGCTTATTGCACATACCTAAAAGCCAAAATGATTTTGCATTTCTGAGTTAGGAAGAAAGTTTAGTTGACCACAAATTTCCTCTCGTAGAAATATATTGAACAAGACATATGGGTAGAACTTCCTACAATTACGTTATCTTGGTAACTACTATAATTAGAGTAGAAATCCATAACACCCATATGACTATACAGGTATCAATTCCGGCTATCATTATTTAATCAGCTGCTTCTTGCAATCTTGGTTCAGGTGCAAGTCATCCCTCGATATGACCTACCACAGTGAAAAGTAGCCATGTGTTCCAACTAAACTGCATATTGGTTCAGGTGCAAGTCATCCCTCGACATGACCTACCACAATGAAATGTAGCCATGTGTTCCAATTTAACTGTATTTTGGTTCAGGTGTAAGTCATCCCTCAACATGACCTACCACAATGAAAAGTAGCCATGTGTTCCAACTAAACTGTTTTTTGGTTCAGGTGCAAGTCATCCCTCGACATGACCTACCACAATGAAAAGTAGCCATGTGTTCCAACTAAACTGCATATTGGTTCAGATGCAAGTCATCCCCCGACATGAAAAGTAGCCATGTGTTCCAACTTAACTGTATTTTGGTTCAGGTGCAAGTCATCCCTCAACATGACCTACCACAACGAAAAGTAGCCATGTGTTTCAAGTAAACTGCATTTTGGTTCAGGTGCAAGTCATTCATCAACATGAACTACCAGAATGAAAATGTTCTCATGGCTCACACCTTTTTTACTTGAAAAAGCGTTCTATACTACAGCAAGTAGCTTTGAGAAACATCAACATAACTGATGTAATACGAATGAAACAAGAGGTGCAATATCACACTGTATTGAGTGTTTACACAATAGTGCCATCTACTAAACAGAGATAAAGCCAGTACATTAGAAATTGACTTATCTGCTGTAGACAGTCATGAAGGAATACTTAGGGCTCATTAGCCATTAGCTACTTGGGCATCAGTACTATTACAAATGCACGTTACATCACTTGTTAAAGTGTGTCACATTAAGGCAGCCTATTAATGGACTAAAAATCGCTCTTGCATCATTTTCATTAGCACTGCAACACAAGTGGTGCCACCTACAATGATTGGTGCCACCGTGCACAATTACAGCTGTGTGCTACTGTAATGTGCATGCTACTGCTATGGCCTGGTGTGAACAGGCCCTTAGCACCAATTTTTTTCCTCCTGTGTTTGAGCACTTCATGGTAACAGTTGTGGAGGACCATGATGCAAAAAGCTGTCTAGATAATGGAAGAAAAATACATCTACAGCAGTATAGGCTTGTGCACACAAGGTGTAAGGTGTGCCTGTCCCGTGCTGTGCAGATTCCCCCTGCAGCCTTTCTCAGTCCCTTTCTCTGCCACAAAAGTGATACACTGGGAGTCTGTTTAGATCCCTGATATTTCACCAAAGCCTCCCTAAACAAATTGTAAAAAACTGGCCCTTGGGGTACTATTCATCCGACTGATATGAGACACTATTCTGCCCACTGACACCAACAACAGGGCATATTTCCTGCCAACGACATCAACAATGGGGCACTATTTCTCCCACTGACATTAACAATTAAGCATTATTCCTCCCCCAATACCACAAATGGGACACTACTACCACAAAAAATTTATATTACCGCTGGACACAATCCGACCCCTCCTAAAGTCTGAAGAATTGGACCTTTGTGAAGAAAGTTTGGAGACCCCTGACAGAGGTAAATGGTAGCACATGTATAATGAACCTGAAACACACAAGATGGCTGCCTACAATGCACCAAAAGTGTGATTCATTTTTGCAACATTGCCAAATTATTGGATGCAGATGTTGGATGAACAAAGAATATTTTGATGATTGGATCACTTGTAAAATTAATCCAAAGCACCAAATCATGGTAATCGTTAAAGCGGTGTTCCAGCTGAAAAGAATAAAAAATAAAAGTCAGCAGATACAAATACTGTAGCTGCTGACTTTTAAAGAGGAAGTAAACCCTGATGAGTTTACTTCCTCTTTCATTCCCTGCAAATGCAAAGCATAATGGACTACTATGCACCGCTGTCCCCTGTAGTCCGGCACATCCATCTTCTCGGTGGGGTCTCGCTGCTCCGCCACTGTCATTCGGCGAAGCCGCAATGACGTCACTCCCACGCATGCGCACGGGAGCCGACACGTGCGGCATCTTTGTCGTTGACGGTGCCGCGCTCAGTGCGCCTGCGCGCCGCTGTCAACGGTGCATGCGCCGTAGACAGCTGTCGTTGTATTTTAGTAAATATCTCCTAAACCGTGTAGGTTTAGGAGATATTTCTTGGACCTACAGGTAAGCCTTAATCTAGGCTTACCTGTAGGTCAAAGTGTGTTGGAAGGGTTTACAACCATTTTAATAAGGACACTTACCTGTCCAGGGAACCCGAAACGTCTGCCCCCAGAGGCCGATCTGTCAATCAGATTGGGTGCCCGCGCTGCCATTCTATCTAAGCAAAACAGGCAGTGGAGCCTTGCGGCTTCACTGCCCGTTTCCTACTGCGCATGCGCGAGACGCGCTGCGCTTTGTGGATGGACGGCTGTCTTTTGGGACACACACAGGTCCCAGAAGACAGCGCGCCCAATTTCCCAGAAGACCAAGCAAAGGAATGAAGAGAAGGAACACCTCCGCAGAGAAGGAAGTGGCAGATTAGGAAGACTGCCTAGCATCAGGCGTTTTTGGGTAAGTAAAAAAATAATTTTTTCAAAAGTTTTAAAAAAAGATGAAAAGATCGTGTTTATGTAATTTTTTTTAGGGTGAACCTCCGCTTTAATAAAATCATGGTAATAATTGCTCATTGGAGAGGATTCTCACACAGAGTAAATAAGGACAGAGCTTTACCTTGATTGTTTTTATGCTTGAGTAAGTGCCAAATATAATGATTTTAGGTTCGTTTGTGACCTGTACAGCGATTATCTGTCCCTGTACAACACAAAAGCTATAGACTGAATTCTTTTTTTTTGGAGAACATTGTTGGTGTGTTTACTTGGTGTGTTTTACATTTTTACCACACCTATTTTAAACAACAGAATATGATAAACAGAGGCTAAATTAATTGTTAATGTTTTGTAATGGAATGTTTGAATCCAGCCACATGCCAAAGGCCTATGTGATACTGGGTGCAGTTTACCCATTGTTTTACTGTTGTTGTAGGACACATACCCCCTGTGTACATACATAATTAGGTACAGGTAAAAAAAATAATTTGCAGTGACTCAACCAGAAAGGCCCTGAGCAAAGAGAGAATATCATAAGCGTAGGGCCTACATAACAAGATAGAAGGGGGGCAAGTAACAAAAGGATAGATCGTTGAGTAACAAGGTTAGCTGTAGGGGGGTTACCTACAGTACGTGGTGGCCTGGTGGGTAGAAAGGGCTTCATGGGGTGTTCTGCTGGAGACATTGCATTATGTTATAGTCGGAGAGTGGCAGACATAATTGATAATTTTCCATGCATATGCCCCAATATTGCTGATGTTGGTTCATAAGTTTGGAAGTCATAGCAGAAGGTAGGGGGTTGGGGGGTTTTAAAGGAAATAAGTATGGAACTAATGAGAAATGGTCAAGGACTAGGGTTGGGCAAATGGTTTGGCCCCAGCATGAGTTCGGTCTGAACATTGGCTGTTCTCACGCTCACCGAACAGCTGAATTATCAGGGTGTTCGACCGTTTGTTCAGCCCACCGAACAACCACAATGCACTGCGCTGCTGCACAGTGCATTAAAAGCCCTGATTGGGCAAAGCTTTCATTGCTTCAGCCAATCAGAGCACAGAGCATTTTTAGAGTCATAGAAGCATGATGTGACTTATATAAAGTCCTCAAATAAACATTGAAAACCTTAAGGATTCCTCCAATGGAGAACAGACAAACAGGAAAAAGTTCAGTGACCATCTTGTGACTTTATTTAACCACCAATGTACATATACGGCCGGGTGGGAGCCGCCTCCTTCTGACTGGACGTTCCTGAACACTTAACGGAATTTTTTTTACCAAAAACATGTAGCAGAATACATTTTTGGCTTAAATTTATGACAAAATTTGATTTTATTGGATTTCTTTTAAAATAGAAAAAAGAAAATATAGTTTTTTTTCCAAATTTCTGCTTTTTTTGTGCTTATATCGCAAAAAATAAAAAACGGAGTCGTGAATAAATACCACCAAAATAAAGCTCTATTTGTGCTAACAAAATGATAAAAATAAAATTTGGGTACAGTGTAGCATGACCGTGCAATTGTCATTGAAAGTGCGAGAGCGATGAAAGCTGAAAATTGGGCTGGGAAGGAAGGGGGCGAAAGTGTCCTGTATTGTAGTGGTTAACAAAGTGAATCCACCACCACACAGCGTGCACGCTTACCAGCTGCACAAGTTTATACACTCGTGGCTAATACCCAGCCAGGGCCTTTTCCTCCAAAGAATTCAGATGTCTGGTCTGTCTGGTCATATGACGCAGTAAGCCGTTTGGTCAGGAAGGTGGTTAGAGATACAGCTTGTGGACCCATACACGGTACAAGAGGAGATGAGGCAATGTCAACTCAGAAAAAAAGGGCAGGGAAAACGCCATTTGTTTTATTCAATACAAGAACAGACATCTGAAGTCTTTGGAGGAAAAGGCCTCTTCCTCGACAAGTAGGTTTTCTAGATTGACAATTTTATCTACATCCAAGGTCGGTAGTGGGGTATCTGCTATGTGCTGTGTCTGATTGGTTTCTCTAATCATAGTGGAGTTTACAGGTTGTTGGGGAGATATATTATAGAGAGATTGGTAAAAATCATGGAATGTCTTCATGATTAAAGATGGTGAAGTTAGCATCACTCCATTTGGTCCCTGGAGATGTGGGATGTAAGTAGAAGTCTGTTGTGGATGTAAAGTGCGAGCCAATGGCTTATCGCATTTATCGCTAAATTTGTATTGATGTAATACAAGTTAATCTGCAAACGTATGGGCGGAAGATTCATATAGATCACACTCCCCGAGCAGAAGCTAACTCCAGTAATGCTTTGGGCGAATTTGAACACTTATGTTCAGATTCAAGGGCTCTAAGATTTCGGACTGCTAATGCAGTATTTGGGAATGGTTTATTTTTCAGGCGGCAATCCGGTTTGATCAGGGTCCCTCTGAAGACCACTTTCAGAGCCTCCCACTGAATGGGTAGTGGGGTAGGGTCCGAAGCGTGATCGGCAAGGAAGTTAGATATAGTTTCCGTGATATATGTAAACCATTCAGGATCTGCCAACAATGCGTCGTTTAGATGTTAAGTCCATTCTTTAAGTGGGGCCAGGGGGATATTAAATGTAAAAAAAAATAGGTGAATGATCCGACCAAAACATAGTGTTAATATCACTCGTTGGCGACCAATCTAAGCATATTATGATCAACAAAAAAAGTTGTTAATACAGCTATAGGAATGGTGAGCCGAGGAAAAGTACGTGTAGTTTCTAGATTTAGGATGTAGTATCCTGAAGACGCCAATCAAATGATAATCGTACAAGATGCACTTCAACATTTTTAATTTAGAAAACGACACTGAAGATATAGACGTGAAGTATCTAACAGCGGATCCATAGGGAAGTTAAAATCCCCGTCTATGATCAGTTTCCCCTCCATGAAGCCAGACAATATCCTTAAATATCTTATAACAGTTTGAATTTGGTTAATGTTTGTAGCCAAACATTAACAATTGATAAATTGAAGGGAGAATTTATCAAAAACATACCAGCCCTGGGGGTCAACAAATTGATCCATCAAGATGATTGGCATTGTTTTAGGAAACGCGATGAAAAAGCCTTTGGTGCTGTGGACACACTGGTTAAAATATCTTTTGGAACAAGAAGAAGAGGAATCTATTTGGAAATAAGTTTCTTGTAAAATAAGTATGTTTACTATAAGTTTATTCATTTGGTTTAAGAATTAGAACAGTATGTTGGGGGGGGGGGATAAATGCACTGGGTGGGTTCCCCAATATTTTCAACATGCATGGTTGCCTATGAAATCATTTGGGTACACTGGTAAGGAGGAGCTTCGTCAAATTTCAAATCTTAGCCCTTGTACACATGGTCCGACATAATGACAACCAAATCCGTTGGATTTTATCCGACGGATTTTGTCCGATGGATTTTGGCTGAAACTGTTGCATACACATGGTCGGACAAAGTTGTCGGAAAATTCGATCGTTCAGAACGTGATGTTGTAATTTCGTTACGATGGGACTACGTTCAGGCTAGTAGCCAATAGCTGTGGTCTAGGAATTTGATCTGAGCATGCGTGGCACTTTGTCCAATCGGAATTCTCTACACACAATCAGACAAAGTCTGATCAGATCATGTTGTCCGACAGAAACAGTCCGATGGAGCCCACACACGGTCGGATTATCCAACAACGTGGTCCTATCGGACATTGTCCATCGGAATATCCGACCATGTGTACAAGGGCTCCCTCTTCATCACTTCACACACAAAAAAAGGGGGCATGATGGGGAAGAATACTTCACCTATCCAGTGTAGCCAATGCTGATTTGTAATATAGCTGACATTGCTAGACCCAGATGCACTGTACTTGGTTTCTCAATGCCGTCTACATGTGGTTACCTGTGGAACCATTTGGGCACACCGGTACAGGGGAACTTGATCAAGGTTCCAATCTAGAGATAATAAGGGTGGTCTAGCACCAACTTCCTTTTCATCATTACCAAAAAAAACAAAAAACGCGTTATATTTCAGTGCATTGCTGCAAGTTTAATGCCATATATTTCAGTGCATTACTGCCAGTTTAATGCCGTATATTTCAGTGGGTTACGTGCCGTTTAATACAGTACATTTCTGTTAGTGCACGCTTAACACAGTATATTTCAGTACATTACTGCAAGTTTAACGCCATATATTTCATTGCGTTACTTTTTATTTAATGCAGTACATTTCTGTTCATTAGTGCACACTTAACGTGTTATATTTCAGTGCATTACTGCAAGTTTAACGCTGTATATTTCAGTGCATTTATGCAGTATAGGTCAGTGCATTTAATGCCATATATTTCAGTGCGTTACTTGCCATTTAACGCAGTACATTTCTGTGCGTTAGTGCACGCTTAATGCAGTATATTTTAATTTTTTAGTGCACGTTTAACGCAATATATTTTAGTGCGTTACTGCAAGTGTAACGCTGTATTTTTCAGTGTGTCAGTGCACGTTTGACGCAGTATATTGCAGTGCATCATTGCAGTTTCACTGCAGTATATTATAGTGCATAAGTTGAGTGTGTCTGTGTAGTGAGTACTCAAGTTAAAGTGCACTAAATACCACTTTACATTGATTAAAGTGCATCCACATACATATTTCCACATCTTCATTACATTTTGTTAATAAGCACCCCCCCCCCCCCCCCATCATGTCTGGGGGGACAAGGAGAGGCAGATGTTCCCATGGCACTATGAGGGGGCCAGCAGCATATGTGTCCACAGGCAAAGGTGGATGTGGTTAGTCCTCAGGCAGGGCATCATTTCCTCTGTTTAGTGATGTTGCCCGTGCTATCCAGCCACAGCATGCAGAGCAGGAGGTGGACTGGCTTACTAAACCATCCTCATTCTCCTCATCCTCCGTCACCCAAGCAGACTAGTGCGCAGTCCACTGCAGCTGCCAGAGTGACTAAACCTGCCTCCATGTCCACAGCTATTCCTGCCATAGCCCCAGCATCAGGCATAGAGGAGTTGAGTTTTTTTAACACAGCATCAGCCACTTGCTGCTTGACGATGCACAGCCATTACTTGATTCAGATGTTGGTTCTGAGGTTGAGAAAGGCAGGAACATGAGCCTACAGAGAGGGGAGAACACTGGTACACAAACTTGCAATCATGTTCCCCCCAGCTACAGTGTATTGCCAAGTTGTCTCCAGTGGTAATGAGGATGGAGGAGATGATGATGATGAGGTCACTGATGCGAATTGGGTGCCAGATAGAGCAGAGGAGGAAAGTGAGGGTGGGGCACAACCCCAATGTGGCAGCCATCATGTAAGAGTAGAGAGTAGCCACCCTATTCCATCACATTGTGGCGCTGTTATCTCCTGGCCTACTTCCCACATCTCAGCTGTCTGGGCCTTTTTTAGCACATGTGCAGCTGATCACATTGTTGCAATTTGAAAACTTTGTCTCAAGCACATCAAGTGTGGCAAAAACCCCAGCCATTTGGGTACCACATACTTGAAAAGGCATTTAACCTTCCACCACTCAGCCTGTTGGCAAGAGCACCTGAAAGCCATACAAAAGGGGCGCAAAACTGTTCCTCCTCTTTGCTCACCTCAGTCTGCCCCCGCTATACCTCATGACCACTCAGCAGCCTCCACTGACAGGGATGATGGTATAGCGCAGGATGTCCCAGGTCCTTGCAACACATCTGCCAGCAGCACACCACCAGTTGTAGGCTATAGCCAACAAATTTCTCTGCCCCATGCGCTGCAAAAAAAAAAAAAATACGGTCACTGCCACCCACTTACCCAGTGTCTAAATGCAAGCTTGTCAAAGCTGCTGGCTCTACAACCCTTGCCTTTCCGTCTGGTGGATTCTGCCCCTTCTGTGAATTTGCAGAATATGCTGTACCACAATGGCAGGTTCCCAGTCGCTATTTATTTTCAGATAAGTCCATTCCAGCTTTGTACCATCACGTGGAAGGCAATGTTGTGGCATGTTTGGGCAAGGCAGTCAGCAGCAAAGTCCATGTTACTGCTGACACATGGTCCAGGAAGCATGAGCATGGATGATATATTTTGTTCATAGCACACTAGGTAACTCTGCTTGCAACTCAGAAGGATGCAGGACAGGGATCAGTGCGGCAACTTGTTTTTCCGCCACTTCTCCATACAGCTAGTGGTGATGCTGTGAGATTTGTCAGCTCTACCCCCTCCTTCCCCTCCTCCCCCATGTCCTCCTCTGCTGAATTGTCCTATGAACCACAAGTACCCCCTAAGCATTCAAGGGGCTATTCAATAAGTCAGGTTAAAAGATGCTTCAGCTGGTGTGTCTATGGGACAGGAACCACACTGAAGCAGATATTCTTGCAGCTCTGCCGGGGCAGGCCCAGAGGTGGTTCACACCATGCCAGCTGGAGCCAGGAATGGTGGTGTGTGATAATGGGCAAATCTTGTGTCCGCCCTTAGACAGGAAAAGTTGACACATGTGCCATGCCTGGCACATGTCCTCAATTTGGCGGTACAGTTTCCTGAATAGGTACCAGGGATTGGAAGATATGCTAAAGCAGGCCAGAAGAGTCTGTAGCCATTTCAGGCCATCATACACAGCCAGTGCTTGGTTGGCTGAAATTCAGAGAGAATTCCACCTTCCCATAAACTGCCTGATTTGTGACATGCCCACCTGGTGAAAGCGACTTTGGCAATGCTGCAGCAAAGGGCCATCAACGCGTACCCGTGTGAGTTTTGCACAATGACAGGCTCATGCTGGCTCTGCTTTTTTTCCCCATGCCAATGGCTGCTCAGAAAAGATGCATGCAGTGTACTGTCACCATTTGAGGAGGTCACAAGGATGGTGAGCCGTGACAATGCATGCATCAGTGACACAATCCCTGTTGTGTTCCTACTGGAGAAGACTGTGTGGCATTATGGACAGGGCACTCAAGGCAGAGTGTCACGTACCTGACGGGGGAGCCTGACATGCAGTAGGAAGGCCTTGCGTACAACCCCGCTTCAAGGGCCACTGATGTTGCAACAGTGGTCGCAAGAGCCTGGCAGGGTGTATGGGTTCCTGGATCATCTTCTGTGCAGGGAATGTGTCACCAGGGTAGACTAGCAGGTAAACGGCAGGTATAGTCAGTTCAGCTGATGCAGACAGGAAACAGTAACAGTAAACAGGTATGTGCAGAGCTAAGAAGACACTGAATGCATTGTCAACAAGCCGTGTTTGGTAACATACAATCATGCAGATATAAATGATAGGCAAAGAATGATCAGGATGCAGGCAAGGTTCAGCAACAGGATTTCAAGCAGTGGAGAGGTGAATGGAGACAACAAGGCAAGCTGGGCTCAGGATAACAGAGAGCAAGCGTTGTCAGATCAAGCTGGGTCAAATGCAGGAATCAGGATCTCAAGTTTTCACAGGTACAAGCTGCAGATCAGACAGCAAAGTCTCTGTGCAGCTGAGGGGTTTGAATAGGGTGGATTGGCGCTGGTGTGCGCGGCTGGGCATGTGCACATTCATGTGCAGGGTCAAACCCCGACATTGCCCCTTCTTACGGGCAACCTCCGGGTGCCCAATTGGTTTCTCTTCTGTGGGTGGCTGCAGAAGAAGGCATCAATCAAGGCTTTGACATGGATATCTTGTTCAGACTCCCAGGGGCTTTCCTGCAGGGCATAGCCCTTCAACTTTATTAGATATTGTACCCGATTCCTTCTTTTCCTACAGTCCGCAATTGCTTCCACCTCATATTCTTCTTCACCATCAATGGTCCCCGGTTGTGGTGGTCTGGATACTCTGTCTGGAAAGGAATCGGGCACTGCGGGTTTCAAGAGAGAAACATGGAAGACAGGGTGTACTTTTAATGACTCAGTTAGAGACAGTTCATAAGCAACTTCACTTAGTCTTTTTTTGACTGGGAATGGTCCCACAAATTTAGGTGCCAGCTTTTTTGAAGGACACGCCAACCTGAGATTTACAGTAGACAGTCATGCCTGGTCTCCAGGGTGGAGAATCAGTTCTCCCCTTCTCTTCTTGTCAATGGCCTTATTGTTAGCTGCTTGTGCTTTGGTGATTGCTTCCTGTAGAAACGTACTATTGCGGTTAAGGAAATCCACCGTGTTTTGGACAACAGGAACCGTGGCCTCTGAAACAAAGTCCGGTATATAAGAGGGGTGGAAACCATAATTAGCAAAGAAGAGTGACTGACCTGTAGCAGAGTGGCTGGCACAAATTCTGCCAGTGGCAGCAGTGACACCCAGTCATCCTGGACTAAAGTGGTGAAGCAGTGGATGTACTGCTCCAGTGTTTGGTTGGTCCTTTCTATTTGCCCATTGGTCTGGTTGATGGTAGGTGGAGGATAAGGACCTTACAATCTTGAGGACTTTACACAGAGCTTTCCAGAATCGGGAAGTGAACTGTACTCCCCAATTGGAGACTATGTTTGTAGGGACTCCATGAAGCCTCACAATTTCCCTGATGAACATCTGTGCCATATCCATGGCCGAGGGTACATTCTTCAGAAGCAGGAAGTGAGCCATCATGGACAGACGATCTATTACCACGAAGATGGCTGTGCATCCTTCTGATGGTGGGAATTCCACTATAAAGGTTTTGGCGATCATTCCCCGTGGTCTGTCAGGGACTGGAAGCAGTCGGAGTAGACCCCAGGTTAAATTTTTAGTGCTCTTGTTCCGGATGCAGGTTGTACAGGAATTCACATACCTTTTACAGGTTTTTTCCAGGTCTGGATTTCAGGTCTGCATTTCAGGAGATTGAGCGTCTTGTGGACTCAAAAATGAAATGCTATTGGATGATTGTGACACAGACCCAAAATGGTTATGCGTACATTTTCAGGTACAAATACCAACGCTTCATTCCAAAGTAATCCCTCCTGGAACGTCAGCGTGAACTCTGGGGGGCTAAGAAAGTCTGCTGAGGCCTGCTTCATCTGGGTTAGAATGTAATTCTGTAAAAGTAAAAAGTTACCTTCAGGCAAGATGATATCTGGTACAGGTGGTTCTTTGGGGTCATCAAACATGCAGGATATTGCATCGGCTTTCACATTCTTCGAACCAGGTCGGTAGGTAATTTGGAACACGAATCGGGAGAAAAACAGAGTCCAGTGTGTTTGCCGTGGCTTTAAGCGCTTTGCAGTTCTCAAGTAATGTAGATTTTTTTTTGTGGTCCATAAAGACCAATATGGGAGCTCCTTCTAGAAGGTGTCTCTACTCTTCCAGAGCCGCCTTTATGGCCATTAGTTCTCTGTCACTGACATCGTAGTTCTTCTTGGCTGGAGAAAGCCTACTGGAAAAAAAAAGCTACGGGATGCATCAATTCCTCAGGGCTTTGGCTCTGGGAGATAACCTCTCCAATGGTGACTTCGGATGCGTCTACTTCTAGCACATACGGCAGAGACGGATCTGGATGACTAAGGACAGGGGCTGAAGTAAACAGTTGTTTTAGGGTATTGAAAGTGGCTTGTTTTTCAGATGTCCACTGGAAGCGGAGGTTCTGTTTAGTCAGCTGCGTGATGGGGGTCATGATACCGAAAAATCCTCGGATGATCCTCCTGTAGAAGTTGTCAAAACCTATGAAGCACTGTACCCTCTTCTTGTCAGTAGATGCAGGCCAGTCTAGGATGGCAGGAATTTTTTGGGAGTCCATTTTGATCCAGGTGAGATTACTAACCCCAGGAACTGAATGCTGCGCTGTTCGAATTCACACTTCTCACCTTTAGTGTACAGTCCTTGTTGGCAGAGCCAGTGTTCTATCGAATAGTGCCCCGTTGAAAAGTGCCCGCGAATGCGCAGTATGGAAGGCCACTCCAGCTGATTTCCCGATCAGCTGGCGTGACATCACCATAGTGCATGCGCAAATCATAGGAGGCATTTTTCAACGGAAGATACCATTTGATGGGCAGAATTGAAAGCTATGCAAACAGCGGAGGGAAACTGTAGCCTATTTGGCAGACTTGGACCAGCGGACAAAGTCCAGCGAACTTAGGCGTGTTGACTCAAAATTAGCCGCCGGACTGCCGCCTGTGTGCTAGACTTTTGAAATGAACGGACTTGCCCAGACGGAGAAAAGTCTAGCGTTGGCCGGTCTTCTGTCGCTTCCGCAGCCACCTTCTTCTTCTTCTCTTCTCCTCTTCTTCTTCCTTGCAATGTTGACACAACGCTCTCTCTGGCTGCAATGGCAGGGACGCGTTGTGCAGCAACTTATATAGGTACAAGGGGCAGGATCATCGGGTGATGTCACATGGTGACCCCGCCCCTTATGATGTCACACTCCCAGAATCCTCCGAGAGAGCATTGTGTCAACATCGCAAGGAACTTCCGGTTCCGGCGCCACATGAGGAGGAGGTAAGCGGACTCAGCTCCCGCCGCATACCCCCTATTAACCAGCTACAAGGCAGCTATTCGCCTCGGGGATCCCTCCTGCTGTCAGGGGAAGGTATAGAGCCCTTGATGGACCGTTTTGTGGAGCGGTCCGGGAACCGATCGCTGACCGCCGCGATGTCCGCGACGGCAGATGCGGCCGAATCCTCGGCCAATATGGCGCCGGCGCACAGCCTCGCTGAGCCATCACTTACAGCTCCTCTGATCCCAGGCATAGAAGCGCTGCCTTCGGCAGACATAGCCCAGGCTGTGGTAGCCTTACTGACACCTACGCTGACAGCCTCTATAGACTCTGCAGGCCCAGGCACAGCGCCTTACACAGGCTGAGGAGCGGATCTCCCTCATGGAGGATGACACCACTGCTCAGGCCGCTGCTCTGGCTCGCCTCACACGTACTACCAGTGACTTGTGGATTAAATTAGATGATTTTGAGAATAGGGCGAGAAGGAATAACCTGAGAATAGTAGGATTGCCTGAATCAGTTTCTGCGGGACAGCTTATGGACCTTTGTATGGTTACTATTCCTGCTCGACTGGGCCTCTCTACCCCATGTGTGGTGGAACGCGCACACCGCCTAGGACAACTCTCGGAACAGCGCAACAAACCTAGAGCGGTCATAGCTAGATACTTGAACTATGCCGACAAGCATGCTATCCTGCAGAAGTTCCGCTCCCAACGCACCCTTACGGTTGATGGCGTTAATTTACTCCTGTTTGCTGATTACTCTGCAGAAGTCATGCGACTGCGAAAAGAATTTTCACCAATTTGTGCCTCCCTCTTTAAGAACCATGTCAAATTCACTTTGGCTTATCCGGCGATTTTGCACGTTACTCTTCCCAATGGCACTCGCCGCACCTTCAACTCACCCTCTGAAGCGGAACGATTCACCAACTACCCCGCAGACATGGATACCACACATGACCCCTCGATGCTGAGTCCCTCTGCTGATCTGGCTGCCACCCCCCAGGCCCCTACTGGTAATCAGCAGAGCCCCTCCAAACCACCATACAAGCGCAGCCGCTCCACCACCCAGCGCCCGCGCTCTGAGCTCCGCTGAACTTGTCCTTTGCTCCCTCCCGGTTCCCCGCCTGGATATTGGTAACGTTAAAAAGTGTTTCCACTTCTTGGTACTCTCAACCACTACTCTTGCTGTGAGGTCAGCAATGGGATACTTGCCTAAGAGATGGTGCTTGCACACTGTTATTTTGTTTTATACTTCATGTTCCTCTTATGTTTGTTTATAACTGGGGCTATTATACCTATACTTGAAAATGTCCATGTTATGTTGTTTTAGTTTGGGGTATTAGCCCGCCTATTTCACCTGCACGATTGGTTTTCCCATTTTTCTCATGCAGATATCATGCTGCCCATCTAAAACATTGGGGTTTTCCCCCCTTCCCCTGCCCCCCAGTCCTCCCACACCTCCCTGTCAGAGATACTGATTTGTACTCTCTCCCTTCCCTTACCCTCCCCCCCCACCCTCACCCCCCCCCGAGGGGTATTTCCGGCCTCTCCCAGGGGGCTAATGCACCCGCTGGGAGCCGTGTGCCTTAGATGCAACCCGTGTGGAAAAAGGTGAAGTGGGCTACGGCTACTCTGTGGTGGATACACCTAATGTGTTCTGATGCACTTCGTACTCTCTGGCTCTGTCCCCTTTTCTTTTCCTTTCTCTTTCCCGCTAATGCTTTCCTTTTTTCTTTCCCTTCCACCTGTACCTGGTTACCCTTGGGGGTCTCCTCATATATGCGCACTCCCTGGAATATTTCCGTCTATCTCACTGTTGACTTAATGCCTCTTTTGCCAGCTATTACCACCCCTGATGAACCCTATGGCTGATGCCTCCAAAGACCGATTTACTGTAGTATCATGGAATGTTAAGGGCCTTCGATCACCTTCCAAACGCATGAAAATCCTCCGTCATCTGAAGCGGTTGAAAGCCGATGTGGCGCTCCTACAAGAGACCCACCTGGCTGACGGAGATCTTTCACGCCTTCGCAAACTCTGGGTTGGCGAAGTTCTGGGTTCCCCGGCTGTGGGTCGCAAGGCGGGGGTGGTTATTCTGCTCCATAAACGACTGCAGTATACCACTCGTGACGTCCGTATAGACTCGTGTGGTCGTATGATCACCTTGCACCTGACCCTAGCCTCTAAAGACATTGCTATAACTAACGTGTATGCGCCCAACGCCCCCGACTTGATGTTTTTCAGGGAGCTGGGAGCCTGGATCTCCCAAGCGTCTGAAGCACTCCACCTGGTAGGTGGAGACTTTAACTCGGTCATGTGTCCCTCTGAGGATAGGACTTGCAGTAACTCCCGTAGCCCTACACCTTCAGCCCAAACTGACAGTGACACCACCCCCCTTGCCCGTACGTTTACATCACAAAATTTCACTGATATATGGAGATTGTCCCATCCTACGGATTGTGAATTCACTTTTTATTCACCCCCCCACAAGTCGTTTTCATGTCTTGACTATGTCTTTGCATCCCCTGCTCTCCTGCCGATGGTGAGCGATCCTGACATCAAAGACATGGCCATCTCAGATCATTGCCCTGTGACGGTTAGCCTGTTAAATGTGAAACCTTCCTCTTCCTCGCCCATATGGCGCTTCCCCTCCTATCTGGCCAATAACAAGGACTTCAAACAAATGCTACTCACTAGTTGGACCGAATATACAGAAACGAATGGTGAACATATCGCCACTCCGAATCTCTTCTGGGAGGCGGGCAAAGCCTTCCTCCGAGGCAGGATTATAGCTTATGTGACACAATACAAGAGACACTCAAAGCAACACTATATACAAGCTAGCGATAAACTTCGCTCCATGCATCTTGAGCTCCTACGTAATCGCACGCAGGCTAATGTCAGGGCCTGGCAGTTAGCCAAACAGGACTTTGACCTCTGGGCGGAAAGGCAGGAGCAGATTGCCTCCTCCTTTTTGTCCATGCGCCTTCACAAACATGGCAATAAAGCGGGTAAGCTTTTATCCCGGCTATGTGCGGGCTTTAAAAGGCCCGCCCATATCCATGCCCTGAAGCACCCCGACGGATCCATTGCTACCTCCTCTACGATGATAAGCCAACTACTGACTGACTACTACTCCTCCCTATATGCGGAGGACCCTATTGACCATTCAGTCGCTGACCAATTACTCTCGGGGTTGAGATTGCCACAGTTGACCGGACCGCAATTAGACGCCATAAATGCCCCTATTACCCTGGACAAAATTCGGTCTACAATAAAATTGATGTCCCCTTCTAAAGCACCGGGCCCCGATGGCTATTCAGCCGAATTTTATAAACTTACCCGAGACTTTATACCTGCCACTCTTTCCAAAGTGTTTACAGCCCTATGGGACGGTGGTTCCTACCCCCTTACGGGTTCTCAGGCTTACATTAAGTTAATTCCCAAACCGGGCAAGGATCCCTTATGCCCAGGTTCGTATAGGGTCATTTCCCTTATAAATGTTGATGTTAAAATACTGTCCAAAATTATAGCTTCACGCCTAGCTACCATTCTCCCTACCCTCCTGCACCAGGCCCAATCAGGATTCACGACTGGCAGATCAGCGACTTTAAATATCCGCAAGGTACTTCTGGCACTGGAAAGAGCGAAACTATGCCCAGAACAGGACTTAGCCATCATTTCCATTGACGCCGAAAAGGCTTTTGATAACATTAACTTTGCCTGGCTATTTAAGGTACTGCAAGCCTTTGGCTTTTCGGGTCCGGTTACGCACTTCCTCTGCCAAATGTACAATGCCCCGACTGCCAGATTAGTTACTCCAGACTTTGTTTCGCCCACCATCTCTCTCACCAAAGGGACAAGACAAGGGTGTCCCTTATCCCCTCTATTGTTTAATCTAGCGATTGAACCCTTAACTAGACTTCTAAACTCCCCGGACGGTGTCAGCGGAATTGCGTTTGGGGACCAGAACCTTCAATCTGCGCTTTTTGCGGACGACATTTTACTTTTTTCGTCTAATCCCCCGGCTGATTTTGCTAAACTCCGCGACCTGTTCGCAGCGTATCGCCTTTGCTCGGGATTTAGAATCAATTTTGGTAAAAGTGAAATCCTCGCCTTAAATTTGCGAAAAGCCATCTCCTGGCAATCATCCTCACCCTTTGCAATGGCACGACACCACATCACCTACCTGGGAGTGCGCATAGGTCGAGAGCCCTCTTCCCTTTATACCCTCAATTACCCACCCTTGATCTCTAGGATTGTGCAGGAGCTGGAGGCTTGGGCAGGCCTGCCGTTATCACTTTTTGGAAGATGTAATCTCTTCAAGATGGTCTCCTTTGCGAGGCTACTCTATCCGATGCAGACCATCCCACTCCTCCTTAAACACTCTGATGTGCAGAAAATACACAAAGCTTTGTCCGCTTTTCTCTGGGCCAATAAGAAGCCACGCATTGCCCTTCAAAAATGGTGTCTTCCGAAGCCTGACGGGGGTGCAGGCCTGCCCAATCTCCGTTTCTATAATCTCTCGTGCCTCCTAAGACAGGGCCTTGACTGGATAGCGGGCAAATCAAGATACTCCAATCACCACCTTGAGAAGGCGTTGGTACATCCTTACACGCTCTCTGCGATCCTTCCTTCCAACGTTCACGCTTTACCACCTCATCTTAAATGTAACATCCTTATTCGGGACAGTGTGGTGGCTTGGAGGGAAGTTCGGAGGCTCCTGGGATTACCCACTAATATTTCCGCTCATCTACCTATTCAAGGCAACCCCATGTTTCCGCCCTCTACCATCCATTCAGCTTTTGCCCACTGGGAGCAACGGGGTCTACTCAACGTGGCATCCTTATATGAGCAGGGGCGAGGAACACTCAAATCCTTCCAAACATTGTCTCAGGAATTCTCACTGCCTTCTCACCATGCGTTTTATCACCATCAACTGCTGAGCTACCTGAAGTCAATTGGAGGAGTACGTCCGGACTGCCTCCGCAAATCGCATTTGGAGACTGTGCTTCGACAGGATGATTATTCCATCTCCACCCTATACTCTCACCTAATCAACTACCAGGCGGAAAAGTACCACGTTGCCCCCTTCAAACAATGGGCCTCTATATTTAATGATATGAACCTACCGGAAAGGATACTGAAAGGATACAGACTTGTTTACAAACTGGTCATCTCGGAGAAGTGGAGAGAAACTCAATTTAAGATCACTCATAGAGCCTATTACCCATTCCGTAATAACACCGCAGATCCCTCGCAAGCCAAATGTCCCTGGTGCTCTCTGGATCGCCCCCACCCTACTACACCGTTTCTGGGATTGCTCCTTCATATCAGCCTTTTGGAACTCAGTCTTGGACTATATCCAACTCGTCACCGGGACACATGTACCTAAGGACCCGCTGATCTGCCTGTTTAGCTGCGACCCTCCACACCTGTCACTAACCTCTCTGAGTCCAGTTACCCTTTCCCATTGGTCTCACCTATGCCTGCTGGCTCGCAGGACTATTATGAATTACTGGATTTCCACAACTCCACCGAGTCTAACAGGTGTTCAACATACCCTCCTCTCGCTGTTCCACATAGAGCGACTTGATGTTATATCATCCCACTTTGTTTCCACTCCTCGCTTCTTTGCAAGATGGAGGGCTTATATCGAACAATCCTTTAATTCGGAGGAAATGAATACTATTATTTCCCCCTTTCGCTATACAAGCTGGTACCTCCAACGGGACATTGGCAATGCATTGGGGAAACTCAAGCTGACATCACCCCCCGCCAACTCTTCTCCTTCACAGGACCCCGCTCTCTTATTGGATCAACTACCACAGGACACGCTTGACCCTATCGCTTCTGCACTGGAGGACATGCAACCCTCTACTCACCCTTCTGCATCTCCATGACCCTTCCTGGACTCGGATTTCTGGTTGTACCAAACATTAGTGTTCTTTTACTGTCTTACATGTAGGGGTCTTATGTATGTATGATGATACTGTTTCTCATCTCCATGTTTTTTCTTTCTTGTTACCATACTGCAATCGGATTGTGAAGTGATCCTCACCTCCCAGGGTACCATTCCCTATCTCCTTTCCCCCCCCCCCCCCCACCTGCCTTCCCCCCCCCTCCTTTATCTTTTCTTTCTTTTCTCTTCTCTTCTTCCCCTCCTTCTCATTTTCCTTTCTCATTTTCCTCTTTCTTGAAAGATTAAACTGCTTGATATTGTGGCCCTTTGGGTCGATGGGGTGTAATACTCCTTCTCTTCTATGTTGTTTTACATTCTCTCGCATATATATCTTTTGAGAGATACTGTCTTACTGTTCGACTGCTGTGTATTGTTTAAATTTTTCTTTTATGCTTAATAAAAATATATTTTAAAAAAAAAAAAAACATTGCAAGGAAGAAGAAGAGAAGAAGACAAGAAGAGAAGAAGAAGGCACCGGCAACGGCATCAGAAGACTGGGCCAACGCTAGTAAAAGAGCTATAAGAAGATAACGGAGGCCTGGCAAGAAGAACCGAAGAGCGGGACAAGACCCCGAAGTCGGAAGAAGACCCCCAGGACAGCGGCGGCGATGATGAAGAAAGCCGGGCTCCTCCGCTAATAATAGAGCTAGCAAAAGAGCAGAAAATAGCGGAGGAGTCCGGGGAGAAGACCCCCCCCCCCCCCCCCAAGACAGAAGAAAAGACTACCAGAGCTGTCTAATTAATTATTTAAAAAAACTTGTGTTGTGTTTTTTTAATTTTTTTCACCAGATGACATAGTGTGGGGGGCCGGTATCTGGGGGCCCCCTGGATTCCAAAAAGCCTCCTGCCCGCAGACCCCGACAACCAACGGCCAGGGTTGTCAGGAAGAGGCCCTTGTCCTCATCAACATGGGGACAAGCACCCCCCCATGTTGAGGGAACGCGGCCTGGGGCACTCGCTTGTCCCCACCCCATTTCCTGACTGGCCGGGCTGCGTGCTCGGATAAGGGTCTGCTATGGACTTTGGAGGGGACCCCCACACCGTTTTTTCAGCATAGGGCTTCCTCTTTAAATCCATACCAGGTGACGGGCGATGGAGTCGGCGACATTGACTTCCTTCTCTAGTCCTGGCTACCTGGAGCCACATTCAAAATGAAGGGACTTTACTCCGTGTGTGGGCAAGTCCGTTCATTTCAAAAGTCCGGCGGACTCCCGCCATTGTTCGCCGGACCTATTCCGCCGCCAAAGTCCAGTCTCGTGTGGGCAGGTCCGCTCGCTCGGAAAGTCTGGCGGACCTCCGCTGCAAAGTCTGGCGGGTTGTCTGCTGGACTAAGTCCGCCGGATAGTCCAATTGTGTGTACGCAGCATAATGCCCCGTACACACGAGAGGGATTAAGTCTGACAGACCTCCAAAGGAGTTCCGCCGGAGTTCCGACGGAGTTCTGGCGGACTTTTCGACCGAACGGACTTGACCACACACCATCACACCAAACTCCGACGGAGTCGAACGTGATGACGTACGACTGGATTCGACGTAGGAAGTTCCTAGACAGTAGCCAATAGCTGCCCTAGCGTCGGTTTTAGTCCGTCGGAGTAGCACACACACGAGCGGATTTTTCAAAGGGGACCGGGTCCGGCGGAGTTCCGTCGGGAAAATTTAAAGCATGCTTCATTTCTAAAGTCCGTCAGACTTTAGCTTCGCTAAAGTCCGTTGCAGCCCACACACGATCGGATAGTCCGCCGGACTCAGTCCGTCGGAGTTTGGATGTCGAAAAGTCCGCTCGTGTGTACGGGGCATAACAGTTGAATGTGAAATATTTAGTAGCAAGGAAATTTCATGAATGGACTTATTGCACAGGTGGCAACCTATCATGGTACAGCGCTTGAATTCACTGAGCTCCTGAGAGCGACCCATTGTTTCACAAATATTTGTAGAAGTAGTCTGCATGCCTAAGTGTTTGATTTTATACACCTGTGGCCATGGAGGTGATTAGAACACCTGAATCCTTTGATTTGGAGGGGTGGTGTGTGTGTGTGTGTGTGTGTGTGTGTGTGTGTGTGTGTGTGTGTGTGTGTGTGTGTGTGTGTGTGTGTGTGTGTGTGTGTGTGTGTGTGTGTGTGTGTGTGTGTGTGTGTGCGCGTGCGTGCGTGTGTGTGTATACGGTATCTCACAAAAGTGAGTACACCCCTCACATTTTTGTTAATATTTTATTTTTTTCATGTCTCAGGTGTGAATGGGGAGCATGTGTGTTAATTTTTTTTTTTTTTTTTTTTTTATTTCACAAAAGTTTTATTAGAGAATTGCAGGAAATTACAATCGACAATATATCGCACAGTAATGGTAGCATAGTAATACATTGTTACAGGTGGTTACAGAGGTATAGAAACAGTAACTTGAACTGTCAAGATATAAGTGAAAATCATCTGTAGACCTTAATATCTATTCTGCGGTTAATTTTACATTGGATAAGATAGAAATCTTAGGCAAATAAAAATAATAAGTCAGAATCACTCGTGTAAAGGAGGGGGAAGAGAGAGAGAGAGAGAGAAAAAAGAGAAAAAAAATAAAAATAAAAATAAATAAATAAATAAAATAAAATAAAAAAATAAAAAAAAGAGGGGGGGGGGGGAGGGAAAAGCAAGGAAGGGGTTAAGGAGTTAGTTTGATATAGATGCAGAAGAAAGGAGAAGGCAAGGAGAGTTCCCAAGCAGCGGGCCCGCGCTGTTAGGACCTCAAAAAAGTAGCATATATGATGAAGGTTCAACAGCAATCATTACTAAATGAAAGACTTATATCCCTGTGTATCTTTGAATGCAAGCCATTTCGACCAGGTTGAAGTAAAATTTAACATTCTTTCTTGTGAAATACTTATAAGTTCCTCAATGTTTTCAATAAAATTAATCCTTCTGAACCATTCTTTTTTCGTAGGGAGTGAGGATGATCTCCAATGGCAAGGGATACAATGTCTCGCTGCGTTTGTCATGATCATGGTTAGGGATTTCAAATATTTTTTTGGAGGGATTTTGTTGTGATGCAGCAGGAAGTGGGCTGGGTTGAGATCTAAGGTTTCTGATGTTATTGATATGATGGTTTCATGAACCATTTTCCAGAATGGTTGAATAAGTGGACATGACCACCAGATATGAAATAGCGAGCCCTCCTCCCCATTGCATCTCCAGCATTTGTTGGAAATCTGGGGGTAGAATTTATGAAGGGTACTAGGTGTTCTATACCATCTCGTTAAAATCTTAAATCCACACTCCTGTGTGGCAACGTTTAGTGAGCCTTTATGAGCGTAAGTGAAAATATTTTCCCAGTTTTCATTGGAGAGGGAAAGGTTGAGGTCGTTTTCCCATGCTAGACAAGATGGATAGGAGAATTCTAAACCCTCTTTAAATAGTGAGTTGTAGAGACATGAGATAATATGTCTCTGAGGGGATGTGTCTGAACATAAGATCTCGAGGGTCGTGGGAGATTTCGATCTAAGGGTTGCCAGTGCTGTTTTGGAGATATAGTGACGAATTTGACGATATGTCCAGGGGGAAATCAGTCCAGGGTCGTTGTCTTTATTGATTTCCTCGAGGGATAAAAATATCCCCCTGTGAAAAAAGTGTTTAATTAGCACCGTTTCGTGGGGCCAGTTGTCCAGGAAAGAGTTTGGGGTGTTTCCTGGGGGGAAATCAGGATTATTCCGAAGAGGCGTTAAGGGTAAATTTGGTTTTATCGCTCTCGCTCTCTCATACTGGTCACTGGAAGTTCAACATGGCACCTCATGGCAAAGAACTCTGAGGATCTAAAAAAAAGAATTGTTGCTCTACATAAAGATGGCATGTGCTCTAAGAAGATTGCCAAGACCCTGAAACTGAGTGGCACGGTGGCCAAGACCATACAGTGGTTTAACAGGACAGGTTCCACTCAGAACAGGCCTCTCCATGGTCGACCAAAGAAGTTGAGTGCACGTGCTGAGCATCATATCCAGAGGTTGTCTTCGGGAAATAGACGTATGAGTGCTGCCAGCATTGCTGCAGAGGTTAAAGGGGTGGGGTGGTCAGCCTGTCAGTGCTCAGACTATCAGACTGCATCAAATTGGTCTGCATGGCTGCTGTCCCAGAAGGAAGCCTCTTCTAAAGATGATGAACAAGAAAGCCTGCAAACAGTTTGCTGAAGACAAGCAGACTAAGGATATGAATTACAGGAACCATGTCCTATGATCTGATGAGACCAAGATAAACCTATTTGGTCCAAGTGGTTTCAAGTGTGTGGGGGCAACCAGGTGAGGAGTACAAAGACAACTGTGTCTTGCCCACAGTCAAGCATAGTGGTGGGAGTGTCATGGTCTGGGGCTGCATGAGTGTTACCGACACTAGAGAGCTTCAGTTCATTGAGGGAACCATGAATGCCAACATGTACTGTGACATACTGAACCAGAGCATGATCCCCTCCCTTTGGAGACTGGACCACAGGGCAGTATTCCAACATGATAGGGACCCCATACACGCCTCCAAGATGACCACTGCCTTGCTAAAGAAGCTATGGGTAAAGGTGATGGACTGGCCAAGCATGTCTCCAGACCTAAACTCTACTGAGCATCTGTGGGGCATCCTCAAACGGAAGGTGGAGGAGTGCAAGGTCTCTAACATCCACCAGCTGCGTGATGTCATCATGGAGGAGTGGAAGAGGACTCCAGTCGCAACCTGTGAAGCTCTGGTGAACTCCATGCCCAAGAGGGTTAAGGCAGTGCTGGAAAATAATGGCATTGGTGGCCACACAAAATATTGACACTTTAGGCCCAATTTGGACATCTTAGGGGTGTACTCACTTTTGCTGCAAGCGGTTTAGACATTAATGGCTGCGTGTTGAGTTATTTTGAGGGGACAATACATTTACACTGTTATACAAGCTGTACACTCACTACTTTACATTGTAGCAAAGTGATGAAGGCGTCATTCTTCTTTTGGACAAACAAGTGCATGTTGCTGAATTCATTTTCTTACTGGTTTAAAAAAGGAGAGGTATTAAGTATTAAGTATAGATCATAAGAATGTGGATACCATGGATGTAGTGTGTTAGCTATGTAATAATGATTAAGTCTGCTAAGTAACTAGGTGTCCTGTAATTTCAGGTTCATGAAGACTATATAGCACTGGAATGTAGGACTTGCCTTACTTTAGAACTAGCCAGTGACATAGCTCTTGGGTGTTGTAGACCTTATCAACATAGAGACATTCCTGGCAGCAGTTTCGGGGATGGTAGAGGAGATCCCTGGGGCTTGGGCGAAGGTTAGGAATCAACAAGCTAGTGGCAAAACCAATAGCTGAATACGGAACCTGCCCTGATTTAGCATGGGTGTGCCAAGTGTACTGTTGTGTGAAGAACAAACTACAGTGATATCATAGTGTCAGGAATCAGATCCAACTAATTATTTGAGTATACATAATGTCAAATCTGCAAGCTTTCATAGTTCTTTGAGTAAATCATTAAAACTTAACTTGGGGCTATCATCTAATACACAGATAACATACATATATATGTGAGCTGTTCTACCTGCTATAGGATTTGCCTCTCTGTTTAACAGTTCTGAGATTTTGCACAGCACATATCAGTCTGGCAGGGAAACTGTCCTAATCTTTCCCTCTGCTACAGTTTCACTTTCACTTGCACATCTCCTTACTATCCATGCCTTGTGACTGGACAGTGAAAGGAGAGCCAGCACATCTATTGGCTCATCTCTCTGTCACTTTGCTATCTCCTCCATTCCGCATGCTCTACAATAGAAAGTACAATACAGTACAAAAAACTACAAGAGGCTGATGCAAAGTCAAATTCAGGTACTTACACAGCTTGTTTGCATTAGAAAAATAAATGTCAGAACGGCCGCTCTCACGAGCCTGCAGGGGCAGTCAGCTCATCGGTAAACGTGGCCACTCCGTGTTCTTAGGACACAGCGTGACCCTGATCTCTGTAAAGGGCCAATGGCTCTTTAACCATGTGATCGTCTGTGTCCAATCACAGCCGCTCACATGTAAATGCGGAAATTACGTTTTTTCGGCTCTCGAGCCGATCAGCGGGACAGGGGACACCAGGACTCATTAGTGCCCTGATTACAATAAAGACCCAGCGGTGCCACCAATCGGTGCATAACAGTGACACCAATCAGTGCTCATTAGTGATGCCAGTCAGTGCTACCTTTCAGTGCCCATCAGTACCTGCCTATCAGTGCTGCTCATCAGTGCCTCCCCTCAGTGGTGCCCACCAATGGCAACTATCAGTGCCCGTCAGTGCGGCATATTAATGCCTCCTCATCAGTGCCACCTAATCAGTGTCCATAAGTGCCGCCTTATCAATGCCCATAAGTGCCACATTATTAGTGCATGTCAGTGCAGCCTCATTAGTGCACATCAGTGAAGGAGAAAAATTACTTTACAAAATTCACTATAAGAAACTTTTTGTTTTCTTCAAAATTTTCGGTTTTTTTTTTGTAAAAAAATTCAAAAACCCAGCAGTGATTAAATGCCACCAAAAGAAAGCTTTATTTGTGTGAAGAAAATTATTAAATTGTAATTTGGATGTAGTGTTGCATGATTTCGCAATTGTCATTCAAAGTGCGACAATGCAGGAAAGGGGGTGAAAGTGCCCTATATTGAAGTAGTTGATGTGTGCCTTTTTATATATGCTTTAACAAGCTAGTGATGGGGTACAGAAAAAAGAGAGTACCGTAGTTGATAAAGTGTTGGTTGTTGTCTTCTTACATGTCAAGAATTGGGAATTCTAAGGATATTGGGGCAGTTGCTGAGGCTGCTCCCTTGATATCCACACCCAAAAATGTTTGTTGAGGGGACTATTGCGGTACTAAATAAATCATAAAAGACTTTGTTATAAAAAAATTACAAGTAATTTAATAAGGACAAAAAAAATTGAAATCCATCAAAACTTTCATATTGCTAAAATCATATACACCACAATTTAATAAACTACCGACGGGTAACCCCGTAAGGTTTCTATTGAAGAGGGGTACAGAAACGTTTCCTCTTCTTGCATGGACAAAGAGAAAGGGGTACTAGAAGTACAGGTAAGGGGAAGGGTTATGAGGGAGATACCCTTAGTGCCAAACAAATTGACAGGACAGAGATGAGGAAGGTTGGCAATGGAACAACTCTACAGGGATCTAGTCTGCCATAGGGCAAAATGGCATAGTGATAGGGCTGTAAAATGAGTTGCCAGGGAAGGAGATAGATAGATGAAAGGGTGGTTGGTGGGACATCATATTCAGGGTAATGGGAGTACAGGTGAGGAAAAGAGCTATGAGGGTCACACTGTTAGTACTCTATAAGTTGAGAGTTGACAGGGCAGTAATGGAGGGGGAGCATAGTAAAGTCACAACTGCAGGGATTGTGATCTGCCAAGATGACAGACAGAGATTGGAGAATTGGGCTGGGCAGTCATGGAGGGAGATGGAGGGGAAGTTGGGAAAGGTTGTAGTACAACACTTAATAATGGGGAGAGTCATCAATCCCACAGATGAGGGACTATGGAGTTATGCCTAATGAATGTTAGTTATATTGTTTGTTATTCAGATTGTTTTTTTTTTCTTTGCTCCATTGATGGTGTTTTTCCAAATGGGTAACTGCAGGTTTGGTGGTGTGGGGGTAGAGTGTTTGATTTGTTATTTCCCCCCCAAAAAAAAAGAACTTATATTTTGACAAGTTATCATTAGCTCTTCTGATGCTTGTGCACCAGGGTCTAATTTAAAAAGAATAATGGGATCTATACGGCCTCTGGAATTGTAACCACCAGTGGGGAGCATACCTTTCCCTAATGTGTTGACTGAACCCCTTCAGATATTTATTATAAGACGTTGATTAAGAAAAATTACCAATTACACAGCCATGTTTTTGATAAGCTATTGCCTTTTTCCTATGAAGTCTATACCCCTTCTGTTAGAGACACCTTTTCCTAACTGTCAGTATTGCAACTGACTAAACCCAAATTCAATCTTTTTTCCACTCTGATAGCAGAACCTTTATCTTCTGAGAGTTGCCATTTTTATATCAGGCTTGCTGTCACAACGCCACCCAGCCCCTCAGGGATGGCCCTGCATAGATTAATCTGCAGAGCTCTTGCCCTTAACCATGTAGCTTAGGGAGACCTGAAGCACTTGATCAACAACCACCAGCCCCTACCCCCAATAAAATTCCTCTGGCCCTGAACAAAATAATATGCAGAACCATTTCCCCTATGGTGTGCAAGGCAGGGGCACCCCCTATATCCACTCCATCCCCTATATGGTCAATGGATAGATTCATGCCTAGCATGAATCTATCCACGGCCATCCCATATTCAGGCATCAGGCCCCTTTTAGGATGCCAGGCGCCTTAATTACAGCGGTGAGGTGTTTTGTTGAAGCACCTGATTAGAGCTATAGACTGTAATAGGCTTCAAAATAGACAGACCATTGCGCTCAGAGCCCACCTAGGTGTGTTAGAAAAGCAAATGATCATTCACTTTTCTAACACTAAATTGCCTCTCCGTCAGGAAGAGTGGGTCTGTTACCGATTTCCCGATTGGCTGAAAGGTCAGGTGATCCTATTGGATGCCCAGGAGGAGGGGAGGAGACGCATAGCTGAAGCCGCCGTGATCTCAGAAGAAAAGAGAACACAGAAGACGCTGCAGCCCAATGTGCCCGCCGATGGGGTAAGTGCCGGTGGACTGACAGATAGCAGGGGGGTTTTGAGGTGCTGTGGGGGGGGGGTGGTTGTTTGCTGCCCCCAAACAAAAAAGCACCAGCTGCCACTGGTGCAAGGGCAAAGAGACAATAATATAATCACCAAAAAAAATCCTAAACCTCCCCTCCCAACAAACAAAATGCCACTAGCCCTGGGCAGAATAATATGCAGATCCCTTGCCCTTACCCAAATAGTTTGCAGACATCCAGATCTGCCCATTAGACAATTTTAGCACTAGCTGGAGGTGAATGCAGTCAAATAACATGCCTGTCAGGAGCATGTAGAGCTCCGGATCCTTCAAAGCTGCCGGTCTCATTCCAGCATCCTGGTTTCGATTGTGATACATCCTCTTTGCCTGTCCACCTGCAAGGTGATTGGTGTGGTCAGTCTCTGGGTGGAAACCAAACCTGCAGTCTCATGCTTGTGATATTGCATTTTTTACATGTGTTCCAAGCACCCTGTTTGTCCTCCCTGCTTTGCTAGCTTGGATTCCCTTTTTGACAACCTTGGATCGCATATCAGTCTATTCTCTGAACTCTTCCTGTTTTTTAACTACAGGTTGACCGTGAGTATTCTAAACATTGCCTGCTTTGTACCTGCTGTCAGAAACCATGAATCAGACTGAGACAGAAGTACAGTTAAATGACACTTGTTTAATAATGATAATAATAAAAAGGTAAACATAGTCAAAACATAGCCAGAGTTCAGGAACCAGAACGGATAGTCAGACAAGCCAAAATGTCATGGAGCCAGAGATGAGCGTAGTAAAACAGCAAGCAGAATATGGAGCCAGAAAGAATGTCAGCCAAGCAATTCTTTAACAGGATCACAGGAGAGCGTCTCTAGAGATGGGACCAAGGCGAAGGCAGAGATCGTATGGGCTCTCCGGCTTAAGTAGGCAGGACTGACGAGCAGGATATCATCAACAGGTGAGTCACTGTGGAGAAAAAAGAGCTGGCAAATAGCCGACAGCTGAGCGGCCAGCTTTGAGAAGGAAGGGCTGAGCCCAGCCCTGACAGTACCCCCTCCTCAGTGACCCCTACCCCTGGGAGGACCACCAGGCTTGAGGGGAAAACATCTATGGAAATCACAAAGGAGGACAGGGGGCATGTACATCTGAGGATGAGAGCCAAGAGCATTCCTTTGGACCGTACCCTTTCCAATGCACAAAGTACTGTATGTGCCCATGGAACCTACGGGAGTCAACAATGGACTGTACTTCATACTCCTCATGGATCCCAACCTGTACAGAGTGAGGACGAGGCACTAAGGTGGTAAAATGGTTGCAGACCAAAGGTTTTAATATGGAGACATGAAATACATTTGAGATACGCATATTAGAAGGAAGGTCCACCCAGTGGCATAAGCCACTGGGTTAATCCTGAAAAGAGTACGGAAAGGCCCAATAAACTGAGGTGTGAACTTCAGAGAGGGAACACAGTCGGAGGTTGCAAGATGATTGCAAATTGGCTGCAAGTACTTGTGACACCTATTGCTATACCTTCATTACTCTCAGTGCAGGTTTTTGAGAGGACTGGTGGTATAGTAGGGTTGGAAATACCAGATGAGGAGCAAGGAGTAGTCCGCCTTTTTCTTTGATGTAGGTCTTTCAAGTGCTGTTGCCAAGGGACTGCATGGCAGGTCTTTACATGTCTGGTCAAGCAAGTGGTGCCCAAGCGGCTGCTGTTCTGACCACGCTTGATCCGCATCAGACATAGGTTGCAAACAGCAATGGTGCAACACTGAACCCTGTCCTGCATCCTTCCCAGCTGCCATCAGAGTTACCCAATGCACCGTGAAGGAAAGGTAACGTCCCTGCCCATGCCTGATGGATCATGTGTCAGTAGAAATTTTAACGCCCTGTCCAACAAGGCCAAAACATTGCCTTCCACGTGGCAGTAGAGAGCCAGAATGGCCTTACGTGAAAAGAAATGGCACTTTGGAACCTGCCACTGTGGTACAGCACATTCCACAAATTCATGAAAGGGGGCTGAATCTACCAGCTGAGAAGGCAGCAGTTGCAGTGCTAGCAATTTCGCCAAGCTAGCATTTAGTTGCTGAGCATGTGGATGGCTGGGACTGAATTTCTTTTACGGTTTAGCGTCTGGGGTAGGAAAATTTTCCTGCTGAAATCAATTGGTGGTGAACTGCTAGCAGATTGGCTGCAAGTACTTGTGACACATATTGCTATACCTTCATTACTCTCAGTGCAGGTTTTTGAGAGGACTGGTGGTATAGTAGGGTTGGAAATCCCAGATGAGGAGCAAGGAGTAGTCCGCCTTTTTCTTTGATGTAGGTCTTTCAAGTGCTATTGCCAACGGACTGCATGGCAGGTCTTCATATGTCTGGTCAAGCAAGTGGTGCCCAAGCGGCTGCTGTTCTGGCCATGCTTGATCTGCTTCAGACATAGGTTGCAAACAGCAATGGTGCAATATGCTGCACATGTATTGAAAGGCCCACATCAAAGAACTTTTAAAAGTCAGCAGAGAGTCAGCAGTGTCCTGCACCTGTGGAGCTCTGTGGTGTGATGCAATAGGGTGGCTGCCCTTAAGACCACCCCTGGAGGACATCCTGCCTCGTTGGAGTTGTGCCTCCTCCTCCTCCTCACTTTCCTCATTCTCTTCTGTCAGGCACCCAAGTACGGTCAGCGACCTCATCATCCCCTCCCTCCTCATCACAGGTGCAAACCTAGCAGTATGCTGCAGCTTGGGGAACATGACTGCCAGTTTCTTCTCTGGCACCCCCTCTCTCTAGGCTCAGGTTACTCCCTTCCTCAACCGGGGAACCAACATCAGAGCCTTCAAATTGCTGCGCATGCTCCAGCAGCATGCAACCAACACCGTGGTCGGGACTCCTCGGTGCATGATGGTGGGGCTATGGAAGGAGTAACTGTGGACAAGGAGCCAGTGGAATAGGACGCTTTGGCAGCTGCGTTGGAAGGCAAACTACTATGAGCCTGGGTGACAGAGGATGAGGACGGCTTTGTTATCCACTCCACCAACTCTTCTGCATGTTATGGCTCAATAACACGGCCAGCAGCAGAAAAAAAAGACATGCATGCCCCACAGCCACCTGCAGAGGATGCACCATGTCCTAGACCACCACTGTTGACTGTAGACACAGAGACTGCTTGCCCTCTTTTAGTGGCCTGTGAGCGTCTGCCTCTCCTTGGTGGCCTTCCGGACATGATCAGGATTTTCTCTTTTCACAGCACACTACACTGTATTATATACTGTGTACACGGTACACCGCCTGCACTGTATTAGAAATGGTACACCGGCTGCACTGTATTATATATTGTGCACACCGCCTGAAGTGTATTAGAAACTGTACGCCACAAATGAACTGCATATATAGGCTACACTGAATGCAGAGTGTGTATGTGTGTGTGTATATATATATATATATATATATATATATATTTATGGTGTAGAGCCCTCTGACCGATACGGATAAGGATGAAAGACAAGGATAACATAAACTCACTTACTTGAAATGGACCTGAAAGTGTGCCCTGGTCTAACGTACGGTATACCAAAATAAGGGGGCATACCTTAAAATGAAATGAATATGAAATGGGTGAAATGAGTACTCATATGAGGAATGTGCTAGAGTAAAGGCCTGATAAAGGGGCGGGTGGGTGGGTATCGCGCACCGAAACCGACGAGGAAGGATGGGCGAACGGCTGATTATATACCACCGGGCTCCACCCATAATTTCAGGCCACCATACTGGCCTTTCTATTTATGGTGTAGAGCCCTCTGACCGATACGGATAAGGATGAAAGACAAGGATAACATAAACTCACTTACTTGAAATGGACCTGAAAGTGTGCCCTGGTCTAACGTACGGTATACCAAAATAAGGGGGCAAAACACTCAGGTAGGGGAAGCATTTTATTGAACCAAGACTGTTACTGGGTAAGTTTGACAAAGGCCTGGGCCATCTCAATCTGCGGATTGGGTACATAACGTGCAAAACAGGAGGACTTCCATCTACCCAACTTTTTGATAACATGGACCGGGACCCCTTGGCGGGAGGCCGTTGAAGCTGCCCCGATGCGAAAGGAATGTCCTGAGTAGTGCGCAGGATTGAGGTGAAGGATGCCCAGGAGTATCCTGACATGCTCCATGAACTGGGCTGTGTTGAGAGGTTTTGAGTGAAAGGGTAGAAGTGGGCCAGTCCCTGGTTGATCAGCCAAAAGGGTCAACAAGCGGGAGAGGACAGTAACCGGACACCAGCGGTTGTAGGTCTTATAGAAATGTATGTCCGTACCTGGGCCAAGCTGCTGTGTCTTGGAAACCGCTAAGTGCAAGATGAAATGGTCCTCGAACCTGACTAGATGATGCTTGCACAGCATACGTGCCGAGGGGCTACTGCAGGTAAACTCGCCTGGCCGCAGGAAGCCGTAGAAGGCCAGATGTATGGCTGCTTGCAGGACGACACTGACATGGAGACCGAAAGGTGAAGAGGCCAAAATGTCTGACATGTCCCTGAACACTTCGCCTGTGATAGGCAGCCGTTTGATGCTGGAAACTGGCCGACGTTTCTGAATGCCGCGCATGAGAGCCCGGACGGCGTGAAAGGTAAATAAGGAGGGCTTGGTAGGGTCCTGGAGGGACGTGAAGTGTTGTACCCCGGCCAAGTACAACCGGATTGTGTTGAAGGATAATGCCAAGTCCGAATGGCAGTAGGAAAGGAAGGCAAGGACTTGTTTGACCCGGGAGGACTCTGTATTGTGAGATGATGTGAAGCGACTAAAGGCCCTCCAGGCCGACTGATAGGCCTTGCGGGTATTGTCTGAGAGGGAGTGATCGATGAGTTGAGTTGCTGCTGACAAGTGTGGGGCTAATCCAAGATCAGTTGAGACCAGTCCGGGATAGCTGCTGATGTTGGTTCGGCTCCGGGTACCTGATCAAAAAATGAAACAAAGTTAAAGCGGGAAAGAGCATCCGCCGCCTGATTAAATTTGCCGGGAACAAAGGAACAATGAAGGTTGAACTGAAACAATAATGAGAGCTGGGTCAGTCGCCGCAGGAAGGACATAATCTGTAGAGACCTGGACCTGCCTTTATTAACAATCTCCGCAGTGGCCAGGTTATCTGTAGAAAAGACCACCGTCTGGCCCGACCAGCTGCGGCCCCAGGTGTGTGCAGCGGCTACAATGGGATATAGCTCAAACAGGGAGGACGTCTCAGTGAAGCCAGGAATAGCCAGTATCTGTGGAGGCCAGGGGGCTGCGAGCCAGAGGTTGCCAAAGATCGCCGCAAAGCCCGTGGAGGCCGCCGCGTCGGTCACCACCCGAGGTGAAAGGGCGGACACGGAGGGGACGAACAGGGACACTCCGTTCCAAGAAGATAGGAATTCCTCCCACATGGCTAGGTCTGCCATAGCCGCGGAATCCAGGCTGAGTACTTGCTCCGGGTCCTGAGAGTGGGATAACAAGGCTAACAGGCGTGACACGAACGAGCGCCCCTGGGGGATGATGCGCATAGCAAAATTAAGCATACCAAGAAGGGACTGAAGTTGTCTCTTGGTACAAGTTCTGGCATGAGTGAAGTCCCTCAGGACCGTCCTGATGCGGGTCAGTTTATCCGGGGGAAGGCTGGCCTGCATAGTGTTAGTGTCTAGGCTGACCCCGAGGAAGGTGATAGCCTGCGACGGACCCTCCACCTTGTGCTCGGCGATGGGGACATTAAGATTATTGAAGACTACCCTCAACTTACCCAGATCTCGTGGAGGAGAGCCGGGTGGCTCTATCAGCAGGAAGTCATCCAGATAATGAATGACTTCCTGACACTGGGCTACGTGTAACAAGATCCAAGCAAGAGCCTGCGCGAAGGTGTCGAAGAGCCAAGGACTACTCTTGGACCCGAACGTGAGTTTAGTGGCAAAGTAGTACCGCTGCCTCCACTTGATTCCATGCCAGCACCAGAGGGACGGATGGATGGGAAGAAGTTTAAAAGCGTTTGAGATGTCGGCCTTGGAAAGCCAGGTACCTGTGCCTGTTTTAAGAATGGCCTGGATGGCCATGTCTACCGATGCATATTTAAGGGAGAACTCCTCAGAGGGAATAAGAGAATTGAGGCTGGGAACCGTGGAGGAATGAGGCGCTGACAAATCATAAACCAATCTGAGTTTATTAGAGAACTTGCCCTTGACAAGCCCAATAGGGCTGACTCGCCAGGTGCTGAAAGGGGGCTGTTCAAAAGGGCCGATGACAAAGTCCTGATCTAGCTCAGATTGCAGCAGTTGGTCGATGGCTTGTTCATCCGTGGCTGCTGACCGTAGGTTCTGGCATTCGTGCGTGAAGTGAGGGAGAGAGATAAGTCCAGTGTGAAAACCTTCTGTGAAGCCCTGGACGAGGAAGGTGGACAGTGAGGGGGTAGGGTGACTGGAAAGGTAGACACTAAGCCATGCGACATTGAGCCGGCTCAGTCAGGACCTTTTGAGCTGCTTGACCTCACACATGAGCCGGGGGTGAGCTCTATGACACTGGGTGCACACATGGAGCAGCCTACACTGACTAAAGTTACACGACCCGCTGTTGTAGTTGTTGCAGATCGGAGCACCGCCCATGGTCTTAACTGGGCGCCCTAGCTTATCGGTCTGTGGCGGGCGAGCTGGTGCTTGCAGGCCCTGAGCGGTACCCGAGGTAGATGGACCGTCGAAGGGAGGGGCTGCCACTGAGGTAGCGCACCAGGCCGCAGTATGTGTTGCTGACTGGCATATTGCACACAGAGGGGACCGTAGCCCCGCGAAGTGGCGGCAAAACAGTTCGGTGTCCATGGTGCTCCAGTCCGTAGGGGTCTGGAACTGGGAGAGCCTGGCAGCTGCTCTAGCGGAGAAGGAGCGGTGGTAGTCATAGAATGAAAACCCGCCGTACTTGTACCCCAGGTCAACTACCACATGGAGGTACCGATCTAGCTCCTCCCTTCTGCCAGGGGAGGCTGAGCAAATGATGTCCCTCATCATGCCGAAGGCCAGGGAAAACTCGGTGATAGAGAGTTTCCTGTCTAGTCTGGGATCCTTGGCTTTGAGGACCACTGATACGTCCCCCCAAGTATACGCCTTATTCTCTGCCAGCTCGTGAATCGAGATCAGAAGAGAAGCCAAATTGACGTCTTTGCCCTCTAATATGTCTTTCCTGATGTTTGCTGACACCAAATGAGATGGGTACACTATTGGTGCACCTCCGGAGATACCTGCGGGAAGACTAACAACTGGCTGGGATGCTGGCACTGGTGGAGAAACAGAGGGGTGGGTCTCGAGGAGGGCCACTCGGCCCTGTAGATCAGACATCGAGGTTGTGAGGGACGACACCAGGGTGTGGAGCTGCGAGATAGAGGAGGCGATGGAGCCCAATGAGGCCTGCTGAGCCGAAGCCTCCACCACCGCGGGGGGAGGAAACAGGAGCCGGAAAAGCTCTGCCTTTCTGGCTGTTGCTGGAAAGGGGACGCCCCTGCGTCTCAGCTCGGCTGTCAGCCTGGGAATGGTCCATGCTCTGAAGGCCCTTTGACTGCCATTTTCTGAAACGGATGGAGACAATGGAGCCGTGAGGTCCTCGCTGTCAGCCTGGGACATGGTAACAGAACGTGGGTCTGATGAGGCTACGCCCTCTGATCCGGGTTTTCTCCTAATACGGACCTACAAGGGGTGACATGGATTATAACTGGTTGGAGACTCCTACAGAAATACCTGTTTTAAGGAAGGATGCTTTGCTGAAGGGCGTTTTCCCCCTAGATGATTTATGCTTACCGAAGGAGGCACCGTCCGACCAGGTGCAGGCTGGACCTACTGAACTCGACTGACCTGAGGAGATGAAGGTGAAGTTTTTTGTTTGAGACTCCCACCTGATGAAGGCTAGCTAACAGTGGAGGTGAGACTTCAGACATGAGATGAAAATGACACAAATGAAAGAAACAGATGAAATTTCTCTTCTCTTCCCCCCTACCCCCTTTTATTATATATATATTTTCCCCCCCTTTTTTTTTTTTTTCCTTTTTATCGTGAAATGAGGCTGACGAGCAAGGGCCCCCCGATAAGAATCCAACATTGAAGAATCAACTGGACTAGAAGCGGGAAGCGATACGTGACCGTGAAATGAGTAAATCTGCCATGACAGTGATCCGAATCGCCATGCCACAAACTTGCGACCGAGCACGAAACGGAAACTGGAGCATGTACTGAAATGAGGCCATTCCTGGGGCACGCCGGGACGAATTGGACCGTGAATGTGATTTATTCGTACCGGAACGTGATAGGTGAAATGAAATGAAACCCATGACAAAGACTGGAATCAGAAGACGAGCCCATGCACCTAACAGATGAATCCTGTCTTTGGAGCATGTACTGAAATGAGGCGTAGCAGCTGGGCACACCGGGACGAATCGGTGCATCCAATAAATGCAACAAGATTCGAATCGGAGCGTAATAAGTGACAGAAACGATATCCCATGACAGAGACAGGAATCAACGACTGGACTGATGGTAGCAACAAAGAATCCGTCTCTGGCGCATGTACTGAAATGAGGCGTAGCAGCTGGGCACACCAGAATGAATCGGTGCATAAACAATATGCGACAGGATTCGAATTGGAGTGTAATAAGTGACAGAAATGATGTCCCATGACAGAGACAGGATTCAAGGACTGATCTGTAGGTTTACCACAGAATCCGTCTCTGGAGCATGTACCGAAATGAGGCGTAGCAGCTGGGCGCACCAGGACGAATCGGTGCATAGAGGAATGCGACAAGACTCGATTTGGAGCGTAATAAGTGACAGAAATGGTATGCCATGACAAAGACAAGAATCAGGGACCGTGCGTGATCCTGCGAGTGATTCAGTCTCTGGAGCATGTACAGAAATGAGGCCGAACCCTGGGGCACTTCAAAGCGAATCGGTGCACCGGAGGTGCGACAGGATTCGCGCCGGAGCGCGACTAGTGACAGAAATGATTTTGAAACAGTAGAAATGACTGGGACTGAAATGAATGAAACGAGATGAAAATGAGACACATAACACAATTGCATGAATGAAGAGACATATTCGAACTGGAGTAGACCAAGCGAAACGTGCGGACTGTTTGCCTTGTCATAACAAGCAGTCGGCTGTGAGTCGAACGATTCGACCGTTACAAATAGAAATGCTCGGGCAGTCGAACGGTTTCGACTGCTGTACCTGCGAATGAATCGCCTGACGTGGCGTAATCGAACGTGTCGAACGATGACAACGACTACATCGAAAGTAGAACATAGTGACATGCGTACGAGGCCACCGAAAACATTCGATATGAAAGAATCGAGCGGCTCGTGAGTATAAGCATGATGACGGTACATCGAAAACATAATGAAAAGAGGGTGCCGAAGCCCTACCTGCGACAGCCGGCCCGAGGCGTAGCGACAAATTCGACGGGTACGACGACACTCCGACGGCGAAACCTACGGATGCTGATGGATGAGAGACGGTTTGTCAAAAAATTGGAGACGAATAACGCGGGAGCTGACGAACAGGCTCACTGCGTCTGGTCTGGATAGTCGGCCCTTGATATCTGACGTATCAGGTATCGCGCACCGGAAACCGACGAGGAAGGATGGGCGAACGGCTGATTATATACCACCGGGCTCCACCCAAAATTTCAGGCCACCATACTGGCCTTTCTATATATATACACATATACACACAGTGGGGGTTATTTACTAACGGAAAATCCACTTTGCAATGAAAGTGCACTTGGAAGTAAAGTCACTGTAGATTCGAGAGGGTCATGCAAGGAAAATAAAAAACAGCATTTTAGCTGCATATGATTGAATGATAAAGTCAGCAGAGCTTCCACTCATTTCAGATCTACCCCTTAGATTTAGAGCGACTAAGCTTCTAAGTGCACTTTCAAATTCACTTGCAGTGCAAAGTGGATTTCCCTTTCATAAATAACCCCCAGCATCTCACAAAAGTGAGTACACCCCTCACATTTTTGTAAATATTTTATTATATCTTGTCATGTGATAACACTGAAGAAATGACACGTGTACAATGTAAAGTAGTGAGTGTACAGCCTTGTATTAGCCCTTGTACACACGGTCGGACATTCGGACAACAAAAGCCGTCAGATTTTGTCAGGAACTGGTGTTGCATACACACGGTCGGACAAAGTTGTTGCAGAATCTGATCGTTCGTAACGTGATGACGTAATTTCATTACGATGGGACTACGTTCAGGCTAGTAGCCAATAGCTTTGGTCTAGGAATTTGATCTGAGCATGTGTGGCACTTTGTCCAATCGGAATTCTTTAAAAAACGATTGGACAAAGTCCGATGAGATCATGTTGTTGGAAAATTTTTATATCCAGCTCTCAAACTTTGTTGGTCGGACATTCAGACGGAAAAAGTCAGATGAAGCGCACACACGGTCGGATTATCCGACAACGCGGTCCGATCGTCAGAATGTCAGAATGTCTGACCGTGTGTACAAAGGCTAACAGTGTAAATTTGCTGTCCCCTCAAAATAACTCAACACACAGCCATTAATGTCTAGTCTGTCCGTCCATCCGTCTGTCTGTCCAAGCCTGAGCAGCAGTGCTGCTAAAGAGAGCCAGGTGGCTTGGTATTTTCTGTTCAACTTACAGTGTTTGCTGTGGAAAGCTGATATCCTCGTGTGGGCAACCCTTCTGTTATTGGACTAGTTTTCGTTTTTCATTTAATAAAGTGGGCCAAAAAGCCCTTAAATGGCATGACTGGCGTAGACTCTGCTCACTGGTGTGCTCTACACAGAAGCTAAAGAACCCCCAAATATCCAAAAAAAAAAAATATATATCAAATACACTACAACTAACTAACTAACCGTGGACTTAGTCCCCCCGAACCATGATTGGCCAAAGGCACGCTGCCTTTGACCAATTATGGCTTTCTCTGCAGAGCACGCTGTGATTGGCCAAAGCATGCAAGTCAGGTGCATGCTTTGGGCAATCATCGGACGCTAATGCACTGCGATCCCACAGTGCATTATGGAGCGTTTTGCGGTACTCTAATTTCCTGCGAATACCTCATATTGTTCGCTCTTCGGCAAACAGGCGAACACCCGATAGTTGAGTCGAACTTTCGTCTGACTCGAACATCAAGCTCATCCATAAAAAACATCAGTAACTTCCATGTGTGAGTCAAAAGAGTAATTGTTCTTCCCGCTGTTATACCCTTCAAAATAGTTTTCTGCATATATTGCTCTGTCATATTGTCCTCATTCGTCCTCTGTACATAATGCCCACTGTCATACCTTTCCACAATTTTCTCCTACACATACTGTCTACTGTCATACCTTTCCACAATTCTCTCCTACACATACCGCCCACTGTCATATTTTTTGCTACAATTCTCTCCTACACATACTGCCCACTGTCATACCTTTCCCCAATTCTCTCCTACACATACTGCCCACTGTCATACCTTTCCACAATTCTCTCCTACACATACTGCCCACTGTCATACCTTTCCACACTTCTCTCCTACACATATTGCCCACTGTCAAACCCCGAACTTTCTCCTGTGAACAATGGCCAACTCTTCATCATCATACCATGCCTGATGTCACCCCCCCCCCACCACTCCTCTTCTTCATATATTGCCCCATGGTATATCATGCACACTCCTCTTTCACACACTGTCCACAGTCATATGCTCCAAACTGCTCTTCTGCACGTACCACCCACTGTTATACCTTCCACACTCTTCTCTGGCAAATAATGAACTTGTCATACCCTGTACACTCCTCTCCTGCATATACTGCTCTCAGTCATATGCTTCACACTACTCTCCAGCATCTACTGCCCTCCATCATACCCTCCACACTCCTGCTCATATATACTGCTCTCCATCATACCCTCCACACTCCTCTCCTGCATATAATGTTTTCTGTCATACACTCCACACTCCTCTCCTGCATGTACTGCCCACTGTCATACCTTTCCACAATTCTCTCCTATACATACTGTCCGATGTCATACCTTTCCACAAGTCTTTCCTATACATACTGCCCATTGTCATACCTTTCCACAATTCTCTCCTACACATACTGCCCACTGTCATACCTTTCCACAATTCTCTCCTACACATACTGCCCACTGTCATACCTTTCCACAATTCTCTCCTACACATACTGCCCACTGTCATACCTTTCCACAATTCTCTCCTACACATACTGCCCACTGTCATACCTTTCCACAATTCTCTCCTACACATACTGCCCACTGTCATACCTTTCCACAATTCTCTCCTACACATACTGCCCACTGCCATACCTTTCCACAATTCTCTCCTACACATACTGCCCATTGTCATAACTTGCTACTAGGGCTGCAACTAACGATTATTTTTATAATCGATTAATCGGACCAATATTTTTTTGATTAATCGGATAAAATAAAAATAAAAATGTTACTTAAAATAATAATGACAAAACAGAGTGTTACACTCAAACTGCATCACAATATAACTATTAAAGTAAATTCCTCATTCATTACTGACAATACAGTGAGGGGGCTGGCCCTGAATGGGAGAGGGGACCGTACTGGAGGGTGGGAGGGAGTTGGCTAGTTAGGAGATCAAGCATTAGAGGGAGTAGGTTGGGAGGGAGTTTGGAAGAGAGGCATGCGGGAGAGGAACCCGGACCAGAAAGGGAGTTTGGTTGGACAAAGAACCAGACCCAAAAGGGGGGGGGGGGGGTGGGCTGGGGCCAGGGAGCGGATCAAAGCGGGCTGGAGGAACCAGACCGGACTGTGGGAAGGAGTGGTGGTGGCTCCAGACCAGAGTGTGGGTGGGAGAGGTCTGTGAATTCCTCAAACTGACCCCAATGATGGGGCACTATTCCCACCCCCAAAAACACCAATGATGGGGCACTATCCCCATCCCCAGGAACACCAATGATGCGGCACTATTCCCCCTCCAGGAACACCAATGATGGGGCACTATTCCCCCCAGGAACACCTATGATGGGGCACTTCCCCCCCGAACACCAATCATGGGGCACTATCCCCCAGGAACACCAATGATGGGACACTATCCCCCCCAGGAACACCAATGATGGGGCACTACCCCCCAGGAACACCAATGATGGGGCACTACCCCCCAGGAACACCAATGATGGGGCACTATTCCCCCCAGGAACACCAATGATGGGGCACTATTCCCCCCCAGGAACACCAATGATGGGGCACTATTCCCCCCCAGGAACACCAATGATGGGGCACTACCCTCCCCCAGGAACACCAATGATGGGGCACTATCCCCCCAGGAACACCAATGATGGGGCACTATCCCCCAGGAACACCAATGATGGGGCACTACCCCCCCAGGAAGACCAATGATGGGCCACTATCCCCCCCCCAGGAAAACCAATGATGGGCCACTATCCCCTCAGGAACACCAATGATGGGGCACCATCCCCCCGGAACACCAATGATGGGGTACTATTCCCCCCAAGGCACACCAATGATGGGGCACTATCGCCCCCAGGAACACCAATGATGGGGCACTATCCCCCCCCAGGAACACCAATGAGGGGGCACTATCTCCCCCAGGAACACCAATGATGGGGCACTATTGCCCCCCCCCCAGGAACACCAACACCAATGATGGGGCACTATTCCCCCCCAGGAACACCAATGATGGGGTACTATTCCCCCCCCCCCCCAGGAACACCAATGATGGGGCACTGATGGGGCACTCTCCCCCCCTGAACAGCAATAATGGGGGCTAAGAATACCGCGCTGACGTCAGCAGAGAGAGGAGAAGAGAGGCGGAAAGTGCCTGGTCACATGAGAGCCGCTATGTGAGGTATACAGCGGTGCCGGCTTTTTGCACAGGGCATTGTAACACTCGGACAGACGTGGGACTGAAAAGCAGGGAAGATGATGCGTGCTGTTAGCAGACCAACTAATCAATACAAAAGGTAAAAATAGTGTAGCGCTTCTATGGTGATAAGTGTAATCAACATATATTAAAAGGGTAATCATATAACAGAAATCATATGAATAATATAAATGGGTGAAGTAAAGTCCAATTGAAATGGGCACAAGTTTCCACAATGCAGCTGGCACGAGGATGGCCAAACCGCCTCAAAGTAAGAAGAAGATCCCACTAAACGAATGTGTCCATGTAAATCAGCTTGTCCGTAAACATCAAGGAAAGTAGATAAATACTTCTTACCAACTCTGTTGGACTCACACAGTCGTATGACAGTTGAGTCTGTAAAGCTTGAGGTCTCAATCTGGGACCAAGGAGTGGATCGAGGAAGGTCCGTCGAACTGGTGGTGAAACTCTGAACGGCTATATGCCCGATGATGTATTTCACAGGTGGAACATCAGGATAGTTTATAATCCAGCTCAGACGCGGCCCATTACACACCGATACTCCAATCACCCCAAGATGGAGGGGAAGATGTTTGGGGGTTTAGACCAAAAAGGAAAAAAGGAAAAAGAAAAAAGGGCTCCACATGGTGCGGGTCAGACGGTATAAAATGGTAATTTATTAAAAGTCAAAAAATTAATAATGACTTAGTGATCACAAAAAATGGAATAAATAGGACTAAAAGCAATGTAGGGTGCCAACAGCTAGCCCGACGCGTTTCGACACCACTCCTTGGTCCCAGATTGAGACCTCAAGCTTTACAGACTCAACTGTCATACGAATGTGTGAGTCCAACAGAGTTGGTAAGAAGTATTTATCTACTTTCCTTGATGTTTACGGACAAGCTGATTTACATGGACACATTCGTTTAGTGGGATCTTCTTCTTACTTTGAGGCGGTTTGGCCATCCTCGTGCCAGCTGCATTGTGGAAACTTGTGCCCATTTCAATTGGACTTTACTTCACCCATTTATATTATTCATATGATTTCTGTTATATGATTACCCTTTTAATATATGTTGATTACACTTATCACCATAGAAGCGCTACACTATTTTTACCTTTTGCTTGTTGAACTTTGTTTGTTTTTGGTGTTGGCTGCTGTTTTGGCTGTTTTGGCTGCTTTTTTGTGTACATCTGACTATAGCGCAGTGTTTTCCCCCTATTTCAACTAATCAATACGACCAACTAATCGATAATCAAAATCATTGACAATGATTTTGATTATCGATTATCATCGTTTTTATTGATTAATTGTTTCAGTCCTACTTGCTACAATTCTCTCCTATGCATCTACCACTCTCTGTCATACCTTCCACACTCCTGCTCACATATACTGCTTTCCATCATACCCTCCACACTCCTCTCCTGCATATACTGCTCCCTGTCATACACTCCATACTCCTCTCCTGCATATACTGCTCTCCGTTATACACTCCACATTCTTCTGCATATAATGCTCTGTGTCATACACTCCACACTCCTCTCCTGCATATACTGCTCCCTGTCATACACTCCACACTCCTCTCCTGCATATACTGCTCTCCGTCATACACTCCAAACTCCTCTCCTGCATATACTATTCTCCGTCATACCCCCCACACTCTCCTACACATACTGCCCACTTTCATACCTTTCACACTCCCCGCTGGCATACCTTCCATACTCTTCTCCTTTATAAACTGCCCACAGTCATAGCCTTCACATTCCTTTCCTTTACATATTGCCCACCGTCATACCCTCTGCACTCTTCTATTGCATATACTGTCTGCTGTCATAACCTCCTCACTCCTCTGCTGAACATACTGCCCTTTGTCATACTCTCTCCACACCTTGCATCCCTTACATACTGCCCACTGTCATACCCTCTGAACTTCTCTTTTACACATTCTACCCACCATCCCTGCCATCCATGCTCATCTCCTGAACTTACTGCCCCCCGTCCTACCATTCACAATATTATCCCACATATTCTGCTCTCTAAAGCCCCTTTCACACGGACGATCCGTTCAGGCCCGCCTGTCAGTTTTTCAGGCGGACCTGAACGGATGCTCCATAGACCTCTATGGAGCGTTGGATGTCAGCGGTGACATGTCTGCTGACATCCGACCCGCTCCGATTCGAAAAAGTGTGACGGAGGAAAAAGCATTTTTCCATCCGTCATCGGATCGGGTGACGACGGACACTGCGGTCCGTCGTCATCCGATCTCCCATAGGGGAGAGCGGCGCTGTGACAGGTCCGGCCCTGCGCAGTGTGCAGAGACAGACCAGTCATCTCCCTGCTCAGCGGGGATCGACGGAGTGATCCCTGCTGAGCAAACGGATATCAGCACTGATCCGCCCCGTGTGAAAGGACTCTAAGGCATACTATTATTTGGTTATAATGATTTTGCTCAGTTATGGATTCTTAGCAATTTGATTATCCAAGTATGTAACAATATAGCATTCACATGTGTTTCCTGATCACCCTCTAGTGGCCAGTGAACAGAATTACCGTAAAAAAAAAAAAAAATCCTTCCAGCTTTCTGCCTGATGAATCATAGCTACCATAAAGGCATAGCATTAAAACAGAAGAATGTACACAGCACGTGCTGTTCTACTGAGTAATGAGACGTAATGTTTCAGTATTTTCGGGGAGGGGATATTTATTCTTTTTATATCTTAGTTTCTCAATGTGCTTACATGCCAGCTACTCCCATTCAAATACATTTCCTAATAAATCGCACATAATATCTTCATGTTCTAACATTGCAACAAGGCCTTCTAGGGTTAATGTAGGTTCAAATCCTAAATGAACCCCTACTAGTTTAAGAAAGAGCTGTGTATCATAAACAATTGCCATTTTTTAAATAAAATACTCGCTTTTGCCTTTTTTCCTTCTTTATTGCATTTCAATTCTGCTGCTCTCCCGCAACCTCTTTAAAGACACTTAGCCCTTGTACACACGGTCGGAGATTCCGACGGAATGTGTCTGATCGGACCATATTGTCAGATAATCCGACTGTGTGTGGTCTCCATCGGACTGTTTCCGTCGGAATATCCAACTTGTCTATAAAATTTTCCGACAACATGCTCCGATCGGACATACTCCGATCATGTGTAGCCTACTCCGACGGACAAAGTGCCACGCATGCTCAGATCAAATTCCTAGACCAAAGCTATTGGCTACTAGCCTGAACGTAGTCCCGTCGTAACGAAATAACGTCATCACATTATGTACAATCGGATTTTCCGACAACTTTGCCTGACCGTGTGTATGCAACAGTTTTGGACAAAATCCGTCGGACAAAATCCAACGGATTTGGTTGTCAGAACGTGTGTACAAGGGCTTACTGTTTACATGCAGTCCAGGGAGAATTTCCTGATGTTGACAACAGCGTACTATGCTTGTCAGTACCAGGACAAGGTGGTTTAGGATCCCAAGGAAAATGCCTATCTGCCCCCCTGCCCAGTTCTCCCCTGCAGGTGTGCCATGGCTACCAGCAACTGCAGGGGAGAAGATGAGCAGCTAGTGAAGCTGGAGGGTATGCAGCTCTATATGCCGTGAAATATTGTAATTCAGTGACAACTACAAATGGATTCGCTATGAGACCTTTCATTAATTGCATTTGATTTATCCTAGCAAAAGCAATAAGAAAATCAACTCTATCATTTCTATAAATTTCTGTTGCAAAATCGCACTCTCTTAGAGTTAAAGTGCATGAAAACCTTAAATGGATGACATTTACTTAGCTCTTTGCACTGCATATCGTAAGCAAATGATAATCAGAGGGCCCTGCTCTTTAGAGCTTACAATCGTAGAGGTAGGGTCAAGTTAGACCATAGGTAACAACTGTGGGAGATGAGCTGATGGAGAGGTGGAGGCAGGATAGGCTTCTCTAAAGAAAATTATGCAGACCTTATTTGCAGGACGCCGGCTGGACGGATCTCTTATCCTCTCCCACAACTCCATATGGTGAAGTGTTATTCTGGGTAAAACAACTATAAAAGTCCCAGTTCATATGAATTTTTTTTTCCCCAATAGGGGACTGCAGATCTGTTTTCACACCACTCCTGCAGGATCTCTACAACACTCTATTGAATATAGATAGACTGGGGACATACCTCGAGCATTGGCGGAGTCAAATATACCCATATGGTCCTGTACAATTGTTTATCCTTTTATCAAATGGTGCCCAGAGGCTATTGTCATACATGTTAACAGTATTATTCTACAAAAACGTTGTATCCACACACCCCTGAAGAAGGACATGCTTTTCCAAGCTCCGGAACGCGTAGGGTGTCTCTGTTCAAATGAATGATACGACATAGCATCAATACTGGTTGTATATATACCTGTTGGTGTACTTTTTAATGTATACAGTATATTCAATTACCTTTTGTTGGTTTTATGTAATAAAATAATTTGTATACTATTATAATTTGTACGTGCCTTAAAAGTCCACCCCCAGGGGACCCCTTCTTCTGTGTTGTGATGTTTTAGGATGTGGCACAACAAATTTACGTGACCCTGTCATACCCCCTCTCTTGTTCTCTAAAGAAAAGGGTTTTCAGATTTGCCTAAAGGTGGACAGAGTAGGAGATAGTCAGACAGAATGGGGTAGGGAGTTCCAGAGGGTGGGAGAGACTTGGGAGAAGTCCTGGAGGCGAGCAGTAGAAGGTAGTGAGGAGGGAGCTGGAGAACAGGAGGTTTTGGTATTCAGAGACCAGGTTTGTCTAAGATTATACCTAGTACCCTGGCATGCAGGGACCGGTTGATAGTTTTGTCATCGATCTTGGGGAAGGGGCAGGTAGGGGAGGAAATATTATAGTCTCAATTTTGGAAATATTGAGTATAAGGAAGTGGTGTGACATTCACATTGATATGTCTGTCAGTAAATTTGTGATGCGTGAGGAAACCGAGGGAGTGAGCTGAGAGGTAAAAAGAGAGATTTGGGTGTCATCAGCGTAGAAATTATACTGAAAGACATGGCAGGGTATCAGCTGACCCAGGGAGCAAGTGTAGATCAAAAAGAGTAGAGGTCCATGAACATAACATTGGGTACTCCAATGGAAAAGCTATAGAAACTATCAGAAGTTCAGCATGCCAGTTGCATAAAATTATTCCACCCCTACTAACACCACCAAAGTACCTTGCCCAGGTAATTCCCTGGCTGTCTCACAAGGAAGAATATGCACAAATAGTAAATGGTAAAATAATTAGCTTGTATTAAAGTAAAAAAAAATCCATTGCCATGGCCACGTCCCTGGAAGAGCTGCTGCTAATATGAAGGCCGTCGCTGCCCCGAACAGGCCCGGGTCTTGGCGGGCCCTTTCGCTGAGCGGCTAATGCCTGACTTAGTGGTATCTCCCCTGGGGATGGTACCCAAGAAGGAACCATTGAAGTATCGGCTGACTCACCACCTGTCCTATCCAAAGGGGGGTTGGTGAATGACGCCATTGACCCACAGATCTGCACAGTGTCATACACATCCTTTGATGCTGCATTGTTTTGGGTCAGACGGTATGGGCGGGGGGCTAAGATGGTTAAGACGGACATCAAAGCGGCTTCTGCCCGTGCACCCAGAGAGTTTTCATTTACTGGGCTGCCATTGGCACGATGCCTATTACGTTGTTAGGTGTTTGCCCATGGGATGTTCCAAACCCTGCGCGCTCTTTGAGCGTTTCAGTTCGTTTGTGGAATGGGTGGTTCGGGACGTCGCGGGATTGAGCTCCATAATACACTATCTGGATGACTTCTTGCGCATTGAAAAGGCATCGTCTGAGATTTGTGCAGTGTTGTTGACAACGTTGGAGTAGGTTGCTGAAGGTTTTGGAATTCCGCTGGCGCCGGACAAGACGGAAGGTCCAAGGATGGTGATTAGTTTCTTGTTCAAAAAATTTTTTATTAACAAAGAAGACATAGAGTACACAGGCAACAACATTTCGTCTTGTACATAATACAGGAAGACAATAACAAAATGTACTCCAAAACATGACAGGTTACAGTCAGATTGTCAAGGTATCAATATGAATACAGTTGGTTGAAACCCATGAAACACAAGCCTAGAGGCCAAAGCTTATAGACATATATATGCAACATGCAAACAGTCTAGGACATTATAATACAGAAAAATGCAAAAAACCTAGTTCTATGCATTCAAAAAGCCACAGAACATTCGCTATTTAACTAGCGTTATCCAAAATCACCTCCAGGGTGAACGAATTTCACAATTGAGTACATTAAGAGGGTAAGTGGCGAGGTACAAGGCACAGAAGCAGAAAAAAAAAAAAAGAGGAAAAGATGGAGAGACTAGAAGAAATGGGTAGTAAGAAGGGACGGGAGGAAAAGAGAAGAGAATAGAGGGGGGAAGGGGGAAGAAAAAAGCAGATAAGCAAGGATTTCGGTCGGTCGACTCCCACTAAATAGCTTTAAACCAGCTATTAATCGCTATGACAGGGAAAAGTGTTGTCATGGGTCCAATAAGTGCCGGTCAAAATGCGGAGGTAAAAAATGTTCAGTCCAAGGACGCCAAATTTTAGAGTGTCGGGGGACAGTATCTTGAATGGTCGCCTCAATTTTACTATGTATCATTGCCTGCGTAATCCTGTTTTTAGTTTCGGTCAGGCGTAGGGTGGGAGTTTTCCAGGCTTTGGCTATTGTTTGTTTGGCTGCTGTGGTGACCTGCAGAGCGAGACGTATCTTTGTCTTGGTATACAAGCTTGGATAAAAATTAAGTAGGGCTAAGGCCGGGTCAGGGTCTATTATGATATCATACAAAGTAGATAAGATCAAAAAGATTTCAGACCAGAAGCGTTTCACCACAGGGCATGTCCACCAGATGTGTAGATGTGTGCCCCTCTCGGCGCAGCCGCGAAAGCAGTTTGGGGAGTAGGAGGGTAAAAATTTTGCTATTCTATCTGGCACAAGGTACCAACGCATGAGAACTTTATAACTCGTTTCCAGGGCCACAATATTTTGCGAGGAGATCTTAGTATGTAGCCAAATGTCAGACCAGTCGTGCTCCTCCAAGTTCAGGTTGAGGTCCCTAGACCAACACTGCGCATACGTCGGGAGCGTCGAGAGTTGGGAGGTAAGATGTGCATACAGTTGTGATATGGTACCTGGGGCGTGCGGGTCAGAGTTACATATATTTTCAAATGTTGGTGATTAGTTTCTTAAGCATAGTTCTGGACTCCAAAGCCATGGAGTGCCGGCTGCCTGGGGATAAGTTGGAGGCTCTGAAGGCGGAAATCCAGGGGATGGTCGGGCTACGCAAGGTGCAACTGCGAACACTTCAGTCGGTTCTAGGGAAGTTGAACTTTGCGTGCCGCATAATACCTATGGGCAGGGTATTCAGCAGTAGGCTGGCAGCGAGCTCGAGGGGGGTGGAATCTCCGAGGCATTTTGTGAGGCTGTCGAGGGATCACAGGGAAGACCTGTAGATTTGGCACGTGTTTCTGGAGTGCTTCAATGGTAGAGCCCTGTGGATGTCCGGACCGGTGAGTAATTTCGACATGGAGTTATACACGGACGCGGAGGGTTCCACTGGTTATGAGGCTTTTTTCCAAGGGAAATGGTGCACAGGCCCATGGCCTGACTCATGGAGATCAGAGGGGCTGCTAAGGAACATGGTGCTATTGAAACTTTTTCCGGTGGTGCTGGCTGTGGAATGGGGGGAGTCATTCGGGGACCGGAAGGTACGGTTTCACAGGGACAATTTGGGCGTGGTACAGGTCATCAACAAGGTGTCAGCGGCATCCCCGCTGGTGGTGCACTTGCTGAGGCATTGGGTACTGAGGTGCATGCAGTGGAACATTTTTATTCATGCGGTGCATTTGCCTGGAGTTGAGAACGTGATTGCTGATGCCCTGTCTTGCTTTCAGTGGGACAGGTTTCGGGAGCTGGCACCCGCGGCGGATGTGCAAGGGGTCCCTTGTCCGTCGGGGTTGTGGAGGATTGCCTTAGATGCGTAGCTGAATGGATCCGGCGGTCGGTGTGTGAGCCTACGTGGACAGCATACAGGAAAGTATGGGTGGAATGGGAATCGTTGGGGTCTCAGATAGGGATGGGCACGACGGACCATAGACTTATGGTACTCTACTTTGTATCCAGGAACCCTGGCCTTTTGGTTCAAGCTGAGGGGTGAGCAGGACCTGACTAAAGATTTCTGGGTAAAGCAGGTAGTAAAAGGCTACAGGAGGGGCAGGCAGGTTAAGGATGGCAGACACCTGGTGGCAATTGCGGGGGATTTGCATATCCACGTATGAGAGGATTCTTTTTCAAACCGCGTTCGTCTTGGCGTTTTTTTGAGCATTCAGAATTGGGGAGTTGGTCAGCCCTTCAAGGAAAGGTCAAGGGGGTCTGGGGCTGGAGGACATCAACTGTGGGTTGGACAGGATAGCTCTGAAAGTGCTCAGATCTAAGACGGATCAGGAGGACAAGGGCAAGGAGGTGGTGGTTTTCGCCATACTGTATTCTCGGATGTGTCCGGTTCGGTTGGTATGAGAATTGTTGGAGATCAGGCCGGAGATAGGGGGCCCACTACTAGTACACTTAAATGGGGAGTCGCTATCCCAGTTTCAGTTCATAGAGGTTTTCCAAAAATGCTTGAAGTTGTTGGGTTTAGAGGGTATGAACTTTTCCTCGCATTCCTTCAGAATAGGAGCAGCTACAGAAGCTGCACGGTGGGGTTTAGACGAGGAGTCGGTAAAGCGTATTGGCCGGTGGGAGTCCAGGAGATTTAGGTCATATGTGAGACCGGAGTTGATCTGTGCTCGATGATGGGTGGTGGTAAGATTTGTTGGCATGGGTTTATGTGTATGGCCATGGCAATACTGTTATTTGGGTTTTGTTGTTTTCTTTTCTTTCAGGTGGAGCTCCGGGGCTGGTTTGGATAATGGGGCATTCATATGTCTGCTGGGGTGCCAGGAGGGGGGACGCTAGGCCTAACGGTAGACAGCTAGGGTTTTCTAAAAAAGAAGCATCCATTAAATGGGTGGGTTTCCCCGGGATGCTTTGGAGCCAGATTGTGCCTGAAGTGCACCGGTTTTAAAGCTTTGACAGGCCCCCAGAGGTGTTGGTTATACATGCGGGAGGCAATGACCTGGGACTCAGGACCAAGTTAGACATCACACGGGACATCAAATATGACTTCCTGCGTCTTCGCTCTTCTTTCCCCAACACTATTATTGTGTGGTCGGACATGGTTGCTCGGACCACGTGGCGATTGGCCAGGTCGGTTGATAGGATTAATAAGGCCTGTAGGAAAGTTAACCAGGAAGTCAGTAGATTTGTGATTAATAACAGGGGGCTGGCCATCAGACATGCAGAACTGGACGTGGACACCTGGCGCTACCTGCGTGCGGATGGTGTCCATCTTAATGCAGTGGGCACTGATATGTGGGCCATAGGCATTCAGGGCGGTAGGAGTGAGCTTTGTGTTCAAGTCGAACATCCGTTCGACTCGAACATCGGCTGTTCGCCCGTTCGGCGAATTCCGAACGTTATGGGCCGTTCGCACCAAATTCGTGTGGCGCTCACGGCCCACAATGCACTGCGTCATCGCAGTGCATTGCTGGCTCATGATTGGCCAAGCATGCACTGTGACCCCGCATGCTTGGCCAATCACAGCGCCAGCAGCGAGGAGAGCCATGATTGGCCACAGGCAGGATGCCTGTGGCCAATCATAGCTCAGGCTGTGTAGTACATGCCCCACACTATATAAGGCCGCCAGCGCGGCGGCCTTGTGTAGTGTGTTGGCGTCTGAAGCAGTTAGTGGGTGTTCTGTGTACCTTCAACACAGTATACACCGATCGTTATCGGCCGATTTTCGATCTTGCTCTTCTGTAGTGGTTGTTGTCTGCGTGCCCTGACCACAGTATACACCGCTATATTCACCTCATCTATATAGCTAGTGATCTATCTTTTATAATAGAGCTTGCAGTCAGTAGTGTTAGGAGCTTGTGCGTGCTGTCTGCGTGCTCTGTACCCAGTACACACCGCTATATCCACCTACATAGCTCTTCTCTATTTGAGCCCACTTGCCATCTGCAGGAGTTATTGGAAGTTGTGTGTGCCTCCAGCACAGCATAGTATACATCTGTATATACCCCTTTATCTCTGGTGTTCTATAATAAAGGCATCTGCAGGAGTTAGTGGATGTTTTGTGCCTCCAGCACAATATACACCTGTATCTACCCTTTATTGCTGTTCTCTAATAGAGCCATCTGCAGGGCTTAGTGGGTGTTGTGTGACTCCATTACAGTATACCCCTTTATCTCTGGTGTTCTATAATAAAGGCATCTGCAGGAGTTAGTGGGTGTTGTGTGCCTCCAGCACAATATACACTACCCAACTGCTGTTTTACCCAACTCCCTTCAGGCCATTACCAAGACCAGCAAGGAGAGGCAGACAGGCGCGAGCCGATAAAAGAGGGCAAGCAGGCTCTGTGTCTAGAGACAACAGTGCTGGTCGTGGATGCGATGCATTGTCATCAGCACGTGGCCATGGGACACGCTTGTCCTTCTTTTCGGCAGCTGGACATGTTGAACCGCAACATGCCAACGACTTGGTAGAGTGGATGACCAAGCCCTCTTCATCCTCCTCATCCTCTCTCACCCAGTCTCAGGGTACTAGCAAAGCAGCTGCCAACGCATCGTCTTCCCTCGTCTCAATGTCATCATCAGTGACTCCTTCCCTAGACCCACCACGTCCTCCTGAGGAGTTTCCTGAACTCTTTGAGCACAGTGTTGGGTACATGCTCCAGGAGGATGCTTAGTGTTTTGTAGGCTCTGATGATGACACTCAGCTAGAGGAAGGCAGTAGCATGAATGCAGAGAGAGGGGATGCTCAAGAAGGACAGCAATCTGGCAGTCATGTTCCACAAGCTGCAGCATATTGCCAGGTTTGCTACAGCGATGAAGAGGGAGGGGATGATGAGGGCACTGACTCCACGTGGGTGCCTGGTAGGAGAGAGGAGGAGGAGGAGGAGGCACATGTCCAACGAGGCAGGATGCCCTCCGGAGGCCAGCTTAGGGGCAGCACACCGACTGAATCACACCGCAGAGCTCCGCCTGTGCAGGGCGCTGCCTCTGCGCGTTATTCTAAAAGTTCTTTGGTGTGGGCCTTTTTTGAGACGAGTGCATCAGATGGCACCGCTGCTATTTGCAACATATGTCTCAAGCGTATCTCGCGTGGCCAAAACATCAGCCGCTTGGGCACCACATGCTTGACCAGACATATGTTGACCTGCCATTCAGCTCATTGGCAAGCGTACCTCAAAGACCCACACCAAAGAACAAAGCGGACCTCTCCTTGCTCCTCATCAGCTGGCATCTCCAACCCCACTAGACCGCCAGTCCTCTCTGAAATCTGCTATGAGAGGAATGAAGGTGTAGAATTAGGTGTGTCACAGCCAAGTGCTTCCGGGCACTCTGCTAGCAGTACACCCACGTCCGATTATAGCAGGGAAATGTCCCTGCCCCAGCTGCTGGACCGGCGAAAGAAGTTCACTCCCAGCCATCCACATGCCCAGCGGTTGAATGCTAGCTTGGCTAAATTGCTAGCACTTCAACTGCTGCCTTTTCAGTTGGTAGACTCGGCCCCCTTCCGTGAGTTTGTACAATGTGCGGTTCCTCAGTGGCAGGTCCCCAAACGCCCCTTTTTCTCACGGAAGGCGATTCCGGCTCTCTACCGGCATGTGGAAGGCAATGTCCTTGCCTCGCTGGACAGGGCGGTCAGCGGTTAGGTGCATATTACCGCTGACTCATGGTCCAGCAGGCATGGACAGGGACGTTACCTGTCTTTCACGGCCCATTGGGTCACTCTTCTGGCAGCTGGGAAGGATGCAGGACAAGGTGCTGTAGTGTTGGAGGTTGTTCCGCCACCACGCCTCCAAAATGCTACTATTGGTTGTGACACACCTCTCTCCTCCACCCCCTCCTCTTCTTCTTCCTCCATGGCCTCTTCCAGTGCTCTGTCCTCAGAACCAGCGGTGCTCCGTAGGCGTTCCAGGGGCATTTCCGCCGACTCAGGTACATTATGGGTCTGAAGGGGAGGTCTGTAATGTATGGGGGTTCTGTATTGTAGGGGGGTCTGTAATGTAGGGGGGTTCTGTAATGTGGGGGGGTTCTGTAGTGTAGGGGGGTCTGTAATGTAGGGGGGTTCTGTAGTGTATGGGGGTCTGTAATGTAGGGGGGTTCTGTATTGTAGGGGGGTCTGTAATGTAGGGGGGTCTGTAATGTAGGGGGGTTCTGTAATGTAGGGGGGTTCTGTAGTGTAGGGGGGTCTGTATTGTAGGGGGGTTCTGTAGTATAGGGGGGTCTGTATTGTAGGGGGGTTCTGTAGTGTAGGGGCGTCTGTAATGTAGGGGGGTTTTGTATTGTAGGGGGGTTGTGTATTGTAGGGGGTTCTGTAATGTAGGGGGGGGTTCTGTAATGTAGGGGAGTTCTGTAGTGTAGGGGGGTTCTGTAGTGTAGGGGGTGTGTAATGTAAGGGGGTCTGTAATGTAGGGGGGTCTGTAATGTAGGGGGGTTCTGTATTGTAGGGGGGTTCTGTATTGTAGGGGGGTTCTGTAATGTAGTAGGGGGTTCTATAGTGTATTGGGGTCTGTAATGTAGGGGGGTTCTGTATTGTAGGGGGAGTCTGTAATGTAGGGGGGTTCTGTAGTTTAGGGGGTCTGAAATGTATGGAGGTTCTGTATTGTAGGGGGTTCTGTATTGTAGGGGGTCTGTATTGTAGGGGGCGTTCTGTAGTGTGGGGGTTATGTATTGTAGGGGGGTCTGTAATGTTTGGGGTTCTGTATTGTAGGGGGGTTTATTGTAGGGGGGTTCTGTATTGTAGGGGGGTCTGTAATGTAGGGGGGTTCTGTATTGTAGGGGGGTCTGTAATGAAGGGGGTTCTATATTGTAGGGGGGTTCTGTATTGTAGGGGGGTCTGTAATGAAGGCGGGTTCTATATTGTAGGGGGGGTTCTGTGTTGTAGGGGGGTCTGTAATATAGGGGGGTTCTGTAGTGAGAGGGGGTTCTGTATTGTAGGGAGGGGGTCCGCACTATAGAGAGGGCATCTGCACTGTAGGGGATCTGTGTAACATACAGGGGGTCCAGAACTGGAGGTTCAGGGTGCTGTGTAATGTAAAGGGGTCCATAGGTGCAGGGCGCCGTGTAATGTAAAGGTGTCCAGAGGCCGTGCCCCCCCCCCCCCCCCCCGGCTGCTCAGTCTAAAATGCCCGGGCCTATTTTTTGTCCGAGTCCGGGCCTGATGACCAGACTCATCATGCTCCTGAGGTGGCTGAAGTTTAATGAAGCAGAAGCGGAGAGTCCCGATACAGTGTGACTAGAATGATGCATTTCCTTACTCTGCATCAATGTCTTGAAGAGGAGGCACAGTCAGTAGAATGGTGAAATCTGGAAGGACTACAATAATTCTGACATTAGCCAGACAGCTCACGAGGGAGGAGGGAAATGAGAGGAAAAAAAAAGAGAAAAAAAAGTAATATATGTGTATATATTGAGTATATATTGAGCAACCGCCATACCTTCTTTACATATGTTGGTCTTTTGAAGGGGTTGGCTCTTGATTTGGCATTCTGTAATAAAAGTCAGGTTAACATGCTAAATGCTAAGGCAAAACTCCTTCCAGGCATTCAGAAGCAATTACATACAAGAAAATACATGCGCAGTACAGGCTTGGGCAGCAAGTGGCAGTGCAGAAAACTACAACGTTCGTGCAGAGAGCTTGAGAGAGGCAAACAGCTGACCTGACAGCCTCATCTTCTGTCTTATGCCGCGTACACATGACCGGACTTTCCGTCAGAAAAGGTCAGACGGAATCATTCTGTCGGATATTACGATCGTGTGTGGGCTTCATCTGACTTTTTTCTTCAAAAATTCAGACGGACCTAGAAATAGAACATGTTTCAAATCTGTCCAACGGAATCAATTTCTATCGAGAAAACCCGATATTGTATGCTGGTCTGACTGACTAAATACAACGCAAGGGCAGCTATTGGCTACTGGCAGCTATTGGCTACTGGCTATTGAACTTCCTTTTCTAGTCCCATCGTACGTCATCACATTCAAAACGTGTGGGGGCCAGTCCGTTCGGTCAGAAGTCCGTCGTAACTCCTTCGAAAGTTTGTCGGAACTCCGTCTGGAAGACCGTCGGACCTTTTCTGCTGGAAAGTCCAGTTGTGTGTACGCGACATTAGGTGAACCTGTAGTCACGTGATTCAGCCTAGTCCAAGGCAATCCACACAGATCAGGAAGAAGTTTGTAGTGAAGCTGTCTGGCAGGAACACAGGGCGTGCATTCCAGCAAATCTGAAGCCAGGATCCTTGTTCCTTCTGTGATAGAAAAGCCATGCCAACCCACCACACAGCCAGGATTTACCCAGCCACGCAACAAAAACCCTGAATACCAGCAGCGGGGTTCCCTCACCCTGCTCCATTTAGAAGCACTCAGTGGGGGCTGCATCCAGGCAGACATTATTGAACAGCCAGGGATTTACCCCAGTAAGGTAGACACTGCTATCACTGTGAGGAGGAAAAAAGAATAACGCTATGCTGACTCAGGTGGCAAAATTTATGAGTTAAATGCCCTATCATTGTGGGGCCTGTACCCATGTGTGTGCTGACATGGAGCTATCAGGAAATGACACATACTTGTGAAGTGGAAGGAAAATGATAAATGGTTTTCAACATTTTTTACAAATAAAAATCTGAAAAGTGTGGTGTACATTTGTATTAAGCCCCCCTGAGTCAATACTTTATAGAACCACCTTTCTCTGCAATTACAGCTGCAAGTATTTTGGGGTATGTCTCTACCAGCTGTGCAAATCTAGAGAGTGACATTTTTGCCCATTATTCTTTGCAAAATAGCTCAAGCTCTGTCCGATTGGATGGAGAGCATCTGGGAACAGCAATTTTCAAGTCTTGCCACAGATTCTCAATTGGATTTAGGTCTGGACTTTGACTGGGTCATTCTAACAAATGGATATGCTTTGATCTAAACCATTCCATTGTAGTTCTGGCTGTATGCTTAGGGTTGTTGTCCTGCTGAACCTCCACTCCAGTCTCAAGTCTTTTGCAGACTCTAAGGCCGCGTACACACGGGCGGACTGTTCGCCCAACTTTGTCCGCTGAACAGTGTTTGGGCGGACAGTCCGCTCGTGTGTGGGCTTTCAGCGGACAGTTTCAGCGGACAGTTGGACGGACAAGGTTTTTCGGAATTTCCGAAAAACTGTCCGCTGAAACCTTGTTTGAGCGAACAGTCCGCCCGTGTGTAGGCTTGTTTCGTCAAACAAAGTTGCGCGCATGCTCAGAAAGGATTTTCACGCCGAAAGCTATAATGCAGTGTATAGGACGTCGTATTTTTCGTCCCGTCGTACGTGCCGTTCACGTCATCACGCACGGTTTCAGCAAACTGTTCGTTCGTCGTGTGTGGCCATGTCCGTCCATGCTAAGTTTGAGCGGACTGTTTGCCGAAACTGTTGGACGGACAAAGTTGGGCGAACAGTCCGCGCGTGTGTACGCGGCCTAACAGGTTTTTTTCTAAGATTGCCCTGTATTTGGTTCCTTCCATCTTCCCATAAACTCTGACCAGCTTCCCTGTCCATGCTGAAGAAAAGCATCCCCATAACATGATGCTGCCACCACCATGTTTCACAGTGAGGATGGTATGTTCAGGGTGATGTGCAGTGTTAATTTTCCGTCAAACATAGGGTTTTGCTTTTAGGCCAAGAAGTAACATTTTGGTCTCATCTGACCAGAGCACCTTCTTCCACATTTTTGCAATGTCCCCCACATGGCTTCTTGCAAACTGCAAGTGGGACTTCTTATGGCTTTCTTTCAACAGTGTCTTCTTCCCACACTTCCATAAAGGCCAGATTTGTGGAATGCATGACTAAAAGTTGTCCTGTGGACGGATTCTCCCACCTGAGCTGTGGATCTCTGCGGCTCCTCCATGGGCCTCTTGGCTGTTTCTCTGATTAATGCTCCCCTTGCCTGTCAGTTTAGGTGGATGGCCATGTCTTGGTGGGTTTGCAGTTGTGCCCTATTCCTTTCCATTTTCAGATAATGGATTGAACAGTGCTTCATGAGATGTTCAAAGCTTGGGATATGTTTTAATAAGCTAACCCTCCTTTAAACCTGTCCACAACTTTATCCCTGACTTGTCTGGTGTGTTGCTTGGCCTTCATGATGCTGTTTTTTCACTAAGGTTCTCTAACAGATCGCTGAGGGCTTCACAAAAAAGCTCTTTTTATACTGAGAATAAATTAGACACAGGTACAGACACAGATATCTGAAGGCAATTGGTTCTCCTAGATTTTAGTTAAGGATATCAGAGTTAAGGGGGCTGAATACAAATGCACGCCACACTTTTCACATATTTGTAAAAAAAAATTGAAAACCATTTATCATTTTCCTTTCACTTCACAATTATGTGCCACGCTATGTTGATCTATCACATAAAATTACAATAAAATACATTTACGTTTTTGGTTGTAACATGACATAATGTGGAAAATGTCAAGGGGTGTGAATACTTTTTAAGGGCATTGTAACGTTAATATATTGGTCAGGCAACACACTGACGGCTTTGCTGCCATAGTCCTATGTGCTAGGTGTTCAGTGTACCCCTGTGCCTTTAAGGAGGGGTGGGCTCCTTCCACGTACGTGTTGTATGTCACCGCGTTCATGACGGTCGATATTTGGTGTGACTGTGTGTATGCAAGACAGCTTGAGCGGAATCCTGTCGGAATTCCGTCGGGAAAACCATTAGAGCTTTTTCCGACCAAAATTCCAATCATGTGTACGCAGTAGGGGTGTTGAATTTAATCACAGCATTGATGCATCACAATTTTGCTGTGTGCGATTCGGCATCGATGCTGTGACCACTAAAAATAGATTTTTGGGATGACAATGACATCGTCTATATGCGCGCTGGCCCGCTATTCCGAACGGAGCTGAAAGCGGTGTGCCCTGCCTCTCCACATTGAGCCGTGGGATTAGCCGTGCCCTCCTTCTGCCGAGGTCATCCCCAACCACGTCAGGAATCACTGTGTTCGCTGGAGCCTGTGTGAGGTGTGACGCAGTTGGTCAAGTGACGGTAGCTCCTGGAACCCAGAAGACGAGCCCTGAGAGGTTTCCTCTGCTCTCCCTGGCCAACTGCAGAGGTGCCTCTGCTGCCGCTCTCCCCAGGATAGCATCAAGGCTGCATGTTCCATCCCCTGGTGTTCTGTGCTGTGAGGCTGGGGGCTGGTGGACACCGCAGTCTGTCCGTCCCCCCACCCCTGATCCAGTGTTACTTTCCTGAGCACCCCCAGGTTCTGCCACTCCACTGGCATTGTTTTTTCCCCATTGAAGGCAGGTAGTCTCCTCTCTGGCTCCTGTGTGCTCCTTCAGCAATCGTTAGTTACTGTATGTACAAGTAAATTACTTTAAAAGAAATAAACTTGATGGTGGAGCTAACAAGTGACAATTGTCTCAGTGATTCACATCACAACTTCATTAATGAAATGGCATACATGATCGTTTAGGGGGACGTTATATGGACATTGTCCACTCCTGTATCATGCCCGCAGTCTCTGACCCTGTCTTGTATCATTTACGCAGTCTCTGACGCTCTCCTGTATCATGTCTGCAGTCTCTGACGCTCTCCTGTATCATATCCACAGGCTCTGACCCTCTCCTGTATCGTGCCCGCAGTCTCTGATTCTCTCCTGTATCATGTCTGCAGTCTCTGACCATCTCCTGTATCATGTCTGCAGTCTCTGACCATCTCCTGTATCATGTCTGCAGTCTCTGACCATCTCCTGTATCATGTTTGCAGTTTCTGACCCTCTCCTGTATGATGTACGCAGTCTCTGACCCTCTCCTGTATGATGTCTGCAGTCTCTGACCCTCTCCTGTATCATGTCTGCAGTCTCTGACCATCTCCTGTATCATGTCTGCAGTCTCTGACCCTCTCTTGTATCATGTCTGCAATTTCTTGTAGTACTTTGGGGGCAGTCTGGAGCTCCTCTTTAAGTTGTCTGCTGTAATTTACACTTTTCTACATGCAGGGAGTGTTTTGTTTATTTTTTTTTATTTTTTTTGTAGAACAGATAAAATAAAAAAATTAAGTTCTTCTGACTGCTTGAATTTGGAGGAAAATCGAGCACAGTAATCGCGATGCATCGCGGTATCGAATCGTGGACAGGATAATCATAATCGAATCAAATCGCAAGGTCAGTGAACATGCGCACCCCTAGTACGCAGCATTGAAATGTCTTTGGTTTTGTTTGACATATGTCACCCTTCCAGTGCTCCTTGCTGCAAAGACCAGTTACAAGTGGGGGCAGTGGCCACCTGTTTGCAGAATTGCACCCACTCACACCAACACCTTCAAGGGCCCCAACTTAACTGACAGAAGATTTGCGCTAAGGACTGCATTAAGATTTCTTTATCCTTAAAGAGGTTATATAGTTACATAGTAGGTTAGGTTGAAAAAAGACACAAGTCCATCAAGTCCAACCTATGTGTGATTATATGTCAGTATTACATTGTATATCCTTGTATGTTGTGGACGTTCAGGTGCTCATCTAAAAGTTTTTTGAAACTATCGATGCTCCCCGCTGAAACCACTGCCTGTGGAAGGGAATTCCACATCCTTTATGCTCTTACAGTAAAGAACCCTCTATGCCGTTTAAGGTTAAATCTAATTTCTCCTCATTTTAACGAGTGGCCACGTGTCTTATTAACCACCTCAATATAGGGCACTTACACCCCCTTCCTGCCCAGGCCATTTTTCAGCGCTGTCACACTTTGAATGACAGTGTGGCGTACTTGTTCTCGATCATCCACCTTACTCCCCTGATCTGACCCCTGTGGACTTCTTTCTGTTTCCCTGCCTGAAGAATGTCATAAAAGTTGCGTGTTTTGTGGAAGTGGCGGCAATCCAAAAGCGATCGCGCTGCGCGCGCACGTCGGTTGCGGCGTGTTCCTGGGAACACTGCTCATCACCGATGCTGGTAAACAGCCATTGGCCGCCTGACCCACGTGATCGGCTGTGATCGTTTCACAGCCGATCACTAAAATGTAAACAAACCGCGGTAACGTGATGTTACCGGGTTCTCCTCCTCACACACCGATCGTGTGTGAGGAGGAGATTGCGGTAACATCTCGTTACCGCTTACAGTGTACACCAATCACACTGATTGCCCCCCCCCAATAAAGAGGACCTGTCACCACCCCTCATAGTACCTGTCACTCACAGTCAATCAGATTACCTGTCATAGTCCATCAGAGTACCTGTCACAGTCCATCAGATTACCCGAGTACCTGTCGCAGTCCATCAGATTACCCGAGTACCTGTCGCAGTCCATCAGATTACCCGAGTACCTGTCACAGTCCATCAGAGTACCCGAGTACCTGTCACAGTCCATCAGAGTACCCGAGTACCTGTCGCAGTCCATCTGAGTACCCGAGTACCTCTCCCAGTTCATCTGAGTACCCGAGTACCTGTCACAGTTCATCTGAGTACCTATCACAGTCCATATGAGTACCTGAGTACCTATCACCGCCCTTCAGAGTACCCAAATACCAGTCACCAGGCCATCAGAGTACCTGAGTACCTGAAGGTACTACTTCAATGTTGGTGCTCTGTATGTTGCCAGGCTGTGTAAAAGTCTCACACATGTGGTATCGCCATACTCGGGAAGAGTAGCAGAATGTATTTTGGGGTGTAATTTGTTGTATGCATATGCTGCGTGTGAGAAATAACCTGATAATATGACAATTTTGTAAAAAAATAAAAAATAATAAAAAAAATCTTCATTTTGCAAAGAATTGTGGGAAAAAAATGATAACTTAAAAAAACTCACCATGCTACTTACTTAATACCTTGGAATGTCTACTTTCTAAAAAGGGGTCATTTGGGGGGTATTTGTACTTTCCTGACTTGTTAGTGTCTCAAGAAATGAGATACACCTGATGTACTGAAGGCCTGATCAGATGTGATAAATTTTCAGCGATTGGCACCATAGTTTGTAGACTCTATAACTTTCACAAAAACCAAATAATATACATTAATGTGGGTTATTTTTTTACCAAAGATATGTAGCAGTATAAATTTTGGCCCAAATTTCTGAAGAAAAATTACTAATTAGCAAAAATTTATGACAGAAACAAAGAATTTATTTATAGCACAAAAAATAAAAAACCCACTAGTGATTAAATACCACTAAAAGAAAGCTCTATTTGTGTGGAAAAAAGGACACAAGTTTCACATGGGTACAGTGTTGCATGACTAAGCAATTGTCATTCAAACTGTGAGAGAGCTGAAAGCTGAAAATTGGTCTGGTCAGGAAGGGGGTGTAAGTGTACTGTATTGAGGTGGTTAAGGATGGTGATTATTTTGAAGGCCAATAAAGGTAATTTGTTTGTATCTTCTGTTTTTTTTTTCTGATATTATTAACCAAATGTTTTAGCCCTTGTACACACGGTCGGAGATTCCGACAACCAAATCCGTCGGAGTAATTCCGACAGATTAATTACGGAAGAGGCTCGGAAGTGATGTTGCATACACACGGTCAGACTAAGTTGTCGGAAAATCCGATTGTACATAACGTGATGGCGTTATTTCATTACGACGGGACTACGTTCAGGCTAGTAGCCAATAGGTTTGGTCTAGGAATTTGATCTGAGCATGCGTGGCCCTTTGTCCGTCGGAGTAGGCTACTCATGATCGGAGTATGTCCGATCGGAGCATTTTGTCGGAAAATTTTACCAGCAAGTTGGAAAAGTTGGTCCGTCGGATATTCCGACGGAAACAGTCCGATGGAGGCCACACACAGTCGGAATATCCGACAAAACGGTCCGATAGGACACATTCCGTCGGAATCTCCGACCATGTGTACAAGGGCTTAGACACACCTCTTATGGTTTCAACTATTTTTTAGAAAGAAAGAAAACTGTTGCTGTAGCCAGGGCAGGACTTACCATTGGGCTTGACTGGGCTCAAGCCCATGGGCCCCGCCCAATAGGGGGCCCCGCCGAGATACATAGCCGAGTATACTCGGCTCAGCTCCGCTCACAGTCACATCCAGCCCCGACCTATGATGGACATAACACAGGGACTGGGCGTGACTGTGAGCCGAGCTGAGTACACTACTCTTGGCTCCTCTCGGGACTGCGAGAGGACCCGAGAGCCGCTGAGAGGACCGGAGAGCTGACGAGAGGACCGGAGAGCCGACGAGAGGACCCGAGAGCCGCCGAGATACACAGGACTAGAAGTTAGGGCCCGAAAGTGACTCAAGCCCAGGGGCCCCCACCACCGTAAGTCCTGCCCTGGCTGTAGCTACCTAAAAAGTGTTATGGCGCATACACACGACCAGACTTTCTGGCAGAAAAGGTCAGACGGAATCATTCCGTCGGATATTGCTATCGTGTGTGAGCTCCATCTGACTTTTTTCTTCAAAAATTCAGACAGACCTAGAAATAGAACATGTTTCAAATTTGTCCGATGGAATCAATTGCTATCGGGAAAATCATTTGTATGCTGGTCTGACGGACCAAATACGACGCAAGGGCAGTTATTGGCTACTGGCTATTAAACTTCCTTTTCTAGTCCCGTCGTATATCATCACGTTTAAAACAAACGGACTTTGAGTGTGGGCAAGTCCTTCGGTGGGAACTCCGTCGGGAAGACCGTCTGACCTTTTCTGACAGAAAGTCCGGTCGTGTGTATGCGGCATAACAGGGAGATAATGCTACTGCGTGATTTCATAGCAGAACCAACAACTTTGTCAACCGTGACCCTACTATAGGAATGAAAAAATAACAGATTTACATTCAAGATCAACAGGTAATAAAACTGTGCTATGGAAAAAAACAAAAAATATTGTGCTATAGAGAGTGACAGACTGCAGTATGTACCTTGGTTATTTTTCCAAAGTTCAACTTTAATACACAACCCAGGTAGAAAGGAAAGAAAATCATGTATCAAGTTCTGCAGAACCTACTTACCCTGTTGTGACCTGAGACCTGTCAATCTCTTTCTGCCCAGGTAGTCCTATCCACTAAAACCCTATGTGGCTCCTTCACTTCAGTTGGGTGGGAAATAACCAGAGGCAGTGGTGCATAGTAGCTGGTAAATTTTCCTGGCAAGTAGACACACTCACCACCAGTAAGGGGACACACAACACCCACCATCAATAATTGGACACACACCACTAGGGATGAGCTTTGTGTTTGAGTCGAACATACGTTCGACTCGAACATCGGCTGTTCGCCCGTTCGGCGAATTTCGAACGTTGTGGGTCGTTCGTGCCAAATTCGTGTGGCGCTCACGGCCCACAATGCACTGCGCCATCGCAGTGCATTGCTGGCTCATGATTTGCCAAGCATGCACTGTGACCCCTCATGCTTGGCCAATCACAGCGCCGGCAGTGAGGAGAGCCATGATTGGCCACATGCAGGATGCCTGTGGCCAATCACAGCTCAGGCTGTGTAGTACACGCCCCACACTATATAAGGCCGCCAGCGCGGCGGCCTTGTGTAGTGTGTTGGCGTCTGTAGGAGTTAGTGGGTGTTCTGTGTACCTTCAACACAGTATACACCGATCATTATCGGCCGATTTTTCGTTCTTGCTCTTCTGTAGTGGTTGTTGTCTGCGTGCCCTGACCGCAGTATACACCGCTATATCCACCTATATAGCTAACTATCTTGCTCTTTTTTAATAGAGCTTGCAGTCAGTTGTAGGAGATTGTGCGTGCTCTGAACCCAGTATACACCGCTATATCCACCTATATAGCCAGCTATCTTGCTAGTTTTAAATAGAGCTTGCAGTCAGTTGTAGGAGATTGTGCATGCTGTCTGCGTGCCCTGAACCCAGTATACACCGCTATATCCACCTATATAGCTAGCTATCTTGCTCGTTTTTTTTTTTTTTTCAATTGTATTTTTATTGAAAATTTTCCAGAGAGAATATACAAAGGGAAGTATAACAACAAATGATTGTCAGTGTCAACAATGTTACAGACCATAGGCCAAAGAGCAAGAAAAGAAAAATAAACAGAAAATAAACACAAGAAAAAAAAAGTAATATAATAGTCAGGCAATATCAAGTCACAGGCACAGTTAAAGCAGTAATGCATCCAGTCCACGGGGGGAAGAGTCAGGAGGGGGGGGTATAGGAAAAAGTCCAATGGGTGGGTAGGCCAGATAGCTATGTGTCTACAAGAAAAGCATAGCCAACCACTGGGTCTGGGGTACGCTCATTTCCGGGAGGAGCCTATACCAGACTGAGGCATCCTCAGGGAGAGACATATACTGGCGGGGGGGGGGGGTAAGGAAAGACCTCAAGTAATCTTTAAGGGGGGGCTGTAGGGAGTCCCGGATTAAGCTGGGAATGGTCCCATAAGTCCCAAACTCTGGAAACTCTGGAAAACCTAGGCAGAGTATCATGAATAACAGCGGTAAGGTGCTCCATCCTACGAAACTGTTCCAGAGTTTGCAATATCTGTGGGAGCGTTGGCGGGGACTGCGGCAGCCATCTGACTGGTATGGCCCGTCTTGCTGCCAGTAGAATATAGCCTAAAAGTTTCTGGACATTGGCAGGCAGGTCAGGAAAGGGTAAGCCTAGCAGAAAGTGGATTGGGGTTAGAGGAAGGATAGTGTCGGAAAGTTCTTGCAAATATACATGGACCGAGGACCAAAAGGGTTTAATGACCGAACATTCCCAGAAGATGTGAAAAAGAGATCCAATAGCCTTCCAACATCTCCAGCAGAGTGGGGAAGCCCGGGGATCGTATCTATGTAGGAGCTGTGGGGTCCTGTACCAAAACATTAGGATTTTATAGATTGTCTCTTTCTGTTCTACACATCGAGATGCTTTAGAGGCAGTCTCCCAAATTTTCAGCCACTGGGGGGTGGTAATGGTCTGGCCAAGAAGCCGAGACCACTTGCGCATATAGAGGTGACCTGGGCCAGAAAGAGAGGGAGAGGCCTGTAAGTACTTGTAAATCTCAGAGATGAGTCTCGTTTGGTATGGACCTTGGGAGCAGAGAAGTTCAAAAGGGGTAGGGTTACTCAAGGTAAGGGTGGGGTTTTTGGAGCTAAAGTAATGTCTGATTTGAAGATAGGAGTAAAACAAACCCTTGGGGACCTGAAATTTTAGTTGAACATCAGCGAAGGATAGAAGCGAATGTGTAAGTGGATGTACCAGATTACGAAGTTGGAAAACGCCCACACGTGTCCAAGGGAGCATGCGCGAGTAAGACAGGCTGTCCGGGATGTCAGGGTTGAACAATACGTTTAATAATGGCGAGCACGGAGAGAGGTCAGGGAGAAACGCTGGGCACATTTCTTCCAAATAGAAAGGGTAAAGAGCATGGGGCGCAGAGAAAGGTTCTTAAGTTGATGTATGGAAGTTTCCAATTCTGCCCAAATCATCGAGCAGGGGTGGACCGGGATAGTAATGCTCATTTCAATGTCAGACCACACACTGGATGACATTCTATGTGACCATACTATGACCGGTTTCAAGTGTGTAGCATAATAATATTTAAGGTGGTCCGGGGCCCCCAGTCCACCTCTAGCTCTGGGAGTGAGCACTACTGAACTAGCTATCCTGTGGGCCTTATAGCGCCAGATAAAGTTAAGGAAGGACCTCTGAGTCGCTTTGAGTTGGGACATGGGAACGGGGATCGGTAACGTTTCAAATAGGTATAAAAGTCGTGGCATGATAGACATCTTCAGGACATTGATGCGACCCAAGAGGGAAATGGGATACAAGTCCCATTGTCGCAAGAGTCGGTCGATGTCCCGAAAGAGTGGTGGGAAATTAGCATGATACAGGCTAGAGTAGGAAGAGGTAAGGTGAACCCCTAGATATTTGAGGGAGTCCGTACACCAACGGTAAGCGTAGTTGCGCTGCAAAGGGACAAGATCTACGGGGGGGAATAAGGATAGGTAGAACTTCCGTCTTGTTAGTGTTGATTTTATATCCAGAGATCGAGCTAAATTGGTGCAGGAGAGCATGTAGAGAGGGAAGGGAGGTGTGGGGTCTGGTTAAAGTCAGTAGGATATCGTCAGCATATAGAGACAATTTATACTCTGTTTGGCGTAGTTGTACCCCTCGAATGTCAGGGTGGTTACGGATAGCCGCTGCCAGGGGTTCCAAACAGAGAATAAAGATCAAGGGGGATAGTGGACAGCCCTGCCTAGTGCCATTACTGAGGGAGAAAGATGGTGATAAGTAGGAGGATAGTTGAACTTGCGAAGATGGTCTGGAATACAGTGCCCTCAGGGCAGCGACAAAGGGACCTGTAATGCCAAAGTGAGAGAGCGTGGCAAACATAAATGGCCAGCTGAGTCTATCGAACGCCTTTTGAGCGTCAAGGCTCAGTATAAGAGCTGGGCAGTTCGTTTTGTTTAGTAAGTCGATCAAATCTACAGTATGTCTAGTATTGTCTCCCGCATGCCTAGCCAGTACAAAACCGACTTGGTCCTTGTGGATGAGTTGCGGTAGTAAACGGGACAGCCTATTCGCCAATATTTTGGTGAAAATTTTGTAATCGGAATTTAGCAGCGCGATAGGCCTGTAATTATCTGGGAGGGAGGGGTCTTTATCAGGTTTCGGGATCACAGATACGTGAGCATGGAGAAACTGGGGGTCAGGAATGGTGCCTTTCAATAAGGAAGAGAATAGGGAAAGAAGGTGCGGATTCAGCAACGGAAGGAAAGTTTTGTAGTAAGAGTAAGGTAGGCCATCAGGGCCAGGGGCTTTTTGAGTGGGAAGATTCTCCACTACCGCAGCTAATTCCTCAGGGGAGATAGTGGAGTTTAAAGATGGGAGGTGGTCAGGGGAAAGCTGGGGGAGGGGCAGTGATTCCACAAAGGAGTTAAATTTCTCCTGGGTGAAAGTGTATTGATCATCAGTGAGCAAACAGTTATACAGCTTATGGTAGAAGTTGCCAAATGTTTTAGACATTGTGAGAGGGCAGTAAGTGGAGGAACCGTCGGGCTGTTTAAGGGAGTCGGGATAGGCTTGGAAAGGTCTAGGTTTAAGTTTGTTTACTAGTATCCGGTGGGGTTTGTTAGAGTACTCGTAAAACTTCTGTTTTGACCATAGGAGGGATTTGTCTATCTTCTGCATATCAAGTGATCTAAGGAGGTTGCGTAGGTAGACAACAGTCCTAAGCCCTGACACCGTGGGAGAAGAAAACAAACGGTCTTCGGCCTTGCGAAGCCTGAGAAGAGCCGAGGCTCTTTGGTGTGTGGCGTCTTTTTTGAGTCGGGAGCTTATTGCAATACAATGCCCCCTGAATACAGGTTTATGTGCCTCCCACAGAGTCGAGGGCTCGGAGACGGAGCCAGCGTTAAGCTCAAAATACTCAGTAAGGCATGTGGTCAGTTGAGCTTTAGTCTCAGGGTTACGTAGAAGAGTCTCATTGAGCCTCCAGTGACAGGAGCGGGGGAAGGCCGAGGATAGGGAGAGTTCTAAATGGACAGAGGAATGATCCGACCATGGGACAGGATTAATTTCCGAGGATACAGCAGCTGTCAAGAGGGGTGTGGAGATGAAAAAGTGGTCTAATCTAGAGGAGTTTGTGAGGGTGGGAGTAGAAAGTATAGTGTTTCTGAGTAGGATGTTTAATTTTCCATATGTCTAATAAACGTTGGGTTCTGATAAGTCTGCGGAACGATTTGGAGAGGGAGTCTACATTGGAGGGGGTCTTAGGGGGGAACAAAACATGTTTGTCTTTACCAGGGGACATGACCATATTAAAATCTCCACCAATGACTGTAAAAGGGTGTGCATACTTATCTAACATGTCAAAAACAGCACTGCGGAAGCGAACTTGACCAGAATTGGGAGCATATACATTTAGGATCGTGACAGGTTGAGACTGAAACATGCAATCCAGAATAATAAATCTGCCCTGGGGGTCCAGGTAAGTAGATTGAATTCGCAACGGGCAGGAGCGGCCAATCAGGATTGCCACGCCCGCCTTGCCAGACGGATCCAAAGCCAGAAAGGAGATCGGAAATGTTTTGCTGGCAAATTTAAGGGAACCCCCAGGACGGAAGTGCGTCTCCTGGATCAGTATCACGTCCGCCTTAGAAGCTTTAAACTCTTTCAGGGTCAACCACCTCTTCCGAACAGAGTTTAAACCTTTCACATTACAGGTAAAAAATTTCAACGACATATCAGAGGAGATTGGTGAAAGAGCATAGAAAGAAGCATGAAACGTCAGTGGAGGTTGAGTCCCAAGCGGTAGGGAGGAGGAAGCAAGAGGAGAAAAAGAAACAAAGGGAGAGAAAGAGAGAGCTTGACATTTTGGTAAATAGTGGTGTGACAATAATATCGACAATGACATACATCTAGAAAATTGTGGCTGTCGGTCACCAAGGAAGACAAAGGAGACCGAGGCCTGACTAAAAAGAACTTCCCAAGAGAAACTCGTGTAAAGGTGAGCGGTGTCACAAGGATATGTGAATCATCGGAAAAAAGCTGTAGACAAAAACCAAAAACATTTAAAAAAAACAAAAAAAAGCAGCCTATGGGGAGACTGCATGGGCAGCAGCCACAAAAAAGAACAAAAAAAAAGAAAAACCAAAAATAAAAATGACATCCGAAGAGAAACCCGGAGGAAAACAACCTCCAGGAAGCCCAGGTCCGAGCCCGGGACCAAAACAGGGGTCGCGAGGACCGCCTAAAGTGGGGGGGGGGGGGGGGGAGGAGCCCATAGGCCACCTCCCGCCTTCCATAGCTGGAAAAACGAATTCAGCCAACTTTCAAAAAGTGAACGTAGCAACCGTGTAAGAGAATGCAAGAAAAAAAAAGAAAAAAAGAAAAAAAAAACAGGATGAGTAATAATATAACAGTCAAAAGGCAATATACTAAAGTTGCAAACAGTAGAAAAAAGAGCATTGAACAATGAACAGTGCACCCCGTGGGCGTCGGGGAATAAGTGTGGGGGATCCACCATGGTATAATGACATAAAACTGCACCATGGAAAATCCAACAGGGCCCCATCTAGGGGGGTAGATAAGCTCAATCTTGTTCCGATGCAGTGTTCCTCAAGTCGGGGGTCTGAAGGAAGGTCTCCGTTGAGGGGTGAGGTTGGATCTAGAAGGCTTTGGTCGAACTGGGGTCCATATCCGGGCAGGAAGTGCGGACGGCCGAGGTGTAGAGGGAAGCGGAGTAGGTTCTTCGTCTGGAAGAGGAGGGAGGCCAAGACTACGCAGGAAGGCGTCGCTTTCATGTAGATCACGAAGAGAGAATTGAGTGCCTTCACCGAGAGGCGGAAGGGAAAACCCCATCTGTATGGAACCTTGTGGGTTTGGAGATGAAGCGTCAAGGGACGCAGGTTCCGTCGTCTTGCCAAGGTAATGGGCGAGAGATCATTGAAGATTTGAATTTTGGCACCTTTAAAGTCCAACTTGGATTGATTACGAGTGGCGAGTGTAAGTGCTTCCTTACTGTCAAAGTAGTGGAACCGAACCACCACGTCCCTCGGGTTTGCACCTGCAGGGGGTTTAGGCGCCAGTGATCTATGGGCCCTGTCTAATTGCCAATCAATATCTGGAACTTGGGGGGCCACCACGTTAAACAGGCTTAGAAGGTAGGAGCGGAGATCCCTGTCCTCCACCACCTCAGGAATGCCTCTAATCCGCAGGTTCTGCCTGCGTTCACGATTCTCGAGGTCTTCTTGTTGTGTTTGGAGTTGAGAAACAAAGTGTTTAACAGCGGCGTTATCTTCCTCTAACACTTGAACATATTGGACCAGTTCATCAAATTTAGTCTCTAGGGTGTCCGTGCGGCCGCCCAATTGGTCAATCTCACCCCTCAGCTCCTTGGCAAGCTTCCCAATTTCCTGAGTTATGGAGTGAGTGATAGCTTTGAGCAGGGATTGGAGCTTAGCGTCCAGGACATCTGCCGTCAGCAAAGTGGGGGACCCCTGGTCTAGGGTGGGTGAGGGAGCATCCGGGCAGTTCAAATCTGGTTCATGGCGAGTTGGAGGGTCTAATGCAGGGTCTCCCTCCAGTTGGGAGAAGGGGATGGACTTGTGTAGATAACGGTCCATGGTGGATGAAGTTTGGGGGAGAAGTACAGAAGCGTAGGACTTTCTTTGATCTCCTATCATCCCCATGGGGTGCACGGCCGGGCTGAGTGGGTGAGGATGCGACTCCCGGAGGTAGTAAAGCTGCAAATTGCTGAGAAGGAGCCTCAAGAAGGCGGGGGTGGGGGCATGGCCCCAAAATCACATGGTTGCCATAGTAAAGGGGGGCTCACATGTTCCAGCAGTCAATAGGCCTGGGCAAGTAGGCACAGGAGTGGAAGGGGGGGCAGGGGAGATGCAGGGAAATTCGGGGGGTGGGGGCAAAACAGTCAGCCCAGGTGGACGTGGGGGGAAGCAGGGGCACAGGGGGGGGATGAAAGGGGGGTGGTAGCAGAGAGGTACCTGTTGAGATGGCAGAACACTGCTTTGTGTACCGTTGAGTCCAGGTGGAGGCAATCCCAGTGGGGGAGAGCAGCTCGGAATCCTCCAGGGACCTCTGGCAGGTTGCACCACAGATGGAGGGTGAGGGTAGATGCAGCCCCCTTCAACAGCAGTCACCAGCACCTCCGCTAGGCAAGTAGGTCGAGTAGGCCCGAGGCCTAAAGATGGCGGCCGGCCTCGTGTGGAAGAGGCTCTGCGGTAGGCCTCAGCGCGGCCGGAGCTTTCGGAGGCGGTTCAAGCCACCTCCGCTGGTCGTCTCTATCCCCGATGGCCGTGGAGGGACGTCAGCCGCGCTTCAGGGCACCCGGGATGGCACGGAGGTCCGGGGATAAGGTAGGCCCCAAGATGGCGGCGGCGGTCCGGCGGGCAGAAGTAGGCCGCGAGCCTGGATGGGGCTCGAGCGGCCGGTAGAACTCACAAAAACCTCCCTGGATGGCGCGGGAGGGCTTCGGCACCCAGCGGGGGGAGTCCAGAGCTCTCTCCCCGCTCGGATCGTCCCGATGGTGGCGGATGAAGCGGCGGCTGTGTCGGAGCACTGGCATAGCACGTCCGCTCCCGTCGACTTCCCATCTTGCTCGTTTTAAATAGAGCTTGCACTCAGTTGTAGGAGATTGTGCATGCTGTCTGCGTGCCCTGAACCCAGTATACACCGTTATATCCACCTACATAGCTCTTCTCTAATTGAGCCATCTGCCATCTGCAGGAGTTAGTGGGTGTTGTGCATGCCTCCAGCACAATATACACTACCCAATTGCTGGTTTTCCCAACTCCCTTTAGGCCATTACCATGTCTGGAAGGCCAGCAAGGAGAGGCAGACAGGCGCGAGCCGATAAAAGAGGGCAAGCAGGCTCTGTGTCTAGAGACAACAGTGCTAGTCGTGGACGCGGTGCATCGTCATCATCAGCACGTGGCCATGGGACACGCTTGTCCTTCTTTTCGGCAGCTGGACATGTTGAGCCGCAACATGCCAACGACTTGATAGAGTGGATGACCAAGCCCTCTTCATCCTCCTCATCCTCTCTCACCCAGGCTCAGGGTACTAGCAAAGCAGCTGCCAACGCATCATCTTCCCTCCTCTCAATGTCATCATCAGTGACTCCTTCCCTAGACCCACCACGTCCTCCTGAGGAGTCTCCTGAACTCTTTGAGCACAGTGTTGGGTACATGCTCCAGGAGGATGCCCAGTGTTTTGTAGGCTCTGATGATGATACTCAGCTAGAGGAAGGCAGTAGCGTAAATGCAGAGAGGGGATGCTCAAGAAGGACAGCAATCTGGCAGTCATGTTCCACAAGCTGCAGCATACTGCCAGGTTTGCTCCAGCGATGAAGAGGGAGGGGATGATGAGGGCACTGACTCCACATGGGTGCCTGGTAGGAGATAGGAGGAGGAGAAGGAGGCACATGTCCAATGAGGCAGGATGCCCTCCGAGGGGGCAGCTTAGGGGCAGCACACCGACTGAATCACACCGCAGAGCATCTGCCTGTGCAGGGCGCTGCCTCTGCACGTTATTCTAAAAGTTCTTTGGTGTGGGCCTTTTTTGAGACGAGTGCATCAGATCGCACCGCTGCTATTTGCAACATATGTCTCAAGCGTATCTCGCGTGGCCAAAACATCAGCCGCTTGGGCACCACATGCTTGACCAGAAATATGTTGACCTGCCATGCAGCTCGTTGGCAAGCGTACCTCAAAGACCCACACCAAAGAACAAAGCGGACCTCTCCTTGCTCCTCATCAGCTGGGATCTCCAATCCCACTAGACCTTCAGTCCTCTCTGAAACCTGCTCTGAGAGGAATAAGGGTGTAGAATTTGGTGTGTCACAGCCAAGTGCTTCCGGGCACTCTGCTAGCAGTACACCCACGTCCGATTATAGCAGGCAAATGTCCCTGCCCCAGCTGCTGGACCGGCGAAAGAAGTTCACTCCCAGCCATCCACATGCCCAGCAGTTGAATGCTAGCTTGGCTAAATTGCTAGCACTTCAACTGCTGCCTTTTCAGTTGGTAGACTCGGCCCCCTTCCGTGAGTTTGTACAATGTGCGGTTCCTCAGTGGCAGGTCCCCAAACGCCACTTTTTCTCACGGAAGGCGATTCCGGCTCTCTACCGGCATGTGGAAGGCAATGTCCTTGCCTCGCTGGACAGGGCAGTCAGCGGTAATGTGCATATTACCGCTGACTCATGGTCCAGCAGGCATGGACAGGGACGTTACCTGTCTTTCACGGTCCATTGGGTCACTCTTCTGGCAGCTGGGAAGGATGCAGGACAAGGTGCAGTAGTGTTGGAGGTTGTTCCGCCACCACGCCTCCAAAATGCTACTATTGGTTGTGACACACCTCTCTCCTCCACCCCCTCCTCTTCTTCTTCCTCCATGGCCTCTTCCAGTGCTCTGTCCTCAGAACCAGCGGTGCTCCGTAGGCGTTCCAGGGGCTACGCAAGTACGCAGGCAAAACGATGCCATGCTGTGCTTGCGCTGGTTTGTTTGGGGGACAGGAGCCACACTGGGGCGGATGTTTTGTCAGCTCTGCAGGGGCAGGCTGAGAGGTGGTTGACACCACGCCAGCTTAAGCCAGGAATGGTGGTTTGCGACAATGGCACCAACCTCCTCTCCGCCCTCCGACAGGGACAACTGACCCATGTGCCCTGTGTGGCTCACGTCCTTAACCTGGTGGTGCAGCGGTCCTTGGGCAGGTACCCGGGCTTACAGGATGTCCTGAAGCAGGCCAGGAAAGTCTGTGTGCATTTCTGCCGATCATTTAATGCCTGTGCTCGGCTGGCTGAGCTCCAAAAGGAGTTGAACCTGCCCAAGAACCGCCTTATATGTGACATGCCCACCAGGTGGAACTCAACGTTGGCCATGCTGCAGCGGCTACACACACAGCAGAGGGCCATCAATGAGTACCTGTGTGCGACTACGGCACCAGGACAGGGTCAGGGGGGCTCGGTTTTTTCTCACCACAACAGTGGGGCATGATCAGGGATGCATGCACTGTCCTGTCTCCGTTTGAGGAGGCCACAAGGATGGTGAGCAGTGACAGTGCATGCATCAGTGACACTGTACCTCTTGTCCACCTCTTGGAGCATACGCTGCGTGGAATAATGGACAGGGCACTTGAGGCAGAACAGAGGCAGGAAGATGAGGACTTCCTTGCCTCTCAAGGCCCCCTTTATCCAGACAATGTTCCTACTGTGCCTCCCATCACACAGGAAGAGGATGAGGAGGAGGAGGATGATTGTGTCAGCATGGAGGTGGAGGCTGGCACTCAGCATCATCAGCAGCAGCAGCAGCAGCAGTCTTGTAGGGATGATTTACAGTCCCAAGAAACCCGTGGACTTGTACGTGGCTGGGAGGAGGTAGCTGCGGATCATGTTGTCCTTAGTAACCCAGAGGACCCCGGACCGAATGCCTCAGCTAACCTACGCTGCACGGCCTCCCTGATCCTGCAAAGCCTGCAGAAGGATCCTCGTATTCTTCGGATCAAGGAGAGGGACCATTACTGGCTGGCCACTCTCCTTGATCCACGGTACAAGGTTGCCGACCTTATCTTGCCGTCGCAGAGGGAGCAGAGGATGAGACATCTCCGGGAGGCCTTTCAAAAAAGTCTGTGCAACGCGTTCCCAGAGACTGGGAGGTTACAAACTCCTGGTCCTGGACAACGTGTTGCTGAGGCATCGGTCAGAAGGAGCGGTGGAGAAGGTGGCCGTCTGACCGATGCTTTCAGACAATTTTTTAGTCCGCAGCCCCAAGGTATGATCGGTTCCAGCAACCATCGCCAGTGTCTGATTTACATGTGCAGGAATACCTAGGGGCAAGGTCAGACTTGGACACCTTTCCCACCGAAAGTCCTCTGGCTTACTGGGTCTTGAGGATGTATCACTGGCCAGAGCTTGCACAGTATGCAACTGAGCTACTGGCCTGTCCTGCATCCAGCGTTCTTTCGGAACGCACCTTCAGTGCTGCTGGTGGCTTTGTTACCGATCACAGGGTGCGCCTGTCCACCGACTCAGTTGATCGACTGACCTTCATCAAGATGAATCAGTCTTGGATCACCCACAGCTACCAAGCACCTGAAGCTGATGTAACCGAATAATTTTTTTAGAAATATCACATCCCTTCAAGACTGCCTATGCTGATGCTGAGTGACTGTCCTGTTATGTTGATTGTCTATCCTATTCCTCCTCCGCTGATATGTTGGAAGAACATTTTTGGATCTGGGTGATGCCACCAGCCCAATTTTTCAGCCCCTGTTTAATAGGGGCGTTTAATTACAATTTTTGATGCAATGCTTTGCAGCAGGGCTCATTCCTGCACTACAACTAGTGTAGATGGGAGAGGTTGCAGTATCGTGGCACCAGTACCAGTGTCATCAGCCCAATTTTTCAGCCCCTGTTTAGCAGGGGCATGTAATTACAATTCTTGATATAATATTTCACAGGAGGGCCCCTTCCTGTGCCCACCCAGAGTAACTGTGAGAACTTATAGTGTTGTGGCACCAGCACCACAACCACCAAAGGTAAATTTTTCTACCACTGTTCAACAATGGCATGTAATTACAATTCTTGATATAATCGTTCACAGCAGGGCGTTCCAGCACCCACCAAGAGTCACTTTGAGGGCTTACAATGTTGTGGCAAAACCAACACCTTGTTCCACCATTTCTGCAGAGCATATAGGGCAGGCCCCTACTTTCAAACATCCAACTTACAAACATCTCCTACTTGCAAACGGAAGGAGACAACAGCAAGTGAGATGAAAAAAGACGGACGGCAAAACAAATTATACAGGGGTGATAACGCTTCCCCATGTTTTCCAAAAAGCTTAAAAATAGATTTTTTGACTGGAGCTACACTTTAACCACTTCCCGACCGCCGCACGACGATGTACGTCGACAGAATGGCACGGGCAGGCATATGGGCGTACCTGTACGTCCCTGCCTTCCCGCGGGTCGGGGGCCCGATCGGGCCCCCGCCCGGTGCCTGCGGCGGTCGGTATTCGTTCGCGAGTGATCCGGGATGAGGGGGCGGCCATTCATTCATGGCCACCCCCTCGCGATCGCTCCCGACGAATAGAAATCCTTCGTGACATCACTTCCTCTCCTGTAATGTAAACACAGGAGAGGAAGTGATGTAATCTCTCCTCCGTGTCGGTATTTTTCGTTCCGACACCGAGGAGAGAGGATCGGTGAGTTGCACCAACACGACACTTCACAGTAGAACATGCCAGGCACACTCACACCCCCCCGATCACCCCCCCCCCAATTACCCCTGCCCCCCAGTCACAGTGACACCAATGTCATTTTTTTTTTTTTTGCATTGGTGTCATTTGTGACTGTAATAACTGTTAGGGCAGTTAGGGTTAGCCCCCTTTAGTTCTAATGTACCCCCCTAACCCCCCCAATAAAGGTTTAACCCCGTGATCACCCCCCGTCACCAGTGTCACTAAGGCTGGGTTCACATTGCAGCGGTTTATGAGAACGAATGTGATTCGCACCGCACTGCAGTGCAAATCACATCCGATCTCTGTGCGATTCGAGTTCAGCCATACAGATAGTATGGCTGAATTCGCATCGCACCCGCCGCACCCGCCGCAGCAGAATCGGATCGCATGGGTGTTCACACCATGCGATCCGAGTTTGCAGATCGCACTGCGATATGCGAACTGATCTGGGGGTGTCATTAACATTTCACTGACACTCCCAGCAGTTCGCATAGGGCAGTGTGAACTGCTGCCGGGAGGCATGCGATGCGGGAACCCGCCGCGGATTCGTGGCGTTCCCGCATCGCTCCAGTGTGAACCCAGCCTAATAAGCGATCATTTTTCTGATCGCTGTATTAGTGTCACAGGTGACGCTAGTTAGGCAGGTAGGTATTTAGGTTCGCCGCAGCTTTTTATAGCGCCAGGGACCCCCATATACTACCGCATAAAGCCCCCTGATTGCCCCCTAGTTAACCCTTTCACCAGTGATCACCATATAACTGTTACAGGTGACGCTGGTTGGATAGTTATTTTTTTATAGTTTCAGGGCACCCGCCATTTATTACCTAATAAAGGTTTAACCCCCTGATCACCCGGCGGGTGTCATTTGTGACTGTAATAACTGTTAGGGCAGTTAGGGTTAGCCCCCTTTAGATCTATAGTACCCCCCTAACCCCCCCAATAAAGGTTTAACTCCGTCATCACCCCCCGTCGCCAGTGTCACTAAGGCTGGGTTCACATTGCAGCGGTTTATGAGAACGGATGTGATTCGCACCGCACTGCAGTGCAAATCACATCCGATCTCTGTGCGATTCGAGTTCAGCCATACAGATAGTATACAGATAGTATGGCTGAATTCGTGTCGCACCCGCCGCAAACTCGCACGGGACCCTTTTTTTGGTCCGCAGCAGAATCGGATCGCATGGGTGTTCACACCATGCGATCCGAGTTTGCAGATCGCACTGCGATATGCGAACTGATCTGGGGGTGTCATTAACATTTCACTGACACTCCCAGCAGTTCGCATAGGGCAGTGTGAACTGCCGCCGGGAGGCATGTGATGCGGGAACCCGCCGCGGATTTGTGGCGTTCCCGCATCGCTCCAGTGTGAACCCAGCCTAATAAGCGATCGTTTTTCTGATCGCTGTATTAGTGTCACAGGTGACGCTAGTTAGGCAGGTAGGTATTTAGGTTCGCCGCAGCTTTTTATAGCGCCAGGGACCCCCATATACTACCGCATAAAGCCCCCTGATTGCCCCCTAGTTAACCCTTTCACCAGTGATCACCATATAACTGTTACAGGTGACGCTGGTTGGTTAGTTATTTTTTTATAGTTTCAGGGCACCCGCCATTTATTACCTAGTCTCACTAGTGTACCCCTAAATTTAGGGGTGTCTACTTTCCAAAATGGGGTCATTTGGGGGGGGGTTTGTGCCATCTTGGCATTTTATGGCCTTCAAAACTGTAACGCCCTTAGAAAGCCTGAAGGCGGTGCTTGGTTTTCGGGGCCCCGTACGCGGCTAGGCTCCCAAAAAGTCCCACATATGTGGTATCCCCGTACTCAGGAGAAGCAGCAGAATTTATTTTGGGGTGTCATTTCACATATGCCCATGGCATGCGTGAGCAATATATCATTTAGTGACAACTTTGTGAAAAAAAAAAAAAAAAAGTTTGTAATTTTCCCGCAACTTGTGGCAAAATATAAAATATTCCATGGACTCAACATGCCTCTCAGCAAATAGCTTGGGGTGTCTACTTTCTAAAATGGGGTCATTTGTGGGGGTTTTGTGCCATCTTGGCATTTTATGGCCTTCAAAACTGTAATAGGTAGTGAGAAGTGAAATCAAAAATTTACGCCCTTAGAAAGCCTGAAGGCGGTGCTTGGTTTTCGGGGCCCCGTACGCGGCTAGGCTCCCAAAAAGTCCCACATATGTGGTATCCACGTACTCAGGAGAAGCAGCAGAATTTATTTTGGGGTGTCATTTCACATATGCCCATAGCATGTGTGAGCAATATATCATTTAGTGACAACTTTGTGTAAAAAAAAAAAAAAAATATTCAATGGGCTCAACATGCCACTTATCAATTTCCTTAGGGGGTCTACTTTCCAAAATGGGGTCATTTGGGGGGGTTTTGTACTGCCCTGCTATTTTAGCACCTCAAGAAATGAGATAGGCAGTCGTAAACTAAAAGCTGCGTAAATTCCAGAAAACGTACCTTAGTTTGTAGATGTAACAACTTTTGCGCAAACCAATAAATATACAGTTATTGACTTTTTTTTTACCAAAGACATGTGGCTGAATACATTTTGGCCTAAATGTATGACTAAAATTGAATTTATTGGATTTTTCTAATAACAAAAAGTAGAAAATATCATTTTTTTTCAAAATTTGCGGTCTTTTTACGTTTATATCGCAAAAAATAAAAATCGCAGAGGCAATCAAATACCATCAAAAGAAAGCTCTATTTGTGGGAAGAAAAGGACACAAATTTTGTTTGGGTACAACATTGCATGACCGCGCAATTACCAGTTAAAGCAGCGCAGTGCCAAATTGTAAAAAGACCTCTGGTCATTTACCAGCAAAATGGTCCGGTCTGAAAGTGGTTAAAAATGTACCAGTTGAAAATTACAAACAGATTCTACTTAACACAACAAACCTACACAGTCCCTGTCTTGTTTACACCACCTGTATACTGCTGTTCTGAGTATATAGGGCCTGGGGGGCCACACGTATTTCCTTTTTTTAATATGGGTACGGGGTTCCCCTTAATATCCGTACAAGACCCAAAGGGGCTGGTAATGGGCAGGGAGGGCTACCCATGCCATTTTTCTCAATGATTTTCAACCATATTGCAGGAACCAGATATAACATTAAAACCGCAAGCAGTTTTAAATGACGTTATTTCCGTTAAATGTCATTTTGTGCAGGGACTGTTCTAAACACGGGAACCACGTGGCACTTCACAGGCATACTACAGACACCCCCCAGGCACGATATTTAAAGGAATATTTCACTTTTTTTTCACTTTAATGGTCATTAAAATCAGTGCTCCCGCCAAAATGGCAATTTTTTAAAACATTTTAGGCATTGACCCATGTCCCCTGGGGCAGGAGCCAGGTCCCCAAACCCTTTTTAGGACAGTATCTTGCATATTAGCAGTTAAAATTAGCACTTTTAATTTCGAACATTCGAGTCCCATAGACTTCAATGGGGTTCTAACGTTCGTACGAATTTGGGGTATGTTCGAAAGTTCTGGTGCGAACCGAACCAGGGGGTGTTCGGCTCATCCCTACACACCACTGACCATCAGTTAGGGGGCACATACCACTGGCCAGCAGTAAGAAGGCACACAATACCAAACATCAGTAAGGGGACACACATATAGCTGACCACCAATAAGAGTGGTCAACAAAAAGAAAGCAAAGCCTATAAAAAAGTAAAATTATCTGTCCAGCTGCCAATATCGCTCTCAACTCCCACATCAGATCCAGGTAAGGATAGTGTGGGATGGCTGAGCACAGCAGGCTCTCCTTCAGATCTCCAGATGGCACACCAAGATGAGATGGAGTCAGGGATGAGACCTTCAAAACTGGATGTGGGTTCCGGTAGGACTGTGAGGATGCCAGAGCCAGTCACTGGCCGTGCTGAAGTGTCCACAAGGCTTATACGACATCCGCAAGATGGAAATAACCCGGGCGTATGATCGGTGCCAAAACAAGGCCTGGGAAGCAAAACACAGCACGGCCCTTGACTGTGATGTCACAATTATGCAATGCTTTTTTGAGTTTGCTCGCTATCATGACGTAGTCATGACCACTGCACTCTATACACTACATATTCCTGACTTCTGCACTTCATACGTTATGTTTTATATTACAGAGTCCTGACCACTATGTTCATTGTCTCAACAGTTGCTGGTTTGACAGCTGATCATGTAATATAAACAGAGCTGGTAATCTGTGATTTTTTTTTCTCCTCACGCTGATAACGTGAGGAGAAAAAAAAGCTGATCACCAGTGGCTGTCAGAGGGACATCAGTCCCGATCAAGGAGAGCAGCCGCCGGCTCATCTGTGCCCACCTGTGCCACCTGCCAGTGCCACCTACCAGTGCATAACAGTGCCACCTACCAGTGCCCATCAGTGCCCTTCAGTGCCATCTATTAGTGGTACCTATCAGTAACACCTATCAGGGCCCATCAGTGCCATCTTATCAGTGGCCATCAGTGCCGCCTTATCTGTCCCCATCAGTGTCACCTTATATGTGCCACCTCATCAGCGCATATCAATGTAGAAGAAAAATTACCTGTTTGCAAAATTTTATAACAAACTATAAAACATGATTTTATTTAATTTTTTTAGTTTTCTGTCTTTTTTTGTTTGTTTAGCAAAAAATAAAAACCCCAGTGGTGATTAACCACTTCAGGACCGCCGTATTGCCAATGTACGTCAACACAATGGCACAGGCAGGCACATTCACGTAAATGTACGTGAATGCCTTCTAGCGGGTGGGGGGTCCGATCGGACCCCCTCCCGCTAGATACGGCGGTCCCTTTCGGTGCCGGAGCGATCGGCGATGAGGGGATGGCCGTTGGTTTCCGCCCATCCCCTCTCGATCGCTCCTGGCCAGTGACGAACTTCCTCCCCTGTGAAAATGTAAACACAGGAGGAGGAAGTGATGTCACACTCCTCGTGGCGGTCTTTTTGAACCGGACAGCGAGGAGTGAAGACGTCCAAGTAAGTGCACCAACAGTCCACTGACACATAGGTACACACAGGCACACATTTCACCCCAGTCACCCCCCGATCACCCCCCCGATCGGCCCCCCGCCCGCCCCCAGTCACAGTGTCACTAATGCAGTGTTCATTTATTTATTGATCACTACATTTAGTGTCAGTTGTGACTGTAAAAAGTGTCAGGGCAGCTAGTGTTAGGCCCCTTTAGGTCCAGGGTAGCCCCCTACCCCCCCCTAATAAAGGTTTAACCCCTTGATTGCCCTCCCAGTTAACCCTTTCACCCTCTTTTACCAGTGTCACTAAGCGATCGTTTTTCTGATCGCTGCAATAGTGTCACTGGTCCCGCTAGGAAGCTAGTTTTTTTTTTAGGTTCAACGCCAGGTTTTTATACCGTTAGGTACCCCGATATATAACCTAATAAAGGTTTTAACCCTTTGATTGCCCCTAGAGTTAACCCTTTCACCAGCGATCGCTGCATAAGTGTCACTGGTGACGCTGGTTAGCCAGTTAGTTATTTAGTTATTTAGGTTCCCCGTCAGCTTTTTATAAAGCTTCAGGTACCCCCATATAAATACCCAATAAAGGTTTTAACCCCTGATTGCCCTTAGTTAACCCTTTCACCAGTGATCACCGTATAAGTGTTACGGGTGACGCTGGTTAGGTAGTTCGCTTTTTATAGCATCAGGGCACCCGCCATTTATTACCTAATAAAGGTATAACCCCCTGATCACCCGGCGGGTGATATAAATTTGGTTTTAGGGTCAGAAAGGGTCTGCGTCGCCCCAGGCAGTGCTAGGTTAGTGCCAGCACCGCTAACACACACGCGCAAAGCATACACCTCCCTTAGTGGTATAGTATCCGAACAGATCAATATCTGATCTGATCAGATCTATACTAGCGTGCCCAGCAATTTAGGGTTCTAAAAAAACGCATTGTTAGCGGGATCAGCCCAGATACCTGCTAGCACCTGCGTTTTGCCCCTCTGCCCAGCCCAGCCCAGCCCACCCAAGTGCAGTATCGATCGATCACTGTCACTTACAAAACACAACACACATAACTGCAGCGTTCGCAGAGTCAGGCCTGATCCCTGCGATCGCTAACAGTTTTTTTTGGTAGCGTTTTATATAGTCGCTGACAGGCTAGGTGCTTTTTTACCTGTGAGTCTCACTACTGTACCCCTAAATTTAGAGCCCAAAATGGCAAAGCGAAGGTACACTAGTGAAGAGGCCTACACGTTTCTGAGCATGACAGATAGTGAAGAGGAAGACACTGATCTGTCAGATTCAGGCTCAGAATACGAACCTGTAGAGGACAGCGCCTCCATGTCAGATAGCTCTGACGACGAAGAAGAGGTCCCTGCTATTGTCAGGCGTACCCGACCCCGATTTTCTGATGTTGTTGAGGTGCAGGAACCGCAAGTCCCTCGTATGGAGTATAGAGCCAGTACTAGCGCCGCTCATCCTTTTGGTGAACTGGCAAGCACCAGCGGCCTAGTACACCCTGGACGTACATCCAGCACTGCAGTATCACGTGGTGACGTGGCGAGTCCCATAAGTGCAGTTCAAGCTGGCGAGGTGGCAAGCAGAAGTAGTGTCCCGCTGCCACCAAGAAGAAGACAAAGACAGGCCCGTCGTACCCATAGTGCCCTTCCTGCAGAATTCGCCTATCCCAATTGGGTGCCCACCACTTCTGCAGAACCCGTACTTCCCCCATTCACTGCCCAACCCGGTATTCAGGTGGATACAGATGATTTTACGCCACTCGATTTTTATTCTCTGTATCTCACGGAAGATCTCTATAGATCTATTGTGGACCAAACCAATTTATATGCTGGTCAATGCATCGCCGCTAATCCCCAGTTGCCGTCTCTTGCCAGAGATTGGAAACCAGTTACGGTTTCCGAATTTAAGACGTTTTTGGGCCTTTCCCTCAACATGGGCACACATAAATTTATGCGGATGCGGGCTTATTGGTCCACGCATCCGGCTGACCACATGCCCGTGTTCTCTAACTCCATGTCCAGGAAACGATACGAGCAGATCTTGCGGTTCTTGCACTTCAGTGACAATGAACTTTGTCGTCCACGTGGAGACCCTGAATACGATCGGCTCTACAAAATTCGGCCCCTCATAAACCACTTCAACCAACGTTTTGCAGACTTGTTTACTCCCCAAAAAGTTGTCTGCGTTGATGAGTCCCTGGTTAAGTTTACTGGTCGCTTGTCATTCAAACAGTACATTCCCAACAAGCGTACTAGATACGGGGTCAAGCTCTATAAGTGCTGTGACAGGGCCACAGGCTATGCATGGAGCTTTATGGTTTATGAGGGTAAAGATAGTTACGTAGAGCCGGAGAACTGCCCTGATTACATAGGAAGCGCTGGCAAGATAGTGTGGAAATTGGTGTCACCCTTATTCGGAAAGGGGTACCACTTGTACGTGGACAACTATTACACCAGCGTGCCACTGTTTAGTCATTTATTTGATAATCAGATTGGAGCATGTGGCACCGTGCGACCTAATCGCCGGGGCTTTCCCCAGCGGCTTGTAGATTCCCGTCTTAGGCTGGGGGAGAGAGCCTGCTATCGGTGTAATAATTTGCTCGCTATGAAGTGGAGGCATAATAAGAATGTTTTCGTTCTTACCTCCCTTCATGCAGACACGACGGTCCAAATTTCTACGGCGACTGGTATTGTGGAGAAACCCCTCTGTGTCCACGAATATAACAAAAATATGGGAGGGGTGGACCTCAATGACCAGATGTTGGCGCCGTATCTAACTTCCCGTAAGACCAGACGCTGGTACAAAAAAGTGTCTGCTTACTTATTTCAATTGGCTTTGCTGAATGCTTTTGTGCTATACAAAACTTCAGGCGGAACATTAACCTTTCTTTTCTTCCAAAGAGAGGTTGTCACAGAGCTTCTGTTTCCAGACGGTTCTGTACCTCACCATTCCCAACCAAATGCAGTAAGCCGGCTGCATGAGAGGCATTATTCTTATGTCCTCCCGAGTACCCCTACCCAACGAGCCCCCCAAAAAAGATGTCGTGTCTGTAGCAAGCGCGGATATAGGCGTGACACCCGTTCTTATTGTCCACGCTGTCCTGGCAATCCTGGTCTTTGTCAGGGTGAGTGTTTTGAACGCTACCATGAACTAGTGAAGTATTAGTGTAGGGTACAGCATTTCACAGGCTAGGCACACTTACACAGGGTCTCCCAAGATGCCATCGCATTTTGAGAGACCCGAACCTTTACAGTTACAGTTTACAGTTCAAAAAAAAGTGTATAAAAAAAAAAAAAAAAAAAAAGTAAAATAAAAAAACCAAAAAAAATATAAAATATAAAAACCAAAAATAGTTGTCGTTTTATTGTTCTCTCTCTCTCTCTCTCTCTCTCTCTCTCTCTCTCTTCTCTCAAATTTTTTATACTTTACTGTTTACTGTGTTATTGTTAACCATTTTTCATGTTTTCAGGTACGCCATTCAGCTGCAGCGTGGATTTATTTATCTTGACAGCAACAGCGTTTGCTCCCACGATACATAAAGCCGCGACTCCAGTGCTGTAGGAGGGGATTTCACCACCACAGTTAAAAAAGAGCATATATGCCGAAGCATGGGGGCATAAGGGGTGGAGGAGCGATTTTGCTCCTAATGCCGCGTACATACGGTCAAAATTCCGACGGAGGGCTTGCCCGTGGAAAAGTTTGAACGTATGTACGCAGCATAACTTTTTTGCGGGAGGATGCCCCCATGCTTCGGCATATATATATTTTAGGCACAGGTTGTGTTAAAAAATGTTTTATTTTTTACTGTTTTTTTTGGCAATTGCTTTGCAGGTATGGTATGGTAAGGTTTTACTGGGATGTTACTTTGTTTTAACGTTAACCATAATTTGCTTAGCAGGTACGCCATTCAGCTGCAGCGCGGATTTATTTATCTTGACAGCGACAGCGTTTGCTCCCACGATACATAAAGCCGTGACTCCAGTGCTGTAGGCGGTGATTTCACCACCACAGTTAAAAAAGAGCATATATGCCGAAGCATGGGGGCATAAGGGGTGGAGGAGTGATTTTGCTCCTAATGCCGCGTACATACGGTCAAAATTCCGACAGGGGGCTTGCCCATGGAAAAGTTTGAACGTATGTACGCGGCATAACTTTTTTACGGGAGGATGCCCCCATGCTTCGGCATATATAAATGGTGCATGTATGCCATCATTAGAAGTGGGTGGATGAAGGGAGGTATCTAATGGTGGGCATACCCACCGATCAATCTCTTTTTTTTCGTTCAGACAACATGACTCTCAGTAAATAGCTTGGGGTGTCTACTTTCCAAAATGGGGTAATTTGGGGGGGTTTTGTGCTATTTTGGCATTTTATGGCCTTTGCACCCTTAGAAATCCTGAAGGTGGTGATTGGTTTTCGGGGTGCCGTACGCGACTAGACTCCCAAAAAGTCCCACACATGTGGTATCCCCATACTCGGGAGAAGTAGCTGAATATATTTTGGGGTGCAATTCCACATATAACCATGGCATGTGTGAGCAATATATCATTTAGTGACAACTTTTTGTACATTTTTTTTTTTTTTTTTTTTTAGTCATTATTCAATCCCTTAGGACAAAAAAAATAAATATTCAATGGGCTCAACATACCCATCAGCAGTTTCCTTGGGGTGTCTACTTTCCAAAATGGGGTCATTTGGGGGGGTTTTGTGCCATCTTGGCATTTTATGGCCGTCAAAACTGTGATAGGTAGTGATAGGTAGTGAGGAGTAAAATAAAAAAATTATGCCCTTAGAAATCCTGAAGGCGGTGCTTGGATTTCGGGGTCCCGTACGCGGCTAGGCTCCCAAAAAGTCCCACACATGTGGTATCCCTGTACTCAGGAGAAGCAGCAGAATGTATTTTGGGGTGTCATTTCACATATGCCCATAGCATGTGTGAGCAATATATCATTTAGTGACAACTTTGTGCAAAAAAAAAAAGTTTGTAATATTTCCGCAACTTGTGGCAAAATATAAAATATTCCATGGACTCAACATGCCTCTCAGTAAATAGCTTGGGGTGTCTACTTTCCAAAATGGGGTCATTTTGGGGGGTTTTGTGCTATTTTGGCTTTTTATGGCCTTCGAAACTGTGATAGGTAGTGAGGGGTGAAATCAAAAATTTGCACCCTTAGAAATCCTGAAGGTGGTGATTGGTTTTCGGGATGCCGTGCGCGACTAGACTCCCAAAAAGTCCCACACATGTGGTATTCCCGTACTCGGGAGAAGTAGCGGAATATATTTTGGGGTGCAATTCCACATATAACCATGGCATGTGTGAGCAATATATCATTTAGTGACAACTTTTTGTACATTTTTTTTTTTTTTAGTCATTATTCAATCCCTTAGGACAAAAAAAAAAAATATTCAATGCGCTCAACATACCCATCAGCAGTTTCCTTGGGGTGTCTACTTTCCAAAATGGGGTCATTTGGGGGGGTTTTGTGCCATCTTGGCATTTTATGGCCGTCAAAACTGTGATAGGTAGTGATAGGTAGTGAGGAGTAAAATAAAAAAATTATGCCCTTAGAAATCCTGAAGGTGGTGCTTGGATTTCGGGGTCCCGTACGCGGCTAGGCTCCCAAAAAGTCCCACACATGTGGTATCCCCGTACTCGGGAGAAGTAGCGGAATATATTTTGGGGTGCAATTCCACATATAACCATGGCATGTGTGAGCAATATATCATTTAGTGACAACTTTTTGTACTTTTTTTTTTTTTTTTTGTCATTATTCAATCCCTTAGGACAAAAAAAATACATATTCAATGGGCTCAACATACCCATCAGCAGTTTCCTTGGGGTGTCTACTTTCCAAAATGGGGTCATTTGGGGGGGGTTTGTACTGCCCTGCCATTTTAGCACCTCAAGAAATGAGATAGGCAGTCATAAATTAAAAGCTGTGTAAATTCCAGAAAATGTACTCTAGTTTGTAGACGCTATAACTTTTGCGCAAACCAAAAAATATACGCTTATTGACATTTTTTTTACTAAAGACATGTGGCTGAATAAATTTTGCCCTCAATGTATGACTAAAATTTAGTTTATTCGATTTTTCTTATAACAAAAAGAAGAAAATATCATTTTTTTTCAAAATTTTCGCTCTTTTTCCATTTATATCGCAAAAAATAAAAATCGCAGAGGCAATCAAATACCATCAAAAGAAAGCTCTATTTGTGGGAAGAAAAGGACGCAAATTTCGTTTGGGTGCAATATTGCATGACCGCGCAATTACCAGTTAAAGCAGCGCAGTGTGAAATTGGAAAAAGACCTCTGGTCCTTAAGGTATTTATTGGTCCGAGGCTGAAGTGGTTAAATACCACTAAAAGAAAGCTCTATTTGTTTGAAAATAATATATTATTATAAAAACTTAATTTGGGTACAGTGTTGTATGACCGCGCAATTGTCATTCAAAGTGTGACAGCGCTGAAAGCTGGAAATTGGTCTGGGCAGGAGGGGGGTTTAAGTGCCCAGTAAGCAAGTTGTTAAAGCAGTTCTTCTTTAGCTTAGTCAAAGACAAATGTAAGCTTTCTGTGTGCAGAAAAAAATATGTAATGGGAGAGTTTAACCACTTTCAGACCGGACCAATTTGCTGGTCAAAGACCAGACCACTTTTTGCGATTCGGCACTGTGTCGCTTTAACTGACAATTGCGCGGTCGTGCGACGTGGCTCCCAAACAAAATTGACGTCCTTTTTTTTCCCAGAAATAGAGCTTTCTTTTGGTGGTATTTGATCACCCCTGCGGTTTTTATTTTTTGCGCTATAAACAAAAATAGAGCGACAATTTTGAAAAAAACGCATTATTTTTTACTTTTTGTTACAATAAATATCCCCCAAAAATATATAAAAAAAACATTTTTTTCCCTCAGTTTAGGCCAATTAGTATTCTTCTACATATTTTTGGTAAAAAAAAAATCGCAATAAGCGATTATTGATTGGTTTGCGCAAAAGTTATAGCGTTTACAAAATAGGGATAGTTTTATAGCATTTTTATTAATAATTTTTTATTATTTTTTTTTTTTTTACTAGTAATGGCGGCGATCAGCGATTTTTATTGTGACTGCGACATTGTGGGGGACCCATCGGACATTTTTGACACATTTTTGGGACCATTGTCATTTATACAGTAATCACTGCTATATAAATGCAGTGATTCCTGTGTAAATGACACTGGCAGTGAAGGGGTTAACCAGTGGGTGGCAGTGTAGGGGTTAAGTGTTCCTAGGGGTGTGTTACTAACTGTGGGGGGTTTTTTATTTAGTAAACACTGATCTCTGCTCCAATCACATGGAGCAGAGATCAGCGTCACTAGTTGCTAGGCAGAATGAAGAAATGCTGTTTACAACGGCATTTCTTCATTTGGCCGCTCCGTGAGACGATCGCGGGGATGCCCGCGGCGATCAAGTCCGCGGGTCCCGCGACTGGACTCACGGGGGTCCCGACCAGCGTGGCGCGCTCCCGATGGCAGGCCGGCAAATTTAAAGGGACGCCCATTTGCCTGCCCGTGCCATTCTGTCGACGTACATCGTCGTGCGCTGGTCGGCAAGTGGTTAATTTCTCTAACAAACATCCTTTATATTTGTCTGTGGCACAGTAATAAATGCACGGGGCCTTCAGCCTTTTTTGACTGCCTGCTTGAAATTTAGAATTTTTTCTATTTAGTTCCATTTCACTATAGCAGCCATTATGTAGGTAGGCAGTCCCTTAATAGTAAGGAGCGGTGTGCAGTACACAGGGATTATTAAATAAATAAAGGGAAAGCATATATATGTAAGAGCGGTACAGTAAGCATTTTAACTCCTTCCCCCAAAAGGACGTACCCATACATCCTCTGGTTGAAGGGGTTATACCGGTATTTAGCACCCCACGTAGGAGCCGCTGGTGAATAGGGTTCCCCCCCACCCTGCACAGCCAAGCACACTGATTTTCCAAGGGCACACTTGAGTCAGAAAAACAGTCCAGCAACTTTGTTTTGTTTATTAGGGGTGTTGAATTTGGATAGGGATGGGATTATTATTGGATGCCCACTTGACTTGAACAAAAGTCTCTTCAGGGACACTTCGACTATATACACCCTCTATATACACTCCCCTTACTCAGGTACAGTCAGATAAAGCAAAGGCCCTTTACAGGCAGGGACCATGGGCCCCTTTGGTGTGTAGAACAAATCCCAGTGTCCAGCCACATTCCTGTGGCTTCTTAACACAGAATCACCTCTTCAGGCACTACCAGCTCATCTGGCTGCAGCTGACCCTTTTACTACCTCTCCTGGCTACATTCCCACAGTCCTCCCAGACTGACTCTACAGCCCTCCCGACTATCTCACTCACCAGCCACCTCCTGGAGATCTCCTGGACATGCTCGCTGGCTCCTGCTGTCCCCATACCTGCTACTGGGCCTCTGGACAGGGCCCCCCCAGACTAGGGCTACCCTCAAGGGCCACACTCACACAACAACCTGCACCATAACAATGCTCTCTCGTCTGACTCTTGATGCAAATGACAGCTCTCTAGCTAGAGATCTTTGTGACACCAACACCTTGGGGGGGGGGGGGGGTGTAGGAGGACTTGGCAAGGCCCCTTTTCCTGTTCAGGGAATGTGGCTTGGTATGGTTCAGGAGGGAGAGGTTACACACTCTTTGCCTCTCCTTTTCCTGGCCAGTCAGGTTGCATGCTAAGATAAGGCCTCATTCAAATGAGAGTTGAGGCCCATAAAGTATGAATTGGCCACGTGTTCATGTGGCCTGAGCTTCTGAGGGCTGCATGCATGTATGGGTTTTGGTGGCGGCCCCAAATCCATACCAGATCCTCATTTTAAGGGGAAACCCCAAACTTTTTTCGTTTACACTAGACCTCTGCATAGGAAAAGGATCTGGTATGGATTTGGGGGGAAACAACATGTTGTTTTGTTTTTTTTAAGTTTCATTGGTAGTTATGGTAAACCATAAAACTTCAAAAATCATAGTGCTGCGCTAAAAAACCCATGACATAAGATAATCATAATACATGTTTAGTGAACCAAGTAAAAAAAGATGGGAAGTCCCAGAAACTTAGTGTTCAAATGAAAAAATCTATAACAAGTCCATACAGGGCCACCAATATTGTACCTATGCAAAATTAAAATCCACAGACGTGCTTGAAGTGATGATCCATAAACAGAAACAGCCACCAGCGTGACAGTAACTGCCACCATGGAAAATGAGGGTACACTTACCAAAGAGCGTTGACCCAAGTACCTTACGGTAATGAGTCACACAGTCAGGAGTAGGTAGACATCATATAGGAAAGCCAGATCACTCAGGTGTTTCATATGGATGGATCTCACAAATTCCCTCAATGCTGGTATGGATGGACTCCAACTTGGACATTCCGTCTCTCTTAGATTAGACACATATGTGGAAACACACCGAGCAGTCTCACATAGTGACCATTGTAAAACCATCGTAAACAGATTGATTTAAAAAGTACAGAACACGTACAGGAAAGAGATGTATACAGCGCCTGCTAAAAAGTCATCCCAAATGGCATGCAATGACCTTGGCAGGAGCTGGATCCGACGCATTTTGTCAGAGATGACATCCTCTTTGGGATAAATCATAGCAATTGGGGATGAGCTCCTGGTTGTGTCTGAACCCATGTTAAGGTCAAACTTTGCTGGTTCTAACAATAAGTGGCATATTCCCATCCAGCCAATTCAGCTGTCAGCTGGGGATACCTGGCTAACAGCTGAATGTAAATAAATGGACGGGAAGATATACAAAGCAAATAAAACAGTGTGAGGTCCCCTCCAAAGGAAAAAAAAAAGCTTGGAGTCTCCCATAAAGTTTATAATAGACCCTTATCTAAGCATACAGCCTGGCCAACCAGGAAAGAAGGGATGAGCTTGCGTCTCCTCCTGAACCATTCCTGGTCATTTGGCTTTAACATGAGAAGGTGACCTTGCCAGGGGAAACTCTCCTGACATAAAACCTTGTGATAAGGACAAGGGCCTCTTCCCCACATCCCTTGCAGAGTGGTTGTGGGAGTCTGTGGGAAAGGGGCTTTTTAGAATCTGAAAGCTCCCTTAACAAAAAATGGGTCATCAAGATACAACACCCCCTGTGTGAATGAGAATGAGCAATCGCTAATCATTGACAAACAAAAAGTAAAATGTAAATACAGACCCACACTGTTTGACAGGTCCTATATAAAACAGCAATGGCAAGGTTCATTCTAAACGTGGTGAAAAATGGAGCCACATCCCAAATAGTATAGCATAGACCACTGATGGCGAACCTTGGCCCCCCTGATGTTTTGGAACTACATTTCCCATGATGCTCCACTACACTGCAAAGTGCATGAGCATCATGGAAAATGTAGTTCCAAAACATCTGGGGTGCCAAGGTCCGCCATCCCTGCATAGACAAAATCCTAAACTTTGAATGGGATTTTTAAGCCACTGGAAACAACACAAATAATAGTTATAAAATGCTTACATCGTATTAGTAGAAAGTACCGTATTTATCGGCGTATAACACGCACTTTTTTCCCCTTAAAATCAGGGGAAAATCGTGGGTGTGTGTTATACACCGATGCCCCGCTGCTCTGTGCTGTCTGTGGAGCACCGCTGACATTTACCGAGCCGAGTGTACTGTGCACTCGGCTCCACTCGCATTCACGCCCAGTCCCGCCTTCTAGCCTTTACGTCCTGCCATTGGCCCAGTGTTGTGTCCATCATAGGAGCCCGGCCAGAGGGCGGGACGGGGAAGGTGGTAAACCATGCTGCAATTTTGGGGAAGGCTGCAGGGGGATAGTGCAAGGCTGCAGGGGGACAGTGCAAGGCTGCAGGGGGACAGTGGAAGGCTGCAGGGAGACAGTGGAAGGCTGCAGGGAGACAGTGGAAGGCTGCAGGGGGACAGTGCAAGGCTGCAGGGGGACAGTGCAAGGCTGCAGGGGGAAAGTGCAAGGCTGCAGGGAGACAGTGCAAGGCTGCAGGGAGACATTGCAAGGCTGCATGGAGACAGTGCAAGGCTGCAGGGGGACAGTGCAAGGCTGCAAGGGGACAGTGCAAGGCTGCAGGGGGACAGTGGAAGGCTGCAGGGGGACAGTGGAAGGCTGCAGGGGGACAGTGCAAAGCTGCAGGGGGACAGTGGTAGGCTGCAGGGGGACAGTGGAAGGCTGCAGGGGGACAGTGGAAGGCTGCAGGGGGACAGTGCAAAGCTGCAGGGGGACAGTGCAAGGCTGCAGGGGGACAGTGCAAGGCTGCAGGGGGACAGTGCAAAGCTGCAGGGGGACAGTGGAAGGCTGCGGGGGGGGGCAGTGGAAGGCTGCAGGGGGGCAGTGGAAGGCTGCAGGGGGACAGTGGAAGGCTGCATTGATGGGCATTTAAAATGTAAGTTTTTTTCCTTAAGCTTCCCTCCTAAAAGTTTTTTTCCTTAAACTTCCCTCCTAAACTTGGGGTGCGTGTTATACTATATACTGTAGTTAAAAACAAGAACTTGTCATACAATACAACATGAGTTTAAAAACGGGCCACTAAGATTGTAGTCGTCATGTCAAAAGTCCCAATTATCCACAAGCGCTATTTGTATATAGCAGGGGGAAAGGCAACCTGGGGCCCTCCAGCTGTTGCAGAACTACAAGTCCCATCAGGCCTCTGGGACTAATTGTAACTGCCAGCCTTGCAATGCCTCATGTTGCCTACCGCTGGTATATAACATAAAGGGATCAATGCATTTCTAATCCAAAGAGTCAGGGGACAAACAAAATGCTTAACACTTTGTAAAAAAAAAAAAAAAATTTTTTTTTATATGTATTTGTGTTTTCAGCGCCTTAAAAATCCCATCTTAAGTTGAAAATGTAGGTCCTCTATAAAAAAATAATAATAATAAATTACGCAAATACATTGTCATACAGATCCTTCAATCATGATGAATGATCCCCGCCGACCCCTGAGAAAAAAAGTGACAGCTCCCTAGCCAACAGCTGGATGTAAACAAAGGGCAGGTTCTCTCAGGTGAGATCATTGACCAGGGTTGTGTTGATACTTTACCATACAAGGGCTACTCTGTCACTTGGATCTGGTCTATATTGTTCTATTAGCCTTTGACTTTTGTGAGTATGCACTCATGATTTTTTTTTTTTTACATTTTTATCTGATAATGCACCAGGCCATTGCGCCCTTTTGTTTTCTTTGCGTACCTACCAGGCTGAGCAGCATCATCACCCTACAACAGGTATTGTGTTAGGACCAAAGATTGTGTCCCCTTTTTCTCATCCACAATGAAGAGAGTGGTTCTGTAGCTCATAGTGAAAATAAGAAACAATGTAACAAATAACAGTAAAGCAAAAGCAAAGGGCACAGGAAGTTCACTGGATTTCTGGCAGGATCAACCGTGTTTTGTTTTGTTTTTCTTGTTTTTTTGCACTAATCCCACAAATATAACAAAACACTTTTAAGGACATATTTTAAAGATTAAAAATAAAGCAAATAAAAGCAGTTCATGGTTAGGGTTTACATACAATTTATTGTAATCTAATATTGTTCAGTTAACATTTAATTCAATTGCAAATCATTGAAATCATATGAATTGATTGTGAATGTTGTATTCTGCCTGTAGGGGAATGATAAATAAAGTACACACAGGAAAATAGATGCTGTGCATTGACATGGTATAGATTTTTTTCCTTGTGTTGTACTGACATCTGGTGGAGGACTGTTACCCTTCTTTATTTCTTTTTTTTTCTTTAGTTTTTTTTTTGTTTTACAAATCTGTTGACTTGTTTTGTGTGACTATAGAACAGTGTATTTTCTGTTAAGTTAACATAACTATCCAGACGCTTAACTATACCCCTCTACTAGTCATACTGTAATACTTTATTTGATTATTTATTGTAACGCCCTCATAAAAAAAAAATATATATATATATATATCATCATAGGCTATTATAATTATTATTATTATTATTTCTGCTGTTACAATTATTTTCTCATTAACTGTAGATTCATGTCTTATTGTTGTGTACTTTGTCATTGTACATGTTAGTTTTGTGTTACTGTGTTTTTTCTCCTTATTTTAAACTTTTACCCTTTTTTTTTTATTATCTTTTATTATTTTTTGTCCCATTTCTCCTTCTTTCCATAATGCTATATAAACAAAAGTATATTCAATGTTATGATTCTTGATGATAGTGGCTTCTCTGAGAACAGACTAGCAAGTCTACAGAGACAAAGCAGTAGTTCATGTAGTTTATCATATGGTTTACTAAAATTTACAATCTGTTTAAAGTTTTTAACTTATATTAGATATTTGCCTTCTTATGATCTCCTAATTTTTATTTTTTATAATCGCTTTTTTTTTTTTTTACTTTATTAAGACAAATTTCAGCATACAACATAAAAAAAAAAAAACGGTGATCCCACACCCATTTATCTATTCAGAACTAGGGCTGTGGAAATTAACGATTAATTCCTCGATTAATCGTCAATTTTTTTTATTGATCAAAATTCTTTTGATCGGTAGTCTGCCTGCCCTGGGGTCGCTTTGGGCCAAGCTGTGTCTGCAGTGCTCCGCTACCTCCCCCTCCTCCTTCACTATATGTCATACATAGTATGCGGGCATCTCCCGCTATGTGTCTCTAAGCTGAATGTGAGAACTTTGGCCGCACTGTGAGAAAAGTCCCGCCCTCCTCCTAGATCAGCTCGTGTGATGGACGCAGTGTTCTGTCTATCACACGAGCTGATCTAGGAGGAGGATGGGACTTTTCTCACAGCGCAGCAAAGTTTTCACACTCAGCTCCGAGACACACGGCGGGAGATGCCCGCAGACTGTGTAATCCAGGCACAGAGACTGACCGCAGTGAGGCTGTGATTATGGGCACGTTGAGACTGCATTATGGGCACGGTGAGGCTGCATTATGGGCACGGTAAGGCTGCCATTATAGGCACGGTGAGACAGCATTATGGGCACAGTGAGATAGCATTATGGGCACGGTGAGGCTGCGAATATAGGCACGACGAGGCTGCAATTATGGGCACGGTGAGACAGCATTATGTGCATGGTGAGGCTGTGATTATGGGCACAGTGAGGCTGTGATTATGGGCACGATGAAACTGTATTATGGGAACGGTGAGGCTGTGATTATGGGCACGCTGAGGCTGTGATTATGGGCACGGTGAGGCTGCATTATGGGAATGGTGAGGCTGTGATTATGGGCACGATGAGACTGTATTATGGGATCGGTGAGGCTGCGATTATGGGCACGGTGAGGCTGTGATTATGGGCACGGGGACACTGCATTATGGGCATGGTAAGGCTGTGATTAAGGGCACAGTGAGACTGCATTATGGGCATGGTAAGGCTGTGATTATGGGCATGGTGAGGATGAGTTTATGACTTGTGACGTCCTAGCCATGGCCCGCTATGTCCGACGTCGGCTGTTGCCATAACAACGGTGCTAAATCAGCTAAAAGTAGTTGGATCTGTATGTGCGTTATAATTAATCGATTAAAAAAAAAATTGATCAAACACGAAAATGTTCATTTACTGATTAATTCATAACCAAAACTTATTTTGTGCAACACATTATTCAAAATATAATTTAAGAAGGAGGATTTACGGCACCCTATTACGTGTATTAAATAATCTATAAAAAACAAACAGACACAGAGAATTTTTTTAAAAAAAGTGTATAATTTCATATTACTATTATCGTGTTTTAATTATATTTTGAGTTTTTATTCAGTATGACCTCCCCCTACTACTTCATATACCTCTCCTCTTTTCATTTCAATATTCCAATCCACCCTTCTTTGTGTGGTTTTCATTACCTGTTGCCTATCCCATGTCTAATTTACCATTATAAATGGTCCTCTTCCTTTAATGACATCAATCATCTCTCCACTGTGCCTCCCTGGGGGGGGGAGAGTAAAAAAAAACACCCCTATTTTTGAAGAGTAGTACAGCCATCCTGCCCATGTGTCTTTAAATTTTTCTGTTGGTCCTTAACCATATGTATCCATCTCTCTGCTTCCATTATTTTTTCCACCTCTCTCTTCCAATCCATTATAGCAGGACATCCGGACTGTTTCCAAAATCTAGGTACTCTCCTATTTTTTATAATTTGCTACTTTATTTTTTATTTTTTATATATTATATAAAGTGGCAGCAGAGGGCGCTGCAAGACAAAAGTTCAGTTCAAATGTCAGTTCAAATGCTAAAAAGAAAATCATGGCAAAGAAAAATTGTTTTCTATAGTCACTATAAGATACATGGACGAACGATCCTCTGGTTTACCCCGATGTTTTACAGAAATTATGAACTGAGGATAGAAATAATTTACGAAAATTTTCGTACCACACAGGATTTTTCTTTTGTTGCTTTTTGTTTCTGATCATGGGCAGTCTTTTGTTACTGATTTTTCTTGTATGAAAACCGTACGAAAATCATACACATTAACCATTTCAGCCCCAGAAGGATTTACTCCCTTCGGGACATTTTTTGCGATACGGCACTGCGTCACTTTAACTGACAATTGCGCGGTTGTGTGATGCTGTACCTAAACAAAATGTATTTTCTTTTTTCCCCACAAATAGAGCTTTCTTTTGGTGGTATTTGATCACGTCTGTGGTTTTTGTTTTTTGCGCTATAAACAAAAAAAGAGCGACAATTTTGAAAAAACACATTATTTTGTACTTTTTGCTATAATAAAAATCTAAAAAATAAAAAATAAACCAATTTCTTCATCAGTTTCGGCCCATATATATTCTTCTTCATATTTTTGGTAAAAAAGAAACGCAGTAAGCGCATATTGATTGGTTTGCGCAAAAGTTATAACGTCTACAAAATAGGGGATAGATTTATGGTATTATTATTATTTTTTTTTTACTAGTAATGGCGGTAATCTGCGATTTTTATCGGGACTGCGACATTGTGGCGGACAGATCGGACACTTTTGACACTTTTTTGGGACCAGTGACATGTATACAGCGATCAGAGCTTAAAATAGCCACTGATTACTGTAAGAATGTCACTGGCAGGGAAGGGGTTAACACTAGGGGGCGATCAAGGGGTTAACTGTGTTCCCTAGTGTGTGTTCTAACTGTGAGCTGAACGTGGCTGACTAGAGGAGGAGACAGATCGTTGTTCCTACTTAGTGGGAACACAAAATCTGTCTCCTCTCCCCTGACAGAAGCGGGATTTGTGTGTTTACACATACAGATCCCGCTTCTGGATCTGCCACGAGTGATTGCGGGTGCTCATCAGGGACAAGCTGAGGGCTTAACCACTTAAGCCCTGGGCCAATTTGCAGCCAAAGGACCAGGGCCCTTTTTGCTATTAGGCACTGCATTGCTTTAACTGACAATTGTGCAAACAAAATTGGCGTCCTTTTTTTTCCCGCAAACAGAGCTTTCTCGCCGCACGGCGTGTTTTGAAAAGTCCTGCATCGCACCAAAAATGCAGTTTTCCATTGAAATGAATGTAAATCATGATAAAAATGCACTGTGATTTGCATTTTTGGTGGGTTTTGAGTCACATGTCCATTTTTCACAGGCCTGGGGTTGTCGGGGTCTGCAGGTGGGGGGCTTATCGAAATCTAGAAGGGCATGTGGCCTGGTATAGTTTAGAAGAGGGGGTGCTGGCTTGGGCCCCCCCCCCCTTTTTCTGACCTGTCAGGCTGCATGCTCAGATAAGGGTCTGGTATGGATTTTGGGGGGGGGGGGACTTCACACCGTTTTTTCTTTACTTTTTAATAGCCGGGTGCCAGCAATTGTAACCTTGAGTCATTTTAAATGGGATTTTTTTCTTTAGAAATGTTAGTTTTGCTTTAGCATGTTCTGAATATGCTACAAATAGCCATTGTTGCATTTTAAGCATCATTAAAATCACTGTTCCTGAAAGGACTATAGTTTTTTTTTTTACAAAAAAATTTATTGATGCATGTCCCCCAGGGTAGTACCCCCATAACCCTTATGACAAATCACTTGCATATAAGCTTTCAAAATGGGCACTTTTGATTTTCCTATTCGGCTCCCAAAGACTTCAATGGGGATTGCTGTTTGGGGTAGGACATTTCCCCTGTTCGGGAGTTCTGCTGCGAACCAAACGGGGGGGTGTTCGGCCCATCCCTAGTAACCAATTCCTCAAAGCCTTTTCTCTAAGGCCCTCCAGTCAATGGTCAAATGATGATGCACATAAGGCCTGCAAGTTTTTTTTTTTTTTTTTTTCAGAATTGGGCTTTTGCATTGCATAGCACACAAACTGTATGGCGTAAAGGACCAGCTTCAAATGTACACCGCCCTTTTGTTGCTTCTTCTTTTTAAAGGCTCTGTTTGTCCATTTTTATTAAAAGCAACTTCAGCAAACAAACGTAGGCAGGGCAGGACTTAGGGTGGTGGGGGCCCCTGGGCTTGAGTCACTTTCGGGCCCTACCTTCTATACATTACCGTATTTATCGGCGTATAGCACGCACCCCAAGTTTAGAGGGAAGTTTAAGGAAAAAACTTACATTTAAATGCCCATCAATGCAGCCTTGTCAGTGTCCATCTGCAGCCTTGCCCAGTGTTATTTGCAGCCTTGTCATTGTAGTCTTGAAGTTTAAAAATGGCCCCACCGAGATACAGAGTTCTGTCTATCTCTGCGGCTCTCAGGTCCTCTCGGCGGCTCTTGGGTCCTCTCACAGTCCCGAGCGGAGCCGAGAGTAGCGGAGTCTACTCGACTCGGCTCACAGTCATGCTCAGGCCCTGTGTTATGCCCATCATAGGGCGGGACTGGGTGTGACTGTGAGCGGAGTCAAGCCGAGTACACTCGGCTTTGTATCTCGGGAGGCCTGCGGGGCCCCCTATTGGGCGGGGCCCATGGGCTTGAGCCCAGTCAAGCCCAATGGTAAGTCCAGCCCTGAACGTAGGTTTCCCTCGCAGGTGTTTTCAGCATTCTTTTGTCCATCAACAAAATGACATTCAGCTATGGTTGCCACCTCATCCCTTTAAACCCGAACACATATTAATTACACAGGTTATGTGGTTGATTAATGTGGTAATTAAACTCACTTGGTGCCTTATCTGCATTTAATTAGCCTCAGAACCTGTGTAATTCAAAGGTGTTCGGGTTTAAAGAGATGAGGTGGCAACTTTACATTCAGCCTAGCAGGCTCTCACTTGCAGCACGGCTGCTCTGGCCTTACACGCCAGGCTCTTGTCTGTCTCGTACAGACTGTTCACCGACCAACTTGGTGCATACAGCTAGCAGCCTCTTGCTGCACTGGCTCCCCTGTAGAGCCCTCCTAACTCCTGGCCAGACTTCCTATCTGCCGGGGTGGAGCCCAGAGCTATGGTCAGGTTACTACTAAAAGCCCAGCACACACCTGACCAATTAGTAACCTGGCTGTTCTCAAAATCAGGACCCAGGACTAGGGATTTCAGAAATCCCCAAGCTCCAGGTCCCAAAGTGGACTTTTCTAAGAAAGGAGGAAACTGAAAAGCCAGTTTCCTCTTCATGTTACAAGCTCCCTGAAGCCTCTCAACATGTTTGGTTGAGAATTCTGGGTCACAACCTCCTTCTAGACCCTGGCAGGGCAACGCTCTAGCACAATGGGTATTTATGTCTGTTGGGCAGAACACACACCAAGGGAATACCAGTTAAAAAGAGAAGCACAGAATAAGGACTAACAGTATTAAGGAGTGCTGGGCATGACAGGGTGACTGAGGGACTCACAAGGTTAACATTTGTAGGTGGAGCTGAGGAAAGTTAGAGTGAAGAAGTTGTTTGGAGAAAGGGGAGGAGCCATATAAAAGGGAGGGGAGGAGCCCAAGGGACCATTCGGAGCCTAGTGAGATACAGAGGAGGCAGTTTTTCGCTGCTCCTCTGCAATGGCCGACCTAGATGGGATTTTCGAGAGGCTGCGGCGGGCGGCGGAGGTGCGCGGAGTGGAGTGGTTGCGGGACCGAGTCGGGGACCTGGAGGACGCCGCGGAGGAGGTCGGTGATGCAGGTGAGGCGCCGCTGCGCACGCAGAGGTCTCGGCCTCCGGCGCGTTTTTCCCCAGGGCCTACATCTAGGCCACCTCGTGACTGTCGGAACCCGGGGGAGGACCACTCAGTCCCCCCGGCGAAGAGGAAGGTGCCTGGCTCTCCCTGGTCGGGGCGGTCGCTGCGCCGCCGACCGGAGGGGGGCGGGGCCTCGCGGCAACATGGCGCCGGCTCCGGGCCGGGCTGGCACCCTGAGAAGGGGGGGGAACAGGCGGGGGCTCTGGGTCCAGCCACCGTGGGGGAGCGGCGGAAGGGGGGGATCCTCGGCCTGGGGGTTCCGGGATGGGGACTCACGTGGTGGGGGGGGCGGGGTGTGGCACGGGGGGTTCTAGCTCCCGGGATGGTGCGGGTGGGATGAAGAGAGCCGCCAAGGTGCCTGGCAGGGCTGGTCTCGGACGCCAGCATGCCAGGGGTGGTCAGGGGCCGTGGGAACTGCGGGCTACGCCTGCAGGCGCTGATCCTGAGGTCTGCGATTCGCCCAGGGGGATAGCGGCATCCCTGGCGAGCACCGCGGAGGACGGGTCTGAGGGTGAGCTGTTGCAGGAGGAGGATGTTTCACCCACAGCGCAGAACACTAAGACTGTCGGCAAGGCCCCAGTGCGGCCAGGTAAGTCACATGATCCTTTGGTTCTGACGGAAGCTTTGTGGGGTTTGCTGGGGGTGGCGACAGGGGGTATCACAGAGCGACAAGGAGATGGGGCAGGGGGCCGGTCGGCGGGGGTGGGGCATGTCGCCCCGGTGGGGCCCTCGGGACAGCTGCAGGACCTTTTTGGAAGGGCTGCAGGCCCTGGTGGGTAAGTTTGATGGGGGTGCGGGGGTGTGGGGGTGCCGCAGGTGGGTCCCTGGATGGCTGCAGGCCCGGGGTCGGTGGGCGGGGGGTCCGGGGCCCTGCGGCTTCTGGGGGGGTGGTGGACATGGGGCCTGGGGGCGCAGGGGTCCCCCCCGGTGGTCCCCCCGGTGGTCGCGGAACCCGGGGCGCGGACTGATGTGGTTAGGATTGCGGATGCTGCCCGGTGCGAAGTCTATGTTTGCTTCGAGGGCCCGTTGGGGGCGCACCTGAAGCAGGGGGTGCGGGATAAGATTGGCAAGGGTATGTGGAGATTTTCTCTTTGCTCCCCCTTGAGAAGTTCAACTTGGATAGGGTCAAGCCGGACAGTTCTAAGAAGGATGACGAGGAGAAGCGTAGGTATCGGCTGATTCCGCGCACTTTCTCAAATTGGCTTCAGGCGTTCGCTATCTTGGCTAGCGTGATAGGGGAGAAGAACCCCGAGCATTGCTCAGCGTTGTTCTGCTATATGGGCGCGATTGGGGAGGCTTATCGGGTGTATGGGGGGGTGGCATGGCTGCGTTATGACGAGCAGTTCAGGCAGTGGAAGGCGGTGCGGTCGGAACTGCGCTGGGACCACAAGGACATCAGCCTCTGGATGAGGCTTATGTCTGCGGCTCGGACTCCTACTCCGTTTCTTCCGGGGGAGTCGGGAGTGTGTCGCCCTCAGGGCTGCCGGCCGGTAAAAAGTGGGGGGTGTGCTGGCCCTTTAACGAGGGAGCTTGTAAATTCGGGGGTGCGTGCCGATTTAAGCACGAGTGCTCCGGCTGCGGCGGCGCCCACGCATTCTCCCGCTGTTTTAAGAAAGAAAAACGTGCCGGCGATGTTGCTCACAAAAGGGATGACGCTGGTGAACCTGGAAAGGATGCTTCCTTTCCTGAATAAGTATCCAGATGGTGAGGCGGCGCGGGGGTTGATTTCGGGGTTTCGGGTCGGTTTCAGGATTCCTTGTTCGTTGACGGAGGTGCCGCCAGTGGCTCGGAACTTGCGATCAGCTTTGGAACACCCGGGGATGGGGGACGACAAATTGGGCAAGGGGGTGGCGTTGGGTCGGATGGGGGAGCCTTTCGAGGTGCAACCGTGGGGTGACCTGGTGGTGTCCCCGCTGGGTGTAGTACCTAAGAAAGAGCCGGGGAAATTTCATTTGATTCATCACTTGTCCTTTCCTAAAGGGGGGTCGGTCAACGACTTCATCGACGCGTGATGCGTGTACGGTCTCATACACGTCATTTGATGCGGCGGTGAGGTGGGTCAGGCGTTATGGGTGCGGGGCTCTCATGGCCAAGGCTGATGTGGAGTCGGCGTTTCGACTGCTCCCGGTCCACCCGGACAGCTTCCGGCTGTTGGGGTGCCATTGGCGGGGCAAGTTCTATGTGGATAAGTTCCTGCCCATGGGCTGTTCCATTTCCTGCGCCTACTTTGAGGCGTTCAGCTCATTTTTGGAGTGGGTGGTGAGAGACGTTTCAGGCCTGGAGTCGTCATCCACTACTTGGATGACTTTCTGTGCGTGGGCCCGCCTGCCTCCAGTGTGTGTGCGATTCTTCTGTCCACGTTGCAGCACATTGTGGGCAGGTCCTTGGTATCGTTGGCGGGGGATAAGACGGAGGGACCAGTGACAGAATTGAGTTTTCTGGGGATAGTGATCGATTCGAGGGCAATGGAGTGTCGATTGCCCGAGAATAAATTACTTGATCTGCAACAGGAATTGGCGGAGATGCAGGAACGGCAGAAGGTCCAGTTGAGGCCCCTGCAGTCTCTGCTGGGCAAGCTAAATTTCGCTTGCTGGATCATCCCTATGGGGCAGGTGTTCTGTGGCCACGGCTGGGGTGAGTGTGCCTACCCATTTTGTGCGTCTGCAGAAGGAACACAGGGAAGACTTGCGGGCGTGGCACGAATTTCTAGCCTCTTATAACAGGCAGGCCATGTGGATGTCGGGGCCGGTGAGCAATTTCGATGTGGAATTGGTCACGTGGGTATGGGGCGTATTTTCGGGGACGGTGGAGTACTGAACCTTGGCCGCGATCTTGGGAGGTGGCGGGTTTGTTGGGCAACCTGGTTCTGCTCAAACTATTTCCAGTGGTGTTGGCATTGGAGCTGTGGGGGGAGGATTTTCGTAATCTGAAGTTGCGCATTAATTGCGACCACATGGGGGTGGTTTAGGTCATCAACCGTATGGCAGCTTCATCGCCCCCGGTCATTCGGCTGCTGCTGCAGCTGGTGTTTCGGTGCTTACGGCTCAATGTCTACGTTTATGCAGTGCACATACCTGGGGTGGAGAATTCTTTGGCTGACTCGCTCTCTCGTTTTCAGGGGGACAAGTTCCGGGAGCTGGCGCCGAGAGCGGAGGAGTCGGGGGCTCCTTGCCCCAGGTGGATGTGGGAGCTGCCCTTGGAGTCGCCGCAGGTTGGATTCAGAGGTCTTTGAGTGAGTCTACGTGGGCGGCCTATTCTAGGGTGTGGTCAGAATGGTTGGCTTTGGTACGGGAGGTTGGAGCGGTTGGTCGGGCCTCCGACCAGCGCTGGTTGGTGCTGTATTGGGTGGCTCGGAACATTGAAATGGGATTGGCGCCTGCGTCGATTGACCGGAAGTTGGCGGGTTGGCGTTTTTGTTTAATCTGTGGGGAGAATTGGACGTGACTAAAGATTTTTGGGTGCGACAAACTTTGAAGGGGTATAGGAGGAACGGAAATGTCAGGATGCGTGCAGGCCGGTGACGTTTGCTTGATGATGATTTGTTCTCGGCTTGTGGAAGTTTGTTCTTCCGCTTACGAAGCGATTCTGTTCACAGCGGCTTTTTCTCTGGCGTTTTATGGGGCGTTTAGGATTGGGGAGTTGGTGTGTCGGTCTAAGCGAGTTGCTGGGGGGTTGTTGGATCAGGATGTACAGGTGGTTGCTGATCGGGTGAGTATACGGTTGCGGAGGTCCAAGACTGACCAGCGGGGCAGGGGAGTGGTGGTTACACTGTTTGCCTTTCCGGGCTCGGCAGTGTGCCCTGTGGAGGCGGTGAGGGCTTTTCGGGCGGTGCGGACGGAGGGGGCGGGGCCTTTCTTGCTGCATGCGGGGGGCTCTTTTCTCTCCAGGTTTCAATTTGTGTCGGTTTTTCGACGGTGCCTGAGGGCTGTGGGTTTGGATGACCGGGAGTACGCATAGCACTCCTTCCATATTGGGCCGGCCACTGTGGCTGCCCGATGTGGGCTGGATGAGGCGATTGTTCGCCGGATCGGACGTTGGGAATCTAAGAGGTTCCGGTCTTATGTCCGGTCGCAGTTGATCCTGGGGTGAGATGGGGGCGCGGCTGGGAGTGTTTGCATAATGAGGTTGGGATTTACAGGTTATTATGGTGTATTACCTTGGCTGGTTGTTATATGTTCTGTGTTGTGTTTTTTCATTCCAGATGGAGGTTCCTCACGCCTCGTTTGGATCCTAGGGCACTCGTACGTGTGCTGGGGGGCCCGGAGAGGTGATGCTCGGCCGGCAGGCAGGCAATTGGGCATTCTCGGCGGGAGGCTAGGTTGATGTGGTTGGGATTCCCGGGCATGCGGTGGGAGTGTGTGATGAAGGAAGTTGAGCGCTTTGCTATGAGGGACAGGCCCCCGGACGTGTTGGTCATTCACGTGGGGGGCAACGACCTGGGCATACGGAAGGTGAAGGACATTTTAGCTGATATTAAGGCAGATGTTTTGCGCTTACGAGTCCGCTTTCCGGGTACCATCTTGGTTTGGTCGGACATTGTGGCCAGAACGGTGTGGAGGTGGGCTAGGTCCGTGGTAAGCATCGAGAAAACCAGGATCAGGGTGAACAAGGTGGTTGGGAGGTTCGTTGTGCAGAACGGTGGGATTGTGGTGAGGCATCGGGAGTTGGAGGTCAATGTTGGGCTTTATCTGAGGAAGGATGGCGTTCACCTGTCTGACGTGGGTATAGACCTCTGGTCTTTGAGCTTGCAGGAGGGCATACAAAAGGCTTTTTGGGTGTGGGGTTGACCTCAAGGTTGAGGTAGTCACCCTTTTGGGCTGTGGCGGTGTGTTCTGGTGGTTACTGGCGGTAGACAGTTACTCAGAAGGGATCTGAGGGTGTGGGGGGCTCATCGAAAGATCGGCCCCTCTGGGTATTCCTGAATGGTGGATGGAATACGGATATGTTCACTGGCGGAAGTTGTCTCCGACCGGTCACAGGTGGAGGCCTTTGGAAAAGTTGGTCAGGTGTACCGCAGTGAGTTGGTATTGGTTTAAGTGGGGTCACCGTCAGAGATCACCAGAATGGGCATTTAATGTTGTTAATGCTAATAAAGTTATTTATATATATTTATATATATTTATATATTTTCATATATACAAATTATTGGAGTGAGTTTTAATTTATGTTTAATAAAGGCTGTTGTGGCCAGTTTACTCCAACTTATGGTGCGGTCTCGTTTAATGGGGGGAAGGTATTGGTAAAAGGTAAAATAGAAGGGGAACATTCAGGCTACACTAGTCAGGATCACATCCTCTGCACAGTAACTTCTTATTTACATTGGAAGCTGCCACACCTTTCAGGCACTTACACATATTTCTCACTGTCATAATCCTTCTCCAGTTATGGTAACCAGGAGATGAGGCAATATAGTTAGGGACTGTTTTTTGCTGCCAGAGCTAATGATATACAGTACTGGTAGAGAAATTATTTTGTGAGTCGAAGGCAGAGGATTAGTCACCACAATCTTGTAACCCATCCTAAAACATGCCTTGTAGTCTTTATGACCCCTTTCACACTGGGGCGTTTTTCAAGTGCTTTAGCGTTAAAAAAAAGCGCATGTAAAGCGCTTGAAAGAAGCCTCATCTGCAATCCCAATGTGAAAGCCCAAGTGCTTTAAGAGCCCTTTCACAATGTCAGCGCCCGAAAAAATGCTTGTAAAGCGCCGCTTAAACTAGCAGCGCTTTACCAGCATTTTTCGAGCACTATTGGGGCACTTTTAACCCCTGCTAGTGGCCAAATAAAGGGTTAAAAGCGCCCACAAAACGCTGCTGCCAAAAGCGTTTTCAGGCGCTTCCCATTGATTTCAATGGGAAGGGGCGCTTTAGGAGCTGTGTATTCACCGCTCCAAAAGCGGTGCAAAGAAGCAGCTTGCAGGACTTTTTTTGACATCCTGCCAGCGCAGCGCCTCAGTGTGAAAGCACTCAGGCTTTTACATTGGGATTGCAGTTGCGGCTTCTTTCAAGCGTTTTTTTTAACGCTAAAGCGCCTGAAAAATGCCCCAGTGTGAAAGGGGTCTATATCATTATACAATGGTACTAGAAGTTATTTCCACATCCGATACTGTTTCATACAAGTTGAAAACTGATTTAATTAATCACTTTAGCATGGAGTATTGTGGAGGTTATTGTGATGATGAACGACAGTCAGTGTTGTTGGGGGGGAATCCCTCCCGTAGAGCACGTAGGCACGGGGAGCCTTCCCTGCCAGGAGAACACAGTGATTATCACTAGCAGCTATAGAGGCTGGCAATAATCGCATGGAAAATCGGACAAGATGGTTGCACCGAGTCAGCTTGGGTACATTCAACCTGCCCATGAATAGTTCAAAACTTGTCTGGTCCCTGCTGAACCATCTGAGATTCAAACCGTCTATGGCTGGCTTAACCACTCTCCGAGCAGGTCACGCAGATATACTGCAGCAGGTCGGCTCTCCTGCCCGAACCGACGTACCTGTATGCCTATTACAATTTTTTTACCTAAAATATGTAGAAGAATATATATTGGCCTAAACTTATGAATACATTTGCTTTTTTATATATTTTTTTTTGGATATGTATTATAGCAGAAAGCAAAAAAAAAATAATAATAATGTTTTAAATTGTTGGTCTTTTTTTGTTGATAGCACAAAAATAAAAACAGCAGAGGTGATCAAATACCACCAAAAGAAAGCTCTATTTGTGGGTAAAAAAGGACATCAATTTTGTTTGGGAACTGCATCGCCCGACAGCGCAATTGTTAGTTAAAACGACTCAGTGCTGTATCGCTAAAAATGGCCTGGTCCTTAGAGGGGGCAAATCCTTCTGGGGCTGAAGTGGTTAAGGCCTTGTTCACACTAGTAGTTGGGTGGCAGTAAAAACACAAGGTTGAGCCACATTTTTACCACCTCCAACCACTACCCCCTATGGTAGAGGGAGAACAGATACTGTGGCAATGATGCTTTGCGGGCGTGGCAGAAATGATACCCCGTGTTGCTTTCAGTGGGCAAAGCACCCACCGAATGTGACCCATTCAAGTGAATGGGGCTGCTCTGCAAGTTAAAGCAGGCAGTGAGAAGGCAATGCAAAGACTAGTATTTGCCTTGCAAATGTTTTCTAAGGAGCAATCAAAACACAGATCGCTCTTCAGAGAGCAAAGCTAGTGTGAACAAGCCCTAAGTGTGAAGATGCCTGCTATTAGTTTTTTGTTTTGAAGACCTTTAAATGAAAGGAAAGACCTCACGTGTAATCACTGCTAATTAAACATAGACCACCATAGAGTGTTATCTGCATTGTTACATTTTTAAAAATAAACTTTATAGCACCTTTTTTTGGAAAAAAAGTAATTCTGTCATGACTTTTTTGCTCTGGGTCTTTTCTCAACTTTGCAGCTCCCTGCTGCCTTAGCTACGTCATTAATGAAAGTGACTTAGCTAGCCAGCGTGCGTTGACATTGTAGGCTAGTGCCGTCACTTTCGGAAGTGACGTACCAGGGATATAAGTACACATGTTACTGATGGTTGGGTGGGACTGGGGCATGGCTGGGCAGGACAGGGGCAGGTTTACTGAAACCCAGGGCCGGGACAAGGTTTGGGCAGGAGGGGCAGCTGCCCTGAGCACTGTGGTATCATGTCCGATGGGGGGGGGGGCACCACACTACACCGCAATGAGGTTGGAGGAAGGGGATTTGTGTTGAGAGTTGGAATTTGGGGGCTGGCAAGGGATAAGAATTGTTCTAGCACATGTCCCTAAATATCCCCTCCTAGGAATGGTGATTTGAGGGGATTTGTGTTGGGAGGGGGAATGGTGGGAGATTATTTGTGCTAGGAGTGGAATTTTTGGGAGGGTTTGTGCTAGAAAAGGTGGATAAGAGGGGATTTGTGCTAGGAGGGAAATCATTTTCATCATTTTTTGCTAGTAGGGATGATTGGATGTATTTGTGCTAGGAGTGAAAATCTGGAAGGGATTTGTGCTAGGATGGGGGATTGGGGAGAATTTGTACTGGGAGCGGCATTTGGAGTGGGGGAAGAGGATTTGCGCTCACAGGGCAAATTTGAGGGGTAGAGAATTTGTAATAAGAAGGGGGATTTTTTATTGGGTGAGGTGGATTTGTGCATATGGGGAATGAGAGGATTTGAGCTGGGGGGGGGGAGACAATCGGCTGCTCCTATGACATAGGGGGTCTGTGCTGATTGATTATCAGCGCAGCCCCCCTCCCCCCCGAGGATGCCCATACTGGACCACCAGGGATGCCCCTAGGACCACCAGGGATGTCACCACCAGGTATTCCACCCTAGACCACCAGGCATGCCAATCAGTGCCCACAATAGATGTCAATCAGTGCCCACAATGGGCATCACAGATTTTCAGGCATTATTGTTTGGCATTGATTGGCATCCATCAGTGACATACATTACAGTACATTAGTGCCGATCCTTGGCCCATCCATTTGTGCCACCTATCAGTGCCAGTCCGTGCTGCCTATCAGTGCCCATCAGTGCCATCTATCAGTGCCCATCCGTGCCGCCTATCAGTGCTGCCTATCTGTGCCCCATCAGTGCCGCATATTAGTGCCCATCATCACTGCCCATCAATGCCACCTCATCAGTGCCACCTCATTGGTGCCTATCAGTTCCGCCTTATCAGTGCCCGTCAGTGCAGCCACATCAGTGCCCATCAGTGAAGGAGAAAACATACTTATTTACACAGTTTTGTAAATGAAACAAAATTATTATTTTTTTTCAAAATTTTCGGTCTTTTGTTTAGCAGAAAAAAAAAATCCCAGAGGTGATCAAATATCACCAAAATAAAGCTTATTTGTGGGAACAAAATGATAAAAATTTTGTTTGGGTACAGTGTAGCATGACCGCGCAATTGTCATTCAAAATGTCACAGCGCTGAAAGCTTAAAATTGGTCTGGGCAGGAAGGTGTAAAAAGTGCCCTGTATTGAAGTGGTTAAAAAAAAAATTCAGGAGCCCCGTTGGGATGCTTAGGTGAAATATTATAGGTAACAGACCTCTTATGGTTCACCTTTGAGACAGAGAAAGGAAATTGAGAACACAACCTTAAGACCCCTTTCACACTGGGGCGTTTTTCAGGCGTTTTTCAAGCGCTTTAGCGTTAAAAAAAGTGCCTGTAAAGCGCTTGAAAGAAGTTTCATCTGCAGTCCCAATGTGAAATGTCAGCGCCCGAAAAACGCTCGTAAAGCGCCGCTTAAACTAGCAGCGCTTTACCAGCGTTTTTAGAGTGTTTTTGGGGCGCTTTTAACCCCTGGTAGTGGCCAAATAAAGGGTTAAAAGCGCCCACAAAACGCTGCTGCCAATAGCGTTTTTCAGGCGTTTTTTCGGGCGTTTTACAAGCGCTTCCCATTGATTTCAATGGGAAGGGGCGTTTTAGGAGCGTTGTATTCACTGCTCCAAAAGCGCTGCAAAGAAGCTGCTTGCAGGACTTTTTTTGATGCTCTGCCAGCGCAACGCCTCAGTGTGAAAGCACTCGGGCTTTTACATTGGGATTGCAGTTGCAGCTTCTTTCAGGCGCTTTTTTTAACGCTAAAGCGCATGAAAAACGCCTGAAAAACGCCCCAGTGTGAAAGGGGTCTAAATTTCCATCTCTGCAGCCCCAGCTACACAGAATGAATGGACAGGAATAGCTCTGTATAGAGCTTCCCATTCATTCACAAACTGAAGCGTAGTAAACGCAGTTTACTATGCTTTAGTTATGAATACAAATCAGTACGGATCATTGACTCTATTCATTCAGACAAGGAAGGGGTCAGTAAATTATACATTTGCCAACTCTTTCCCCACTCTCAATCCTGAATGCAAAACTTCCCTTGCTCCCAAACCAAATCCCCCCCACTGAGCACAAATCTTTGCCCCCCCCAATCCCACCTCCTAGCTCAAATCAACCTCAGTTACCCCCTCCTAGCACAAATCTCCCCTGCCGCTAAAAATCATCCCCCAGTAGAAAAAGCACAGGGGCCTTGGAGTAAGATTGAGAATTAAATTGAGAATTCTAGAACTTTTAAATTCTATAATTAAACAATGTGCAGATTGCATGCAACATGCATCAAGGTGCCACAGAAAGACTATGATTGCTGTTATTATTGTTGTTATTATTGCTGTTATAGGCCCCAAATCTTTGTCTGAATGTTGTGCTTTGCTTAGTGTTCTCTTCTGAATTTCACGTGGGATATTTTTAGAACAGCTCAGACAGATTGCTGCTTGTCTTTGATATGTAAAACCTGTAAGTTCTAGCTCCCTGAAGGAAAGGATTTTCCTTCTCATAACACTCAACAATTAGCCAAGAAGATAAAATATTCCGACACACCCATATAATGACAACACATACAACTCAAATGAACTTTTCATTTTAAATCAGCCAAATACATTTCAGTAGCATCAAAATTAAAAGTGCTAAGTCCTACAATGCGTTATCTTTAGAAAGCAGCCACAGTCTGAGTAGAAAAGCCTGACCCCTGCCAGCCTGCTGCAGAGAAGGACTCTCCCTCTGTGTGGAAGCAGAGGTCTTTTTTGCAAAAGTCTGACACCATAGCTTTACAATCACTAGGGAGTAGTTATGGGCTTGGGTTTTGATCTAAACAAAAGTTTGCACAAACTCGGAAGTTAGCTGTCATTGATGGGCTGATGGGCAGAATCCCCACTCTGCAACTGCCATACACAAAGGGGCAGGGAGGATTATGATATTATCAACCTAATATGGCCACATAGCGTTACAGGAATTCCAGTGACGTTAGTGACCAAATATGGTCATCTCCATATTTATTTAACCACTTCAATACCAGACATTTTCCCCCCTTCCTGCCCAGGCCATTTTTCAGCACTGTCACAATTTGAATGACAATTGCGCAGTCATGCTACACTGTACCCAAACAATTTTTTTTACATTTTGTTCCCACAAATAGAGCTTTTTTTGGTGGTATTTGATCACTGCTGGGGTTTTTATTTTCTGCACAATAAATAAAAAAAAACTGAAAATTTGGAAAAAAATAATGTTCTTCTTTGTTTCCCTTATAAAATTTTGTAAACAAGTACGTTTTCTCCTTCACTGATGGGCATTGATGAGGCTGCACTGACGGGCACTGATAAGGTGGCACTGATGGGCCCTGATGAGGGGGATTAATATGCAGCACTGATGGGCATTGATAGGCAGCACTGATGGGCACTGATAGGTAGCACTGGTATGCGGCAATGATGGGCATTGATATGTGGCACTGATGGGTACTTATGGGTGGCACTGATGAGCACTGAAAGGTTAGCACTGATGGGCATGAATGGGCACTGATAGGTGGCATTGATGGACACTGATATATGGCACTGATGGGCATCGCTGATAATGGGCACTGATTCAAATTGATTTTGGGAACAGATTGACATCCCTGGTGGTCATGGGTGGCAATCCCTGGTTGTCATGGTGGCATCCCTGGTGGTCTGAAGTGGGCAGGGCCGGACTGGGAATGAAAACCAGCCCTGGAAATTATTACATACCAGCCCCATAGCATTATTATACCAGCCCAGAAGCATAACGTCATTATTTTCTTGTTCATAAAAGAGAAAACCCACACATTTTAAAGCATATTTGAAGAGTGCATTATATATTGATAGGACACATATAAAAGCACATAGGGCTATATGTATAACCAGCTTAGTTATGTAGCATGAGGCTGTATATTCTGCAATATTTTCATTTTTGGTAAACTCATTCAATGAATCCAAGCTCTGCAAGATAACATGCACTGCATTGGTGTCACAGTAACCATGAACAAAGTTCAGGAATATTACTTATCCCATTGTTTTGCAAATCTATGTACACTAAAAACTGTATTTGCTGTATTCACTGTTTTACTAACCTGACAAGCTTATTATTCTAAATAGGAAACCTTCATTTTGTTTGCAAATATTAAAGATTCTAACTACCAGCAAGAATGAGTCCTTACATTTAAAGAGCACCTGTCATTTCAGATCCACCATGGCAGCGCCTGTTATCGGGCATCCACTTGCCTGCTGCCCCCACGTCACCCTAACCTTGTTGTGTCACATCACCAGCCATCCCATTAAAGTGAATGGGACTCACGGTGAGTCAACCGCGGGTCAGAAGAGGAGCTGCTGCGGGATAGAGATGACAGTTGCTCTTTAACCACATCCCACCCGGCCACTGCACACATACGGCGGGTGGGCGCTTCCTCCTTCTAAATGGACGTTCAAGAATGTTCCTCAGAAGGAGGGGGATCACGCGTGTGCATGCCCCTGCAGCGGCGCAATTCCGATGCGCTTGTGTCACTTCGACAATCACAGCCGGCATGTGATGTAAATAGAGAGTCATTTGCTAGGCGATCAGCTCTCCTCACATGGAAGCTGTCAGTGAGGAGAGGAGAGCGGATCTCTGCAGCCGGCTGGTGATCAGTGAGTATGAGCTGTTTTTTTACAACTTTTTACACACTGATCACCAACCTAGTGTCCCACACATGTCCCAACACAATGTAAACACACAAAGTCCCCAAAATAATGTCCCCACACAGTAAAAACACCTATCCCTCACATATATAACAGTAAAATCACATGTCCCAATGATCATCTGCACACATCTGTACATGATCACACAAACCTACTATTATACACTTAACAGGATTTTTTTTTTACCAAAGACATGTAGCAGAATACATTTTGGTTACATTTATGACAAAATTAGATTTTATTTTATTTCTTTTAAAATAGAAGGAAGAAAATATTGCTTTTTTTTTCAAAATTTCCGCTTTTCTTTCGCTTATATTTTAACGGAGAAAATTGAGTACTGTGCTTATATTTTAAAAAATTTAAAAATGAGTCATGAATAAATACCAACAAAAGAAAGCTCTATTAGTGTGAACAGCATTGCATGATCGCGCAATTTTCATTGAAAGTGCGAGAGCGCTGCAAGTTGAAAATTGGTCTGGGAAGGAAGGGGGTGAAAGTGCCCTGTAATGCACACAAATTGCCAGCACACCATTACCCTTTACACATGTATGGTGTTAGGGTGTATCAAAATTTAAGAAGTGTTTACTCTGTCCCTTAATGCCCACCTCCTTTTTATAGGGCACACAGTGTATAGGGACATATAATGTAAAACATGGTGGTATTTCCCCCCCAGGGGAAATACAACCGGGCAGTGGCGGTGCATCCATAGAGGGTGCAGGAGCGCAGCCCCCTCTCTCCTGCACCCGTCAATCTTCATTAGATAGATTCATGCATTGCATGAATCTATCATCGCCGCTGCTGCCCCCTATTCAGTTGTCCGGCCCCTTGCCAGGCGCCAGGCATCTGAATTACAGGGGGTGTTTTTGGAAGTGCCTGATTAGAGCCGTGGGCTCTAATAGGCTTCCAAATTGGTAAACAGCGGGCACACTGCTGTGCGTTTGCTGCTTACACAGTGCTGTGTTAGGGAATAAAATAAATTGCTTCCCTAACACTGACCCGTCTCTCAGCCAATCAGGTGCATCGGGTCTGGTTACCTGTCACCTGATTGGCTGAAACGAGAGGCGCTGTGATTGAATGCCTATCAGGCGACCAATCATAGCAGGAGAGGACAGGAGAAGACATTGAGGACTTGGAGGGAGCGTGGAGGACAGCGCTGACCCGAGACAGGTAAGGGGGGACACTGGCAGCATTTGATGGGGCAAACTGGTGGCAGTTGATGGTTACATTGGCTGCGTTTGATGGCAGTGGCACAGTGGCTGCGCTTGATGGCACAGTGGTGGCAATTTATGGACACAATGAGGCTGCAATTGATGTTTTATTTTATTTTTTCAGTACTTTGCGCCCCCCAAAAAACTGCAAAAACATATTTAAAAAAGCACTCTTTTTTTAGCTGCAAAAAATGATAGAGAGAGAGAAAGAGAGAGAGAGAGACAGACAGGGAGAGAGATGGGGAGAGAGAGAGTGGCTGCGTTTGATGACCACGGTGGCTGCGTTTGACGGGCAGGATGGCTGCGTTTGACGGGCAGGATGGCTGCGTTTGATGGGTACAGTAGTGGCAATTTATGGGCACAGTGAGGCTGCAATTGATGTTTTATTTTATTTTTTCAGTACTTTGCGCCCCCCCCCCAAAAAAACTGCAAAAACATATTTAAGCGCTCGTTTTTTAGCTGCAAAAAACGAGAGAGAGAGAGAGAGAGAGAGAGAGAGAGACAGGGAGAGAGAGAGAGAGTGGCTGTGTTTGACGGGCACGGTGGCTGCGTTTGACGGGCACGGTGGCTGCGTTTGACGGGCACAGTGGCTGCGTTTGATGGGTACAGTGGTGGCAAGTTATGGGCACAGTGAGGCTGCAAATGATGTTTTATTCTATTTTTTCAGTACTTTGCGCCCCCCCAAAAAACTGCAAAAACATTTTAAAAAGCATTCTTTTTTTAGCTGCAAAAAACGAGAGAGAGAGAGAGAGACAGGGAGAGAGATGGGGAGAGAGAGAGAGAGTGGCTGCGTTTGACGGGCACGGTGGCTGCGTTTGGCAGGCAGGGTGGCTGCGTTTGACGGGCAGGGTGGCTGCTTTTGACGGGCACGGTGGCTGCGTTTGACGGGCACAGTGGCTGCGTTTGATGGGTACAGTGGTGGCAAGTTATGGGCACAGTGAGGCTGCAAATGATGTTTTATTCTATTTTTTCAGTACTTTGCGCCCCCCCCAAAAAACTACAAAAACATTTTAAAAAGCATTCTTTTTTTAGCTGCAAAAAACGAGAGAGAGAGAGAGACAGGGAGAGAGATGGGGAGAGAGAGAGAGAGTGGCTGCGTTTGACGGGCACGGTGGCTGCGTTTGGCAGGCAGGGTGGCTGCGTTTGACGGGCAGGGTGGCTGCTTTTGACGGGCACGGTGGCTGCGTTTGACGGGCAGGGTGGCTGCCTTTGACGGGCACAGTGGCTGCCTTTGACGGGCACAGTGGTGGCAATTTATGGGCACAGTGAGGCTGCAATTGATGTTTTATTTTATTTTTTCAGTACTTTGCGCCCCCCCAAAAAACTGCAAAAACATATTTTAAAAAGCACTCTTTTGTTAGCTGCAAAAAATGAGAGAGAGAGAGACAGGGAGAGAGACGGGGGGAGAGAGAGAGAGAGTGGCTGCGTTTGACGGGCACTGTGGCTGGCTTTGACGGGCGCGGTGGCTGCCTTTCACGGGCACGGTGGCTGCCTTTGACGGGTACGGTGACTGCGTTTGACGGGCACGGTGGCTGCGTTTTTGATGGGCACGGTGGCTGCGTTTGACGGCCACAGTGGCTGCTTTTGGAGGGCACGGTGGCTGCTTTTGACGGGCACGGTGGCTGCTTTTGACGGGCACGGTGGCTGCTTTTGGAGGGCACGGTGGCTGCTTTTGACGGGCACGGTGGCTGTGTTTGACTGGCACGGTGGCTGCGTTTGACGGGCACGGTGGCTGCGTTTTTGACGGGCACGGTGGCTGCGTTTTTGACGGGCACGGTGGCTGCTTTTGGAGGGCACAGTGGTTGCTTTTGATGGGCACGGTGGTTGCTTTTGACGGGCACGGTGGTTGCTTTTGACGGGCACGGTGGCTGCGTTTGACGGGCACTGTGGCTGCGTTTGACGGGCAGGGTGGCTGCATTTGACGGGCACTGTGGCTGCGTTTGAAGGGCAGGGTGGCTGCGTTTGACGGGCACGGTGGCTGGGTTTGGAGGGCACGGTGGCTGGGTTTGGAGGGGACGGTGGCTGCGTTTGGAGGGCACAGTGGCTGCGTTTGACAGGCACAGTGGCTGCGTTTGATGGGTACAGTGGTGGCAAGAGAGAGAGAGGGCTCAGGGCAGCAGGGGTACTTTCTTCTGTTCTGATCTAGGGGTGGCCATCCTCCTATTCTCCTCGTGCAGACGGTGCAGTCTAGTGGGCGGGCCGAGTCAAAGCAGAAGAAGAAATCAGCATTGCACTGCTGGCGCCACACGGGCTGAAATTCAGTTAGGAGTCAGCGTCCTCATGCTCCTCCCCTCACACTCAGGCATTTCAATGGGCGGAGCCGGGGGCGGAGTCAGATCAGAAGAGGCGGCACAGGCACACACAGGCAGTGCCAGTGCATTGAAAAGTGCGGCGGCCGCCGCTGCAGTTTATTTTAGCCAGCCAGCACAGGGACAAAAGCGGCCCCAGGGCACTGAATGCAGACGGCCTACCGGGAAATTTCCCGGTATCCCGGGAGGCCAGTCCGGCCCTGGAAGTGGGTATCCTCAGGGGGGCTGAACTGATAATTAATTAGCGCAGGAAACCCCCTCCCCCCCCCCACCAGAGAGCAGCTGATCGGCTCTCCTCTACTCGCATCTGTCAGAGGCTCTTTACCAAGATTGGTGCTGTGGTATATTAGCCTGACATGTCACACCACCGATCGCCGTGCTGCACGCCCCCACGGGAGCGTGCTGACTGTTGTCCTGAAAGACGTCATATGATGTTCAGTCAGGATAACACCACCCGGCTCTCATTCTGCTATAGGCTGGGCAACAACATGATTGGTAGTAGATTTACATTATAGGACCTTTTGTGGGGTTTTATATTTTTTAATAAAGGAATTGTTATAAAGTTTGTGTTACTCTTTCTAATGTCAGTTTTGCTTTAGTAGGGGGTATAGACTAACAGATGCACCGCTTCACAGGCAGGTTAAGGGCATCCACCAGGCATGTGTTTTTTTTCTTTTTCTTTTTAAGAAATTTAGCATTTTAAAATTTCCCTTTAAGCATTATTAAAAATCACTGCTCCCCATGAAATGAAAATTTAAATTTTTTTTTATCTAGATTTGGTTCTTCAGTTTAATGACCAGCCCTTCACTGCATGTATTTCTTATTAACATTCAGCTCCCATTGTCTTTTTTTATTTTATTATTATTATACACAATTTATATAGCGCCAACAGTTTACGCAGCACTTTACAATGTATGGGGGGGGGCAACACAATTACAGTACAGTTCAATACAAAAGGTACAGGAGGGCCTTGCTCATAGAGCTTACATTCTAAAGGGAGGGGGTGGTTGTACAAAAGGTAATAGCTGCAGAGAATGATTTGATGGGGGTGTCTTGGGGACAATTGTTGTTAGGTGGGTGTGGGATAGGCTTCCCTGAATAAAAAGTTTTCAGGGATCTCCTAAAGGTGGACAGGGTAGGGGCTGATCGGTCATACTGGGGCAGGGAGTTCCAGAGGATGGGAGAGGCTCTGGAGAAGTCCTGAAGGCGAGCATGGGAGGAGGTAACAAGAGAGCTAGAGAGCAGGAGGTCCTGGGAGATGCGGAGGGGGTGATTTGGGCGATATCTGCAGATGAGGTTGCTGATGTAGATGGGGTGATTTTGTGGATGGCTTTGTATGTTATGGTTGGCATTTTGAATTTTACATGGTGGGGTAGGGGAAGCCAGTAAAGGGATTGGCAGAGAGGGGCAGCAGTCACGGATCGGTTAGTGGGGTGTATTAGTCTAGCAGCAGCATTCATAATAGACTGAAGGGGGATAGCCTGCTTAAGGATAGGCCATTAAGGAGAGAGTTGCAGTAGTTAAGGCGGGACTTAATCAAGGAGTGAATGAGTTGCTTTGTGATGTCATTAGTCAGGAAGTGGTCAAATTCTGGAGATGTTGCAGAGGTGAAGGCGGCAGGATTTAGCCAGTGATTGGATATGGGGGCTGAAGGATAGGTCAGAGTGAAGGATTACACCCAGGACCCTGGCATGTGTGGAGGGACCAATGGTTGAGTTGTTGATATTAATGGTGAAGTCGCGGGGGTGGAGATCATGAAGGAGGAAATATAACAAGCTCAGTTTTAGAAAGATTGAGTTTGAGGAAGTGGTGTGACATCCATACTGATATGTCATTCAGTAAGTTTGAGATCCGTGAGGAGATCGAGGGGGTGAGTTGAGGAGTGGAAACATAGATCTGGGTGTCATCAGCATAGAGGTGGTATTGGAAACCATGGGAGGTTATCAACTGGCCCAGGGAAGAGGTATAGAGCGAGAATAGGAGGGGCCCAAGGACAGACCCTTGGGGTACCCCAACAGAAAGAGGAAGGGGAGCAGAGGAGATGGAGTTGTAAGTAACACTGAAAGTGCGCTGAGATAGGTAGGAGGAGAACCAGGATAATGCAGAATCAAGGGAGTGTAATTTGCTGAGGAGGAGCAGGTGGTCAACTGTGTCAAAGGCAGCAGAGAGGTCTAAAAGTATGAGTATGGAGTAGTGCCCATTGGTGAGTTTTAGTAGGGCAGTTTCAGTAGAATGTTGTGGGTGGAAGCCAGACTGTAGGGGGTCGAGAAGGTTGTTGTCCATGAGGTAGTGACTCATTTGGTCATGGACAAGGCGTTTGATGAGCGTGGAGGCAAACGGGAGCAGGGAGATGGGTCTTAAGTTATTCAAACAGGTGGGGTCTAGTGAGGGATTTTTGAGTATGAGGTAACCAGTGTATGTTTGAGCAGGGAAGGAAAGGTGCCGGAGGAGAGTGAGAGGTTGAAGATGTGGGTTAGGGAGTTGAGGATAGAGTTGGAAGGTGGTCGCAGTAATTGTGAGGGGACAGGGTCCAGGGAACAGGTAGTGAGGTGGGACATGGAGAGCAGTTTATCAACTTCATCTGTGGTAACTGGGAAAAAAGAGGAGATTATTGAGTGTGGTGTTGGACCCGATGTGTTGGGTAGGGGAGGAAATTGAATGCTGGATATCTCCTTGCGAATTGTGTCGATTTTGCTATTGAAATGGTTGGCAATCTGTTGAGCGGTAAGCAAGTTGGTGGGAGGGGGCAGTGGGGGGGGGGGGTGAAGTAAGGAATTAAGGGTAGAAAAGAGTTGACAAGGTTTGGATGAGAGTGTTCTGATGAGAGTGTTGTAATAGTTTTTTTTAGCAGTGTGGAGGCAGGAGTTGTATTTGAGAAGGGCAGATTTGTGGAGGGTAAAGTATTGCAGGGACTTAGATTCATGCCATGCTCGCTCAAGAGCATGGCTGTGTCTCTTGAGACTTCTGGTGTCGTCTGTTTGCCAGGGTTGTGGCAGATGGGGCCTGGTTCTGCATGTAGAAAGAGGAGCAAGTACGTCTAGGGAGGATGACAGTGTGTTGTAGATGGAATTGGTTAGGTCTGGGCAGGATAGGGGTGTGATTTTGTTATAAAGACCATCGGTAGCAGAGTGAAGAAGGGAAGGGTTGAGGTTGTGAAGGTTTCTGTGGGTAGTGATTTGTGGGTTGGCAGCCTGGGATGTAGGAGACAAGAAGAGAGTGAAACGGATAAGGTTGTGATCAGAGAGAGGAAAGGGTGTGTTAGAGAGATTGCAGGGAGTGCAGCGATGGGAGAATACGAGGTTGAGATTGTTACCGTTGAAGTGAGTGGTGGTTTGTGTCCATTGTGTTAGGTTAAAAGAGGAGGTTAGGTTGAGTAGTTTAGAAGTGGTAGCTGTATTAACATTGATTGGAATATTAAAGTCTCCTAGGATGATGGCAGGCACTTCAGGTGAGAGAAACTAGGGTAGCCATGCAGAGAAGTCATCCAGAAAGGAGGCCGATAAATGACTGCGACCCTCAGACAAACTGGAGAAAAAATACGAATGCAGTGCATTTCGAAAGAGCAGGGGGAAAGAGAGGGAGGTGTGGTAAGTACCTGGAAGGTGCATTGTGGGGAGAGGAGAAGTCCGACACCACCTCCTTTTCGTCAATTGAGTCTGGTGGAGTGAGTCCAAAGGAGACCACTGTGGGACAGGGCAGCTGTAGAGGCAGTGTCGAATTCCTGGAACCAGGTGTTAAATGGAGTTTGGACTTGGCCCCTGAAGTCACCCTAAATCTGGCACATTACTATGTAAATAATAAAAAAAGACGTAACAGGAAATAACAGGGAGGGAGGAGACAGAAAGAAAAAAAAAGCAACACAACAAGGGCAACAAAAAAATAGAACAGTGTCCTTAATTTATCTGATGTACAGTACCCTTGACAACAGAGGAACTTACGTTATTATTGAAAGTCTTGTCATTCTAACCTGCTAACCATTTTGATGTTGTTAGTACTATTCTAGATGTCAATACATTTGTGTGAACATTAGCTCTAAGGAAAAACATTAATGATATGAATGATGAACATCCACTTGGTGGACATGACAATACCACAAATGGGATTAATTTAAGCCACTCTCCTTTAAAGCTTAAATAAAAGAAAAAATTATCACAAGGGACATGACTTACTATAAATCTGACGTGTCCCTTGTGCTCCTTGTTTAGTTGAAATCTTCTCCTTCAATTCCCCCCTAACCTCTGCCACAGTAATTTCTGGTTCAGGAGGAGATAATAGAGCCAAGGTAGGGATGAGCCGAACACTCCCTAGTTCGGTTTGAACCAGAAATTTCGAACGGACCGAAAATTCGTGCAAACTTTAGAACCCCATTGAAGTCTATGGGACTCGAACGTTTGAAATAAAAAGTGCTAATTAATAATGGCTAATATGCAAGATATTGTCCTAAAAAGGGTTTGGAGACCCGTCTCCTGCCCCAGGGGACATGGGCCAATGCCAATTTATTTATTTTTTTAAAAGGCAGTTTTTTCAGGAGCACTGATTTTAATGATGATTAAAGTGAAAAAAAAAAGGTGAAATATTCCTTTAAATATCGTGCCTGGGGGGCGTCTATAGTATGCCTGTGAAGTGGCACATGTTTCCCGTTTTTAAAACAGTCCCTACACAAAATGACATTTAACTGAAAAAAAGTCATTTAAAACTGCTTGCGGTTTTAATGTCATGTCTGGTTCCGACAATACGGATGAAAATCATTGAGAAAAAAATGGCATGGGTAGCCCCCCTGCTCATTACCACCCCCTTTGGGTCTTGTACAGATATTAAGGGGAACCCCATACCTAAATAAAAAAAAGGAAAGGCGTGGGGCCCCCAGGCCCTATATACTCAGAACAGCAGTATACAGGCGGTGCAAACAAGACAGGGACTGTGTAGGTTTGTTGTGTTAAGTAGAATCTCTGTGTAATTTTGAACTGGTACATTTTTAGCTTTCAGGGCTGGCTTAGCCCTTCCTTCTCTGGGCTGGCTGCTCAGCTATCGGCTAATTGCCAGCTCTCATCTCTCTTCACAGTTACCAGCTGTTCCTGATCATGCTCGTCTGGCCTGCCTACTTAAAGCTGTCCAGCCGACTTCACCTCTGCCTTCACCTTGGTCACATCACAAGAAACCATCTCCTGCGGTTCTCTTTAAAGACTGGCTTGCTGACATCCCTTCTGGCTCCTTATCCTGCTTGCTGTTGCTCCACTTGGATCCCTGACTTCTGACTTGGCTGATTACCCGATCTGATTATTGAACTCTGGCCTGGCTGACTAGTCGATCCGGTTAGTGGACTCTGGCTATGCTTTGACTACGCTTTTTCTATTTACCTTTTTTATTTTATAAACAAGTGTGATTTAATTGTACTTCTGTCTCAGTCTGATTCATGGTTGCTGACAGTAGGCGAAGGCCATGAATTCAGAAGATACAGTCAATCCACTTGTTGGTAATATTTTTTCCAGATTGAATGAGCAAGATCACCGCATGGATCAGTTTGCCATGGCGTTACAAACGCTCCTGAGTCACACGGCTCACCTGGAATCCCCCACGGTGGCTGCTCCGGTACAACCTGAGTCACAGGCCGTCCCTGCTGCTGCCCCAGTCTCTGTGCAGGCACCCGCCTCGAGTATTACCTCTATAAGAGGTATGTCTGGTTCCGCTCCACTTCCCCAGCAATTTGGGGGTGATCCAGTTCAATGCAGAGGGTTTCTCAATCAGGTTGAGATATACTTCAAGATGCTGCCCCAGGCATTTCCCACGGACAGAAGCAAAGTAGGTTTTGTGATATCTATGCTTTCTGAGAGAGCCTTGGCCTGGGCTAACCCTCTATGGGAGATGCAAAAACCCATTGTCTTGAGTTACCCTGAGTTTGTGGCCTCCTTTAAAAGGGTATTTGATGTTCCCGCATGCTCCGCTTCTGCTGCTAAGTGCCCCATGTCCATCAAACAGAGTACGAGAAATGTTGCCGACTACGCCATTGAATTCTGTACTCTGGCAGCAGAGGTTACTTGGAACAATGAGGCCCTCATGGCTGCTTTTTCTCATTGGTCTCTCGGATTTCATCAAGGATGAGATAGCAGTCCGAGATATACCCACTGAGCTGGAGAGCTTGATCTTGTTTGCCATCCTCATTGACTCCAGACTCAGAGAAAGATTTTCTCTTAAGGAGCGCTTGCGAAAGCCTCCTGTACATTTGCCTCCGAGATTTGTAGTCCCACCCATGCCTCCCTCACCTCTCATGCCTCCTGGTACCGAGTCGGTCAGTGAAGATGAACCCATGCACCTAGCTTCATGCGTCTCTCTGCAGATGAGAGAGCCTTTAGGAGGAGGGGGAGATTGTGCCTTTATTGTGGCCAGGCAGGTCACTTTTGAAGTCTTGTCCTATGCGTCCAGGGAACGCCCGAACCTTGAGGTCCTGTCATGGACAGACCTTAGGTGGCGTTGTTTCGTCCCCAGTTATCCAGAAGGATAAGCCCCTGGTTTCTGTCACCCTTTCTTGGGCTGAGTCGTCCATCGAGATACAGGCTCTAATCGAATCTGGGGCTGCAGGCCTGTTCATTGATGCTGCATTTGTTTTACAGAACTCGATTCCGCTGCAGCTGCGTGACACTCCACTTGCCATTGAGGCTCTTGACGGGAGACCTTTACAGCTTGCCCATGTGACTCATGAGACGATTCCATTGTCCATGGTCATAGGGGCTCTTCACCATGAGATAATCCAATTCCAAGTTATTTCCTCACCCAGGTTTCTGCTGGTTATTGGTTATCCTTGGTTACAGAGGCACAACCCCTCTTTTGATTGGCTCCATGCTGAGGTTCTCTCCGGGTCACCACAATGCAGTGAGACATGGTTCCTGAAGGTATCCAAGGTCCTGTGCACCTCTTCACTCCCCTCCCTGCCGGAGGAGTACCGCGATTTTAGCGATGTCTTTGATAAAGGTCAAGCCAGTAGTTTGCCTCCACACCGGTCTTATGATTGCGCAATTGACCTTCATCCTGGTGCCATACCTTCTAATGGCCGGGTTTACCCTTTGTCGGTCTTGGAGGATAAGGCCATGGAGGAGTATGTTGCTGGCACACTTTCTCGAGGTTTCATCCACAAATCCTCGTCTCCTGCTGGTGCTGGTTTCTTCTTTGTGAAGAAGAGCGGTGAACGGTGTATAGATTATAGGGGTCTCAATCGTGTTACCATTAAGAATGCCTGCCCGATTCCATTGATTACAGAGTTTCTTGACCGCGTCAAGGGAGCAACGGTTTTCACGAAGCTTGACTTGAGAGGGGCATACAATCTCTTGCGCATTAAGGAGGGCGATGAGTGGAAAACTACGTTTAATACTAGAACAGGCCATTATGAATACCTGGTAATGCCTTTTGGCCTTTGTAACGCCCCGGCAGTTTTCCAGGAATTTATTAACAATGTCCTCCGATATTTGTTACAGTTATGTGTGGTGGTTTATCTCGATGATATCTTCATATTTTCCAAGTCCCTGGAGAGCCACCACACAGATGTCTGTCGTATGCTTCAGAAACTAAGAAAGAACAATCTCTATTGTAAACTGGAGAAGTGCGAGTTCCATCGTGAACAGGTTACATTCCTGGGCTATGTCATTTCCACTGCTGGTTTTTCGATGGACCCAGAGAAACTTTCGGCAAGTCCTACAGTGGCCTCGACCTGTGGGTTTACGTCCTCTGCAGCGTCTCCTGGGTTTCATCCTCGGATGTACATGCCCCTGTCCTCCTCCACAAGTTCCATAGACAGTTTCCCCTCAAGCCCAGTGGCCCTCCGAGGGAGAGGGGTCATTGAGGAGGGGGTACTATCAGGGCTGGCTTAGCACTTCCTTCTCTGGGCTGGCTGCTCAGCTGTCGGCAAGGGATGAGCTCGGTGTTCGACTCGAACATCGGCCGTTCGTCTGTTCGGGGAATTCAGAACTTTGTGGACTGTTCGCACCAAATTCATGTGGCACGAACGGCCCACAATGCACTACGACATCACAGTGCATTGCTGGCTCATGATTGGCCAAGCATGCACTGTGACCCCCGCATGCTTGGCCAATCACAGCGCCGGCAGCGAGGAGAGCCATAATTGGCCACAGGCAGGATGCCTGTGGCCAATTATAGCTCAGGGGGTTTAGTACACGCCCCACACTATATAAGGCTGCCAGCGCGGTGGCCTTGTGTAGTGTGTTCCGGCATGCAGGGAAAGAGCAAGATAGGCAGGGACAGTGTGTTCTTTTCTCAGGCATCTTAAATTTAAAGTGGTGTTGTGCGCCTCCAGCACAGTATACACCTGTATCTACCCTTTATTGCTGTTTTTCTCTAATTAAGGCATCTGCAGGAGTTAGTGGGTGTTGTGTGCCTCCAGCACAGTGTACACCTGAATAGGGATGAGCTTTGAGTTCGAGTCGAACTCATGTTCGACTCGAACATTGCCTGTTCACCCGTTCGCCGAACAGCGAACAATTTGAGGTGTTCGTGGCAAATTCGAAAATCTGAGGAACACCCTGTAAAAGTCTATGGGAGAAATCTAAAGTGCTTATTTTAAAGGCTTATACGCAAGTTATTGTCATAAGAAGTGCCCCAGGGGACATGTATCAATGCAATTTTTTTTTTTTAAACGGCTGTTTTTTCGGGAGCAGTGATTTTAATAATGCATAAAGTGAAACAATAAAAGTGAAATATTCCTTTAATTTTTATACCTAAGGGGTGTGTATAGTATGCCTATAAAGGAGCACTTGTTTCCCGTGCTTAGAACTGTCCCTGCACAAAGTGTCATTTCTGAAGGAAAAAAATAATTTAAAAGCACTCACGGCTATAATGAATTGTCGGCTCCCGGTAATACAGATAACAGTCATTGAAAGTCATTGATAAAAAAATAAATGTGTGGGGGTCCCCCAAATTCAATTACCAGGCCCTTCAGGTCTGGTATGGATATTAAGGGGAACCCTGCATCAAATTGTTTTAAAAAAATGACGTGGGGTTCCCCCCAAATATCCATACCAGCCCCTTTATCTGAGCATGCAACCTGGCAGGCCGCAGGAAAAGAGGGGGGATGAGAGCATGCCCCCCCTCCTGAACCATACCAGGCCACATGCCCTCAACATTGGGAGGGTGGCCCCCCAAAGCATCTTGTCCCCATGTTGATGTGGACAAGGGCCTCATCCCCACAATCCTTGCCCGGTGGTTGTGGGGGTCTGCTGGCAAGGGGCTTATTGGAATCTGGAAGCCCCTTTAACAAGGGGACCCCCAGATCCTGCCCCCATTTGAAATGTAATGAGTACATTGAACCCCTACCATTTCACAAAGAAAGTGTAAAAAATAAAAAATAAAACACACAAACACCGTTGGGATAAGTCCTTTATTAAAAATAAAAACAATTCCAGTGGTGGTAATCCACTCTCGGTATCCTGCAATGGGTGATAATCTCTCCTGGGTCCAGCGATGAATGATCTCTCCTCTCCAGGTCCAGGGTCCAACAATGATGTCGAGCGCAGGGCCTCCTGTCTCCACCGGAGACACCGCGGGAATCCTGGCAGCCTGACAGGTCTCTTAGCTGAGGACGGGGCCAATCGTCACATGACCCTGTCCCCCTCTGACGCAAGGGGAAACCTGGGCTTCCCCAGTGACATTGCGGGTGACCCCGCCCCCCTCTGATGTAACGCAGGTTTCTGTTACATGATACTCTGTATGAACAGACGATCTGTCAGTTCACTCCTCAGAGAACCGGAAACGGTGTGTTTACACACCCAGCTCCCTGTTCTTCCGTGTGCCCCGAGCAATCGCGGGAGCCTGGCGGTGATCAAGACCGCCAGGCACTCACATTGGCTCTGGGGAGCGAACGTGGGGCGTGCAAGCGCCTCCTAATGGCCGTTTATGTTGCTGATGTAACATAACGGTGATTTGCGCAGCCGAGCCATGTTCCCGCAGTACAACTGCGGTGGCTGGTCGGCTAGCGGTTAATAGTGGTGTCACATATATTAAAAACACCCTGTGATTATAACGTGATCTTTTGTACACAGGAATAAGGTCATACACTAGCATGGTAACGAATATAATGTTTGGATTTGATTGCATGCTTTTGGGTGTTATTTTGGATTGATTAGGTAATGTCCTGTGGTTTGTTGAGACCAAGATAAACGTAATTGGTTCAAGTGGTGTCAAGCATGTGTGGTAGCAACCGGGTAAGGAGTACAAAGACAAGTATGTCTTGCCTACAGTCAAGCATTGTGGTGGGAGTATCATGGTCTGGGGCTCCATAAGTGCTTCCAGCAGTGGGGAGCTACAGTTCATTGAGGGAACCATGAATGCCAACATGTACCGAGACATACTGAAGCACAGCATGATCCCCTCCAATCAGAGACTGGGCCGTAGGGCAGTATATCAACATGATAACCCCAAACACACCTCCAAGACGACCACTGTCTTGCTAAAGAAGCCGAGGGTAAAGGTGATGGACTGGCCAAGCATGTCTCCAGACGTAAACCCTATTGAGCATCTGTGAGTCATCCTCGAATGAAAGGTGGAGGAGCGCAAGGACTCTAATGGCGTGTACACATGACCAGACTTTTCGACAGCAAAGTTCTGACGGAACGAATCCTCTGGACAATTCGATTGTATGGGCTTCATCTGACCTTTTCTGTTGAAAAACCTGACGGACTTTAGAAATAGAACATACCGTATTTCAAATTTTTCCGCCGGAACCAGTTCCTCGTCTGTATGCAGGTCCAACGGACCAACAACGACGCAAGGGCAGCTATTGGCTACTGGCTATTGAACTTCCTTTTTCTAGTCCCGTCGTACGTCATCACGTTAAACGATCAGACTTTGGTGTGATCGTGTGTAGGCAAGTCCCTTTCAGCGGAACTCCGCCGGAACTCCGTCAAAGTCCATCACAGTTCATTCCGATGGAAAGTCCAGTCATGTGTACATGGCATAACATCCACCAGCTCCAGAGGAGGAGTGAAAGAGGACTCCAGTGGCAACCTGTGAAGCTCTGATAAACTCCATGCCAAAGAGGGTTAAGGCAGTGCTGAAAAATAATGGTGGTAACACAAAATATTGACACTTTGGACCCAATTTAAACATTTTCACCTAGGGGTGTACTCACTTTTGTTGCAAACGGTTTAGACATTAATGGCTGTGTGTTGACTTAATTTAAGCGGACAGCAATTTTACACCGTTATACAAGCTGAACTACTTTACATTGTAGCAAAGTATAATTTCTTCAGTGTTGTCACATGAAAACATATAAGAAAATATTTACAAAAATGTGAGAGGTGTACTCACTTTTGTGAGATACTGTATGTATATGTAGTGGAACACAGAGGGTTGGGCTCCTTGGAGCTCTGTAGTTTAGCAGGCAGGGCTGACAATGCTTGTTAATATTTTAAGTTCTCAAAAACCACAGTTGTTTTAGCCCAAACAGTATGGTAGGGACACATTGGATTCTTGGTACATCAATGGGTATTTTTCTATTTTTTTAAATTGCCTATTTGTGTGTCCCACAAATTTACCAAAGAGGGAGTGAACAGTATTGTACCAATGCCTGTTGCTATCAACCTATCACAGGATTGCCAAATCAGGATTAGGGATGGGCGAATTGTTCAGCCCTAGCATAAGTTTGGGCTAAACTTTGGTTGTTCGGACGTTCGGCAAACACCGAACAATATGCGGTATTCGTGGCAAATTCGAAAGTCGCGGAATACCGTTAGTCTATCGGACACTAACATAAAAAAACAAAAGTGCTAATTTTAAAGGCTTATATGCAAGCTATTGTCATAAAAATTGTTTGAAGATCCGTGTCCTGCCCCAGGGGATATGTATCAATGCAAACAAACAAAATTTTAAAGACAGACATTTTTCGGGAGCAGTGAGTTTAATAATGCTTGAAGTGAAACAATAAAAATTAAATATTCCTATAAATATCGTGTCCGGGGGTGTCTATAGTATACCTGTAAAGTGGTGCAGTATTCCCGTGTTTAGAACAGTACCGCAGCAAAATGACATTTCTAAAGGAAAAAAAAGTCATTTAAAACTAATTGTGGCTGTAATGAATTGTCGGGTCTTGGCAATATAGATAAAACTCATTGAAAAAAACAGCATGCCCCCCCCCCCCCCCCCCGGTCCGTTACCAGGCCCTTCAGGTCTGGTATGGAAATTAAGGGGAACCCTGCACCAACCATTTCACAAAAAAAGTGTCAAAAATAGTAAAAAAGACAGGAGACAGTTAGGGACAAGTTCTTTGTTAAAAGATAAAACAAATAAAAATGTCCCGTGATGTCCATTCATGTACTGAGACATACTGCCGCCGCCGCCGGATGAACTGAAAAAGATAAAAAAAAAACACAACAGCTCTGCCTCCATGGGAGGCTCCCAGCGAGTGAAGCTTCTCCTTGGTGATAGCTCTTATATAGCTGAGGGCGGGGCCACCCGGTGATGTAAATGGGGGACCCCGCCTCCCTCTGATGCCTCATGATGTCAGAGGAAGGTAATTTTTGGTTCGGGGTTCCCCTCAATATTCATACCAGACCCAAAAGGCCTGGTAATGTACCTGGAGGGGTACCCATGCTGTTTATTTCACTGAGTTTTATCTATATTGCCAAGACCTGACAATTCATTACAGCCACGATCAGTTTTAAATAACTTTTTTCCTTTAAAATTTTTATTTTGCTGTGTTACTATTCTAAACACAGGAAAACTGTACCACTTTACAGGCATACTATAGACACCCCCCCAGGCATGATATTTAAAGGAATATTTCATTCTTATTGTTTCACTTTAAAGTGAAGGGCCACCCTGAAAAAAAAAAAAAAAAAAAAAATTACAAAAAAATCTAAAAAAAAACAAAAATGAATATTTTTTTTTTTTTTTACCAGAAGTGCCTGTTGCTAGGCACATAATCCTAATCTTCCTCTTCCTCCTCCGCGGAGATCTTCTGTCTTCTCTCCTCCGTGCGGCGTCTTCTGGGTAATGGGTCGCGCTGTGTTCTGGGAACTGTGTGTTCCAGAACACAGCACGTCCCATTCACAAAGCGCTGCGTGACTCGCGCATGCGCAGTAGGAAACGGGCAGTGAAGCCGTAAGGCTCCACTGCCTGTTTCCCTTACAAGGAATGGCGACGCCGGGACCCGAGAGCCGAGGGACGGGTCGGCCTCGGGCGGCCGACATCGCGGGGGGCCCTGGACAGGTAAGTGGGCTGATTAAGTCAGCAGCTGCAGTGTTTGCAGCTGCTGACTTTTTTTTTTTTTTTTTAAACGGCCCTCCGCTTTAAGCATTATTAAAATCACTGCTCCCGAAAAAAAATTAGTTTTTAAAACTTTTTTTTGCATTGATACATTTCCCCTGGGGCAGGACCCAGGTCCCGAAACACTTTTTATGGCAATAACTTGCATATGAGCCTTTAAAATTAGCACTTTTGATTTTTCATGTTCGTGTCCCATAGACTTTAATGATGTTCGTCTGAATTTTTTGCCTGTTCGGATGTTCTGGTGCGAACCGAATCGGGGGGGGGGGGGGGTATTGTTCGGCTCATCCTTAATCAGGATGCCAGGGCAAGAGGAGACATTAACATCCTAGTATGAAGCTATCTCTGTTACTGAGTATTTATTTTACAAAAAACAAAAACAATAAACTGCATAAGATGGCACTTTTATTAAAAGATTCAGAAAGTAACATTCTTAACAGTGACTACCAACCCAGGCCTTAAAACAACACCTAAAAGCAAGAATATGTATTTATGGTAAACTCAAATGCAGTGAGGATAGCTTGACAGCTGTTCAGTTTACAAACAAAAACACACTGAGCCAACCTTATAATAAACTATAGAATAAACTATAGAATAGACTAAGTCTGGACATTAGATGAAAAGGTGCTGGAATGTAAAATTGTTGTCCAGTTAATCAGATGGAATAAATATCTTTATAAAATTGATAGTAGTTCAGTTGTTATTGATAACACCAAAAAGCACCACCATTAGCCAGTGATATCTCAGATAGCAAGCAATTGAGTTGCAGGTTTGAAAATGACTTGCTAAGCTATTGCTAGACTTGCCAGGCTTCACAAGTTTGTTGCAAAATTGCAGCAAGTCCACATTGCATGACTCCAGATCAACTTTCTTTGCAAACATTCTGCAAGTCTGCTGCAAGTTCTGGTTCAGTTATGTTGTACAATAGTCATCCCACCACAGGGGTCACTGTGGCTGAATTTGGAAAAATGTCAACTAGAACTTGTGCCTCAAGTACTCTGCAAGGTTGCAACTTGCCAGTGAAAATGTGCAGCAAAGTTACCAAGACTTACAATTCAACACTGCCTCAAATGTGTGGCAAGTTATCCTTGCTATCTGGGATATAATAAGCATAAGGGTGTTTTTATCATAAAAAAGGAGCTTCATGTATAAAAACTGGATGTATGGAAAAGGGAGGCATTGTCTTCATTAACCAAACAGATTTCAGCTTTTATATGCTCACTTGAACTAGAAGAATGGCAGGTGAAATATGATTGGTTTCTGAAGGTAAGTCCTCCACTTTATTACAGTTGGTATACATGACAGTATTATATTCTATTGTTTTATCTAAAGTCTATTCTTTTCAATATGCAGCATCCATGGCAGAGAAAGGGGATGAAAATATGAAAGCCTTCAAATGTATATGGCCAGGATTCAATAACAGGTTTTATTCTCTTTTAGCTTGAGAGTATCCATCTCTGACATCTTCCACTATGGTTCTTGGTTTTCCAGTGCTGGAATGGCTCATGCCACTGGAACCTCCAGAGCTGCTCATGCCCCTTGAGCTCCATCCAACTCCTCGTCTGTAACAAAGCCACATAATCATGATTAGACACTGTCTAACACAAGTTATTAGGATATATATTTACCAAAGCTTTTGCATGGAAGCTTAACTTAACATTATTTTTGTTCCCAATGAGCTTTCAAGAAATAAGTAGCAACCGTCCTGGTGTGCCATTATGTCAGACAGTTGCAATGAGGAGTGCTTTGACTATAGGATAGATACACCATTGGTTTTAGATTGGGCATTCGTGGTGTGGTATACTGAAGTGAATATTTTGTTGGTTGTTTTCAGAATGGAATTAGACCTAAAATGTTTCCTGGGGAAATATTTTTGAGCTTTGTGTTTTTAAGTGCTGATAGGAGTTGTGATATTTTCTCCAGGAAGTTAAGGCCCTTGGTGTTAAGTGAAACACATTTCAAAGAAAAAGTGATGGATAGGCTTTGTGTTTGGTGGCATGGTGTGCCCTTGGACGAATGAAATACTGTTAGAAGGTGGTGATAAAACCCTCCACTTAGGGAGGAAGGGCCAGGTGGAGAGGTAGGCAGGTAGAGGAAACACAGAGAAGAATAAAAAAATGGTGTGTGGGGGGAGGGGTAGAGCTAGAGGAGAGAGAAAAGAGGAGGGAAGATGGGGGAGGGAAATAGGTGGGGAAAGACAGAAAAAGACGGCGGGTGGACAACAGTGAAATAAGATTAGAAAGAAAGACATTTCTGGAGGTGGGAATAGACCCCCTATCCCACCTAAAAATGGGGACAGAGCCCGGAGGGCCAGCATGGACTCATTGAGACTGTTGAAAAGTGTTCTTGCTCACATCTTATCCTACCCCAGCTTCCAAAACAGTAATTCTAGCCACCAGTCCCCCCCCCCCCCCACATATACAAGTAAAGTGCTCCAATAGCCAACAACAGAATATAGCCTGGGCTTTACTGGGCTGAGGGGGTGACTGGAGATTCTCTTGTCAGTATGGGACAGGGAAATGTCTGTTTTTTGGGGTGACAACAGGCCAATACAGGACGGCTTTCCTTCCTGTACACATACATACCGTACGTGCCTTTTGTACTACAAAATTGTATTGGTTGGTAATACTTACTGAGAGTCCTCTCCATCCATAAGTTGCCTATATGTGGCTATCTCCCGTTCTAGATGGGTCTTCACATCCAGGAGAGTTTTGTACTCGAAGTTCTGTCTCTCTAAATCACATCTGAGCTCTGCTAATTTCACCTCTACCTCATTGATCATTTCCTGCAGTTGAGCGAGCTGGGCACCGTAACGACTTTCTGTCTCATGCAAACTGTTCTCCAATGCAGCTTTCTGTATTGACAGGAAATTTTTGAGGAAACACGATAAGCACCAAAAGTATATTTTTGTTCAACACTTTTTGTGTTGTTATATTACAGTCAGAATTATTATAAAATAGATGTTAATGAAGATCGCTACATACATACATACCTAGTAAAATGTATTTGAAATAATATTGCCCAGGCATAAAAAAGCAAGTCAAATGATGAAAAAAGGATAACATTAAAAAAAAGGTATTACCATACTGTTTTGGGTCTGAAGGTCTATCTCCAGATTTTGGAATGTATGCTTGAGTTGAAGGATTTCTGTACTGTGGGTCTGTAGCTGTTGGGCACTGCTTGTCATCTGCTGGCTAAGTTCTCCACTCTAAAGAGAACACACAATATTGTCACAATCATACTTCAATATCTACCATCAGTGTCATAAGTGTTATTTCTTCTAACCTTGTCAACAAACCACTTCTCTGCATCCTTTGCATTTTGTTCCATTATATGTTCATACTGAGCTCTCAGTTCAGTTAACACTTTGTTTAGGTCCACAGATGGTGCAGCATCCACTTCAACGTTGACCTTCTGACCCAACTGAGAACGCAAGCTGTTCACCTCCTGAAAAGGTAGAAATGTAAATTCATATTTTTAGGCTCATGTGCTAACTGCTCCAGCTGATTAATTGACACAAGTCTTCCTTACATTAAAAAAAAAATCAATCAGCTACTTTTTTTTTTTAAGGAGCTGATACCAGATTGAAATCAAGCATTTATACTAGTTAAATAAAACAATATATTCTATGATTATTTTAATGATTACATAACTGCATTTCCTAGTGTTTTTTATTATTATATGCTGTGAAGTAAAATTTAACTCTATGGAGAGGGGATTACTGAGCTTCACTAGAGGTAAAGAGAAGTCTTTAGAAGCTGTTAAAACTGTTCTCTTCACAATAGTATTTTGTATCTGTAGTCTACTGATACCTTAAAAGACCTTATGAAGAAGACAATTACCTCTTGGTGGTTTTTCTTTAGGAAAGTCAACTCTTCATTTAGGTTCTGGTATTGCATTTCCAGGTCTTTCTTGTTCAGTGCAAGTTCATCCTGCACACGGCGGAGGCCATTGATGTCAGCTTCTACCCCCATGCGGAGAGCAGCCTCATTTTCATACCTGAAAAAAGGTTGTATAATCTTGTTAAAGTAAACGAAATACTAGCAGTAGGATACTCAATGGTGCCTAGCTACACCCAGGCCCTGCTTGTAGGGAGGAGTCCTAGGAAAGGAATTCGCTGTTTGAAAAAATAAAAAATGGCGGTGCTGTCTTGAACTAAAAACCTGATGAGTAATGTAAGCTACTTTAGTAAATTACCTACTATGCTATTTATTTGGTATGCAGTTACTTATTTTCAAATATTCTGAATTTTGCTTCATCGCAAAAGTATCGTAAAATACATGTACTTTTCATATAGAATCTACAAATAAAACATGCATAGGGTGTGTATATAGATTGACAATAGTCAGAAAGATTATATCACCTGACCCAATTGATGGTGCTTTTAAAACATATGGCTATACATTAATAATATGATACCTTGGATTGTTCAGGCTATAAAAAATAGGTACTTCATGGTGGTATATGAAGTGAGATATGGTCATATTAGGAACAGGTTTTCAATTTTTATTATTACAGTATTTACCTGAATCTCATTTTGTGTCATTTATATCACTGAGATATGTCTTTCTTTGCATGCTTGTTTGGTCATTTTATTATATTAATATGTTTGCTAGATTATATTGTATTATATTAGAGTAGATTATAGAATTATTTATTACATAGATGTATTATGGCTGTTTTAATAAGAAACCAAACACATACAAAACACGTTATTTTTAGTAGGTCAGCTGACTGATAGACTTCCATTTTCGTGAGAAGCCGTAAAGTACAACTGTGTAGCACTGAAAATCAGAAAGCAAAGCCAGTGTATGGAATGAACAAAAATGGCTGCATCTATGCACATTTATATTTACAAACTATACATACAAGCCAGGTTTTAGAATATGACAGCATTTATAAGAAACTAAAGGTATTGATAAAACATACTTGGTTCTGAAGTCATCAGCTGCCAGACGAGCATTATCAATCTGGAGTAAGATAGAGGCATTTGTAGCATTTCCTTGCATGATCTGAAAGATGATAGAGAAATTGAGGATATGGGCAGATATTCAAGAAAGTCGTACAAGGTATATGGCATTGGCATGTGTATAATTTAAAAAATGTTATTCAGAATGTTTCTATAAACATACCTTGTTTTGGATATCGTCAATGGTCTTGAAATAGGGATTGAAATCAGGAGATGTGTATGGAGCTTGCTTGTCATACCACTCTCGGATTTTCCTTTCCAACTGGGCATTTTCTTCCTCTAGGGAGCGAACTTTGTCCAGGTAGCTAGCTAGTCTGTCATTCAGAATTTGCATGGTTCCCTTCTCATCCCTGTTAAGAATGTTATCAGCACCAGAAGCAAAGGACCCTCCACCAAAGCCAAATCCAGATCCATAGCCTCGAGCACCCCCACTTCCAAATCCAAAGCCAGAGCCATAGCCTCCAGCTCCCCCTAGACCTAAGCTAATGCTTCCAGCAGATGTACATCCAGCACCACCAGCTCCGTAAACGGAGCCCATGACTCTGCTACCAAAGCCACCGTGAACACTGGGAGCCTGGAAAGATCCACTTGAGCGTACTGAGGACATGCGATTGACATTACAGCTTCCACTTCCTAGTCCTCTAAGGGATCCAGATGAAGATCTGTGACTTAGCTTGATGCTCATGATGACTTAAGTCAACTAGTGAAGTGGAGGAACAAATTCTTCTGGCAACACACTGGCCAAAATTTGCTTTATTATATATCACTCAGTAGGGTGTTTCCCCACTAAGGGTCTAGTTTCCCATGAGAAAGCGCCCTATCAAGTTTGTGCAATAACTACAAAATATATGTGCCCATAAAAATTTAGCATTTTGGGTTACTGATTCAATTTCTGAATATACAATTTTATTTCTCCTATAAAACAGTTGCATGCCACACCTAACCAAGAAGTAACATTTTATAATAAATTATAGCTGTAGAAACTGCATACAAGCTACATTTCAACCAGATACTCAAGGTGTAATAAAATTACATTGCAAAGGTACAGTACCCTTTCATTATTTGTCTGCTGAGTCTAACATATGGTGTGTCTCTTTACTTCTTGTTAAACGTACATAGAAATTTTACTCTAGTGAACAACAGACACGCTTAAATGTTGAAATAACTAACAAACTAACAAGTATTAGTAAGCTGTTAATACTTAGTTTAGCTATTTGGCTATTTAATGCAGTATTATATATATATATATATATATATATATATATATATATATATATATATATATATATATATTTCTAACCAAGACTCTGAATTCACAAGATATTTACAAAATAAGCAATAGAAACATACGATTTGATCTTCCGTTATCCATAGGAACATCCCTATTCAGAACATAATTTATACAAAGGACAAATTAATTTGTACTAGCATTGTCCTCCAAAGCACCCCTTGCCCCTCACAATGTATTCTATATACAGTATATAGGTTGATTAGTCCTGCTCTGGAGGTCCTAAATGTGTGGCCCTGCTTGGCGCTGCACAGGCTTGAAAAACGTCTCATATGGGGTGTGTGCTATTGCACAAAATACTGCTTGCCCCAGTCACATTTTTTTTTACAATTTCTTTATTTTTTCTCCTTTTTTCCTTCATATAAACAAGAATGGAATTTTACATAAACAGTCTGAATATCATACATCGAATTTCCATATTTATACATAGTAAAAAGAAAAACATAACAATTCGTTCTATTTCCTTTTACCTCTTGCTTCCCTTATAATGTAATACATAAATCCAAGGAAAAAAAAGCTAAGTTGATGGTAATGTATGGGGACGACGTCGAGGAAACTCCTCCCTCTGAATTCGGTCCCACATACCCTATGTCTGGTCCTAGGTTGGTGCTATTCCCAGCCAGGCCAAAGTTTTATTGTTATCTTCTTATTTCTCATCTCCCCCCCTTTATTTCCATCCTTGTTTTTCCCCCTAAAAAACAAACAAAAAAAAACACAAAAAACAAAACAACAAAAAAAACCCAACCCCAAACCACCCCCCTCAACACCCCCACAGACCAAGAAGGGGAGGGGGAGAGGGGAAGTTCTCATCTCATTCCCCTTAGATCGCATCAATCTGTCTCTTTCCCTCCTCCGAAGAGATATAAAGATTCCATGGTGTCCATATTTCTAAGTAGGTTTTTCTTCTTTTCCTAGCTGTCCATATTAGGTCTTCCATCCTGTTCACCTCCTCAACTTTCTTCAGCCACATGCTCACACTAGGGGGTTGTGTCTGTTTCCACCTAAGTGTTATACATGCCTTGGCTGTGTTCACCAAGTGACACAGGATGGAATTCCTATATATATTCCCCGGGATCTCTGACAAATGCAAGAGGAGTACTGCTGGGTCCTCCCGTATTTCTACTTCACTGAATTTTTGAATAATCTCTCGTACGTCCTTCCAATATTTCTAAATTTTTGGGCATGACCAAAATATATGTAGAAAATGTCCCACTTCTTTCTGACACCTCCAACACTTACTTGATGTATGGGGGAAATATTTTTGAAGTTTTTCTGGTGTTCTGTACCACTGTGAAATGATTTTATAATTAGTTTCTTGTAGTTTTGTACATGTTGCTGTTTTAAAGATAGATTGTATCATATTTTTCTTCTGCTCCTCAGAAAAAGTCCTTCCTTGGTCTATTTCCCACTTCCGAAAGAAGGGTAGCTGAAAATTTTCTACTGGTTTAATCAATAACGCGTAAATTTTCGAAATTACATGCGTAATTGGCTCCTTTTCCATACAGAGTTTCTCAAATGGCATATAGCCACGGTCTAATAACTCTGGCGCTATCTCTGTACTTAAAAAATGTCCTAGTTGTGCCGCCTGCCAGAAATCTAATTGAAAGGAGCCTTTTCTATCCATCATCTCCTGCATTGTTGGCCATTTGCCTATTTTTATGAAATGCGAGGCTTGATATATTCCTTTTTTAATCAGCTTGTCAAAATGTCCTTTCTGTATACCTGGTATGAATCGGGGATTACCTAATATAGGGACTAGAGGGGAATTCTGTGTCGATATCTTATTCTTAACTAAGAGATTGTAACATATCTGTAGTGTGGGTCCTATTGTAGGATGTAGCTTCGTACCCGATGTTAGGTTTCTATAGCACCAAGGTGCTCTATGTAATAGCTCCCTACATTGTGCTTGCTCTAAATTTACCCATATATTCTGGTCTCCATGTCGACACCAGTCCAACAGTCGGCCTAGATGTATTAGAAAAAACGATCAAAAACAGCGCATCAAAGGGACTAGTAGATTGATGTGAAAAAGACTTTAAAATGTCATTTATTAAATGTAAACAATGAACACAGACATCTGATCCCTGCAGGATCTAAAACACATAAAAAACACCAATCATAAAACGGACAGATGTTTGATAATGAAAAGCTCCTCAGATCTCTCAATTAAAACTTTGGAAAGGTGAAAACCAAAGACCAATGTGTACAGCTATCGAATGCCTAATGAATGCAATCAATCATCTGAAAGAACCCAGAGCGTTGTATGAAAAGTCAGTGTAAACGAATGGAACAACGTTCCTAGGGACACTCACTTCATAGGTGTTCAATGGGCTGCAGAGCTGATGAGTCCAGTCTGATGACCGAGGGGGAGGTGTTTATTTCAGCTCCATCTGAAGCGTTCGGCTTGGAGGCAGAGGTGTAATGCTGCACGCTGGGTGGTAAGGATCAAGCTTAGTCACCAGATGATATCAGCTGTACACATAGGCAGCTTAGAGAACGCTGCACTGCTTGCAGCGCCGCTTGTCCGAGCGGCTGTGGATCACATGAGAGGCTTGTCATGTGGAAGGCTGTGAAGGGGAAGGTTGCTATGCCGACTCTCCTGCTTACATGTTTCGCGCTCCTGCGCTTTGTCAAAGCTGGAGCGGCATACAGCAACCAGAAAGATAAAGGCATCGGGTAGTGTGTAGGGGCGGGAACTGTCAGAGTCTCTCAGGTTAACCCCTAATGTGTCAATAAGCCTCCTGCAGTTAAAACCTTATTAGACAGGGGTCTGTGTCGTTGAAAGAACTGTTAGAAAACAGATCATTAGACAGATCCCCGTGAATATAACTATAATGAATACATCCAATAGGAAATGTGGATTGAAACATATGGTAGACACAGTGGTGTAGTGGTTAGCACTCTCACCTAGTAGCAAGTAGGATGCCGGTTTGAATCCCAACCACGACACCACCTGCCTGGAGCTTGCATGTTCTCCCTGTGCCTGTGCAGGTCTCCTCGGAGACCAAGGGCAAAAAAAACAAATCATTTAAAAGATATATTTTAGATATGTTATTAAGTCCTTTCCTATAAGATAGTTGGAATAAATATATTAACTACTCTTCGTAAATAAATAAATAAATAAATAAATAAATAAAAATATATATATATAAAAAATTGATACAATAAAGAAAAAAAAAAAAAATTATAAAAATAAAAATAAAATAGAAATGAAAATAAAAAATTAAAATTCAAATAAAAATAAAACTGAATATCCTTCTGTATATCCTTTAATAATATACCTTTTTGATAACATTCTCATTCAAATATTTTTTTACTATAAATCACATAGTAGTTAGTTTTTTTCATAGTTGGTTGGGTTGAGTGTAGACATCAGTCCATCAGGTTCAACCTGAGGTTGGCCCTGTCCTTGTGCATTGGTCCCTGCCCTTAGGGAGCCCGCAATCCGGGGTCCCCATTTGTATACCATGGCCAATTTTTTTTTTTTTTTTTTTTTTTTGCCAGAAGCTAATTGGTCTGCCTGCATGTCTTTGGATTGTGGGTGGAGACCGGAGTGCCCAGAGGAGAACATGCAAGCTCCAAGCGGGTGGTGTCGTGGTTGGGATTTGAACCGGCATCCTACTTGCTGCTAGGTGAGAGTGCTAACCACTACACCACTGTGTCTACCAATCTAATCAATCCACATTTCCTATTGGATGTATTCATTATAGTTATATTCACGGGGATCTGTCTAATGATCTGTTTTCTAACAGTTCTTTCACTGACACAGACCCCTGTCTAATAAGGTTTTAACTGCAGGAGGCTTATTGACACATTAGGGGTTAACCTGAGAGACTCTGACAGTTCCCGCCCCTACACACTACCCGATGCCTTTATCTTTCTGGTTGCTGTATGCCGCTCCAGCTTTGACAAAGCGCAGGAGCGCGAAACATGTAAGCAGGAGAGTCGGCATAGCAACCTTCCCCTTCACAGCCTTCCACGTGACAAGCCTCTCATGTGATCCACAGCCGCTCGGACAAGCGGCGCTGCAAGCAGTGCAGCGTTCTCTAAGCTGCCTATGTGTACAGCTGATATCATCTGGTGACTAAGCTTGATCCTTACCACCCAGCGTGCAGCATTACACCTCTGCCTCCAAGCCGAACGCTTCAGATGGAGATGAAATAAACACCTCCCCCTCGGTCATCAGACTGGACTCATCAGCTCTGCAGCCCATTGAACACCTATGAAGTGAGTGTCCCTAGGAACGTTGTTCCATTCGTTTACACTGACTTTTCATACAACGCTCTGGGTTCTTTCAGATGATTGATTGCATTCATTAGGCATTCGATAGCTGTACACATTGGTCTTTGGTTTTCACCTTTCCAAAGTTTTAATTGAGAGATCTGAGGAGCTTTTCATTATCAAACATCTGTCCGTTTTATGATTGGTGTTTTTTATGTGTTTTAGATCCTGCAGGGATCAGATGTCTGTGTTCATTGTTTACATTTAATAAATGACATTTTAAAGTCTTTTTCACATCAATCTACTAGTCCCTTTGATGCGCTGTTTTTGATAGTTTTTTCTGCTGCATCCATTTTTTGCCAAGTCCATAATGGGTTAACAGCCGCACATTGAGACCATCTACAGGACATTTATTTAAATAAACGAACATCCCACGAGATAGCCAAGCGCTCTTAAAGAGTCCAGTCATTTGTGCGCCAACTTTATATTGTTTTGGCCTAGATGTATTGCCTGATAATATTTATATATGTCCAGTGTTGCCAGTCCCCCGTATTGCTTCGGTAATGTTAATAGTGTCCTCCGTATCCTTGGTTGTTTATCTGCCCATATAAATTTCATGAATAATGTTTGTATAGTTCTAAAAAATTTCCTTGGCATTAGAATTGGGATTGCCTGGAGGAGGTACAGGAGTTTTGGCAGAATATTCATCTTGATTATATTATTTCTTCCAAACCAAGAATGTATTCCCCTATGCCATCTCTCCAGGCATCCACGTACCATCTTCAATACCGGCGCAAAATTTAATTCATATATTTTATTGGGGTCTGTTGCAATCATTATTCCTAAATATTTCAGGCCTTGATCCGTCCAATTAAATTTGTAATTTAGTTTTATTAATCTCATCATTTTCTCTGGGACTGCTATCATCAAGGCTTCTGACTTGGAACAGTTTATTTTAAAGTAGGATAATATACTGTATGCCTCAATTTCCTTAAATAGATTTGGGAGCGAATTTGTCGGATTCGTCACTGTAAAAAGCATATCATCTGCATATGCTGCCACTTTATTATGAGTTCCTCCTATGGTTATTGCTTGGATATCCCTGTTAAGCCTTACTCTGCATAGCAGTGGTTCGAGGGTCAACGCGAATAACAAAGGGGACAGTGGACATCCCTGTCTGGTCCCGTTTGTTATCGGAAAAGATGAAGATACCACTCCGTTTACTCTTACTTGAGCTGTAGGTTTTTCATACAAACTTGCTATCCAGCCTATCATTTTCCCCCCTAACTTTATATGTCGGAGTACCGAGAACATAAACCCCCACCCTACCCGGTCAAAAGCCTTTTCTGCATCTGTTCCTAAAAATATGCAGGGGGTCTAGGTGGAGTTGGCTGTATGCATTAAGTTTAAGGCCTTGATAGTATTGTCTCTTGATTCTCTTGTTGGGACAAATCCCACTTGGTCTTGATGAATCAAAGAGGGCAAATACTGTTGTGTCCTCAAGGCTATTATTTTACTGAATATTTTCAGATCCACATTCAGCAAAGATATTGACCTATAACTTCCACATTGTTTCGGGTCTTTGCCTTCTTTCTGTATCACTGTAATTGTAGCTTTAGCTGTTTCTGAGTGGAAAGTCGATATGTCTCCTATTTCATTGAACAATTTAACCATATATGGGCATAATTCCGGCATAAGCATCTTATAATACTGGGCTGAGAATCCATCTGGGCCAGGTGCTTTCCCACTTTTTATCTGTTTTATCGTGTTTTGTACCTCATCTAGTGTGATTGGCGATTCCATCTCCTCCCGTGCAGTCACATTTATAGTACCGTATTTTTCGGACTATAAGGCGCACGTAAAAGCCTAAATTTTCTCCCAAAAACGACCGTGCGCCTTATAGTCCGGTGCGCCTTATATATGACCTGTTGACATCGCTGGAGTTCTTTGTTAACAGTATCTGTCATCTTGACGTAAACCTTCGGACTATAAGGCGCACGTAAAAGCCTAAATTTTCTCCCAAAATCGACCGTGCGCCTTATAGTCCGATGCGCTTTATATATATGGAAATATCCATTTTATCAGCCGGTCGTTGCTAGTGTGCCTTATAATCCGGTGCGCCTTATAGTCCGATGCGCCTTATATATGGAAATATCCATTTTATCAGCCGGTCGTTGCTAGTGCGCCTTATAATCCGGTGCGCCTTATAGTCCGAAAAATACGGTATACAGTTACTGTAGTCAGGTTTAAAAAGACACAAGTCCATCCAGTCCAATCAATTGAAAAAAAAATAGAAAACCTCCATATACACAATCTCATACCCACAGTTAATGCAGAGAAAGGTGAAAAAAAAAAACAATAAAGCATGATCCAATTTGCTCCAGCAGGGGGAAATATAAATTTCTTCCTGGTCCCCAGATAGCAATTGGTTATTTTTTGGATCATTGATCCCTGGTGTTATCACCTATAAATGTTAATATCCAGTTATAATTTGTTAATTTAGGAATGTACTAGATCTTTTTTAACCACTTCCATACCAGACACTTTCCCCCTTCCTGCCCAGGACAATTTTTAGCTTGCAGCAATGTCACAATTTGAATGACAATTGCTCAGTCATGCAACACTGTACCCAAACTAAATTTTTATCATTTTCTTCTTACAAATAGAGCTTTCTTTTGGTGGTATTTGATTACCTCTGCTTTCTTTAATTTGTTGCACTATAAACGAAAAAAGGCCGGGGGGGCGTGACCGGAAGCCGAGGACGACGGACGTGCCTGGGGAGAGCTCCGCTGAGGCCTAGCTCCAATCGAACCCCATCCTCGGCCACCGCACCCTATTTCTGCCCACCGACCTCTCCATCTCATCGGTGGGCCATCGGGGCTCCGGACGGAGCTGTTATTGCTGCTGAGTCCGCCGCCGTTCTCGCTCCGCAGCGACGAGCAGGCGGCGAGGCAGGCCGGACGCCGCCATCTTGCGGCCTACGCCGACACACGAAGCCTCCGGACGGCGCATCCTAGGCCCCATCCCGGCCGGGACTACAGCGGACACCTGGCGCGGATCCCTTCAGATAGCCTCTCCTACACCGGACCACCACTGGCCGCCGCTCGGATGCCAGAGAGGAAGCCCAGGCCCCAGCTAGAAAGGTGAGCTCCGGCGGCCATCTTGCTCCACCCGAGGCCTTTACCAACATATCTGCTCTCCCTCCTCTGTGGCCGGATTGCTGACCCATCCAGAACAGGCATTGATCCCTGCCTCAGCTGTGCATAGCAACCCTCCTGAGTATCTGCCTGCCTAAATCTCTCTCACCCTCCTACCCTGCACCTACCCTCGGCCTGCTCAGCGGCCATCTTGGTCCACCCATCTCCTTCTCCTACTACCAGTGGCCTGTATCTGCCTGCTAATTGCCCTGGTTCCTGCCTTAACTGGTGCCCTCTCCCCTTATACCACTCAGTGGGGCAGTGGGGTCTGGATTCCCCCCCTGGTTGCTTGGGACTGCTACAGACTGCCCTCCCACTTCATCTCCCTCCCCTCACAGTTGACTGCTGCGGCCTGCACTCCTGCTCCACCCCCCCTCCCCCCACGGTTGGTTTGGATCTTCTGAACGGTAGCATACTATCTTGGGGTCTCATCTTGGGTCCCACTTGTTTGACAGCCATGTGATCATCCTACATAGGCCTTAGCCGCCTTCCAATGCTCCCGTGCTACTCGCAGTCGCTACTTTTCTATGGGAAACACCGCATGTAACTGATTATACGCCTAGTCCCAACGCCTCATGGTGAAATACGGGCCGAAACACCTTCCTCAGTCTACGTCCCCGGATTTGCGGCCCCCACAGACACAGACTCTGGATCGATTTTTGAGCAGGCCGGCCTCCCCAGCCCCTTCTCCAGGTTCCTTCACGTATGCACAAGTGGCTTCCCAAGCACCGGCGCACGGCAGTCCACATTCCTTGTCACACAGCCACTCAGACACGATGTCTGCCCCGGTCACAGTTGATGTGCTTGACGATAAACTGCGAGTTCTCCTACAAGATTTGACGAGCAATGTTTCAAAGGAAATGGGTAAGCTGGCCCATGAACTGCGGGGAGAGCTTGCCCAGATTGGAGAACGGACTGATGTCCTGGAAACCAAATTTGATGACCTGATACAATATGTCCACGTTTTGGAAGAAGACAACGCCGGTCTGAAACAATCGGTCTCTCAGCTCCAATCCCAACAGGAAGATTTGGAGAACAGGGAACGTCGCCAAAACCTTCGGATCAGAGGCGTTCCAGAGGCTATTAGTGAGGGGGAGATCAAACCTTACCTACTCAGCCTCTTTAACGTTGTTGCCCCTAAAGTCCCGGACATAGACTGGAGAATGGATAGGGCCCACAGATCCCTGGCCCCAAAACCGCCTGCCGGAGCCAATCCCAGAGACATTATCGTACGCTTTCATTACTACGATAGCAAAGAGGCTTTGACCATGGCCACCCGGAACAAATCCCGCTTGGAATTTAAAGGAGCCAAGATTCAAATTTTTAGTGACTTATCCCCTATTACTCTTGCCAAGCGTCGCAGCTTTCGCCCCGTGACTGCTCATCTACAAAATCATCAGTTTCCATATCGTTGGGGGTTTCCTTTCCGCCTTTCTGCTACTAAAGATGGGATTCAATACTCTATGAGAGATCTTCAGGAGAGTGAAGCTTTCATACGTAACCTGGGCCTACCACCGCTTCCAGACGAAGACCCCATGCTGCTTCTGACGACGCCCAGACCCTCCTCCATTCCTGCTCGGATCTGGACCCCTGCACGCCAGAAGCCGCAGAAATCCTTCTCTACCCCTCAACGTAACCTGCATCCAAGACTCCCTCCCTGATGGAAGCTTCCAAGTGTCATGTTTGGCTGATCTTGGCCTTGGCCCCTGTCTCACCATGTTCTCTCTTTAACAAGGGATATTTGCAACTTTAGTTACAGGTTCCATTTTCCACTGCCCCTGTTCTTTTTTGGTTGTTGGGACTACAGTGTTTTGCTCTTATTTCCTGTAATTTTTGCTGGAAGGTGGCGGGGTCTCTCCAGATGAGCTGGAACCCCTGATGTGCCTTCTTTGGTTCCATGGCTACGGCTGTGGACTCCTGGGTGGTTTTAACCCCCCAGGCCTTTTTTCTATCAGTAATGTTTTTTTTTTCTACTTTCTAGGCCTATTTTTTGGCCTTTTTTTCATCTTTTGTTCAATTTGGATGCTTTCTACTACAATTTATAATCACATTGTTGTTATTCTATGTCTTCATTTGCCTTTTACTTCTAGGACACGCCACGAGTCCCGGTTTCTTCATGGTTGGTATGGTTATGTCCGTTTTTTATATGTATATTATGGATGTCTTAAGCTTCTTCTGATTTCTATACGATGGCTTTGAGGGTACTTACTTACAATGTTAAGGGCCTGAACTCAATCCATAAGCGCTGGTTGGCGTTGAAGGAGTTCAGGTCCTCTAATGCGGATGTGGTCCTAGTCCAGGAGACCCACTTTCGCCCGGGGGGATCTCTTAAATTTGCGGCCAAACATTTTCCGGTCTCTTTTATGGCCTCCGACCCCTCTGGTAAAGCAGGGGTGGCAATACTGATTAAAAAGACATGCCCGCTACGGGTTAAGTCCTCATTTATTGATCCTCGGGGCAGGTACATTCTCCTGGACTGTGACTACTTATCTCGTTCTCTTACTATAATCAATGTTTATGCTCCCAACTCAGGCCAGATTCACTTCCTCACTGAGGTCTTGGACGGCCTGGGCACCTATGCCCAGCCATTCATGATCCTTGGCGGGGACTTTAATATGGCCATGTCTGCTAGGAAGGATAGGCAGACCCTGTTTTCAGACAATCCCTCTTTAAAAACGGAACGTCAATCTGCTGCGTTTCGCAAGCTCATTAGGTCCCATAATTTTTTGGACACCTGGAGGATTAAACACCCTACACATCGGCAATTCTCCTTTTACTCTCCCCCACACAAGATGTACTCTAGATTGGACTACATCTTTGTTTCGGCGCCTCTCCTAACGTCGGTAGTGGCCTCGGAGTTGAATCCCATAACGAGGTCTGATCACGCATCGGTACAGCTTGACCTCGCCCTCACCCTCTCTACACCTAAGACCTGCCACTGGAGATTCAACGAGTTCCTCCTCCGCGACCTGGTTACTGAAACTCATCTATCCCACGGGTTAGCCGAATTTTTTCAGCTTAATGAAGGGTCGGTGCGGGACGTGTCCACCCTTTGGGAGGCCCACAAGGCTGTTTTTAGAGGACTATGTATCTCGGCTGGCTCTCGCCTTAAGCGGGACTCGGCAGCACAGAGACTGGACCTCCTCTCGCAGTTGCAAAGAGCTGAAGCTCTGCTTGTGTCCTCCCCATCGGTGCCGCGTCTTCGCACAGTGACCTCTCTCCGCGAACGGTTAAAGTCCTTGGATATGCACAAGTGTTCTAAGGCTCTGCTTTGGACTAAACAAAGGTTCTATGAATTTGCCAACAAGCCTCATAGGATGTTGGTGAATAAGCTGAAGCCCCGTCCATTTCACTCCTATCCTGACCTCCTGCTACAGCCGGACGGCACTCCAACTTACTGCCCCTTGACGATGACTAAAGTGTTTGGCACTTTTTACAAAAAATTATATAACTGCCTAGCTTCTGACCCCAATCATGAGTTCTCCCAAAGTAGCTTTGATGATTTCTGCGCTTCTTTGAAATTACCAGTGTTGTCTTCCCCACAAGTAGACACCTTAAATGCCCCCGTTACACCGGAGGAGCTAGCTGCGGTTGTAAAAGACCTTCCGTCCCATAAATCCCCGAGTCCTGATGGGCTTCCTTATGTTTATTATAAAACTTTTCTCCCGACACTGAGCCCCCATCTGCTTAATCTTTTCACCTCCCTGCAAAGGGGCAATGTTCCGCATTCTCAGTTTCTCCACGCACATATCACAGTTATCCCGAAACCGGGTAAATCCCCTACACTGCCAGATAACTACAGACCCATAGCCTTACTCAACTCCGACTATAAAATCTTCACCAAAATTTTAGCTAATAGGCTTTCCTTATTGATTCCTGCTCTGATTCATAATGACCAGGTGGGATTTGTACTGGGTAGACGGGCTGGGGATAATACCAGGCGTACCATTGACCTTATAGATCTACTCGATAAAATGTCTCGCCCGGCTATTGTTTTGAGTTTAGACGCACAAAAAGCCTTTGACAGGCTGGGATGGCCCTACATGTTTGCAACGCTTAAGCGCTTTGGCCTTTCTGGTTCTTTCCTATCGACCCTTCAAGCCCTATACTCGTCTCCCACGTCCCAAGTCCAATTGGCATCTTACAGATCCCCACTATTCACACATAGTAATGGTACCAGACAGGGATGCCCCCTATCCCCCTTGCTGTTTATATTATGCTTAGAACCCTTGGCTGCAGCTATACGGGCGGATTCAGACATAAGGGGAGTCTCCCTCAGACTGAAAGAATACAAGCTGTCTCTTTATGCGGACGACATTCTCCTCACACTGACGAAACCCCTAACCTCCCTTCCCAAACTTCACACTCTTTTAGATTCCTTCGGTAGGCTCTCGGGTTATAAGGTAAATACGTCTAAAACCGAAGCGCTCCCTATTCATATCCCCCCCGCACTTCAAGCTTCCTTAGAATCCACGTACCCCTACCGTTGGTGCCCCGTTTCTCTCAAATATCTTGGCGTTAACCTGACCGCCAAGTACGGCTCCCTTTATGAAGCTAACTATATATCCTTAATAGCGGAAACGCATGGTCTACTCAGAAGTTGGTCGTCTTGCCCCTATCTCTCCTGGGTAGGATTAATGTATTGAAAATGGCCATACTCCCCAAGTTTTTATATCTTTTCGAAACATTACCAGTTGCTATCTCCATGCCTCAGCTTAGGAATATTCAGCGAGCCTTTGCTAAATTTATATGGGGGAATAAGAGGCATCGGATTGCCCAAACGGTGGTTTTTGCGCCACGATCTCATGGAGGACTGGGAGCCCCCGATATCGTGAAGTATTACTATGCGTCGCACCTAGTGGCGGCTGTCTCCTGGTCGTCATATTTTGCTACCAGTAGATGGTCAGAGCTAGAAATGAGTGTGGTCACCCCGGTCCATCCGTGCTCCATGCTATGGTCTGATCTGACCTCCTCTATGGCTCAGCTTAGGCGTATATGCCTGGGACCGATGCTTTTTACTCTCTCCATATGGAAACAGTGTCACATACGGTTCTCTCTCTCTTCTCCATGCTCACCCCTGCTGAATGTCATTTTTAATCCAGATATGCCTGACAGCCTTTCGGTGAAGAATATGTTTCCTTGGTATAGGTCTGGCGTCTTTCAACTCCGCCATCTGGTGCATCCAGTATCTCGCAAATTCCTATCCTTTCCTGAGCTTCAGGACAAATATGGCATTCCTGATCGACTCTATTTCTCTTACATTCAATTCAAACATTATTTCCACTCTAGATCTCCTGACCTGACTCTGGCCAATCCTAACACTTTTGAAACTTTGTGCTCACAAGGCCCGTACCAGAAAGGACTTATTTCCTCTATTTATAGTGCCCTCCACAATTCAATCTCACCAACCACAGACACACATCTCTATATGAGAAGATGGGCTACAATTTTACCTTCCCCCTTAACCATTTCCCAATGGCAGGACATCTGGACCTCTACCTCTAATGTCTCCAGATGTGTGGAGCAGAGAGAGACGGCCTACAAGATACTAATGTTCTGGTACAAAACCCCTGAAATGTTACATAAATATGATCATTCCGTATCTAATTTGTGTTGGAGATGCCAACGAGATGAAGGCACCCATTACCATATTTTCTGGAGCTGCCCTTTGATTGTGCCTTTTTGGTCCATGGTCCAATCCCTACTACAGTCTGTTTTGGAGGTAGATATTCCATTAGACCCTAAACACTACTTATTAGGCCTGCCTATCGCGGCGTTATCTAAATACGCCAAGAAATTAACAGCCTATATTCTTCTAGCTGCTAAGAGAACGATTCCCACTCTTTGGTTGTCCACCTCCCCTCCGTCCCAATCGCAGCTAATCTCTGCTATTGCATATATACGCAGAATGGAACATCTGACTGCGCTGGTGCAAGATACTCTACCCAAGTTTTCTAAAATATGGGACAAGTGGGACATTTCATTGGTTAACCCTGAGACTGTACCTTAACTCTTTTGACCATGTACTCTAGGGAATGGCTTTCTCAGGTTTGGCCTTGGGATTTCTGCCCCACAACCCCTCCCACACTGATATATATATTCTTTGGTTTTTCTATGCATTTTTACTGGTAGACTCGTGGTGTGTCCTTTTTCTTTTTACTTTTTGAGGTGATATACTGAAATGTTCACAGTCTATTTCCCGCCTGCGGCGGTTTTCTTTGACGATGTTGCATTATCAATCTTGACTATTTGTATCACTGTGTACGATTTCACCTGTTGTATGAAAATCTTTTTTCTTCAATAAAAATACATTAAAAAAAAAAAAAAAAACTAAAAAAGGCCAATAATTTAAGAGAATAAAAACTGATGGACACTGATAGGCGGCACTGATGGGCGGCACTGATGGGCACTGATAGGCATCACTAATGGGCACTGATGGACACTGATAGGTGGCACTAGATAGGCAGCACCAGGGGCAGACTGACCATTGGGCCACTCGGGCACTGCCCAAGGGCCCCGAGCCACTAGGGGGCCCCATCAGGGTTGCCAGCCTCAGTAAAACCAGGGACAGTATGTAAAAATCTGTGTTTTTTTTACATCTGTTTCTAAAATGTCCCTTACCGACATCCGTATGGTCTAAAAATCCAGAGATTATAGCTGCCCCACCTCTCCAGTACCTTCTCAGCCAATAGAAAGATGTCTGTGTATACTGTGTGATTGTATACTGTGTGGCCCCATAATCTCGCATTGCCTGGGGGCCCCATAATCTCCTATTGCCCAGGGGCTCCATGAGTTGTCAGTCCACCCCTGGGCAGCACTGATGAGGAGCTACTGACAGGTATTACTGAGTGGCACTGAATGGAACTTCGATGGGGCACTAACAGGCATTACTGATGGGACACTGATTGACACTTTATGGGCACTGATTGGCAGGTGTTGGGTACTGATTGGCAGCTGATGGGCACATTTTGATAGGGGCTGTTCTCATAATCAATGTTCTGATTATTAGCACAGACCCCTCCTCTGACAGGGAGAGTCACCAATTGGCTCTCCCTCTATCCACGTGAACCAAGGAAAGCCATTTACCGTTCACGCAAAGTTTAGCTGTGATTGGTCAAAGCTGATCACGTGGTAAGAAGCCTCTGTCAGAGGCTTCACACCACGATCAGAGTTGTGGTGTGTCAGACTGACACACGGCACCTCCGATCGCTGCACTAAGCGCCCCAAGCGCGCGCTGGCTGTGTTATCATGGGCACGTCATATAATGTCCGGTCAGGAATATCACAACCACTTTGCTGCCATCATTCTGCTATATGGCAGACAGCAAGTGGTTAAAACAATCTACTGAGCTTGCCAGAACCAGTTTTGAGGGAGACTATTCCTCATTTTAACAGCTCTTACTGTGAAGAAGTCATTCTTGTGAACGATCCAAACAGCTTTTGAGCTGTGGTAAAGAGGGTTTGTGTTCTTCTTGACATACAGTATCTCACAAAAGTGAGTACACCCCTCACATTTTTGTAAATATTTTATTATATCTTTTCATGTGAAAATACTGAAAAAATTAGTCTTTTCTACAATGTAAAGTAGTGAGTGTAAAGCTTGTATAACAGTGTAAATTTGCTGTCCCCTCAAAATAACACAATACACAGCCATTAATGTCTAAACCACTGACAACAAAAGTGAGTACACTCCTAAGTGAAAATGTCCAAATTGGGCCCAAAATGTGGCCACCATTATTTTCCAGCACTGCCTTAAACTCGTAGGCATGCAGTTCACCAGAGCTTCACAGGTTGCTACTGGAGTCCTCTTCCACTGATCCATGATGACATCACAGAGCTGGTGGATATTCGAGACCTTACCCTCCTCCACCTTCTTGAGGATGCCCCACAGATGCTCAATAGGGTTTAGGCCTGGAGACGTGCTTGGCCAGTCCATCACCTTTCCCTCAGCTTCTTTAGCAAGTCAGTGATTGTCTTGGAGGTGTGTTTGGGGCCATTATCATGTTAAAATACTGCCCTGCGGCCCAGTCTCTGAAGGGAGGGGAAGTGAAAATGTCCAAATTGGGCCCAATTGGCCATGTTCCCTCCCGAGTGTCATGCGACTTGTTAATGTTACAAGGTCTCAGGTGTGAATGGGGAGCGGGTGTATTGAATTTGGTGTTTATTGCTCTCACTCTCTCATACTGGTCACTGGAAGTTCAACATGGCACCTCATGGCAAAGAATTCTCTGAGGATCTGAAAAAAAGAATTGTTGCTCTACAATTGTTGCCTAGGCTATAAAAAGATTGCCAAGACCCTGAGACTGAGCTGCAGCAGTGGCCAAGACCATACAGTGGTTTAACAGGAAAGGTTCCACTCAGAACAGGCCTTGCCATGGTCAACCAAAGAAGTTGAGTGCATGTGCTCAGCACCATATCCAGAGGTTGTCTTTGGGAAATAGATGTACGCAGTGCTGCTAGCATTGCTGCAGAGGTTTAAGGGGTGGGGGGACAGCCTTTCAGTGCTCAGACCATATGCTACACAATGCATCAAATTGGCTGTCATCCCAGAATGAAGCCTCTTCTAAAGATGATGCACAAGAAAGCCCACAAACAGTTTGCTGAAGACAAGCAGACTAAGGACATGGATTACTAAAGACCATGTCCTGTGGTCTGATGAGACCAAGATAAACTTATTTGGTTCAGATGGTGTCTAGCGTATGTGGCGGCAACCAGGTGAGGAGTACAACGACAAGTGTGTCTTGCCTACAGTCAAGCATGGTGGTGGGAGTGTCATGGTCTGGGGCTGCATGAGTACTGCCGACACTGGGGAGATACAGTTCCTTGAGGGAACCATGAATGTCAACATGTACTGTGACATACTGAAGCAGAACATTATCCCCTCCCTTCAGAGACTGGGCCGCAGAGCAGTATTCCAACATGATAATGAACCCAAACACACCTCCAAGAAGACCACTGTCATGCTAAAGAAGCAGTGGGTAAAGGTGATGGACTGGCCAAGCATGTCTCCAGACCTAAACCCTATTGAGCATATGTGGAGTATCCTCAAATAGAAGGTGTCCGAGCGCAAGGTCTGTAACATCCACCAGCTCATGGAGGAGTGGAAGAGGACTCCAGTGGCAACCTGTGAAGCTCTGGTGAACTCCATGCCCAAGAGGGTTAAGGCAGCGCTGGAAAATAATGGTAGCCACACAAAATATTGACACTTTGGGCCCAATTTGGATATTTTCACTTAGGGATGTGCTCACTTTTGTTGCCAGTGGTTTAGACATTAATGGGTGTGTGTTGAGTTATTTGACACTGTTATACAAGCTGTACACTCACTACTTTACGTGATGTAACATATTCAAATTCCCACACTCTGAGAAATAGTTCACACTCTGTGCCAACAAATTGTGGCCCATTATCTGCAATGACAAAGCCAGGTGTTCCATGGTAGCTAAAATGTACATTGACACATTCAGTTATTAGTTTTCAAGTGATATCACTCAATGCATCTATCCCCCAGAAGTCTGAATAATAATAAACTAGTATTAAGTAGTCCTGTCCTGGTTCATGCCCGGCTTACTCCAGGGTAGAGTTGGTAATCTGTGTATCAAAAGAGATTCCTTTGCTTGCTTAGATAGTCACAGTATATTACAGATTTATTGTTGCAGTCATACTGTATCTGGACCCATTTGTGGCCAGAATACCACATCCTTGGCCCTTCATGCATCTGAGCCTAGATGCAGTAACTTTAATAGATTTTGGCAATCATTTCTGGGTGCACTTTTGTGTTTGTTGAACAATTGTTTATACTAACCACTTGAGATCCGCGCTATAGCCGAATGATGGCTACAGCGCGGACCTGCATTGCTGAGACGACGCCTGCGCGCCCCCTGAAGGAGTGCACGCGGCGCGCTCTGTGATCTCATAGATTTGCTGGTGTGCCCATCAGTGTCACCTACCAGTGCCCATCAGTGCCGCCCATCAGTGCCACCTATCAGTACCACCTATCAGTGCCCATCAGTGCCATCTATTAGTGGTACCTATCAGTGCCCATCTGTGCCACCCATCAGTGCCATCTTATCAATGACCATCAGTGCTGCCTTATCTGTGCCCATCAGTACCGACTTATCTGTCCCCATACCTAACAAGCCCTCAGTCCTCTGTAAGCTCTAATTTAGATTGACTTGTAACCTATGTGATCCTCTTCTCCTTATTTCTGGTGAAATGGTAAAAAGAACAGCGGGGGAACAAAGAAACAATCAGTATAAACTGCTGCCGTGGCATATGGAATATATTTTGGATGATATACAGTGCACTGTATTGATGCAGGCATCTCTAATGGCATGATGAACTGATGGGTTTAAATGTTCTCCAACCCATACCACCCCTACCTCTATGATGAAGCCCTAGGAGGGGAAAAACATGTTAAAGGGATGTAGTTTAAGAGCGGGGACTGTGTCAGCAGCCAGCTATGCACAATAAACTTACCAGTGGGACCTCTGTGGAGTGTGGCCTCGTTCCTTGATTTTTCTGCCTTGGCTGGCTTAATAATAAAAAAAAGACGTAACAGGAAATAACAGGGAGGGAGGAGACAGAAATAAAAAAGCAATGCAACAAGGCCAACAAAAAAATAGAACAGTGTCCTTAATTTATCTGATATACAGTACCCGTGACAACAGAGGAACAGAGGAAGAAGCAGAGGATCGGAGGAAGAAGCAGATGGAAGAAGAAACTGAAGGATGAAGGAAGGAAGAAGAAAGAAGAGTCAAAGAAGATGAAAGAAGAAGACTTTAATAAAGGAATTGTCAAAAATTGGCTCTTGTCATTTTTAACACTTTTGTCACTTTTTTGGTGAAAATACTTTTGTACCCCCTTACCATTTCACACAGGGGGAGGCCAGGATCTGGGGGTCACCTTATTAAAGGGGGCTTCCAGATTCTGATAAGCCCCCCGCAGACCCCCACAACCCCCGGCCAGGGTTGTGGGGATGAGGCCCTTGTCCTCATCAACATGGGGACAGGGTGCTTTGGGGCGTACCCCAAAGCACTCTCCCAATGTTGAGGGCATGTGGCCTGATACGGTTCAGGAGGGGGGGTGCTCTCTCATCCCCCCTCTTTTCCTGCGGCCTGCCAGGTTGCGTGCTCGGATAAGGGTCTGGTATGGATTTTGAAGCCCCCCATGCCATTTTTTTTTGGTGCGGGGTTCCCCTTAAAATCCATGCCAAACCTGAAGGGCCTGGTATGGATTTTGAGGAGGACCCCACGCCATTCTTTTTTTTTTTTTTTTAGGCGCGGGGTTCCCCTTAAAATCCATACCAGACCTGAAGGGCCTGGTATGGAATTTCGGGGGACCTCCACACATTTTTTTTTCTTAATTTTTTTTTTAGTAATGCTAACATGACCTGTGTGCAAATAGCCTTAAAAAAAAACATAGAAGTGAACCAGCGTAAAAAAAAAAAGGCAAGTTGAGAGGTGCGCCTGTTCAACTTATGCAAATGCACTACGTGGCTTGACATTTACTAAGATTTTGCCGGCGCAGTGAACCAAAGCACTTGAACGTGTGCAAATGCCACTTGCGCATGCGCAGTGCATAAATTGACCTTGCGCAGTTCCAAGTGTATTTGCAGGCGCAGCAGGCTTGTTCAGAGAAAGTTATTTTTCCATTCTATTTTGGGCATATTTGTTACTTGGGCAGTTATAACTATACTTCCTCACATCACCCAAATAACCCCCATAATATTGGCACTTCCAGCTTCTTTTAATTCTGAGTTGAATAATGCGTGCACCATGTCTATAGTGGCGCACTGATCGCCACCTCCTGTGCGCTGGCATGATAATAGTAAAAGGCGGAATTGCGCTGTGTTACAGGCGCAAATGCTTTGTGAATACGAAAAGGGACGTTGCGCATCGGCGTGCGCCACAACTCATGGAGCAAACCGTTTGTAAATCAGCCCCATTGGATTGATAGTAAGTCATGTCCCTTGTGCTAATTTTTTTATTTGTTTATTTTACTACACTTAGGCTTCATTTTCTGAAGTACAGGCAGGTTTACATCTTTAACAACTGAGAATGAACGATCAATCATTGGTAAACATCTTCTTATGGTTGGTAAGTAAATGTGACCTTATATTTATGAAGGGCAGCTATTGATCCATTCCAGGAGTCAGTAGAGGAGGATCGCCAGGCTCTAAAATCTTTAATTAGGAATAGATCCACCCTTAGACACATCGGTTTGGGGATTGGTCCTACAGCGGCAGTGTTGGTTAACGGAGCCCGATCAGAGTATTTTTCTTTGTCCAATGGGACGAGACAGGGATGCCCCATTTCTCCATTGTTGTTTGCCCTAAAGCCCCATACACACTATCAGATTTTCTGCTGATTTTTTCCTTCAGATTTACCAAAACCATGTAGTAGAAGGGCCTGCCTGATTGCATACACATTGAAACTCCTAAGGTTTGATCTCATATTATATGGTTTTGGTAAATCTGAAGGAAAAACTCAGCAGAAAAACTGATAGTGTGTATGGGGCCTAACTCTAGAACCTTTTCTCTACAAAGTCAGATCAGACCCCATGATTAGCGGACTACAGGTGTCAAATATGGAGCATAAGATTGCTGTTTATGCAGATGACCTTTTATTCTTCCTTACCGACCTGGTGGTTTCATTACCATCTCTACTTCAATATTTTGATCAGTACAAGTATACAGTATATCTCTCAAATTTTTCTATAAACTACGCTAAATGTGAAGCGATGAGCATCTTCAGTTCTGTCAAACTCTCACATGGTTTGGGAGTAGGGATGAGCCCGATGTTCGAGTCGAACATAGGTTCGAGATGACGAACATCGAATGTTCACCCATTTACTGAAATTAGGACACAATGGGGTGTTTGCAGGAAATTCAAGGACTCGCGTAATGCCCCATAATGAATGGCGAGACTGCTAATGCACTGCGAGATCGCAGTGCATTGACAGGTGCTGGTTGGCCAAAGCATGCACCTGACCTGCATGCTTTGGTCAATCACAGAGTGCTGTGAGAGCCATGATTGGCCAAAGGCAGGGTGCTGAGTCACCCCACACTATGTTAAGCTGCTTACATAGTGGCTGTACATAGTTTTATGAATGAGAGCAGCAAAATGACATTTGTAAAGGAAAAAAATGTAATTTAAAACAGCTTGCGGTGCTAATGTATTGTCAGATCCCAGCAATATAGATAAAAATCATTGAAAAAAATGGCATAGGTCCCCCCGCAGTCAATTACCATGCCCTTTGGGTCTGGTATGGATATTAAGGGGAACCCTGTGCTAAAATGTAAAAAAACGGGGCATGGGGTCCCCCCTAAAATCCATACTGGGCTCTTCAGGTCCAGTATGGATATTAAGGGGAACCCCGCACCAAGATTTAAAAAAAAAATGGCATGAGGGCCTCCCTCTCAAAATCCATACCAGGCCCTTCAGGGCTGGTTTGGATTTTAGGGGGAACACCACGCCAAAATTAAAAGAAAAATGGCATAGGGGCCCCTCAAAATCCATATCAGACCCTTATCCGAGCACACAACCTGGCAGGCCACAGGAAAAGGGGGAGGGCGAGAGAACCGTACCTCTTGAACCGTACCAGGCCACATGCCCTTAACATGGGTCCCTCCAAAACACCTTGTCCCCATGTTGATGGGGACAAGGGCCTCTTCCCCACAACCCTTGCCCAGTGGTTGTGGGGGTCTGTGGGTGGGGGGCTTATGAGAATCTGCAAGCACCCTTTAACAAGGGGACCCCCAGATCCCGGGCCCCCTCCTATGTGAATAGGTATTGGGTACATTGTACCCCTACAAATTCACCAAAAAAGTGTCAAAAAAGTAAAAATGACAGAAGAAAGTTTAGGACATGTCTTTTATTTTTAAAAAAAATGTCCCGCGATGTCCATCCATCTTCGATCACAGCGCAGACGGAACAAGAAAAAAAAAAGGAAAAACTCTGCCTCGATCGGAGACGTCCCGGCAACTGCAGCCTTTTTAGTTTGATAGCTGTTATATAGCGGGGCCACCCGGTGACGTAAACGGATGACCCCCTCCCCCTCTGATGTTACATGACAGGGTGTGATCGAAGATGACTGAACATTGCAGACATTTTCTTTTCTTTTTTTTAATAAAGGAAATGTCCCAAACTGTCTACTCTCATTTAATTTGTTGGACACTTTTTTGGTGAATGTGTAGAGATACAATGTACCCAATACCCATTCACATAGGGAGGGGCCGGGACCTGAGGGTCAAGGGGGCTTCCAGATTCCGATAAGCCCCTCGCCCGCAGACCCCCACAACCACCGGGCAAGGGTTGTGGGGAAGAGGCCCTTGTGGGGAAGAGACCCCAAAACACCCTCCCCATTTTGAGGGCATGTGGCCTGGTACCATTCGGGGGGTCTCTAACCCCCCTTTCCTGCGGCCTACCAGGTTGCGTACTTGGATAAGGTATGGATTTTGGGGGGACCCCAGGCCATTTTTTTACATTTTGGCTCCGGGTTTCCCTTAAAATCCATACCAGACCTGAAGGGCCTTTCAAGTGTCACATTATTTAAAGTCTATACCGGAGGCGGGATTGTACGCTAGGTCACTGGCGTTTTTTGAGTGTTTATGTGCGGAGGGGAAATATGTATCAGACCTGTTGTCACTCTTGTATAAAAGGATCATCAAACCCCCAGAAGGTTATATTCCCTTATAAACACAACAACACCAGAAAGGGTTACTTAGGTAACAAATGGATCATAGTAGAGTACTTCTTTAAAACATTAATTTATTATAACAAAGTTGACTAAAATTGGAGTATCGGCCAAAAATGGTTACAACTTCACATGGACAAAGGCTGTCACTGCAACATACACTAACATATATGTACATCACCAAAATACATTAGACATAGACATAACATACAACATAGAACATGAAAATACATCTGGATGCCATGTAACAACACACGGGAGGGATGCCTGACGTAATCATGCTATTTAGTTAGCATAATAGATTAAATGAATGTCAGTATTAAAAAAAGGGCATACCTTCTGTGTGTGGCCCCAGGGGTGGGGGGAGGAGAAAATGGGAGGGGGAGGTGGGGGGGGGGGGGACAGGGAAAAGACCTGGGAAAATTGGAGTATTGGCCAAAAATGGTAACAACTTCACATGGACAAAGGCTGTCACTGCAACATACAGTGACATATAAGTATGTAGCGGCCACAACCTTTGCTGCGCGGCCTTGAATTAATGGGCTTACCGGTTACCTGCTCCTGGCCTGCTCCTCCACGTCTAGGGGTTTCCAGGGTTGACTTGTACACTGACACAGATAAAGTCCTTTCAAAAGGTTTTATTTTGCAGCAGAACTTTCACAAACACAGTCTCTTTAGGAACAGAGGGCAGGGGTGAAGAACTCAGGCACCTTGAACTGCAGGTTTAACAAAGTCTCTATTTCCACCCAGATAGTAGCCACTCGCAGCTGGGTACTTGGCCAGAGGTCATGGCAGTCAGCGTGTTGACTCAAACTTGAACAGATAACTGAAGTTGAATAGAAACCTTTTTCTAACTGTACCTGGAATGTTTTCCGCTTCCTTTGAGGTACTGGAAAAGTGTGGACATGTCAACGTCCTTCCCAACTCAGTAACCAGGCACTTCTCAGCATGCCACTTTCCGGCCCTCCTCCGAAGAGTCCTCCCCTGGTTACTTGCACGAGCTGTGGTGCCCCTCCAAGCCGAGAGCATACCCGGACACTTTGAATCCTCCTTCAGTTACAGCGCCTCGGACCAGCCGGAACAGACGGATCCCTACCCCAGACCAGTCGAGACTACCAGGGGCCACAGACAGGAACATGTTGCGGGATGTCGAACACCCCATGACCGGGACCCCTCATGGAGCTACCCCGATCCTGGAACCAGAACAGATCACACGGGTCTCTCGAACAACTCCGGAAACCCCGAACATGCGACCCACACCTGTTTAAGTACCCTCTCCCAGACTCCTCAGCGGGCCCAGCACTTCCGCTGATTGGCTCCAAGAGGGCCATACTCAAACATCCAACCAGGCGAAGGCCAGGGAAAAGACCTGGGAAGGGAAAGGGAAAGGAGAAGGGAAGCCAGCCAAAGGTAACTAGAATGCTGTGACTGATATGTTTAGGTTGAATGGATAGAGAAGCAGGAGTATTCAATCCCAGAGTGTAGCAAAGGAACCTGTCAATCCTGTTACGCTGTAACACTGGTGCATAAAATGTCACTGTACACTGTTCGCAGCTCACTGTAATTACTGAGGTCCTTTTCTTCAAGTATGGTGTACTCAAAAACTGTATTGGTGACTAGTCAAGTGGAAATCCTCATGGGAGGCAATTCACGTAAACAGTTATTATGATGAAAACCGCAATGGGTCAGCAAGTGTCAGCAGGATGATGTTGGGCAGATGTTCATACTTGCTACTTCAAGGGTACATGTGGATACGTAGGAAGTATATAGGTATAGCCTGGTCAGTGTGGCATGTTTCGAATGTTTACTTCAAGTGTACTGTACTTGTGGGGGGTACATTAACATTCTCGCGCTGTGGTCCATGAAGGAAAAAGCCTTCAATGACCAGTCCAGGTAAATCCTATTATGTTGTCTTCTAAAGCCCCATACACACTATCAGTTTTTCTGCTGAGTTTTTCCTTCAGATTTACCAAAACCATATAATATGAGGTCAAACCTTATGAGTTTCAATTTGTATGCAATCAGGCAGGCCCTTGCACTACATGGTTTTGGCAAACCTTAAGGGAAAACTCAGCAGAAAATCTGATAGTGTGTATGGGGCTTTAGTGTACCCGATAGTACATAATGGAGGTAGAACGAAGCTGAGTCACCACCACTGATGCATGGTGCACCTGTTCCGTACGTCTCGTCCGCTCTTCCTTCTCTCAGCCAGCTATCCCAAGGGGCATACACGAGTGGTGTCACATGACGTCAATGCATTTCGCTATGGCAAATAGTGTAGCTTCATCTGGACGATCATATTACAGAGCCGTACATTTGTCTAGAGTGGTATCATGGTGTATTTCCCTGCAGACTAAACTTTGGGTGCAAATCGAACAACAGGCATCACCGATTGTTCTTTCGGCTCTTCCTTTGGGTTGTCCATAAAAACTTTCATGGATTGGAGTCGCATCCCACAATTGGGGCCACAATTGTAGCTCTCACTCAGACATTCCCTATAAAAGGCGTTTCTCTCTACTCATCTCCATTAACTCCGGTGATTCATAACCCAGATTTCCCACCCGGGGTAGATAATAAACAACTCCCGGGGTTGGCAGGTTTAGGCATATCTAGGTGTGTGCACTTTGTTACCGCCCAGGGATCTACCAAGCCTTCCACAGCCCCCTTTAAGCCCCTGGTTGGCCTTTCAAGTGTCACATTACTTAAAGTCTATAACGGAGGCGGGATTGTATGCTAGACCACTGACGTTTTTCGAGTGTTTATGTGTGGAGGGGAAATATGTACCACACCTGTTGTCATTCTTGTATAAATGGATCATTGAGCCCCAAAAGGTTATATTCCCTTATAGGGATGAGCTTTGAGTTTGAGTGAAACTTATGTTCGACTCGAACATTGACTGTTCGCCGAACAGCGAACAATTTGGGGTGTTCGCAGCAAATTCGAAAATCTGCGGAACACCCTGTAAAAGTCTATGGGAGAAATCGAAAGTGCTAATTTTAAAGGCTTATGCACAAGTTATTGTCATAAAAAGTGCCCCAGGGGACATGTATCAATGCAAATTTTTTTTTTTTTTTTAAACGGCCATTTTTTGGGGAGCAGTGATTTTAATAGTAAAAGTGAAATATTCCTTTAAATTTTGTACCTAAGGCTAAGGGGTGTCTATAGTATGCCTATAAAGTAGCACTTGTTTCCCGTGCTTAGAACTGTCACTGCACAAAGTGTAATTTCTGAAGGAAAAAAATAATTTAAAAGCACTCGCGGCTATAATGAATTGTCGGCTCCCGGTAATACAGATAACAGTCACTGAAAGTCATTGATAAAAAAAATGCGTGGGGGTCCCCCAAATTCAATTACCAGGCCCTTCAGGTCTGGTATGGATATTAAGGGGAACTCTGCGTCAAATTGTTTTAAAAAAATTACGTGGGGTTCCCCCCAAATATCCATACCAGACCCATCAGGTCTGGTATGGATTTTAAGGGGAACTCCACACCAAATAAAAAAAAAATGGTGTGAAGTTCCCCCCAAAAATCCATATCAGACCCTTTATCTGAGCACGCAACCTGGCAGGCCGCAGGAAAAGAGGGATGGGACGAGAGTGCGCCCCCCCTCCTGAACCGTACCAGGCCACATGCCCTCAACATTGGGAGAGTGCTTTGGGGGTAGCCCCCCAAAGCACCTTGTCCCCATGTTGATGGGGACAAGGGCCTCATCCCCACAACCCTTGCCCGGTGGTTGTGGGGGTCTGCGGGCGGGGGGCTTATTGGAATCTGGAAGCCCCCTTTAACAAGGGGACCCCCAGATCCCACCAACCCGTTTGAAATGGTAATAGGTACACTGTACCCCTACCATTTTACAAAGAAAGTGTAAAAAATTGTAAAAAAAACACAGACATTGTTGGGATAAGTCCTTTATTAAAAAAAAATATATATATTTCAGCGGTGGTAATCCACTCTCGGTACCCTGTGATGGGTGATCATCTCTCCGGGGTCCAGCGATGGATGATCTCTCCTCTCCAGATCCAGGGTCCAACGATGATGTCCCGCGCAGCACATCCTGTCTCCACCGGAGACATCGCGGGAATCCCTGCAGCCTGACAGGTCTCTTAGCTGAGGACGGGCCACTCATCACATGAGCCCATCCCCCTCTGATGCAAGGAGAAACCTGGGTTTCCCCCCTCTGATGTAACGAAGGTTTCTGTTACATCATACACTGTATGAACAGATGATCTGTCAGTTCACTTCTCAGAGAACCGGAAACGGTTTGTTTACACACCGAGCTCCTGGTTCTCCGTGTGCCCCGAGCAATCGCGGGAGCACGGCGGTGATCAAGACCGGCAGGCACTCGCATTGGCTTTTTGGGGCAAGCGTGGGGCATGCAAGCACCTCCTAATGGCCGTTTATGTTGTTGATGTAACATAACGGCGATTCGCGCAGCCGAGCCGTGTTCCTGCAGTACAACTGTGGCTACTGGTTGGCTGGCGGTTAATAGTGGTGTCACATATATTAAAAACACCCTGTGATTATAATGTGATCTTTTGTACACAGGAATAAGGTCATACACTAGCATGGTAACGAATATAATATTTGGATTTGATTGCATGCTTTTGGGTGTTATTTTGGATTGATTAGGTTATGTCCTGTGATTTGTTGAGACCAAGATAAACGTATTTGGTTCAGATGGTGTCAAGCATGTGTGGCAGCAACCGGGGGAGGAGTACAAAGACAAGTGTGTCTGCCTACAGTCAAGCATTGTGGTGGGAGTGTCATGGTCTGGGGCCCCATAAGTGCTGCCAGCAGTGGGGAGCTCCAGTTCATTGAGGGAACTATGAATGCCAACGTGTACTGAGACATACTGAAGCACAGCATGATCCCCTCCCTTTAGAGACTGGGCCGCAGGGCAGTATACCAACATGATAACAACCCCAAACACACCTCCAAGACGACCACTGTCTTGCTAAAGAAGCCGAGGGTAAAGGTGATGGACTGGCCAAGCATGTCTCCAGACCTAAACCCTATTGAGCATCTGTGAGGCATCCTCAAATGAAAGGTGGAGGAGCGCAAGGACTCTAACACACGACCAGACTTTTCGACAGCAAAGTTCTGACGGAACGAATCCGCCGGACAATTCGATCGTGTGTGGGCTTCATCTGACCTTTTCTGTTGAAAAACCTGATGGACTTTAGAAATAGAACATGTTTCAAATCTTTCTGCCGGAACCAGTTCCTATAGAGAAAAACGCTCGTCTGTATGCAGGTCCAACGGACCAACAATGACGCAAGGGCAGCTTTTGGCTACTGGCTATTGAACTTCCTTTTTCTAGTCCCGTCGTATGTCATTGCGTTAAATGATAACTTTGGTGTGATCGTGTGTAGGCAAGTCGGTTTCAGCGGAACTCCGATGGAACTCCGTCGAAAAGTCCGTCACAGTTCATTCCGACGGAAAGTCCGGTCATGTGTAACATCCACCAGCTCCGGAGGAGGAGTGAAAGAGGACTCCCGTGGCAGCCTGTGAAGCTCTGATAAACTCCATGCCCAAAAAGGGTTAAGGCAGTGCTGAAAAATAATGGTGGCCACACAAAATATTGACACTTTGGACCCAATTTGGACATTTTCACTTAGGGGTGCACTCACCTTTGTTTCAAGCGGTTTAGACATTAATGGATGTGTGTTGACTTAATTTTAAGCGGACAGCAAATTTACACCATTATACAAGCTGAACACTTACTAATTTACATTGTAGCAAAGTGTAATTTCTTCAGTGTTGTCACATGAAAAGAGATAAGAAAATATTTACAAAAATGTAAGAGGTGTACTCACTTTTGTGAGCTACTGTATGTATATGTAGTGGAACACAGAGGGTTGGGCTACATGGAGTTGTGAAGTTTAGCAGGCAGGGCTGACAATGCTTGTTAATATTTTAAGTTCTCAAAAACCACAGTTGTTTTAGCCCAAACAGTATGGTAGGGACACACTGGATTCTTAGTACATCAATGGGTATTTTTCAATTTTTTTAAATTGCCTATTTGGGTGTCCCACAAATTTACCAAAGAGGGAGTGAACAGTATTGTACCAATGCCTGTTTCTATCAACCTATTACAGGATTGCCAAATCAGGATTAGGGATGGGCGAATGGTTCAGCCCGAGCATAAGTTCGGGCTAAACTTTGGTTGTTTGGACGTTCGGCTAACACCGAACAATATGCAGTGTTCGTAGCAAATTTGAAAGTCAAAGAAAACCGTTAAAGCCTATCGGACACTAACATAAAAAAAACAAAAGTGCTAATTTTAGAGGCTTATATGCAAGGGGATATGTATCAATGCAAACAAAAGTTTTAAAAAACTGCCATTTTTTTTTTGGGAGCAGTGAGTTTAATAATGCTTAAAGTAAAACAATAAAAATTAAATATTCCTTTAAATATCATGTTCCGGGGTGTCTATAGTATGCCTGTAAAGTGGCGCAGTATTCCCGTGTTTAGAACAGTACAACAGCAAAATGATATTTCTAAAGGAAAAAAGTCATTTAAAACTGATTGCGGCTGTAATGAGTTGTCGGGTCTCGGCAATATAGATAAAACTCATTGAAAAAAACAGCATGCCCCCCCCCCCAGTCCATTACCAGGCCCTTCAGGTCTGGTATGGAAATTTAGGGGAACCCTGCACCAAATTTAAAAAAAAATGACGTAGGGGTCCCCCCCAAAATCCATACTAGATCCTTATCCAAGCATGCATCCTGGCAGGCCTCAGAAAAAGAGGGGCACGCCCCCCTCCTGAACTGTACCAGGCCACATGCCCTCAACATGGGGAGGGTGCTTTGGGGTAGCCCCCCAAAGAACTGTGTCCTCATGTTGATGGGGACAAGGGCCTCATCCCGACAACCCTTGCCCTGTGGTTGTGGGGGTATGCGGGCGGGGGGCTTATCGGAATCTGGAAGCCCCCTTTAACAAGGTGACCCCCAGATCCTGGCCTCCCCCCCATATGAATTGGTAAATGGGTACATCGTACCCCTACCATTTCACAGAAAAAGTGTCAAAAATAGTAAAAAAGACAGGAGACAGTTAGGGACAAGTTCTTTATTAAAAGATAAAACAAATAAAAATGTCTCATGAAGTCCATTCATCTTCTATCATGCCGCCCGATAAACTGAAAAAGATTTAAAAAAAATGAGATAGCTCCGCCTCCATGGGAGGCTCCCATCGAGTGAAGCTTCTCCTTGGTGACAGCTCTTATATAGCTGAGGGCGGGGCCACCCGGTGATGTAAACAGGGGACCCCGCATCCCTCTGACGCCTCATGATGTCAGAGGAAGGTAATTTTTGGTTCGGGGTTCCCCTCAATATTCATACCAGACCCAAAAGGCCTGGTAATGGACCTGGAGGGGGACCCATGCTGTTTTTTTCAATGAGTTTTATCTATAATGTCAAGACCCAACAATTCATTACAGCCACGATCAGTTTTATATTACTTTTTTCCTTTAAAAATTGTATTTTGCTGCGTTACTATTCTAAACACAGGAAAACTGCGCCACTTTACAGGCATACTATAGACACCCCCCCAGGCATGATATTTAAAGGAATATTTCATTCTTATTGTTTCACTTTAAGCATTATTAAAATCACTGCTCCCGAAAAAACTTTAGTTTTTAATACTTTTTTTGCATTGATACATTTCCCCTGGGGCAGGACCCAGGTCCTCAAATACTTTTTATGGCAATAACTTGCATATAAGCCTTTAAAATGAGCACTTTTGATTTTTCATGTTCGTGTCCCATAGACTTTAATGATGTTCATCTGAATTTTTTGCCTGTTCGGATGTTCTGGTGCGAACCGAACCGGGGGGGTGTTTGGCTCATCCTTAATCAGGATGCCAGGGCAAGAGGAGACATTAACATCGTAGTATGAAGCTAGCTCTGTTACTGAGTATTTTACAAAAAACGAAAACAATAAACTGCATAAGATAGCACTTTTATTAAAAGATTCAGAAAGTAACATTCTTAACAGTGACTACCAACCCAGGCCTTAAAACAACACCTAAAAGCAAGAATATGTATTTATGGTAAACTCAAATGCAGTGAGGATAGCTTGACAGCTGTTCAGTTTACAAAAAAAAGACACGCTGAGCCAGCCTTATAATAAATTATAGAATAAACTATAGAATAGACCAAGTCTGGACATTAGATAAAAAGGTGCTGGAATGTAAAATTGTTGTCCAGTTAATCAGATGGAATAAATATCTTTATAAAATTGATAGTAGTTTAGTTGTTATTGATAACACCAAAAAGCACCACCATTAGCCAGTGATATCTCAGATAGCAAGCAATTGAGTTGCAGGTTTGAAAATGACTTGCTAAGCTATTGCTAGACTTGCCAGGCTTCACAAGTTTGTTGCAAAATTGCAGCAAGTCCACATTGCATGACTCCAGATCAACTTTCTTTGCAAACATTCTGCAAGTCTGCTGCAAGTTCTGGTTTAGTTATGTTGTACAATAGTCATCCCACCACAGGGGTCACTGTGGCTGAATTTGGAAAAATGTCAACTAGAACTTGTGCCTCAAGTGCTCTGCAAGGTTACAACTTGCCAGTGAAAATGTGCAGCAAAGTTAACAAGACTTACAATTCAACACTGCCTCAAATGTGTGGCAAGTTATCCTTGCTATCTGGGATATAATAAGCATAAGGGTGCTTTTTCCATAAAAAAGGAGCTTCATGTATAAAAACTGGATGTATGGAAAGGGGAGGCATTGTCTTCATTAACCAAACAGATTTCAGCTTTTATATGCTCACTTGAACTAGAAGAATGGCAGGTGAAATATGATTGGTTTCTGAAGGTAAGCCCTCCACTTTATTACAATTGATATACATGACAGTATTATATTCTATTGTTTCATCTAAAGTCTATTCTTTTCAATATGCAGCATCCATTGCAGAGAAAGGGGATGAAAATATGAAAGCCTTCAAATGTATATGGCCAGGATTCAATAACAGGTTTTATTCTCTTTTAGCTTGAGAGTATCCATCTCTGACATCTTCCACCATGATTCTTGGTTTTCCAGTGCTGGAATGGCTCATGCCACTGGAACCTCCAGAGCTGCTCATGCCCCTTGAGCTCCATCCAACTCCTCGTCTGTAACAAAGCCACATAATCATGATTAGACACTGTCTAACACAAGTTATTAGGATATATATTTACCAAAGCTTTTGCATGAAAGCTTAACTTAACATTATTTTTGTTCCCAACGAGCTTTCAAGAAATAAGTAGCAACCGTCCTGGTGTGCCATTATGTCAGACAGTTGCAATGAGGAGTGCTTTGACTATAGTATAGATATACCATGGGTTTTAGATTAGGCATTCGTGGTGTGGTATACCGAAGTGAATATTTTGTTGGTTGTTTTCAGAATGGAATTAGACCTAAAATGTTTCCTGAGGAAATATTTTTGAGCTTTGTGTTTTAAAGTGATGATAGGAGTTGTGATATTTTCTCCAGGAAGTTAAGGCCCTTGGTGTTAAGTGAAACACATTTCAAAGAAAAAAGGATAGATAGACTTTGTGTTTGGTGGCATGGTGTGCCCTTGGAAGAATGAAGGAAATATTGTTAGAAGGTGGTGATAAAACCCTCCACTTAGGGAGGAAGGGCCAGGTGGAGAGGTAGGCAGGTAGAGGAAACACAGAGAAGAAGAAAAAAATGGTGTGTGGGGGGAGGGGTAGAGCTAGAGGAGAGAGAAAAGAGGAGGAAAGATGGGGGAGGGACATCTTATCCTACCCCAGCTTCCAAAACAGTAATTCTAACCACCAGTCCACCCCCACATATCCAACTAAAGTGCTCCAATAGCCAACAACAGAATATAGCCTGGGCTTTACTGGGCTGAGAGGGTGACTGGAGATTCTCTTGTCAGTATGGGACAGGGAAATGTCTGTTTTTTGGGGTGACAACAGGCCAATACAGGACGGCTTTCCTTCCTGTACACATACATACCGTACGTGCCTTTTGTACTACAAAATTGTATTGGTTGGTAATACTTACTGAGAGTCCTCTCCATCCATCAGTTGCCTATATGTGGCTATCTCCCGTTCTAGATGGGTCTTCACATCCAGGAGAGTATTGTACTCGAAGTTCTGCCTCTCTAAATCACACCTGAGCTCTGCTAATTTCACCTCTACCTCATTGATCATTTCCTGCAGTTGAGCGAGCTGGGCACCGTAACGACTTTCTGTCTCATGCAAACTGTTCTCCAATGCAGCTTTCTGTTGACAGGAAATTTTTGAGGAAACACGATAAGCACCAAAAGTATATTTTTGTTCAACACTTTTTGTGTTGTTATATTACAGTCAGAATTATTATAGAATAGATGTTAATGAAGATCGCTACATACATACATACCTAGTAAAATGTATTTGAAATAATATTGCCCAGGCATAAAAAAGCAAGTCAAATAATGAAAAAGGATAACATTAAAAAAAAGGTATTACCATACTGTTTTGGGTCTGAAGATCTATCTCTAGATTTTGGAATGTATGCTTGAGTTGAAGGATTTCTGTACTGTGGGTCTGTAGCTGTTGGGCACTGCTTGTCATCTGCTGGCTAAGTTCTCCACTCTAAAGAGAACACACAATATTGTCACAATCATACTTCAATATCTACCATCAGTGTCATAAGTGTTATTTCTTCTAACCTTGTCAGCAAACCACTTCTCTGCTTCCTTTGCATTTTGTTCCATTATATGTTCATACTGAGCTCTCAGTTCAGTTAACACTTTGTTTAGGTCCACAGATGGTGCAGCATCCACTTCAACGTTGACCTTCTGACCCAACTGAGAACGCAAGCTGTTCACCTCCTGAAAAGGCAGAAATGTAAATTCATATTTTTAGGCTCATGTGCTAACTGCTCCAGCTGATTAATTGACACAAGTCTTCCTTACATTAAAAAAAAAATCAATCAGCTACTTTTTTTTTTTTTTTAAGGAGCTGATACCAGATTGAAATCAAGCATTTATACTAGTTAAATAAAACAATATATTCTATGATTATTTTAATGATTACATAACTGCATTTCCTAGTGTTTTTTATTATTATATGCTGTGAAGTAAAATTTAACTCTATGGAGAGGGGATTACTGGGCTTTACTAGAGGTAAAGAGAAGTCTTTAGAAACTGTTAAAACTGTTCTCTTCACAATAGTATTTTGTATCTGTAGTCTACTGATACCTTAAAAGACCTTATGAAAAAGACAATTACCTCTTGGTGGTTTTTCTTTAGGAAAGTCAACTCTTCATTTAGGTTCTGGTATTGCATTTCCAGGTCTTTCTTGTTCAGTGCAAGTTCGTCCTGCACACGGCGGAGGCCATTGATGTCAGCTTCTACCCCCATGCGGAGAGCAGCCTCATTTTCATACCTGAAAAAAGGTTGTATAATCTTGTTAAAGTAAACGAAATACTAGCAGTAGGATACTCAATGGTGCCTAGCTACACCCAGGCCCTGCTTGTAGGGAGGAGTCCTAGGAAAGGAATTTGCTGTTTGAAAAAATAAAAAATAGCGGTACTGTCTTGAACTAAAAACCTGATGAGTAATGTAAGCTACTTTAGTAAATTACCTACTATGCTATTTATTTGGTATGCAGTTACTTATTTTCAAATATTCTGAATTTTGCTTCATCGCAAAAGTATCGTAAAATACCTGTACTTTTCATATAGAATCTACAAATAAAACATGCATAGGGTGTGTAAATAGATTGACAATAGTCAGAAAGATTATATCACCTGACCCAATTGATGGTGCTTTTAAAACATATGGCTATACATTAATAATATGATACCTTGGATTGTTCAGGCTATAAAAAATAGGTACTTCATGGTGGTATATGAAGTGAGATATGGTTATATTAGGAACAGGTTTTCAATTTTTATTATTACAGTATTTACCTGAATCTCATTTTGTGTCATTTATATCACTGAGATATGTCTTTCTTTGCATGCTTGTTTGGTCATTTTATTATATTAATATGTTTTCTAGATTATATTGTATTATATTAGAGTAGATTATAGAATTATTTATTACATAGATGTATTATGGCTGTTTTAATAAGAAACCAAACACATACAAAACACGTTATTTTTAGTAGGTCAGCTGACTGATAGACTTCCATTTTCGTGAGAAGCCATAAAGTACAACTGTGTAGCACTGAAAATCAGAAAGCAGAGCCAGTGTATGGAATGAACAAAAATGGCTGCATCTATGCACATTTATATTTACAAACTATACATACAAGCAAGGTTTTAGAACATAACAGCATTTATAAGAAACTAAAGGTATTGATAAAACATACTTGGTCCTGAAGTCATCAGCTGCCAGACGAGCATTATCAATCTGGAGTAAGATGGAGGCATTTGTAGCATTTCCTTGCATGATCTGAAAGATGATAGAGAAATTGAGGATATGGGCAGATATTCAAGAAAGTCGTACAAGGTATATGGCATTGGCATGTGTATAATTTAAAAAATGTTATTCAGAATGTTTCTATAAACATACCTTGTTTTGGATATCCTCACTGGTCTTGAAATAGGGATTGAAATCAGGAGATGTGTATGGAGCTTGCTTGTCATACCACTCTCGGATTTTCCTTTCCAACTGGGCATTTTCTTCCTCTAGGGAGCGAACTTTGTCCAGGTAGCTAGCTAGTCTGTCATTCAGAATTTGCATGGTTCCCTTCTCATCCCTGTTAAGAATGTTATCAGCACCAGAAGCAAAGGACCCTCCACCAAAGCCAAATCCAGATCCATAGCCTCGAGCACCCCCACTTCCAAATCCAAAGCCAGAGCCATAGCCTCCAGCTCCCCCTAGACCTAAGCTAATGCTTCCAGCAGATGTACATCCAGCACCACCAGCTCCATAAACGGAGCCCATGACTCTGCTACCAAAGCCACCGTGAACACTGGGAGCCTGGAAAGATCCACTTGAGCGTACTGAGGACATGCGATTGACATTACAGCTTCCACTTCCTAGTCCTCTAAGGGATCCAGATGAAGATCTGTGACTTTGCTTGATGCTCATGATGACTTTAGTCAACTAGTGAAGTGGAGGAACAAATTCTTCTGGCAACACACTGGCCAAAATTAGCTTTATTATATATCACTCAGTAGGGTGTTTCCCCACTAAGGGTCTAGTTTCCCATGAGAAAGCGTCCTATCAAGTGTGTGCAATAACTACAAAATATACGTGCCCATAAAAATTTAGCATTTTGGGTTCCTGATTCAATTTCTGAATATACAATTTTATTTCTCCTATAAAACAGCTGCATGCCACACCTAACCAAGAAGTAACATTTTATAATAAATTATAGCTGTAGAAACTGCACACAAGCTACATTTCAACCAGATACTCAAGGTGTAATAAAATTACATTGCAAAGGTACAGTACCCTTTCATTATTTGTTTGCTGAGTCTAACATATGGTGTGTCTCTTTACTTCTTGTTAAACATACATAGAAATTTGACTCTAGTGAACAACAGATACGCTTAAATGTTGAAATAACTAACAAACTAACAAGTATTAGTAAGTTGTTAATACTTAGTTTAGCTATTTGGCTATTTAATGCAGTATTTTTTATATATATATTTCTAACCAAGACTCTGAATTCACAAGATATTTACAAAATAAGCAATAGAAACATACGATTTGATCTTCCGCTATCCATAGGAACATCCCTATTCAGAACATAATTTATACAAAGGACAAATTAATTTGTACCAGCATTGTCCTCCAAAGTGCCCCTTACCCCTCACAATGTATTCTATATACCAGGTATATGCAATTAGCGGACCTCCAGCTGTTGCAGAACTACAATTCCCATGAGGCATAGCAAGACTCTTAGAGCCACAAGCATGACACCCAGTGGCAGAGGCATGATGGGACTTGTAGTTTAGCAACAGCTGGAGGTCCGCTAATTGCATATCCCTGCTATATACAGTATATAGGTTGATTAGTCCTGCTCTGGAGGTCCTAAATGTGTGGCCCTGCTTGGCGATGCACAGGCTTGAAAAATGTCTCATATGGGGTGTGTGCTATTGCACAAAATACTGCTTGCCCCAGTCACATTTATAGTATACAGTTACTGTCGTCAGGTTGAAAAAGACACAAAGACAAAGTCCATCTAGTCCAATCAATTAAAAAAAAAAAAAAAAAACCTCCATATACACAATCTCATATCCGTAGTTATTGCAGAGAAAGGTGGAAAAAAAAACAAGCATGATCAAAGCATGATCCAATTTTTTCCAGCAGGGGGAAATATACATTTCTTCATGGTCTACAGAAAGCAATTGGTTATTTTTTGGATCATTGATCCCTGGTGTTATCACCTATAAATGTTAATATCCAGTTATAATTTGTTAATTTAGGAATGTACTAGATCTTTTTTAACCACTTCCATACCAGACACTTTCCCCCTTCCTGCCCAGGACAATTTTTAGCTTGCAGCGATGTCGCAATTTAAATGACAATTGCTCAGTCATGCAACACTGTACCCAAACTAAATTTTTTTTTTTTTTTTTTTTTTTAAATTGTATTTTTATTGAAAATAGAAAGATAACAAGAATACAGTATCTTACACTTGTACAAGTGTTCATAGAAACAGTAAGTTTGACATATGAGACAAATCAAAAACAAGAAGGAAAAGGAGGGGGGGGGGGGAGAAGGAGGGTGGGGCATAATAGTTCAGCATATTTATTATGTCTTCAAAAGATTATCAGTTATTTGCAGTACAGATCCGTAAATGCCACTTTCAAATAACCAAGTCTCAGTGAGCCGGGGGCGTGGGAATGCCTTCCTTTCAGAATTATATGACATGGTTTGGTCGATTAATTTGAGCATTTAAACTCATCATAAGAGGGCGTGGAGTAGTAATCTGAATTACGCAGCAGTATTCAGTTTGGAGCGGTTCCACAGATCCCAAATCTTGGAGAACTGGGGCATAGTATCGTGGACTATGGCTGTAAGCTTTTCCATACGGCTGATATGTTCTAAGTTCTGCAAAACCTGGGTGAGATCGGGCGGAATATGAGATAACCACCGAGTAGGGATGGCTCTTTTAGCCGCTAGTAAAATGAAGGTGGCGAGCTTCTGAGCATGTTTAGAAAGTCCAGGAATCGGTAACCCTAATAGGAAGTACAGAGGATCTAGTGGGAGGGAAATCTCAAACAAGTCTTGGATGAAAGACTGTATTGTCAGCCAGAATGGGCTAATCAGTGGGCATTCCCAAAAAATATGAAAATGAGAACCTGTATCTCCTCGGCATCTCCAACAGACCGCAGGGGCCGTGGGGTCATATTTATGTAGAATTTCAGGCGTTCTATACCAGAAAAGCAATATCTTATAAGCTGTTTCCTTCTGTTCTACACAACGCGATGTCTGAGAGACAGCTGCCCATATTCTCTGCCACTGTGGGAGCAATATGGGATGTTTTAGCATTTGCGACCACTTCCGCATATAAGAATGGGAAGATTCTGTAATGGGTACCGATTCCTGGAGTATTCGATATATGTCAGAGATTAAATGGGCCTGGTATGGGCCTTGTGCGCATAAGAGTTCAAATGGGGTTGGCTTGTCGAGACTTAGGGTGGGGGATTTAGAAGCGAAATAATGTCTGATCTGGAGATAGGAGTGGAAAAGTTGTTTGGGAATCTGGTGCTGTTTCTGCAATTCCGCGAACGATAGAAGTTTCCTGGTGAGAGGATGTACTATGTTGCGGAGCTGAAAAATACCAGCTTGGGACCAAGGAATCATCCTATCATAAGCCAGGCTGTCCGGGATATCTGGGTTAAACAAAATGTTTATCAAAGGAGGGCATTGGGAGGCTAGAGAGAACAACTTTAAGCATTTCCTCCAGACATCCAGGGAGAATAACATCGGGGCTAGACAGATGCTGCGAAGTGGGCCCATGGAGGTTCCAAACTAAATTTTTATTATTTTCTTCTTACAAATAGAGCTTTCTTTTGGTGGTATTTGATCACCTCTGCGGTCTTTAATTTTTTGCCCTATAAACTAAAAAAGGCCAACAATTTAAGAAAATAAAAACTGATGGGCACTGATAGGCGGCACTGATGGCACTGATAGGTGTCACTGATGGGCACTGATGGACACAGATAGGTGGCACTGGATAGGCAGCACTGATGAGAAGCTACTGACAGGTATTACTGAGTGGCACTGATTGGAACTTCAATGGGGCTCTAACAGGCATTACTGATGGGGCACTTATTGGCACTTTTTTTGGCACCGATTGGCACTGTTGTGGGCATTGATTGGCACTGTTATGGGCAATGACAGGCATTTATTATGGGTACAGGCTGGCAGGTGTTGGGTACTGATTGGCAGCTGATGGGCACCCTTTGATGGGGGCTGTGCTGATAATCAATGTGCTGATTATTAGCACAGACCCCTCCTCTGGCAGGGAGAGCTGCCAATTGGCTCTCCCTGTCAGCGTGAACCGAGGAAAGCCATTTACAGTTCACGCAATGTTTAGCTGTGATTGGTCAAAGCTGATCACGTGGTAAGAAGCCTCTGTCAGAGGCTTCATACCACGATCATACTTGCGGTGTGTCAGACTGACCCACAGCACCTCCGATCGCTGCACTAAGCGCTGCTCGCTGGCACGCGCTGGCTGTGTTATCCTGGGCACGTCATATGACGTCCGGTCGGGATATCACAACCACTTTTGCCGCCATCATTCTGCTATATGGCGGGCGGCAAGTGGTTAAAACAATCTACTGAGCTTGCCAGAACCAGTTTTGAGGGAGACTATTCCTCATTTTAACAGCTCTTACCTATCATTCTTGTGAACGATCCAAACAGCTTTTGAGCTGTGGTAAAGAGGGTTTGTGTTCTTGACATACAGTATCTCACAAAAATGAGTACACCCCTCACATTTTTGTAAATATTTTATTGTATCTTTTCATGTGACAACACTGAAGAAATTACACTTTTCTACAATGTAAAGTAGTGAGTGTACAGCTTGTATAACAGTGTAAATTTGTTGTCACCTCAAAATAACTCAATACACAGCCATTAATGTCTAAACCGCTGACAACAAAAGTGAGTACACTCCTAAGTGAAAATGTCCAAATTGGGCCCAAAATGTCAATATTTTGTGTGGCCACCATTATTTTCTAGCACTGCCTTAAACTCTTATGCCGCGTACACACAGAAAAATCTCTGATGGTTTTCCCGACGGAATTCGGCTTAAGCTGTCTTGCCTACACACGGTCACACCAAATTCCAATCGTTTATAACGCAGTGACGTACAACACGTATGACGGAACTAGAAAAAGGAAGTCCAATAGCCAGTAGCCAATAGCTTCTATCTCATAGTTCAATCTGAGCATGCGTGATTTTTGGCGTGTCGGAATTGCATACACATTTCCAATAAAAAGTTTTTCCATCGGGAAAATTGAGAACATGCTATAAATTTTTGGCTGGTGCAAATTCGGACAGCTAAATTCCGGTGGAGCATACACACGGTCGCATTTTCCGATGAAAAGCTCTCATCTGTCTTTTTTTGGCAGAAATTCCAATTGTGTGTACGCGCAATTAGGCATGGAGTTCACCAGAGCTTCACAGGTTGCCACTGGAGTCCTCTTCCACTCCTCCATGATGACATCACGGAGCTGGTGGATATTACAGACTAAGGATGAACATCCCCCGGTTCGGTTCGCACCAGAACCTGTGAACAGACCTAAACTTCGTGTGAACTTTAGAACCCTATTAAAGTCTATGGGACTTGAACGTTAAAAATCTAAAGTGCTCATTTTAAAAAAAAAGTGTTTGGGGATCTGGGTCCTGCCCCAGGGGACATGGATCAATGCAAAAAAAGTTTTAAAAAACTGACGTTTTTTCGGGAGCAGTGATTTTAATAATGCTTAAAGTGAAACAATAAAAGTGTAATATTCCTTTAAATTTCGTACCTGGGAGGTGTGTATAGTATGCCTGTAAAGGGGCGCATGTTTCCCATGCTTAGAGCTGTCCGTGCACAAAGTGTCATTTCTGCAGGAAAAAAGTAATTTAAAATCACTCACGGCTATAATGAATTGTCGGCTCCCCGTAATACCGAGAACAGTCACTGAAAGTCATTGATAAAAATTTTTAAAAAAGCGTGGGTTTCCCCCAAATTCAATTACCAGGCCCTTCAGGTCTGGTATGGATTTTAAGGGGAACTCCACGCTAAATTAAAAAAAAAATTGAGTGGAGTTCCCCCCAAAAATCCATACCAGACCCTTTATCCGAGCACGCAACCTGGCAGGCCGCAGGAAAAGAGGGGAGGACGAGAGAGCGCCCCCCCCTCCTGAACTGTACCAGGTCACATGCCCTCAACATTGGGAGAATGCTTTGGGGGTCTATGACCCCTCAAAGCACCATGTCCCCATGTTGATGAGGACAAGGGCCTCATCCCCACAACCTTGGCTAGTGGTTGTGGGGATCTACGGACGGGGGGCTTATCAGAATCTGGAAGCCCCCTTTCACAAGGGGACCCCCAGATCCCGCCCCCCTGTTTGAAATGGTAAGGGGGTACCTTACCATTTCACAAGGAAAGTGTAAAAGAATGTTAAAAAAGACACACACACCGTTGAAAAAGTCCTTTATTAAAAATAAAAAAAATAAAAAAAGATTCCAGCGGTGGTAATCCATTCTTGCTATCCAGCGACGGATGATCATCTCTCCAGGGTCTGGTGATGGCTGATCTGATCCAGCGACAGGTGATCTCTAGCGCAGCGAATCCATCCATCCTCTGTCTCCACCGGAGGAGACACTGCGCGGATCCCGGCAGCCTGACATTTCTTATATGAGGAGGGCGGGGCCACCCGTCACCCGAGCCTGCCCCCCTCTGACTCAAGTGGGGAAGCCTGGCTTCCCCAATGACGTGTGGGTGACCCCGCCCCCCTCTGATGTAACGCAGGTTTCCTGTATATTACAGATTTATTGTTGCAGTCATACTGTATCTGGACCCATTTGTGCCAGAATACCACATCCTTGGCCCTTCATGCATCTGAGCCTAGATGCAGTAACTTTAATGGATTTTGGCAATCATTTTTGAGTGCACTTTTGTGTTTATTGAACAATTCTTTATACTAACCACTTGAGATTCACGCTATAGCCGAATGACGGCTACAGCACGGACCTGCATTGCTGGGACAACGCCTATGCGCCCCCTGAAGGGCGCACATGGCACACTCTGTTATCTCATAGACTTGCTGGATCACAGATCGGAGTATCTGATCCTTACCATGTGATCAGCTGTCAGCCAATGACAGCTGATCATGTGATGTCAACACAGCCGGGAATCGGCTATTTTTTCTGCTGTCAGCGCGAGGAGAAAAAAAAAGGTGATCACTGGCGGCAGTGAGAGGGACATCAGTCCCAATCACTGCGAGCTGCTTCCAGCTCCTCAGTGCCCACCTGTGCCCCCTACAAGTGCCACCTAGCAGTAGGCAACAGCGCCCCCTACCAGTGCCCACCAGCGCCACCCATCAGTGCCCACAGTGCCATCTGTCAGTGCCCACAGTGCCACCTGTCAGTGCCCACAATCAGTGCCTCAAGAACAATGCTGCCCGTCAGTGCCACCTATCAGTGCCCATCAGTGTCACCTGTCAGTGCCCATCAGTGCCACCCATCAGTGCCCATCAGTTCCACCTATCAATGCCACCTATCAGTGCCCATCAGTACCATCTATCAGTGGTATCTATCAGTGCCTATCAGTGCCACCCATCTGTGCCACCCATCCGTGCCACCCATCAGGGCCCATCAGTGCCATCTTATCAGTGGCCATCAGTGCTGCCTTAACTGTGCCCATCAGTACCGACTTATCTGTCCCCCTCAGTGTCACCTTATCTGTGCCTTTCAGTGCCGCCTTAACTGTGTCTATTAGTGCCCATCAGTGCAGCTTATCAGTGCCCACCAGTGAAGCCTATCAGTGCCCACCAGTGCCGCCTCATCAGCGCATATCAATGAAGCAGAAAAATTACCTGTTTGCAACATTTTAAAACTATTAAACATGATTTTTTTTATAAAAAACCCAACTGTGATTAAATACCACCAAAAGAAAGCTCTATTTGTGGGAAGAAAATGATAAAAATTTAATTTGGGTACAGTGTTGTATGACCGCGCAATTGTCATTCAAAGTGTGTCAGCACTGAAAGCTGAAAATTGGTCTGGGCAGGTGGGTGGTTTAAGTGCCCAGTAAGCAACTGGCTAATCATCTCTAAAAACCCTAGTAGACTATAGCACAATTTGGTGTATTCTCCCTTTGGTAAGCCCATCCAAATAGAATAGTTGATTTGAATGACTGCATAATTCAATGGGGCCTTGCAGCAACCTTAACAAGCACAAGTGTTTGGATGAAAATTACCTTTCTGAAAAAATAAAAAGCAAAGAGAAAAAAAAGAGGCATTTGGAGATTGCCTCCTCAATGCATGACTGCAGCTGCATAGCTACACTCTGAAAGACAGAGTAAGAGCAAATGTTAACCTAGCGTATTAACTTTCCTTTACTCCTCTACCTCTTCATTTGGCCATTCCAGATATGGAGGGGCATGTAATTCACATTCATTCCTCCCACTGGCAGCTTTGGTGATTTTTAAATAGCTGCTCAGGCACCAATGCCTGACAAGCCCTCAGTCCTCTTTAACCTCTAATTAAAGAGGGATTCCACCTACAAAAAAAATATTAAAAGCCAGCAGCTATAAATACTACAGCTGCTGACTTTTAATAAATGGACACTCACCTGTCCCGGGGGCCAATGATGCTGGCAGCCGAGGCCGATCGATCGCTCGGCTCTCGGCTGCTGCCGCCACCATTCTAGGTGAGGGAATCAGGAAGTGAAGCGAATCGGGTTCACTTCCCGGTTCCCTACTGCGCATGGAATTCTCTGCGCTGTCTCTGAGACCTGTGTGTGTCCCAGCAGACAGCGCGGCAGGACAGGAAATGACATAGACTCCCACGGGAGTCTATGCCCGGAAGTGGGTGTAAATACCTGTCTTTGACAGGTATCTCCACCCCCCTGAAAGGTGCCAATTGTGACACCGGAGGGGGGGAGGGTTCCGATCAGCGGAAGTTCCACTTTAGGGTGAAACCCCGCTTTAAGATTGACTTGTAACCTACATGAGCATCTTCTCCTTATTTCTGGTGAAATGGTAAAAAGAACAGTGGGGAAACAAAGAAACAATAAGTACCGTATTTATCGGTGTATAATACGCACTTTTCCCCCCTTAAAATCAGGGGAAAATCGCTGGTGCGTGTTATACGCTGATACTCTGTGATTTCCGCACAATTTTTTGGCCGAAAGCCGCCGAGAAGGTCCGAGAGCGGCCGAAAGCCGCCAAGAACTTCTGGGCGCCGCCGAGATACACAGGACATCTCGGTGGCGCCATTTTAAAAAAAATAAGCGGACATCACTAAGGCTACGGACAAGCTGCATGACAAGGCTGCAATGAGGACAGGCTGCAATGACAAGGCTGCAATCAGGACAGGCTGCATGGACACTGATAAGTGTGCATTGATGGGCATTTAAATGTAAGTTTTTTTTTCCTTAAATTTCCCTCCTAAAAGTTTTTTCCACAAAATTCCCTCCTAAACTTGGGGTGCGTGTTATACGCCGGTGCGTGTTATACGCCGATTAATACGGTATAAACTGCTGCCTGGGCATATGGAATATAATTTGGATTATGTACATTGTATTGATGCAGACATCTTTAATGGCATGATGAACTAATGGGTTTAAATGTTCTCCAACCCATACCACCCCTACCTCTATGATGAAGCCCTAGGATGGGCAAAACATGTTAAAGGGACGTAGTTTAAGAGCGGGGACTGTGTCAACAGCCAGCTATGAAAAACTTACCAGTGGGACCTCTGTGGAGTGTGGCCTCGTTCCTTGATTTTGCTGCCTTGGCTGGCTTTAAAGTGAGGGAAGAGTGGATGGAAGGTGCGTAATCAACAGCTTGCATCAAAATCATACAGTTTATTCATGTATAGTGGAATACATACATAAAAATATATATACTACGTAACGTAAAAGATAGGTTACAAAATATACACTTAAAAGGTTAAAAGTAGGACATGCCCATACAAGGGCAAGTACTTAAAATGAGGCCGACGCATTTCGAGGATAACCTGTTCATCAGAGCCTTAGGAACAGGAACAGAGTCTGTGTAAACCGGTAGACCAACATAAAACAACATGGAAAGCAGTGGCTAGTTGGGAGATATATCATGTGATGAGTAGTTAGTTCTCCTTAGCTCTATACTAGTCCACATTGCAGTGCTCTATAAAGGTAGAACGAGAAATATTTCTCTTTTAGTGTGAGTCTGTCAGATGTACCTGTCTCCAAAGCTGTGTAAAAGAACTGCATTCGTCATTGGAATCTGGAGTGCCGTGGTTTCTGTGGGGGTGGGTAGTAAACGTTATCTCCCACCAGAGTCCTGTCATATATAGTTACATAGTTACATAGTTAGTCAGGTTGAAAAAAGACACAAGTCCATCCAGTTCAACCTTAAAAACAAATAAATAAAATAAAAAATAATCGTACAATCCAGATACCCAATTTTATGCCCACAATTGATCCAGAGGAAGGCGAAAAAAAAACCCAGCAGAGCATGCTCCAATTTACTACAGCAGGGGAAAAAAATTCCTTCCTGATCCCCCAATAGGCGATCGGATTTTCCCTGGATCAACTTTACCTATGTTAGTACCTAGTTATATTATGTACCATCAGGAAAGTATCCAAGCCTTTCTTAAAGCAATCTACTGAACTGGCCAGAACCACCTCTGGTGGGAGTCTATTCCACATTTTCACTGCTCTAACTGTGAAGAAACCTTTCCGTACTTGAAGCTGAAATCTCTTTTCCTCTAGACGTAAAGAGTGCCCCCGTGTCCTCTGGGTTGACCGTACAGAGAACAACTCAACACCAAGTTCACTATATGGACCCCTAATATATTTGAACATGTTAATCATATCCCCCCTTAATCTCCTCTTCTCAAGAGTGAATAAATTTAGTTCCTCTAATCTCTCCTCATAGCTGAGTTCCTCCATGCCTCTTATCAGTTTGGTTGCCCTTCTCTGCACTTTCTCCAGTTCCCCGATATCCTTTTTGAGAACTGGTGCCCAAAACTGAACGGCATATGATATCTAAGAGGGTTTATGGCTGTCTCCATCCATATGAAAATAAACTGTTTGATTTTAATGCAAGCAGTTGATCACGCGCCTTCCATCCACTCTTCCCACACAGTCTTCTTCAGACCACCCCTGGTCAGTCTAGGCAACGGGACACATACGATCATTTTCTCCAGTTCTATTGTTTTAAATAGCACTACCACTTCATATTAACAATGCCTTCACCAGCGCAGGAGTAATTCTTTTTTCTGTCCTGGCTTTGCCTTTGAACATCCCCTCACCTATTGTCCTGGTGTAAACTTATAAACTGTACACGCAAATAAACTGTGGTGCAAATAAAAAAAGTATCACGGACAGTACTCAATTTTCTCTATAAACTGTAAAAATTTAAATTTTGCATTACTATTATTATTCTATTTCAGGGTCAATGGATACAGAGGCAAATAGAGAGTGTGAACCTACCTAGCAGGGGCACAGATAGCAAAAAAAAAAAAAAAACAACAACAAAGATTATAATTTTTCCCTCCTTAAAAGTAAAAGACAAATTTCCTGGACATCCACTTTAAAGCTGAACTCCCGGGTGATCAAATACCGTATAAATACAGTACATTTGTCATGTGTACTCGCCCTCAATCTTTATGTACTTTGTGTATTTGTATCAGATCTGTACAGTAATCCAGTGTGAAACTTTTCTTATGTACAGAAGCTTCCTGTAATAAAGACCACTCATTGCCGCTCTCCCTCCTTATGCAGGGTGACTGGTCTTGTCTCCACCCCCCTCCTGTAGTTTTCTACAGGCAGCCTGTAGTGGATGGAGCTGCTAGGTTGTGAGAATAGTGAGAATATTATTGCTACAAGGTAATATCTGAGTTTGCAAAGGCATTTGGTGCACACAAAGTGGATTTATATTCATTGTGAATATTGAGGTATTTATTTAGGTTTTTGTGCCCGGAGTTTGGCTTTAATCATCTGCAGCAATTAAGTGGTTAAGGAGACAAACCTATACATTTACAAGCAATCACTTTTATAAGGAAAAGCTGATTTTTTTTTTTTTTTTTATGAAAATGACATGCTTGGTAAATGATAATATTTTTATTAGCTTTCACATGTGTTTCTGCTGGCTCTGTTGATTTTATAAGCTTCCTTTTAAAATTAGGCAGCCTCTTGCTTTAGGTGGAGTAACCAACAGAGAGACAGAAGCCAATTAGCGTGACCCACAATAGCTAGATCTATGCTTTATGACCAATGTACCTCCTTGAGCTTTGAATAGTTTCTTTTTTTTTTTTCTATTAAACAATCATTTATTTGTAACCTGTTATTGAAGGTAAGGCTGTTTGAGCAACAATTCTTTAAAATTCAATTAAGTTGATACGTCATTGTTCTAAATGTAATTTAATTTCTCAGTGTTTAAGTCAACCTGATTTTTGACTCTGAGATCTGAGCTCTGGTAGAGTTTTTTACATCTGACAAGGTAAGGTTGGCTTTATAGGTTTTCATTTAGCATTAGGGTAAACGTAAGGGTTAGGGTTAAAGTTAAAGACAGGTTTCGCGGAAATCACCAGCAAAAGGGGGTGGCACCCACCAATTAAAAAAATAATACAAAAATTCTAGATATTCTTTATTAGAAAACAAAATAAAACATATACATGACCCATGAAGTATATCTAAACCCTAAATGGATAAAAAAAAAAAGTATTTAGCTAAAACACTGTGTATCCTTATTAATTGACATTCTTTTATTTTCATAAAAATATTCCTTATTAACTTTTTTTTAAAAACTTTTTAGTGCTGTTGACCTCAGGCATCCTATTTCAGCCACTTCCTGTCTGCGTTCACTTTTTCCAGCATTAGCTGTACATCAAAACCACCTTCTTAATAGTTACAATGGTGGACATCATGACTGCGCAAGATTCGTCCACGTGGCTGGTTGTAGTTTCCCCCAAAGGGCGCATTCGGTGTGGTGGCAATGCAGGAAAACAATTGGGAAACAGTGCAGGCTTACAAAGATTGAAAATTATTTTCTAAAATTAACATTAGGCTTCATTCACACTGCTGCAAAGGGGCGGCCACTAGCGAAAATCAGTACATTTTTGCCAGTGGTACTAAACATTGCCCACACCATCTGTGTGCAACCAACAGCAGCTATCAGTACAAATCAATGATCATCACCGCCGCTCTTTTGCATATAACCGCTCATCTGAGTGATGGCAGTGACAGACAATGTGTGTCCAGGGACAGTGTTTTTGCATGCAAATAATCGGCCAGTTTGTATGCAGCCATAGCACAGTGTGTTGCTTATGCCCCATACACACGGTCGGAAATTCCGACCACAAAATCCGTCAGATTTTTTCTGACGGGTTTTGGCCAGAAACTTGTCTTGCATACACACGGTTGCACAAAGTTGTTGTAAAATCTGATTGTTCGGAACGAGGTGACGTACAAAACGTATGATGGGACTACGTAGAGGCCAGTAGCCAATAACTTTCTTCTCTAAATTTTTTCTGAGCATGCATGGCACTTTGTGCGTCGGAATTCTCTACACACGATCGGAAAAAGTCCGATTGGATTTTGTTGTTGGAAAATTTTAGATCCAACTCTCAAACTGGAAAAAGTCGGATAGAGCCCACACATGATCGGATTTTCCAACAACATAATCCGATCTGACTTTTTCCATCTGAATTTCCGACCGCGTGTATGGGGCATAAGTCTGGAGGCAAAGGCAGTACGTTTTCTGTACCTATGCGGCCATATGAATGTAGTTATAATATGTTAAAGCTTAAATGATAATTTAGCAGTTAGATTTTGGTTTACTTTAAAACTATATAAATACCCATAACATTCTCATGGCAATAAACATGCTGATTATGTAAATGGAATTACCAGAAATTATATGGGCCTTTACGTTTAAATGAGATAAGGGTTCATTAACGTATTCAGTAAAACAAACAGAAATCAAATCAAAATCATAAAAAATATAACACTGTGTAATAACTAGTGCTTTAAATCAATAGGTGTCACCATCACAAAAAAATATCAAATGATAATAATAGGTGGTCTGAGTGCAAGGGACCTAGGATATGTGTTATTGATTATACTTGTATTTGAAAACGATCTTAACACAGGTCAACCATTGCCTATATGTTCTGCAATGTAAAAATTCAGTACAGGTGGTCTAATACACAATACAGGCCTATAGAGTTCCAGAGACTGTCAGATAAGTCAGGGGTCTGTGGCAGATCCTGTGTATTTAGTTTTTTTTCTTATTGGTATTGTAGTCCATTTATGTCTGTATTATTCTGTGTATATATTAATAAATACGTTTTTAATCTGAGTTTTTTCCCTTAAAAAAACGTTCCGGTCTGGGGGAACCCATGATAATAATTACTATATCTACAGCTCACAGTACATTAGTGTGATGGGCAATGAGAAAGATGCTCCTTACATTTGTGGTCCTTAGGAAGAATCTCCTACAGATAGCTAAAAACTATTTTGTTGTTAGTGGTTACTTATCTGAGAGGGATAAATTGCTCATCATTCAAGGAATCTCTTGCAACCTCTGGAGGAACCCTGGATGAGAAAGCCTGCAGCAGGACTTACCAATATCTTATCTAAGGTAATGCCGTTTTCATAAATGTTTTTTATTATTTGGTATCTTTTAATAATTAATATTATATTATATAGGATTTAGAGTGGCAGCCATTTGCACACAGATTTATAATATAAAAGAAGACAGAACAGTCACTATACAATTCAAGAAAAGAGGGGTTAAGTCCCGTACACACTAGTAGTTTTTTTTTTGTTCAACCCAGCAGGACCGAAGGAAAAAAACTGACAGCTCAGGAGGAGCCACTGTACTAACTGTCCAAAGTGTTCTGACACAATCCCACCTGCTACAACACTCCAGTTGGCACTCTCAGTCATTGGCTGATTAGAAGCTTTTCGGCAGACCTTTTTTGGTCATGCACCTTCAAAAGAAGCCAGCCATACGGCCAGCTTCTGTCGGTCTGGCTCCAGTACACATGGGCCGAGTGTCACTTGGTTTCTATTGAACCAGCCAATTCAGCCTGACATTCAGCCCCTGTGTTTTAGAAGCTTTAGAAGGAGCCCTGTTCATAAGAGCTTACCATCTAAAAGGGAAGGGCAAGTGGTACAATAGGTGTCTCTTGGATATAGATTTTTTTTTAAATTATATTAGGTCTAGGTGCAGCGTTCTGAAGTTGGATTTTCATTATCCTTATAAAGCTGTTTTATTAGGGTCCTACAGTATGATCTTTCAAAAAGAAGATCTGTAGTCAGTGGGTTTATCTAGGTTGAGATGATGCCATCAGTTTGCTGTTAGACGAATGACCTGAACAAGCCTTTACTTACATGTACAGTGAATATCAATTCAAAATAGATGACTCTATGTCCATTTACCTACCTCTTATTTTTAAAATTCTCGATGAAGGACCATTGGGTTAGCACCTGGAATACATTGACTACTTGCTTAACCTATTATAATCAATAAAAATGAGACTAGACTTTCATCTGCATCTATGATGTTCCCTTTTCCCACTGTATTTATTCTTGATTATTCAAAGAACTATCCAAACCCAATGATCTCTAGAGAGATGCCTCTGTCTCAAAAATAAAACAACTATCTCACGCCACCCAAGTCTGAAGCAGGGGCTGATCTGTGTCAGAAATTTTTGAACACAGCCCATAACTATACAGCTACTAGGCTTTAACACTGTGTAACCTTTGAGCCAGCATCTCAGTCCATAAAGTAAATGTTGACCTTGTATAGTGCCTGAACAAACACAGGGGAAAAAAATGGATGAAAGTATTTTTAGGAGGGGTACTGTCATCTCTCTAAAAGGCCATAAATACCTGTGTCTGGTACGCTTACACATTTAGTATGCATTTGTTTAACATGAAAAAAATGGTGAGTGTTCCCGGATTGTTTGTATCTTTGCCAAATCAGATAAATCGCTTATTAGTAAATTATGCATGGCAGAGCCTTCCTTCAATCTGCCATCCTCTTATGTTATTGTAGTCATCACCTGGGACTTGTTAACCAGCTTTCACAACTGTATAACCCCTTTGAGATAGAATATTTTTTTTAATATGAATTCAGCCATTGGGCTATTGGATCAGCAATGCATTTGTCATTACTTAAGACACCAAAGTAAATTCATAGATAATTCTTTGGGAACAATAAGGCTTTCTTTTAAAAGTATTGCTTTTCCAAAAAATCTTTATATTCTATATATTTAAAAGATTTTTTTTTTTTTTTTTTTTTTAAGTTTTGATCAGTGTTCATTTTAAAACACAAATAACTAGTGCACATTTTATCCCATGATTTGCCCCATTTAAGGGTATACTAAAAATATTTTTTGATACACCAATGCATAACAAATCTATTTCCAATGAAATAAAGGCTTTAAAAAATGTGTATTTTATTATTTATATATATATTATGCTACAAAAGTGAACAATAAATGATTTCCTGCGGTCACCAGGGGAACAGATGTCCGATTGCACGCCGGTGCCCCTAGTGACCACGGTGTCCATCTTGGTGCAGGGCAGTGTTTATATAAGCTCCCTTGTTTGATGCACAGACTGCGAGTGGTAAGTATAGGGACAGGTTTCCCTTCTGTCACAGAGAGAACTCAGAGATAGGGAAAGACTTTGAAGGTGTAGGGACAGTGCAGGGACCACAACCCTTTTTAGGAAGCCTCCCATTTGGGTGTGGACCAGCCAGGCTGCATTTCTGCTCCTTATTGCAAAAGCTGTCAACATAATTTCACAATAATGACTTGCTGTTACAATTCATAAGGGGTTCCAGTTGGTTGTGCCTACCTGCCGGACTTCATTGTGCATTGTTGGAACTTTCTGAATACACGGTTCTCTTTCACCTCGGCCTCTGTGTGTTCTCTGCTTGCCGACACACCAGGCTGAACTCTGCTCACTAGTTAGCAAAGAGTGGTTTCACAAACTTTCACACGTCTGATCATATTCTTGAACAAACAACATCTAACTTGACGTGTTCCTTGGTGATTATGGTATATGAGTTATCTATAATGAATGAAAATTTAAAAACGTACAAGGGTTGTACCGAAAATAATGCATAGGTGGGCATAACTTATTTATTACCTTATTCAAATTTACATGTTGGTAGAATAACTCTTCTTCTATAGTAAATCTTCATCTGGGTATCACATATATGCAAATTGGATGCAGGTTTCTCCACATCCAATTCGCATTACAAGCGAGTGTGACCGGCTCTCAATGGAGTCGGTTCACACAGATCTGGGGCCGCTGCAGTCCACATTCCAAAAGGGTCCTGTGCATCTTTGGCTCTGAATCAGGTGTGAATTCCGGTAAAAATTCAGACCTGAATTGCACCTGAACTGGTGAACAGGGATGCACCGGACCCCATGCGGTGAACTGCGGCTGCATATGTGTGAACCCGGCCTTACTCTTCTTCAGTTATGCTCACTTTTGTATTTCTTTTGGTACAGCTCTCGTAAATGCTAGGATGTGTTGATATGAATAGCTTCAAAAATTTAGATACATATTGAATAATAAGTAACACCTGACTTCCTGGACCAAGAGTTGTTACACAAACTTTCACATATCCCATCATGTTCTTGGAGAGCCATCATCTACCTTTGGCATGGTGATTGGATTGGATTAAGGTAAGTTATCTATAAGGAATAAAATATATATATAATAATCAAGGGTATATATGATTATCAATTAAAGTTAAATAACGCACAAACAATTCTAAACCACAAATAAGTAATCATTGCTGACCAATATTTATATGCATTTCATAAGGATTAAATATTAAGTATTTTGTGAGATGCTTGGAAAACATCACACAGTTGTACAAGTGCTTCATGATAATTAAATTAGTGTGACCAGCATATGGCTTTTTACACAAAGACAATATAATAGTAATAGGGTACACCTCCAAAAAAAGCTTTTATAGTATAGTGATTAGGTTAATGCAAAGACAAATCCTGCTTTACTATTAGTATAAAACATATTTAAAGCGGAGCTCCACCTGAGAAAAAAAATTAAAGTCAGCAGCTACAAATACTGTAGCTGCTGACTTTTAATATATGGACACTTACCTGTCCAGGGAGCCCACAATGTCGGAACCCGAAGCAGATCTTCTCACGGTGCTGTTGTGGTAAAGGAACCAGGCTGTGAAGACTTATAGCTGAACTCCTGGTTCCCTACTGTGCATGTGCGAGTCATGATACTCATTGTGAATAGTCTCTGTTCTACTCTTGGATATTTCTTTCAAAGGGGGTATTCTGTTCATCTAGGGAGTGGACAATGTCCAAGTAGGAAGCCAAGCGATCATTGAAATGCTGCATGGTTTCCTTCCCATTGAACAAAGCACGATGACTAATAATGCTTTTATGGCTGCCGCTGTGAGAACTTCCATGAACATGCTTGCATATGGAGATTCTTTTGCCTCCTGATCCTCCATGTGCACTGGGGGGTCTATAGTCATTGCTATGATGGACTTTATGGGAACTTTCATAGTGGGTGGAATGGGATCCTCTATGATGAGAACTACAAGAATCTGTAGAATGGAATCTGTGGGAGCCTCCATGATAAGAAGTATGGGAACCTCCATGAGGTAAATTATGTGATCATCCGTGTTGAGAAGCATTAGAACCCCCATGGTGATAAGAAGAGTGATATCCTCCATGATAAGAAGCATGAGATCCCCCGTACTGGTGAGAAGAGAGGGATCCACCATGATAGCTAATTGAAGATCCTCCATGAGGAACTTCATATGTGTAGCTTGGGATCTTAGACAGATGACTACCAACATGGCAGCTTCCATGGTATGATTTAGCAGAGGAGTGACCACCATAACTCATTATGATGGATTTGAGTGGTACAGATGACCTAAAAGTGTGTGTTTGTAAATGGATGTCCTTCCTAATGCGTTCTCCATTCATTCTGCTGTCTTATATATGGAAGGCTGGGAGTGCCACAAAACATGAATTGATAATATTAATGTTTACAAGTATGTGACTGCTCATCTTTCCACTGCTTTACATGCTTGACATTAGGATTTAACATTAAACATTTGTTAATCTGCTTGGAAAACTTAATACAATTGTAAAACAACTTCAAAATAATTCATTTATTGCTGCCCAGCTCATTAGAAACTTTTGCTCACTCCTCCCCAAAGAAATAACAATAAAGGAAAAGCCAACTGACTTAGCTGATCACACCTCAAATAAAACACTCAAAAATGCAATATTGAAATTATAAACAAATGAAAAGTTTAATCACAGTATGCAGTTGGTCTAAAGCTGGACACAAAGCATCAGATTTATTTTCAATTTGATCAAGCTTGTCTGAAATATATAACTACAGTGGTAAAGTGTCAGGTACTACCCAAACAATGTATTCAGTATTCCATTTATATCTATTTAGGTAGCCTGTGCACTTATCATCTGGCAAATGTTGTTTCTTTGTCATAATATAATTTCTCTATTCTATACAATGAAGAGTCAAGGTTTCAAAATATTTCTTACTGTATTATCTTACTTGAGGACTTGTGTTTTGGACACTGTTTAGTCAGATAGGACAGCCCATCAATTGACACCTATTTGGCGTGCAATTAGACCCAAGAGAACCTCTCTGATAAAGTTTACCCAGTGTCATTAGTAAAGTTGAGGGCATTGGCCCTAAATCATCAACCTGCTTTAGCATTTAAGATATGGTAAATAGAACTAATGGCACACTAAAATATATATTATAATATTGACTGACAGGCCTCTTTAGCTTGTCTTTATGCTATTATGTCAAAATGGTTCACATACAAGACTTTGCACCTTTTAAAAACTATGGCCAATAGAGCTAAATGACGAAGGTGGTAGCAAGTAAATCTGCAGAAGCAAACACTCAGACATGGTAGCAGGGCTCAAGTCCTGCGGGAACGCACGGGAACGGAGTTTCTGTACTTTTTCCACAACAGCAACTCAGTTCCCATTAGCAGCCATGTCCTGCAAGACTTTGAAGTATGTGAGCTGTATGGCAGGTGCTACACCAGCAGCCGCCGACACAGCTCGCAATAGTAAGTGCCGCACACCTGACCATTCAGGCATTGCCAGTAGGGGGCCCCATGACAGCTTCCGCTTCGATCTACCTGTCAATCACAGCTAGCCGACGGGTAGATCAGGTCCCTGCTGCTAAGAGATTGTATTTAGTCAGACCTCTCGTGATGCGCTCCTCCCCGCCGGCCTCTCCTGATTTTCTGTCTCCTCATCCTCCCCCCCCTTGTCCTGTATACTTGCTCTGTGTGTCCTGCTGAATCTCCCCCGCCTCTATCTTCAGTGCCATATGATGAGAGACCCCAGAGGAGGAGTACAGCTATTCTGCTCACAGGACATGCAGGGAGAGAGGTGAGCTGAGAGAGGAACATCAGTTTGGGGTGGTAAGCTGAGCACAATACCTGGCAAAGTTTAATGCCAGGAGGGAAGTTTATGTGGAAATAGCTTAGGTTGGAATAGCAGCGAGTGTGTGTTGGAGCCCTACAGAGTTTGCAGCCCCCAAGTTAACATACATCTCCTAAGCAGGAACACATCACTATCTCCCCATGCATTCTGTCCAGATAATGTGCAGTTCATTTATGACCTTTCCGTTTAAGCCTGTGTTATCCAAACTCTGTTGAATTAAAAGTGTAATCTCACCACATAAACACTCTATATACAAAATACAATTCCCCAATAAAGATCAGAATATGATGTTCACGTTTGCATGGAAGTACAATTGAATGAATGCTGATTATTCAGAGAATTACCGTATTTATGTTTATTGAGAATTGTTTTTTTTTTAATGTACTAACAGTTAAGCTTCATACACACAATACGAAAATTGGATGAAAAATACCACTTTTGAAGCGTTTGTGCATATGAGCGTATCATTTTTTTATTTTTTTTGGTGGGGGGAGTGGATCTTGGGTGGGAGTTCCCACACTTTTTTCCCCAGGACTTGACCCCTGCATGGTAGGGTTTGAAAAGGCCATTTTCAAAAACTTGTGGATCAGAGGAAGTTCTTACAAAATGTTCAGAAATTAGGTAGAGGACAGAGGACCTGCTTTCAAGTTGTGCTGAGCGAGAATACGGAGTTGCTGACCACTACGTTTATTAAGAATGAGAGCAAGGTTTGGTTGCAAACAGTAGAAACAGTTTGAACATTTTGAACAGAATTTCATAGCTTATTCTACAAAAGAAAAATGAAAAACCTATCTGTCCAAGAGCACCTTGAATTACAGATTTTGGTATTTTGAAATAAATGCTGCAAGCTAAGGTTGTTTGAAGATACAGATACCACTTGGCAGATGTACCATACACAGGATTTTTTTTCAGTAGGATCACAGGGGATAGCAGCTGGGGCACCTCCAGCACTGAATCTCTGTAATGGGAAAGGGGTGCTGCAGTGTGCTGAAGGGTCTAATGATGTCGGCTGCTGGGGAATCTATTGCCACTGGGGAGATCCATTGTTGCATTGCATTTTTGGGGGTTTATTAATTCTGGGGAGGTCTATTGTTGCTGAGGGAGATATACTGTTAAGGGAGGGGTATTTTGATGCTGGCCGCTGGGTGATCTATTGTTGCTGATGGGGGGAGGGTCTATTGTTGCTGAGATAGATCTATTGTTGCTGGGGGGTATTTTGCTGTGGGGATCTATAGTTGCTGTAGGTATTTATTGTTATTGGGGGAATCTATGTTTGCTGGGGAATATGTTGTTGCTGGAGGGGGGGGGATGTCTGTTGTTGCTGGCTGCAGAGGATCTATTGGGATTAATGCTTTTCTAGTTATCATTAACACATTACAAATAAATGACGTATTATTAGCACCACAAAATGATACTTGGTTCTGTATTTTCTAAAAGGGGTAGCACTGGGAGGTCGGTAGGGGCAACGACTGGGGGGTTTCCTGGAAAGAAGGAGTTCCTGCACCTATTCTCTTAGAATAAAAGGCCTGATAAATGCCACCTTTCAGTGCAGCCTCATCAGTGCCCCTATCATTGCTGCCTATCAGTGCTGCCTATCAGTGTAGCCTCAACAGTGTCGCCTATTAGTGCCTCCTATCACTGCTGCCTTTCAGTGCAGCATCAACAGTGCCCCCTATCAGTGCGGCCTATGAGTGCAGCCTCATCAGTGCCCCCTCTCAGTGCAGCCTCATCAGTACCTCCTGTCAGTGTCGTCTATCAGTGCCCCATCAGTGCAGCCTCATCAGTGCCACCTATCAGTGCCCCCTATCAGTGCAGCCTCATCAGTGCCCATCAGCACAGCCTCCTCAGTGCCCATCAGTGTCGTCTTCAGTGCCACCTATCAGTGCAGCCTCATCAGTGCCCATCAGCGCAGCCTCATCAGTGCCCATCAGTGTCGTCTTTCAGTGCCACCTATCAGTGCAGCCTCATCAGTGCCCATCAGTGCAGCCTCATCAGTGCCTCCTATCAGTGAGGCCTATCAGTGCAGCTTTATCAGTGCCCTCTCAGTGCAGCCTCCTCACTGCCCTATATCAGTGCAGCCTCATCAGTGCCACCTATCAATACCTATCATTGACTTCAATCAGTGCCTCCCATCAGTGCCTTCTATCAGTGCCACCTAACAGTGCAGCCTCATCAGTGCCCCCTATCAGGGCCTCCTATCAGTGCAGCCTCATCAGTGCTACTGCAGTCTTCTACAGCCTAAGGGGACTCTGCCACTGAACAGTTAATGGGAAGTGTTCACATCATACAGGTAACTATGTGGACACCCAAAGAAGAAACCTTCCATTCTGCAGTCCAGAGCATAACATGACCACAGATTCAGGGAATTATTAGGTGCTTAAATGAACTTTTTTCAAAATATAATTGACTGATTTGCTTTGGATACACTATATGTGAAATATTCCCAGAAAATTTTTAAGGATTTTTTTGATCACCTTAAGTAATATTTTTCTCTATTAAGCCACATGTATTTTTCTTCTAACTATACTTGGCATGAAAGCCATGCAAGTGTTAATGACAGTTAGGTTTGAATTTGTGATTTTTGAGCTAAAACCTTAGGTTTCTGATACTTCAGTAAAGGTAAAAGCAATGCTGGCAGCTGTCCTCACTTTGTTCTTAGTTGCATACATAGGTCCCTAAAAAAACTTGGATAGGTCTGACAGACCCTACAGAAGCTTTGGGATCTGTTGGGAGTTTGGGGAGGGTTTCTGTGTTAAATTCAATCCCTGCCTCTAATAAAGGTTCTTTACTCTTTTGCGTCCAGGTACATAAATTTGAAATAGGTCATGTTCCAAGACCTGCATTGTAAAAACATAATTAAAAAATATCAGTGAGTGTCATACCTAGGGCCTTCTGCTGAAAATTAGTAGTGGGGGTGCTGGCAAGTTTGAGAAAGAGGATTTAGGATAATGCCAATAAAGCTGTCATTGGTGTTTTAGCAAACCATACCTCCACCCTCCACCCCCATTCTACATTTTCTAAGGGCATCCAAATGATTTTCTTTTTATTTCAAATAGTTTTTATTGAGTTTAAACATAGAAATATAGCATGGTGAGTACATGAGATCACACTTAGAGATGATACAGTTGTTCTATATAGGTCAGTTCTTAGACAAATAAGTATGGTACAATCCAATATTTCAAGTAATAACCCAATAATTCAAGTAACAATGAAAGTGTGAACTCACGGGAGGAAGCGAGTTGAAGATTAGAAATAGGGCATAGGAAGAGGGTGAGGAATAAGGAGGGTGAAGAGAAACAGGAGAGGTGGGGGGTGAAGAGCAGATTGTGATAGTCAGGTAGATAGGGTACCAGTCACGTATAATATAGAGGTGGACAAGTTACTCTCAAGTTTAGCATATACTATCAATATAACACTGTGCAATTAGGGTTGTTTAGTCATAGTGACCACATTTGGGCAAATTTAGAGGATGAAAGATTCTGTAAGGCAAATCTGCATTCCATATTGCCTTGATGATTGATTGTTGTGACTGTTTCAGATATAGTGGGTATTTTGGGTGTTTTTCACAGTCTAGTAATCATCAATTTTGCTGCTCGGAGTATCTCATCTTTCCTCTGTGCCTATGTGGAGCAAGGCCATTTTGGAGTCTGGGCTAATTACTTTGTCATTTCTGCTATTACTTTGAATATCTTATTCCAATGTGATATGAGGGATTTGCAGGACCACATAATATGTGTCAGGGAACCTTCGTCTCCGCATTGGCGCCAGCAAAGAGGCGAGGTATTGGGGTAAATTTTACAGGGTTTCAAGGGTGTAAAGTCCCAGAAGTGAAGCCTTTTTAGATAAGACTCCCAGTGGTTTGTACAACTGTAGGCATTAGTGGTGTGTGAGAATATTTTTTGCCAAGAGAGGTCAGGTATATTGCTGCCAAGGGTCTGAATAAATATAATAGTTTAGGGAGTATAAACATTTTGACTACTGTGATTCATCCCAATTTGGATGTGCCAAAGTATCGGAATGACTGTAGATATTTGTATATGGACTGCATTAGGGATTTGTGATTATATTGGAATAGCTGGCTAGCTGAAGGGGTTGGATTAATGCCTAGATATAAAATGGATTTCTTGGCCCATGTAAATGGGTACGTTTTAGTAAGGGCATTTTGTGTGATCAGGGGAGTGTGTAGATTTAGAATCACGGTTTTTGCTTCATTCAGTTTATAATAGGAAACTTCAGTAAATTGGGATAAAAAAAAAAATATTGCGTATCAAATAAAGAGATTTGGAGGGGTTGGTGACCATTAGGATTATATCATCCACAAAGAGACTCATTTTATGTTCAGTCCCTTGGTATGAAATGCCTGAAATGCGGGAATCCCCTCGTATTTTGGCAGCAAGGGGTTCTATGAGGAGTGCAAATATTATGGAGGATAATGGGCATCCTTGCCTGGTGCCATTAGTGATGTCAAATGGTTTGGAGAGCACACCATCTGTTAATATCTTGGCTGATGGGGAGGAGTAAAGTGACATTATAGCCTTTTATTGCCAGCCTGTAATACCAACTTTCTCGAATACTGCCTGCAAGAATCCCCAGTGTTCTCGATCAAATGCCTTTTCTGCATCTAAAGATAGAAGCAGAGAAGAGAAGTGGTTTTCTTGTTTTCTAGATCATAAATTAGGGAGATCAGTCTTCTTATGGCATCTGGAGCTTGTCGGCCTGGGACAAATCCCACTTAGTCAGTGTGTATCAGTAAGGGAATGAAGGTGAGAGGTCGTCTTGTTATCACTTTGACATATTTATAAGCGATATGGATCTATAATTTTGTACCTCTTGGGGATACTTGCCAGGTTTGGGAATTGTTGTTATGACAGATGCCAGAGGATGCAGGTTGAAGAGGTTGGATAGATTTGGAGAGACTATGGACGCAAATTGCTTGAAGTACTCATTAGTGTGCCCATCAGCTCCAGGGGATTTCTTAGATGAAAGGGTTTTGATAGCTAGCTTGATTTCTGCTGTCAAAAAAAGGGTTTAGCTAAGGATTGAATTTGAGATGTTGAGAGAGTAGGAGGATTTACTGATTCTAAGAAGTTCTGTATAGTTAATGGGTTTGGTTGAAGGGTAGACTCTTATGAAGGCCTTGTATGTGGCCCATAGTGTGGGAATAGGGGATGTGTTTGTCTTAAAGAAGAGAGCATGAGCTTTTGAGATCGATTGGCAGTGGTCTGGGACTGCTAAGAAGGAAGCATCCAGTCTCCAAAGGCAGGTAAGGTTGGGTCTTTTAGGGTCACCAAATAGAATGAAGACCAGAGCATGGCCAGACCATGTTATTGCATCTATCTGCGAGGTAGTAATCAGTTGGAGGGTCTATTTTTCCTTGAGAAAGAAATAAATTCTGGAGTCTGAAAGGGGGGGAGATGAGTAGTAAGAGAAATTTTTTTCTGCTCCGTGTTGACATCTCCAGATGTCATAGAGGTCGTGAGTGTGAAGAAGATGGTTGATGGTTTGATGGGCAGCTCTTTTGTCCAATGAAGAGTCTAAAGCAGCATTCCCAATTGTATTAAAGTCTCTTTTAATTATAAGCCTGCCGCTTTTGACAGAGTTTTTGTGAAGAGGTGCTTGCAGGACTTTATTTATTTGGAGTTTGGGGCATAGACATTAACAACTGTATATTGCTTTGGTGATAGTTGTCCATTTCTTCCTATTAAGGAGTGTTGTATTTGACAGATCCGCATAGAGTTTAATCCCTGTGTAGAGTGCTGGTAGTGCAGGAGTGTTTCTAGCAGCATACATAAACTTCTCTTTGGCGTGATGAAAATTAATGCATGCTAGAACATCTCTAGGGACTGATGCTGGTAGGAAGTCCAGTGTGGGAATTCTGTGGGCCCTATCTATGGCCATTTCAAGATCTGTAAGTGATGGGATAAGTTGTTTCATGAGTTATAGGGAACCATTATATCCGGTGTGACTGATTTTGGAATACCTCGAAATTTGATGTTATTTTGTCTCGAATGGTCCTCGAGGTCTGCGATTTTCAATCTCATTTGATTCATTAGTTCAGTGTCATGTTCAGTATGAGCATCCATTACATTATGGGCTGTGCACATCTCAGCCATTTTAGTTTCCACATGCTCTGCCCATGTTCCTGTATTGGATAGTGGGGCTAGGACTGCAGAGGGATCTATGTGCAGGGTCTGTCTCAGTGATAATGCCATGTTTTTCCTAGCCAGCTCTGACACTGGCTGACCAGTTGCTGGGAATGAGTCAAGGGGTGACTAGAGATGGACGAACTTCCGACGGGACGTTTCGCGAATGCGAATCGCGAACGCGGCCGAAATTTCGCAAAACCACAAAGCTCGCAGCGGGCCCCATTGACTTCAATGGCAGGCGAACTTTAAAAACCTACAGGTCTTATTTCCAGCCACAAAATAATTACTAGCTGTGCACACATAGTCCCACCACATGGCCACTGACATAACACATGTATGAAGTGAATCTGGGATCGACAACTAGAAGCATTCTTTTTTTATATGTGAAATTTTGACAATTCAGGACTCAGGAGCGCATGAAGGCAATAGAGGAGAGGAAAGGTCAGGGTAGGCTATGAAGAGGGTGCAGGAGATGATCACCAGCACCGTGATATAGAGCACTGACACCAGCACCCTATATATTGTACACCTATACCAGTCCTTACAAGGACCTTTGTGGACCTAGTAGCTAGTGATTTGCAGACTGTACCTCAGTCCCTACACTGATAAAGGACTGCTGCAGAATAGGGCAGTAATCTGCAGCACAGCCCTGCACCAGCACCCTATATATTGTACACCTATACCAGTCCTTACAAGGACCTTTGTGCACCTAGTAGCTAGTGATTTGCAGACTGTACCTCAGTCCCCACACTGATAAAGGACTGCTGCAGAATAGGGCAGCAGTCAAGTATAATATTATTTCTATATTTGGAAGAAAGTATATTATACGTGTACAACCCTATATACTGTACACCTATACCAGTCCTTAAAAGGACCTTTGTGGGCCTAATAGTAATAGCTAGTGATTAAACTGACTGTCCCTGCTGCGCACAGGGTTCTGTCCCTCCCTGCACTGACAAAAGACAGGCTGCTGCAATCACCAGCACAGCAGTGCACTGAACCCTATATACTGTACACCTATACCAGTCCTTAAAAGGACCTTTGTGGACCTAATAGTAATAGCTAGTGATTAAACTGACTGTCCCTGCTGCACACAGCGTCCTGTCCCTCCCTGCACTTACAAAAGACAGGCTTTTGCAATCACCAGCACAGGAGTGCACTGAACCCTATATACTGTACTACACCTATACCATACCAGTCCTTAAAAGGACTTTTGTGGACCTAATAGCTAGCTATTTGTGTCAATACAGTCTCTCCCTGCTCCACACAGCAACCTCTCCCTATAATGACATAAGACAGAATGTAAAATGGTCAGGTCTATTTATAAGGTAGGGTGAATGTCCAATTTTCCATGTGCTGAAATGTCTCAATTGGCTGTCCTGTACCCCATGATGGATGTGTCATCATGGGTCAAAGTTCTTTCACACTGTAAACACATATGTCCGCAGGGCTAAAAGCAGCAATAGTCCGCTGATCGAGCGAATGGCAAACACATAATTCGATGTGAAACGACTGCTGGACGAACAGTTCGGCCATCCCTAGGGCTGACTGCATTTGCAGAGTAGGCATGAGGGAGGAGAGTGTGCCTGTGTGTACTGATCAGGGCCATCCATCCGGGGTCTGGATTTCAATGGGAAATGGAATGTAGGAGACAAAAGGAGGAGAGGACTCACCAGCTTACCCTTGCAGTCTTGCAGCCCTAGGCACATTACAAGAATGCCTTGTGGCCACTTATATGAAAGCCTTTTTTTTTTTTATTTAGTATGGAAAAAACATGTGCATCATTAATACCACACACACAGCTGATTGCATGAACAAGATAGGATTTGTTTTATTGAAAATTTAGTAAGTGACAAGGACAAGAATGATGATCAAAATTCACCAGATTACACGTCTCCAAAATGCTACTGCTGGTTGTGACACACCTCTCTCCTCCACCCCCTCCTCTTTTTCTTCCTCCATGGCCTCTTCCAGTGCTCTGTCCTCAGAACCAGCGCTGCTCCGTAGGCATTCAAGGGGCTACGCAAGTACGCAGGCAAAATGATGCCATGCCGTGCTTGCGCTGGTTTGTTTTGGGGACATGAGCCACACTGGGGCAGATATTTTGTCAGCTCTGCAGGGGCAAGCTGTGAGGTGGTTGACACCATGCCAGCTTAAGCCAGGAATGGCACCAACCTCATCTCCGCCCTCCGACAGGGACAACTGACCCATGTGCCCTGTGTGGCCCATGTCCTTAACCTGGTGGTGCAGCGGTTCTTGGGCAGGTACCCAGGCTTACAGGATGTCCTGAAGCAGGCCAGGAAAGTCTGTGTGCATTTCCGCCGATCATTTAATGCCTGTGCTCGGCTGGCTGAGCTCCAAAATGAGTTGAACCTGCCCAAGAACCGCCTTATATGTGACATGCCCACCAGGTGGAACTCAGCGTTGGCCATGCTGCAGCGACTGCACACGCAGCAGAGGGCCATCAATGAGTACCTGTGCGACTATGGCGCCAGGACAGGGTCAGGGGAGCTCGTTTTTTTCTCACCACGCCAGTGGGGCATGATCAGGGATGCATGCACCGTCCTGTCACCATTTGAGGAGGCCACAAGGATGGTGAGCAGTGACAGTGCATGCATCAGTGACACTGTACCTCTTGTCCACCTGTTGGAGCATACGCTGCATGGAATAATGGACAGGGCACTTGGGGCAGAACAGAGGCAGGAAGAGGAGGACTTCCTTGCCTCTCAAGGCCCCCTTTATCCAGACAGTGTTCCTGCTGTCCCACCCATCACACAGGATGAGGAGGATGATTGGGTCAGCATGGAGGTGGAGGCTGGCACTCAGCAGCAGCAGCAGTCTTACAGTCCCAAGAAAGCCATGGACATGTACGTGGCTGGGAGGAGGTAGCTGCGGATCATGTTGTCCTTAGTGACCCAGAGGACTCCGGACTGAATGCCTCAGCTAACCTACGCTCCATGCCCTCCCTGATCCTGCAAAGCCTGCGGAAGGATCCTCGTATTCTTCGGATCAAGGAGAGGGACCATTACTGGCTGGCCACCCTTCTTGATCCACGGTACAAGGGTATGGTTGCCGACCTTATCTTGCCGTCGCAGAGGGAGCAGAGGATGAGACATCTCCGGGAGACCTTGCAGAAAGGTCTGTGCAACGCGTTCCCAGAGACTGGGAGGTTACAAACTCCTGGTCCTGGAGAATTTGGCCGTCTGACCAATGCGTTCAGACAATTTTTTAGTCAGCAGCCCCATGGTATGATCGGTTCCAGCAACCATTGCCAGCGTCTGATTTACATGATGCAGGAATACCTAGGGGCAAGGTCAGACTTGGACACCAGAGCTTGCACAGTATGCAATTGAGCTACTGGCCTGTCCTGCATCCATTCTTTCGGAATGCACCTTCAGTGCTGCTGGTGGCTTTGTAACCGATCACAGGGTGCGCCTGTCCACCGACTCGGTTGATCGACTGACCTTCATAAAGATGAATCAGTCTTGGATTACCCACAGCTACCAAGCACCTGAAGCTTATGTAACCGAATAATTTTTTTTGAAATATCACATCCCTTCAAGACTGCCTATGCTGATGCTGAGTGACTGTCCTGTTATGTTGATTGTCTATCCTCTTCCTACTCCGCTGATATGTTGGAAGAACATTTTTGGTTCTGGGTGATGCCACCAGCCCAATTTTTCAGCCCCTGTTTAACAGGGGCGTTTAATTACAATTTTTGATGCAATGCTTTGCAGCAGGGCTCATTCCTGCACTACAACTAGAGTATATGGGAGAGGTTGCAGTGTCGTGGCACCAGCACCAGTGCCTAAGGCCCAATTTTTCTGCCCCTGTTTAACAGGGGCATTTAATTACAATTTTTGATGCAATGCTTTGTAGCAGGGCTAATTCCTGCACTAAAACTAGAGTATATGGAAGAGGTTGCAGTGTCGTGGCACCAGCACCAGTGCCTAAGGCCCAATTTTTCAGCCCCTGTTTAACAGGGGCATGTAATTACAATTCTTGATATAATATTTCACAGCAGGGCCCGTTCCTGTGCCCACCGAGAGTAACTGTGAGGACTTATAGTGTTGTGGCACCAGCACCAGCACCACAACCACCAAAGGCCCAATTTTTCTACCACAGTTCAACAATGGCATGTAATTACAATTCTTGATATAATTGTTCACAGCAGGGCACTCCAGCGCCCACCAAGAGTCACTTAGAGGGCTTACAATGTTGTGGCAACACCAACACCTTGTTCCGCCATTTCTGCAGAGCATATAGGTCAGGCCCCTACTTTCAAACATCCAACTTACAAACGTCTCCTACTTGCAAACGAAAGGAGACAACAGGAAGTGAGATGAAAAAAGCTTACAAATAGATTTCTTTGACTGGAGCTACACTTTAAAAATTTACCAGTTCAAAATTACAAACAGATTCTACTTAACACAACAAACCTACACAGTCCCTGTCTTGTTTGCACCACCTGTATACTGCTGTTCTGAGTATATAGGGTTTGGGAGCCCCACGTCTTTCCTTTTTTTAATATGGGTACGGGTTCCTCTTAATATCCGTACAAGACCCAAAGGGGCTGGTAATGGGCGGGGGGGGGGGGGGGGGGCTACCCATGCTATTTTTCTCAATGATTTTCATCCATATTGCCGGAACCAGATATTACATTAAAAACGCAAGCAGTTTTAAATGACTTTTTTTCCGTTAAATGTCATTTTGTGCATGGACTGTTCTAAACACGTGGCACTTAACAGATAAACTATAGACACCCCCCAGGCACGATATTTAAAGGATTATTTCACTTTTTTTGTTCACTTTAAGTGAAGTTACTTTAAAGTCACTGCTCCCGAAAAATGTCAGTTTTTAAAACTTTTTTTTGCATTGATACATGTTCCCTGTGCCAGGACCCGGGCCCCCAAACCCTTTTTATGTCAATAACTTGCATATTAGCCTTTAAAATTCGCACTTTTGATTTCTCACGTTCGAGTCCCATAGACTTTAACAGTGTTCGAATGTTCACGCAAACTTTCAGTCTGTTTGCATGTTCTGGATGCGAACGGAGCCGGGGGTTGTTCGGCTCATCCCTAATGGACACACAGAGCCAGGTTGGGAGCAATCCCCACACAAGTGCCCCCCTTAGCAAGCTGCTGTGGTGGGCACTCTGCAAGGGAGAAGCCAGGAGAGCAGACAGAAGAGGTGGATTGGGCTTGCTTTGTGCAAAACCATTACACATAGCAGGTAAGTATGGCATGTTTGTTATGTTTGTTTTTAACCTCCTTAGCGGTGATCCCGAGTCTGGCCCGGGTTGGGATTTTAGTTCCACAAGTGGTAGAGCCAGACTCGGGATTGCGTCGCTGGATACAGGGAGGACACTGAGAAGTTACTTACCTTGTCCCCTGGATCCAGCGATGTCCTCCGTGCTGTGTGATCGAGCTGTCCTCCGCTCAATTCACACAGTGCTGAATGCCGCCGAGCTCCATTCCCTGCGACAATACGGCGCACGGGAGCGGAGATCGGCGCCAAATTCAAAAAAGTAAAAGTACACAAAAAACACACAGTACTGTAATCGTACAGATTACAGTACTGTATAAAAAAATGCACACCCCCTTTGTTCCTAGTGGTCTGTGCAGTGCCCTGCATGCACTTTTATATTATAAATACTGTTTTTTATGGCTGGAATTTGGAGATTGTCCATAGCAACCAGAAACTTTTTCATTGTTTTAGGATTTGATTACATTATTGAATAATTTTTATTATTATTTATTATATTATAAACTTTATCATACCCGGGATGTCTGCTAGACTTTTGTTTGAACAGATTTAAGAGAGTTATTCCTAAGAATTACAGGACTACAATATAAAACGCCAAATTTCCATGCAAAATAATTGTACCGCTTTCAGCACCTAAAACCAGAACGAATCATACCGCCAGGGAGATTAAAAAAATATAGGTTTACAATCACTTTAAGACAATATATGTTTACATACCATGGCTGTCTCCTAGAAAACTTTGACTTGAAGCGCTGAAATGTAAAACACACAGTAAAGAATAATGAAGAAATATATGGTATTCTGACTATTCTGCATGGCTTAAATAATATATTGGTAAACAAAATGGGAACATTTTATGAACTGTCTGGTTTTAGAAATAAGCTGCTCTCCAAATTGTATTGTTCTATTCTGATTGAATATTATAGCAGATAAATTATTTAAAAGTTATATTAAATATAACAATTATTTCTTTCCTCTTAAAAGATTCAGTGTGAATAGGTGTTGCTATAAATTGAGGACTGCATGTTTTAAGGAATATGAGTTCAGTTACTTGTCCTGTGTGAAATACATACTGGATATCATGACCCTCCAATAGGCGCTTATAGGTGGCGATCTCCATCTCCAGGTGAGTCTTTTGGTCCATCAGGATCCTGTATTCCTGGTTCTGACGTTCCAGGTCAGATCGCATCTAGGTCAGCTGGGACTCTACATTGTTGATCAAACATTGTAATTGGGCAAGTTGAGCCCCAAATGTGGCTTCTGTCTCTGCCAAGGTGTTTTCTAGAGCTGATTTCTTTGAAAGAATAGAGAAAGATTGTGTATATATATATATATATATATATATGTATATATATATATATATATATATATATATATATATATATATATATATATATATATATATATATAAACAGGTAAGTCTTTGCAGAATGAACTGAGGATGCAACCAGCAACTAGTCATTGACACAAACTTTATTAATTAGCTGGCAATAACACTTATGCCGCGTACACACAATCAAACAATCCGGTGGAAAAGTCCGGCAAACTCAAGTCCGCCAAACAATCCCCCCGTGTGTAGCCTCCGGCATACTTTTTTGACCCGAAAGTACAGCGGACTTAGAATGCCGTGTTGCACACCAATCTCCCCGCCGTACTCGCATTTCGGCGGACAATCCGGCCGTGTGTGTGCCAGTCCGCCGTACTTTTGAAATGAGCGGACTTTTCCCGTCCGGAGAAAAGTCCGCTCATTTCGAGCGGGTCTCCAGGTAGGCGGGGCCCGCGAAGGAGACGTCGCTGGCCCCGCCGCCTGGTATGGACTTAAAGGGGAACCCCAACACCGAAAAAAATCGGCGTGGGGGTCCCCCCCAAGTCCACAACAGACCCTTGCCCGAGCACGCTACCCGGCGGCCCCCCCACCCCAGAGCACCTTGTCATCATGTTGATGAGGACAAGGGCCTCTTCCCGACAACCCTGGCCGTTGGTTGTCGGGGTCTGCGGGCGGGGGGCTTATCGGAATCCGGGAGCCCCCTTTAATAAGGGGGCCCCCAGATACCGGCCCCCCACCCTATGTGAATGAGTATGGGGTACAATGTACCCCTACCCATTCACCTGTAAAATAAAAGTACAAAAAAAACACAACACACGAGATAAAATACTTTATTGCACAGCTCCGGGGGTCTTCCGTCTTCGGGGGTCTTCTCGCCGGACTCCTCCGCTATCTTCTTGTAGCTCTTTTGCTAGCGGAGGAGTCCGGCTTTCTTCCTCGCCTAAGAAGAACGGTAGGCGGCGGCGACAGAAGACCGGGCCACCGCCTGTAAAAGAGCTATAAGAAGGCGCGGTGGCCCGGCAGAAGAACCGAAGAGGGGGACAAGACCCCCGAAGTCGGGAGAAGAGGCCAGCGGCGAGGAAGAAAGCCGGACTCCTCCGCTAGCAAAAGAGCTACAAGAAGATAGCGGAGGAGTCCGGCGAGAAGACCCTCGAAGATGGAAGACCCCCGGAGCTGTGCAATAAAGTATTTTATCTCGTGTGTTGTGTTTTTTTTGTACTTTTATTTTACAGGTGAATGGGTAGGGGTACATTGTACCCCATACTCATTCACATAGGGTGGGGGGCCGGTATCCGGGGGCCCCCTTATTAAAGGGGGCTCCCGGATTACAATAAGCCCCCCGCCCGCAGACCCCGACAACCAACGGCCAGGGTTGTCGGGAAGAGGCCCTTGTCCTCATCAACATGGGGACAAGGTGCTTTGGGGTGGAGGGGGCCGTGCGGCCCCCCCTTCCCCAAGGCACCCCCCATGTTGAGGGCACGCGGCCTGGTACGGCTCAGGAGGGGGGGGCGCTCACTCGCCCCCCTTTCCTGGCCGGCCGGGTAGCGTGCTCGGACAAGGGTCTGCTGTGGATTTGGGGGGAACCCCCACACCGATTTTTTTCGGCGTTAGGGGTTCCCCTTTAAGTCCATACCAGGCGGCGGGGCCAGTGACATCTCCTTCGCAGGCCCCGCCTACCTGGAGACGCGCTCGAAATGAGCGGACTTTCCTCCGCGTGTGTGGGCGAGTCCGTTCATTTCGAAAGTACGGCGGACTTAGTACGCCGTATTAGTCCACTGAAAAAGTGCCATGTGTGGGCAAGTAGCCCGTTCGGAAATTCCGACGGACAGTCTGGCGGACGTCCGCCAGACTAAGTACGTCGGACAGACGGCTACGTGTGTACGCGGCTTTACCAAGCTGAGCTGGCTTTGCAGTTCAATTTCCAAGGTTTGGATGGAACGTCTCAAGTCAATGACTTCAGTTTGTACAGACTGGAGTTGTTCAGAACCAGAAGCAACTTCACAATTCAGTTCCTCAGTCTATATAAATAGAAAGTTTGTTAGAATCATGTACCCCGTAATATATGGAGGCTGATTTCCATATAGTTGTGTATATATAAAGTTAAAATTAGGTTTATTTCTGATCTTCTGTGAAGAAACATATCACTATTTTTTAATATACAGTAGCTAGTCTTAAAGTGGAGTTCCCACAAAAAAACAAAAACAAATTTAAAGTCACAAGCTACAAGTACTGCAGCTGCTGACTTTTAATAATCGGACACTTACCTGTCCCAGGGTCCAGCGATGCGCGGGATGGAAGCCCCGCTCTTCTACCCCTCTGCTGGCATTTTAACTGTGGGCGCAAGCCACGCCATTCTCCGTGACTGGCAGCGCAATCATCTGGGACCTGTCACATGTCCCATATGATTGCCTAGAGAAAGGGGGGAGAGCTGATCCACCCTTCCTGTGCTGAGGGAAGTGACGTCAGGAGCCCAGGCGCCAAAGAAGGCAGATTACAAGGGAACCCCTAGCAACAGGCATTAACAAGGTGAGTAAAAAAAAAACATTTTCTCCAAATGTTTTTTATTTTTTTTCATGCAAATTAATGTTTTTACTTATTTTTTGGTTGGAACTCCACTTTAAGTTGATTTACACATTTATATTTGTTTTTATATATTTTAAGTTATGCCACTAAATTTTATTTCCTTTGTGTACTTAGGCAACAGCCTTAAAGCCCAGTTGCACCATTGCCCCAATAAACACTCACATCCCTGATCAGGAAGCATGAGTGTGGCCAGTTGGCCCGAGTAGTTGTGACTGTGCAAGGGGTGTGGTGGACATCTGAAGGTTTCTGTATGAGAGCAGTGGTCCTGATGTTCACTGTAATCGGAAGATTGGAATGGTAAAGTACAATTGAGTATTAAAGCTGAACATGTTCTCATCAATATTTATTAATTATTGGAATATAACCATGAAGTAATAGGGCCTAATGATCAACATGTAATAGATTGCTATCCCACTATTTTTCTAACAGGTTCAACAAGCTTTTTTAGTCTACAAAAAGACGTACCCGTTGTCGTAAAATAGTTTCCACCTCTCTCAGATTCCGGTCCATCAGATTCTCATACTGCTCTCTGATCTCAAACAAGGTTCTATGCAGATCAGCCGATGGAGCAGCATCCACTTCCACATTGACCCTGGCACCCAACTGAGCTTGCAAAGTGTTGACTTCCTGTAAGTAAAAATGTTAGAAGCTAGTTGTGTGATGGGTGCATTTCTGCAGATCTCCTTAATGTGTGCTTTAGAACCTGTGTTGACTTGGCTTTTGGGCTTATGTCAATGTGCAAATGTAGTGGGCTTTCAGATGCATTTGAGAATAGTTTGAGACATTTCTGAGATCATTTAAAGTGTTACTAAACCCCCTGTGGAACCTAAGGGGTTAATCGTCTGCATTGTGTAAAAAGACTGTTTGATTATGGCTTCTCTGATCCTCCTCTTCTTCCATTATCCACTGATAAATGCTCAGTTTGTGTGTTTTGGTACAGAGTTTTCTTTTTCTTGGTAGAGTGCATGTGATCAGCACAGGGCCAATCAGTACTAAACAGACAGAGGGTCAGGAGTCTTAAAGTTTTATAGGACAGTCAGAAAATTCCTCCTACCAGCTTTAACCAGTGCTAAGCTGGACACGGATTGAAGACTGCTCTGACTACTGATGAGAAAATGTATTTAGCAGTTTTTATTTACTAAAATAATTTCATTTCCATGTTCTGTGTACTGTGGAAGATCAGATATAGTGAATGTAGTGTCCTGGGTTTAGTAACACTTTATGTTCATTGACAAATAAAAAAAGCTAAAAAAAATAACAAAAGGTGTTAAAAGTTGGGAATTTCCCACATATGGTCCAGGATGGCAGCTTATCTCTAAAGCAAAAGTGATTTCAACACATTTTTCACCTGTTTTGTAACAACACATTTTTCTTAAAATAAATGTCTGATTTAGTTGAAAAAAGGGTAACAGCTATCTCACCTCCCCCTGGTTCCTCTTAATTAGCTGCAGTTCCTCCTGAGGCCCCTTTCACACATGCGGATGGTATGTCCGTATTTCATCCATCCGTTTGCGGATGAAATACGGGCCATACATTCATCCCTATGGGATAGCGGGTGTCTGCATCCGCAGACACCCGCTATTGTCCACCTCCGCAAATGTCCGATTCTGCAGACGGAGGAAAATCCTATTTTTCTGTCCGTCTGCAGAGCGGATCGGATGAACACGGACACACGGTCCGTGCTCGTCCGATCCCCATAGAGGAGAGCGGAGAGCTGACAGGGCAGTCCCTGCACAGTGTGCGGAGACCGCCCTGTCCGAAGCCGGCTCAGCGGGGACAACGGAGCGATCCCCGCTGAGCGAGCGGATCTTCACGGGGCGGATCTTTACTGATCCGCCCCGTGTGAAAGAGGCCTGAAGGTTTTCTACTTGTGCCTGCAGATGACATATTTCCCTGTGAAGTTCTTCCAGGAGTAAACAAAGTCCATTCACATCAGCCTCAACACTGCTTGCCAGTTGGCGTTCCATTTCATACCTGGTGACAAAAAGAAGACAAAGCAGTTAATGCTGATATTGATAATAATGATGAAAGACATGAAATATAGAAAGGCCTACTTGTTTCTGAAGTCATCTGCTGCTAGACGAGCGTTGTCTATTTGTAATACAATCCTGGCATTTTCCACAGAAGTTGAGGAAATCTGGAAATGATAGGTGTTAATTATTTATTGCAAAGGATAAATTCATAGAGGGGCTGATTTACAAAGCATTTGCGCTATGAGTTGTGGCGCACGCCGACGCGCAGCGACCGTTTTCGTATTCACAAAGCATTTGCGCCTGTAACACAGTGCAATTCCCCATTTACTATGAACATGCCGACGCATGGGCGGCTACACGCTCCATGTGCCGCTATAGACCTGGCACATGGCATCTTCAGCTCAGAATTAAAAGAAGCTGGAACTGACAATAATATGGGGGGGATGTGGGGTGATGTGAGGAAGTATAGATATGACTGTCCAAGTAACAAATATGCCCAAAATAGAACGGAAAAGTAACTTTCTCTGAGCAAGCTTTCTGCGCCTGCAAATACACTTGGAACTGAGCTAGGTCAATTTATGCACTGCGCATGTGCAAGCAGCATTTGCGCTTGATCAAGTGCTCTGGTTCACCCAGCCAGCAAAATCTTAGTAAATGTCAAGCCACGTAGAATCATTTGCATAAGTTGAACAGGCACACCTCTCAACTTGACTTTTTTTTTGCGCTAGTTCACTTCTATGGGTTTTTTTAAGGCTATTTGCACACAGGTCATGTTAGCATTAAGAAAAAAAAAATGAAGAAAAAAAAAATGCGGGGGGTTCCCTCCAAAATTCTATACCAGGCCCTTCAGGTCTGGTATGGATATTAAGGGGAACCCTGCGCCAAAAAAAAATGGCGTGGGGGGTCCCCTTCAAAATCCATACCAGACCCTTATCTGAGCACGCAACCTGGCAGGAAAAGAGGGGGCGCCCCCCCTCCTAAACCGTACTAGGCCACATGCCCTGAACATTGGGAGGATGCTTTGGGGTCCCCCCCAAAGCACCTTGTCCCCATGTTGATGAGGACAAGGGCCTCATCCCCACAACCCTGGCCAGTGGTTGTGGGGGTCTTCGGGCGGAGGGCTTATCGGAATCTGGAAGCCCCCTTTAACAAGGGGACCCCCAGATCCCTGCCTCCCCCCATATGAAATGGTAAGGGGGTACAAAAGTACCCTTACCATTTCACCAAAAAGTGTCAAAAGTGTTAAAAATGACAAGAGACAGTTTTTGACAATTCCTTTATTAAAATCTTCTTTCATCTTCTTTCTTCTGGTCTTCTTCCTTCTTCCTTTCTTCATCCTTCGGTTTCTTCCTCCATCTTCTTCCTCTGATCCTCTTCTTTTTGCTCCGGTGTTCTCGAAGAAGAAACGCCATGGAGGAAGATGCCAGACGAGAACACCGGAGCAAGAAGAAGAGGATCGGAGGAAGAAGAAGATGGAGGAAGAAACCAAATGCTGAAGAAAGGAACAAGGAAGAAGACCAGAAGAAAGAGGATAAAAGAAGACTTTTATAATGGAATTGTCAAAAACTGTCTCTTGTCATTTTTAACACTTTTGTCCCTTTTTTGGTGAAATGGTCCCCTTACCATTTCACACAGGGGGGGAGGTCAGGAGGATCTGGGGGTCCCCTTGTTAAAGGGGGCTTCCAGATTCCGATAAGCCCCCGCCTGCAGACCCCCCTCTTTTCCTGTGGCCTGCCAGGTTTCCTGCTCGGATAAGGGTCTGGTATGGATTTTGAGGGAGACCCCCACGCCATTTTTTTTGGCGTGGGGTTCCCCTTAAAATCCATGCCAGACCTGAAGGACCTGGTATGCTCTTTGAGGGGAACCCATGCCATTTTTTTTTTTTTAAATTAAAGTCGCTTGGCCTGGGGGTGACTTAAAGTTGTGTTGTAAGTCGCCCCAAGTCGCTCTGTGATTCACACTCAAGTTGTGTCAGAGTATATTTACCTAAGCTTTGTTCTGTATCAATTAAGGTAGCTTACTCCATATCTATTATGGCTTGCACTGTAATATGACTTAAGGGTACATTTACACTAGCCACATGCTAAAACATTTTCTTTTAGCATTCAGCTGGTATTCAGCAATGGTGATGAGCGGTGCCATGGGTTTTACAACGCAAGGCATTGTTTACCTTTTTATTAACTTAATTGAAAGTGTACAAAGTGAACACTCCATTCAGGTCTCTACACAGCCCTGTGCTGCAGTGTCCTCCAGTGCCATCTAGTGTGCTACAGAAAAATGGCGCAAGTCTGTATTTTTCTGTAACACACATCAGAGTGCTCAAAAGCATGAACGAAATGCACCGAGACCCATTTTGGGTGCTGTATAAAACATGTAATCTGGTATCCTTTGAGATGCCTATTATGTATAATCTGTTCTTATATTTAAAATATGTAGGTGTCCGGGTGAGTTTAAAAAAATATAAATTGATCATTTATTTACCTGGCTTTGAAGCTCTTGAATGATTCTGAAGAAGCTGCTGTAGTCAGGTAAAGTGCTGGGCTGATTCCTCTCATACCACTCCCGGATATTCCTTTTAAGCTGGGCATTCTGTTGCTCTAGGAAGTGGACTTTGTCCAAGTAGGAAGCCAAACGATCATTTAAATGCTGCATGGTTTCCTTCCCATTGATATTGAACAAAGCATGATGGCTAACAATGCTTTTATGACTGCTGCTGTGAGCACCTCCATGAATGTGCTTGGATATGGAGATTCCTTTGCCTCCTGACCCTCCATGTACACTGGGGGCTCTATAGTGATTACTATGATGGACTTTATGGGAGCTTTCATGGTGGGGGGCATGGGATCCTCTATGATGAGAACCTGTAGAATGGAATCCATGGTGAGAAGTATGGGAATATCCATGATGTAAATTATGACATCCTCCATGATGAGAAGCATAAGAACCCCCGTGGGGATCAGAAGAGTGGGATCCTCCATGATGAGAGGCATGAGATCCCGAATGGTGGTGAAAAGAGTGGAATCCTCCATGATGGCTAATTGAAGATCCTCCATGAGGAACACCATATGTGTGGCTTGGGATCTTAGACAGATGACTACCAACATGGCAGCTTCCATGGTGTGATCCAGCAGAGGAGTGACCACCGTAATTCATGATGATGGATTTGGGTGGTACAGATGACCTAAAAGTGTGTGTTTCTAAATGGATGTCCTTCACAATATGTTCTCTTTTCATTCTGCTTTCTTATATATGGAAGACTGGGAGTGCCACAAAACATTCAATTACTAATATTAATGTTTACATGTATCTGACTGCTCATCTATTCACTGCTTTACATGCTTGCATTAGGATTTAACATTAAACGTTTGGTCTGATTGGAAAACTTTAGACAATTGTAAAACAACTTCACAATAATTAATTTATTACTGCCCAGTTTGTTAGAAACTTTTGCTCACTCCACCCTAAAGATATAACAATAAAGGAAAACCCAACTGACTTGGATGAACACACCTCAAATAAACCATTGAAAAATGCAATATTGCAATGATAAACTAATGAAAAGTTTAATCACAGTATGCAGTTGGTCTAAAGCTGGAAACAAAGCATCAGATTTATTTTCAATTTGATCAAACTTGTCTGAAATATATAACTACAGTGGTAAAGTGTCAGGTATTACCCAATCAATTCCATTTATATCTATTTAGGTAGCCTGTGCACTTATCAGCTGGCAAATGTTGTTTCTTTGTCTTAATAGCATTTCTCTATTCTGTAAAATAAAGAGTCAAGGTTTCAAAATATTCCTTACTGTATTATTTTACTAGAGGACCTGAGTTTTGGACACTGTTTAGGCAAATAGGCACAACCTGTAAATTGATTCCTATTGGGAGCGCAGTTAGACCTGAGAGAACCTCTCTGATAAAGCTTACCCAGTGTCATTAGTAAAGTTACTGGCATTGGCCCTAAATCATCAACCTGCTTTATCATTTAAGTATCACTAAAGGCACACTAAAAGTTATATTATAATACTGACTAGCAGGCCGCTTTAGCTTGTCTTTACGCTATTGTGTTGAAATGGTTTACATCCAAGGCTTTGGTTTCAGAAACACCTTTTAAAAACTATGACCAATAGAACCAATATGACCAAAATAGAACTAGCTGATTTGCTCTGGACATGAAAATATTTCCAGAACGTTTTTAAGGATTGTTTGTTTACCATGACTAATATTTCCACTTTCAACCACACTCATTTTACACACTTCAAATAATTAGTGTTCTTTAAGAATACACAGTGGTTTAGGTACATTGTTTATGCAGGTTCATTGCTAGATGAAGCTGTTCTGGGCAGACGTGAGTGATAATGCTCCTTTATAACTGACCTTCTATCATGCAAGTGTCGCACCCTCTACCTTAGGTAGGTAGGTTGCCTGGGGTAGTAGTTTTTTTTTTGTTTCAGCCAGTGCAGGTAAATTTAGGCAGGCCTAGATAAAAGCTATTCCTGTTTTTTTTTTTTTTAATCTAGGGGTGTCATCTCTCTTGCGCCTCCCTCTGATTTCTGGAAGGTTCTGTAAAAGAGGTGGGGAGAGAGGATTGGCGTGACATAGGGTGAATCTGTAAACCCCGACCAATCCCCAACTAGGATTGTCTGGGGGCAGGCCTCCTGTATATACTCAGGGTCAGCCTGCTGGGGGGAGGAGTTGTCGGGTGGAAGAACTGAGTGATGGAGTGTTAGGCTGTCATGGCCTTTGAGGGATCCCTCCTTCTGTGGGGAGTGATCTTGAGCCTGGGGCTCAGGAGCCGGGAAGGAACCTCTTCATACAACCCAAATGAGACCCCTGCCAGCAAATGGCAAATCCAGAACTGTTATACACTTATTCAGAGTGGGACCTAGCCATCTGCTGTCTGTGTTTGGTCACTTGGGCACGGTAGGTGCTGAGCGACATGTCTAGGCCAATTCTGCTAGCATCAGCATGCCTGCAAACTTCAGTTCGTTAAACAAGGAGTTACAGCAGCATGCACAAAGAGGAGCCTGCTTATCAGTTTCACAGGCACCTGGTCGTTGGAGAGCTGGAGGGCGGAGCCACACCCTGGATGAGACTAACAAGTTCCTGCTAGCAGCAGACATGAGACAGAGTGAGCAAGATGGCGGAAGGTAATTGGCTGATACCCACCTTACAGTGGCTGCCTGGGCAGCAGGGTAGGACACTTGTGGACACTTGTGGACACCGGTGTCCGTCTGGAGCTTCACCCTTAGGGTGATTGATGAAGCGGAGCGTTTTTTGCTTGTTCTGCCCGGATTTCCGGCTTTTTCAACAAGAAGCAAGGTGTTACAATATAGACCTGCTTTCAAGACTTGGTAACCTGCAGCCATGGAGGTACTGGAGGGCCCAGAATCACCCCTAAAAGGTTGGCAGAGTTGCGGCCTGGCAACTCCCCTGTGAAAATTAAGGACATGTGCGGAGGAGAAACTGCTTATACCTGTGACCTGGCCAGGCGCCTGGTAACTGTGTGTACTGCAGTGCAGGAGCCAGATGATATCCGTGAAGAGCCGGCCAGCTCTAATTCCCTTGCTGTACCCTTCCGGAGGGAACCTTTACCAGAGGGAGGTGTGTCTCCAGGTGAGCTGGCTGATGTAAATGAGGGCCAGGTCATAGATTGGGATTCAATCAGAATGCAAGCAGAGTTTGGCTTCCTGGAATGATTGACAAAGTGGTCACCCCCCTGAGAGAGTTCAGAAGAGGAGTGTGAGTCTGGGGAATCCCAAGTCCTTAAACTAGGAGATGGACCAGCACCAGTGGTGGATACTAAGCAAGCTACTAAAACCCAGGCTTACCACAATGCAGACCAGGGAACCCTCTCATCGCCAATGGGTCAATTGGGCCCTTACTGCCTGTGTCATGCTTGGAAAGGGAATCCCAAAGGCACTGCCTAGGTTCTCATAGTTTCAGCGGATTGTGCAGAAGAGAGCGACCCTGGAGTGAGGCTTGGACCTCCTGTATGTCCCCTCTCAGATCATGGAGGACATTGAGAGCTCCCGGGGTGGATGAGAGGATAACATGGTCTGGGTGTATCTACACATTACCAAGCCGTCGCGGGTGCCAGGTGGTGCAGCCTGGGCCTAGTTCCATGAGGATAAAGAGGAATGGCGACTTAGAAGGATAATTTATGGGAACCAGGTGCTGATATGCAGAGCGGGTTGGCTTGAAGAGAGTTATTCAGTCCCCAAGGACAGAGGAGAGAAAGGAAGGGCTGGTTGGCACTCAGAATGATACCTAAAATAGTATTCCTTTATTAAATACATGTACAGAGCTGTAAAACAGCCTACGCGTTTCAGAGGTTAATCCTTAGTCATGGCTGATAAAAAACAAAATAATTAACACTTAAAGAGTATATACAAAAGTCACATGATTAACCAACACTGATGAATTAAAAATAAATATTATAGCACCCACTATTAGTATAGTATTCCTTTATTAAATACATGTACAGTACTGTAAAACAGCCTACACGTTTCGGAGGTTAGTCTTTAGTCATGGTTGATAAAAAACTAAATAATTAACACTTAAAGAGTATATACAAAAGTCACATGATTAACCAACACCGATGAATTAAAAATATATATTATAGTACCCACTATCTTTATGATGTTCCATTTTGGAAAAAAAAACTATGCATGCTATTGTGGGTTCAAATTTTTTAGGACAGGTTTTTCATATGTCTACTTTTTGTGTTACATTGCACGGAGTCATGCCAGGTTTTCCCCTTTTGCATTTTTAATTCACCTGTGTTGGTTAATCATATGACTTTTGTAATAAATATACTATTTAGGTGTTTCTTATTTTGTTTTTTATCAGCCATGACTAAGGACTAATATCCGAAATGTGTAGGCTGTTTTGCAGCTCCGTACATGTATTTAATAAAGGAATACTATTTTGGATGTCATCCTGGGTGGCAACTATCCCTTTCTTTATTCTGGTACATTGTAGGTGTCAGCAGCCTCAAGGTCTGAGCACCAGGCAGAGCTTTTATGGGGGAATGTTGCAGCATCACATCAAACACTTGTTTTCCACAGAGGAGAGAAAGGCTGGAAGAGACTACCAGCCCCACAGTACTAGGCCTAAAATCTGGGTAATTGGACTGTGCCCTTTCTGCCTTATTTCCCTGACTTGCAGGAACAGACTATGCCCGCCACCCTGTGTGACCGACAGAGGGACTGTCTGTTCATGGACACTTTGGGTGTAACTCTTACTGCTCACCTCTTTTGGAGCCTGTTTCTTCAGGGAGGGGCAGAGCAGAAGAAGGATTGTTCATTGTGAAAATATGTACGTTTTGTTATTGTTGATGTTGAGGCTTTTACAGTATATAGGTAGATGTGAGTGTAGGATGTGATGTTTTATGTTTTCTCTTAGGATCTTCAGGGATGGGAAGGCTGTCCATCCCCATTGTTCCAGAGGACAAGAATTCCAGCAAGCAGAGTATCTTTTCTTAGAAAGAGATGCCCTGGCTCCAAAATGTGTATATACAGTTGTAAATGCCCACCAAAAAAAAAAAAAAAAAAAATATATATATATATATATATATATATATATATATATATATATATATATATATATATATATATATATTTTTTTTTTTTTTTTTTTTTGTACTGATATTTATTTGTACAGTTCCCCATCCAAGTTGTTTCCCTTCCCCAATTCAACTTATTTTATGGGATGCTCTTGCTCCTGGGTTCAGGAGCAATTTTTTCAAATTTTCCCAGCTGGGGACCAGGTGATTTCTGGTGGGGGGTGAGTGTAGCACCCTCTACCTTAGGTAGGTAGGTTGCTAGAGGTAGTAGTTTTTTTTTTTTTTTTTATAAATTCTTTATTTTTTCATCTTTTCTTTCCATAGATTTCACATTACATTTCGTTATACATCTACAACTTCTTTAACAGCTATAACAGTCTTATAATATTTCAATCCATACCTCAATTCCACGTCATCCTCCCCCCTCCCTCACCCTTCCCTCCCAGAAAAATAAATAAATAAATATACAAAAAAAAAAAAAAAAAAAAAAATGTTTGAATTTTCACTATAATCCCCCCCCTCACTCCCCCCCCCCCCCCCCCCCCACCACCACCCGCCTGCTCTATCATATTTCAAAATGTTTCACATCATACTTTCTCTATAATTTAGATATGGAGCCCAGATCTTCTGATATTTCTCATCTTGATCTCTCATTGTCATTGTTAAATTTTCCATTTGTTGGATTTCTGCAATTCTCTGAAACCACTGTGCTCTAGCTGGAGGGTTGCTTTTTTTCCACAGAACCGGGATACATGCCCTTGCTGCTATCAATAAATGTCTCAGCAAAGAATTTTTGAATCTTTCTATTGCCATTGGGATGTCCAGCAGCAGAAAAGTTGCCGGTTTATCTCCCAGGTCAATTCCTGTAATCCTTACAATAGTATCGGCTACCATCTCCCAGAACACTCAAATTTTTGGACATTCCCAAAATATATGTAATAATGTTCCTTCTGCTCCATGACATCTCCAACATGTCTCTGATATCTGGGGGTAAATTTGATGTAACACTTTTGGTGTTCTATACCACCTAGTAAGGATCTTGTATCCCCCTTCTTGATATCTGCTTGCCATCGAGGCCTTTTGATTAAACAACAGCATCTTATCCTTTTGTTCTGGGGAAAACGTAGTCCCTAAATCTCTTTCCCAAGCCTGTAAAAAGGGCAAATCTTGTGAAGTCTCCTGTTCTATTAACATACTATAAAAATAAGACATCAGATGTCTCAGTTCCTCTCCTTTCAAACAGATCTCTTCAAACTCAGTCAATGCCCTTATTTCTACGTATACCTTTGATTTAGATCTAATAAAGGCTTCTAATTGCCTCATTCTGAAAGGGTCTAGTCCTAATGTCATTCCTTTTTCAATATCTTTTTTAGTCATTAACCGATTGCCTACCGAGAAATGACAAATTCTACTCATACCTCTATCTTGTATTGTTTTAAACTTTGGATCTGTCATTCCCGGTAGAAATGCTGGGGTACCAAGGATAGGAAGGAGCGGACTGGGAATTCTTGAAATAGATGTTTTCCTGAATACTCTTTTAGTTATTCGTAATGTCTCCCCTAGTATTGGATGTTTTCTCAATCCCATTGGTATTTCTGTATCTGGAATCCACACTAATCCTTCCAATGGGATATCTGTCGCTGCTTGTTCTGTCTGTATCCACGGTTTTTCGTTTTTAAGCCTACACCATTCCACTACTCTAGTTAAGTGTGAAGCCTCCTGGTATTTTATTGGATCTGGAAGTCCTATCCCTCCTTTTCCTTTGGGGAGTACTAAAATATCTCGACGTACTCTTGCTGGTTTCCCAGCCCAGATGAACTTCATAAATCTTGATCTAAGATCCTTAAACAAACTTGAAGGGATCTTAATTGGTATAGTTTGAATTATGTATAACAGTCTGGGCATCACATTCATCTTAATAATATTGGTTCTCCCGAACCATGTAAAAATCTCTTTGTCCCATTTTTGAAGATCACTTTTGATCTGTCTTACCAGTGGGATATAGTTAAGTTCGAACAGTTCATTTTCAGTTTTTTGTTTTGTTTCAGCCAGTGCAGGTTAATTTAGGCAGGCCTAGATAAAAGCTAGGCATGTTTGTTTTGATCTGGGGGCTTCATCTCTCTCCATCATTTCTGGAAGGTTCTGGAAAAGAGGTGAGGAGAAAGGGTTGGAGTGATATAGGGTGTATCTGTGAGCCCTGACCAATCCCCAACTAGGATTGGCTGGGGACATACATGGTGAACTTTTACTGTATATATAACCAGGGTCAGCCTGCTGGGGGGAGGAGTTGTCAGGTGGAAGAACTGAGTGATGGAGTGTTAGGCTGTCATGGCCTTTGAGGGAGCACCCCATCTGCGGGGCAAGTCATCGGGTGGGATCCATCTGGGATCGATGAATGACAGGCACAGTGAGAAGATCTGGGAGAGACATGCCAGAAGTGTATGTAGAGCCAGAGAGAGAGACTGTGATGTCGCTGGAAATAGAAACAGGCTGCTGCAGCCAGAAGGGTTGGCAGAGTTTGCACAGGACTTACTAGGACCAGTAGTCCAGTAGTCCACTTAGAACACAGCTAGCACAAAAAACTATTTTCAGTTGCTATTTGTTGCTACACCAAAGGAGAATACAGACCCCAGCCAGCAAATAGTGAATCCAGAACTGTTGGGCCTTGTTCAGAGTGGGGCCTAACCATATGCTAGCTGTACCAGGAATCAAGTATTGTGCAGTAGAGGAAGCAAAAATGACTCAGAAGTGATGTGCTGGAGGAGTATGGAGCTTTAGAGACTGCAAATACAGATTGGCATTGGCATCCAAATATTTTTAATTTGCTTAAAATAAATTATCTTGGCATCCCATGTTCTCTTTACCCCATCCAAGTTAAATCCCTCAATAAAACCACAAAAAAGAAGCTGATGGACTGTTTATTGTTCAATGAGGAGTAACTGGAAGTGAATGCTGGACTGAGCAGGGTGACAGGTGGAACTACTACACTCAGCGACCCCACGGGGACACCGCTACACAATTATATAATAGAAACTACTAGAGGTGGCATATGATCTGCTTTATATGCTTTCTCAACTATAAAGAGTCTTGCATCCCTCTCAGAATCCCTTGCACCCACTTTCCTGCAGCTTCTTTTTAAGCCACAAATGACCAGATGGATAGTAATGTCTGAGTATAGATGCTGGCCCTTGTAATCTTGCTGCCCTAGGCCCTGGTCCAAGAGTGCGCTGTGGGCACTCATATAAAAAAAAGTATTTTGATCTTTTTTGTTTTTTATTTTATTATTTTAGTATGGAAAAATCATGTGCATCATTAATACCACACACACACACAGCCGAATGCATGAAGATATGATTTGTTTTATTGAAAATTTAGTAGGTGACAAGGACAAGAGAATGATGATCAAAATTCACCAGATTACTGCAGTAGTACACCAGAATATATATATATATATATATATTCACACCATTAATATGTAAAATGGTAGACAATACAAATAGGTTCGTAACATATTATTATAAAACTGATGCTTCAACGTTATAATAAAACCTGCTCAGGATTATGTTAATAAAACCCCCTAAATTCACAACAGAAAACTAGAGTTACACTTGAATTAATCATGTGTTTTAGATGTGCATTCACTTACTATAGGCACATTTCAAGATGCTGTTTTTGGGTATTTTTAATCGGAAACTACATTGCGAAGGAGAATTCTGCAAAAATTCATATTCTATTCTATACTGATTAGACTGGTTCATATTCTAACTCCTTTGCATAGGATCATTGTAATTCAAAATGACTGATTATGGAACAACTCACTTCTTTTGAGTGAAGAATACGGCATTTAAACTGTATGTACCATAAGGGCTTGTTTACTCTTGAAAGTGTTACAGTAACACATTCACCACAACTTAGTTTTAGGGCATTGTGGTACCACAGGTTATTTGTTCTGAATGGGTCCCAGGTAAAAATGCTTGCATTCTATTGTTTTTTCCAAAGCACTACAACATAACCCATATTGTACCATGTTGTGTACTGCATCATACTATAGCATAGATGCATTCTGTTCATGCATTTGGGTGGCATTCAATGCTGTTGCACAATAAATGGCACTGCACGACACATTGCATTACATGTTGGCACAACATCTGTGTATTAAAAGGCATTATTGTAACAAGATGAATGTGCCTGGGCCCTAAAAGTATTGAAAGTGCTCCAAGAAAAAAGTGAATGAAAAGTCATATCTTATGCGCTGGCATAATGTAATCCCTAAATAATGTTGGGTACATGGAAATACCTTCTTTAATTTTGCATCTTTAAAAGTGTTCAAAGGCCTGAACTCCATAGCATTTGTAACACGTGGATTAACATCTTGAAATTAACTTACTATTTAGGTAAACTTGAATCGTTTAACACCAACCTCTAAAGATGAACACATTCTGTATCTAACTAATCCTAAACCTTGCATAATTTCAGTTGTGTCTACTGGGTATCTTGGTGGATCTAGTTCATATCTCATGCCAAGTTTTGCCTAGGTGAAGCAGATACTGAAGGCCACATAAGAAGAAGGCAGAGGAAGACACCAAAAGACTTTCTAGAGCTAGGATAATATTATTACCCACAGGGTTCTCCAGAAGAGTCAGAAACACATTAGCAAACATTATGATGATTATGATGTTGATGATGACTTTGATGATGTCTAAAATGAGTGGGGCTAGTCACATGGTGAACTTTCACTGTGTGGTGAGATCCTGGAAGTAGAAGATATGATAGTTCAAATTAAGAAAGATCTATGTCACATTACACAGGAATACAAATTGTCTACGTTTCTCATATCAATCCAATATATTCCAATTATCATTGTTATTGTTACATAATTAGTGAAGTTGAGAAACCTTCTTATGTACCATGAGTTGTAGATATATTGATTTTAGCAGTGGTACCTCAAGACCTGAAATGTATTTATTTAGTACACAAGCTGAGAAAGTTTGACTTGGACAAACATTCAACTGTGTATTTGAAAATGCAGTTATTCCTTTATGTTTTGAAGTATCATGAATGCACACAACTTTTGTAGAAAATGTCTACAGCTGGAATAAGTTCCTGTGCAAGACTATTCCACATTTCCACAGCTGGAAACTACTGTGGGCAATTTTTGGACCAAAGCTCACCATTTGCACATGGTAGGAAGGGAAGCAGGTTGCTGTGTAATCATTCATAATATTGCCACCTAGAATGCTGTTTGTCCCATATACAATTCACAGCAGACAATGTGACTATAATGGAACTCATTAGCAAAAATGGCCTGAAAATATCTGGCTACATAGTGACTTATGCAACGTGAATTTCAGATAGCATTTTTTAAATATATTTGGCTAAAATAAATGTTTATAGAGTATGACTGCTGATTAAAGTGATTGGTATTGGGTTTCAGTAAATTAATGACATTAAGATGAAGATCAAATAGATGGGGTGGTCTTTTAATAAACAGGAACTTTATTGAAAAGTTTTTGTAATACAATACAAAACAATGTTATACAAAAAATGCAGGCAATGCATCTGACAAAAGTCACTATAGACCAATAGTCTAAGAGATTTTGTTAATAACTGTAAAACACAAAATCTTATGGGGGACCATCAAAACAGGGGTCTCAAAGGTAGGGAAAATATGGGATAGTAAATGGTGGCAGACCGAGGCATATACATATATACATGAGGAGTAGGTCAAGATCTTTTTTTGTTTTGTTGGAATTCTAGAAGGAATAATGGATAGTAATGCCAAATCGGGCAAGCTACCATAGGCCAAATACAGCACATGTACAGCAACAGAGTTAGTATTTACAGTGGTGTGAAAAAGTGTTTGCCCCCTTCCTCATTTCCTGTTCCTTTGCATGTTTGTCACACTTAAGTGTTTCGGAACATCAAACCAATTTAAACAATAGTCAAGGACAACACAAGTAAACACAAAATGCAATTTGTAAATGAAGGTGTTTATTATTAAAGGTGAAAAAAAATCCAAACCATCATGGCCCTGTGTGAAAAAGTGATTGCCCCCTAAACCTAATAACTGGTTGGGCCACCCTTAGCAGCAACAACTGCAACCAAGCGTTTGCGATAACGTGCAATGAGGCTTTTACAGCGTCCTGGAGGAATTTTGGCCCACTCATCTTTGCAGAATTGTCCTAATTCAGTTACATTAGAGGGTTTTCGAGCATGAACAGCCTTTTTAAGGTCATACCACAACATCTCAATAGGATTCAGGTCAGGACTTTGGCTAGGCCACTCCAAAGTCTTCATTTTGTTTTTCTTCAGCCATTCGGTGGTGGACTTGCTGGTGTGTTTAGGATCATTGTCCTGCTGCAGAACCCAAGTTCGTTTCAGCTTGAGTACACAAACAGATGGTCGGACATTCTCCTTCAGGATCTCTTGGTAGACAGCAGAATTCATAGTTCCTTTTATCATGGCAAGTCTTCCAGGTCCTGAAGCAGCAAAACAGCCCCAGACCATCACACTACCACCACCATATTTTACTGTTGGTATAATGTTCTTTTTCTGAAATGCAGTGTTCCTTCTACGCCAGATATACTTGGACACACACCTTCCAAAGAGTTCCACTTTTGTCTCATCGGTCCACAGAATGTTGTCCCAAAAGTCTTGGGGATCATCAAGATGTGTTGTGGAGAAATTGAGACGAGCTTTGATGTTCTTTTTGCTCAGCAGTGGTTTTCTCCTTGGAACTCTGCCATGCAGGCCATTTTTGCCCAGTCTTTTCCTGATGGTGGAGGCATGAACGCTGACCTTAACTGAGGCAAGTGAGGCCTGCAGTTCCTTGGACGTTGTTGTGGGGTCTTTTGTGACCTCTTGGATGAGTCGTCGCTGCGCTCTTGGGGTAATTTTGGGCGGCCGGCCACTCCTGGGAAGGTTCACCACTGTTCCATGTCTTCGCCATTTGTGGATAATGGCTCTCACTGTGGTTCGCTGGATTCCCAAAGCTTTGGAAATGGCTTTATAACCCTTTCCAAACTGATAGATCTCAATTACTTTCTTTCTCAATTGTTCCTGAATTTCTTTGGGTCTCGGCATGATGTGTAGCTTTTAAGGATCTTCTGGTGGACCTTACTGTGTCAAGCAGCTCCTATTTAAGTGATGCCTTGATTGTGAACAGGTGTGGCAATAATCAGGCCTGGGTGTGGCTAGAGAAATTGAACTCAGGTGTGGACAACCACAGTTATAGTATGTTTTAACAAGGGGGGCAATCACTTTTTCACACAGGGCCATGATGGTTTGGATTTTTTTTCACCTTTAATAATAAACACCTTCATTTACAAATTGCATTTTGTGTTTACTTGTGTTGTCCTTGACTATTGTTTAAATTGGTTTGATTTTCCGAAACACTTAAGTGTGACAAGCATGCAAAGGAACAGGAAATGAGGAAGGGGGCAAACACTTTTTCACACCACTGTATAAATAAATCATCCTTTCCAATCTCTTAAGAAGGTCTCTGTGTCAGAGTTTATTAATGGGGTTGTTAGGGGACAAAAGCAGATAAGGGAGGTAGGGGTGATAGGAGAACCAAAGAGGGTATAGGAGGACAATGGTTGTTGGGTAAGATACAGATGGAGGGAGGACGGAATAGGGTGAAATACCTCATCCTGGTGCCTAGCCCCCAGGTCATGGAATGGAGTCGCCTTTTAAAGGATCTGCAATGAGGTCCAAATCCTATGGGATGGTGTCTAAATTCCATTAATGTCCAGGTACTAGTTAAATTGTTTCCCATATTTTTTATTTTCTATGCATATTTCCACCAGCTCATGCCCTGCTTTTTAAAGTGGTTCTAATGCCTAAAGTTTTTTTTCGCCTTAAGGCATTCTCTGCATTAAGATAAAAAACCTTCTCTGTGCAGCCCCAACCCCTCTCTTATACTTACTTGCGCCTGGCCTTGATCTAACCCTGTGCACAAGAGCAGTGTCTCTCTCTGCTCTCTCCCTCCTCATATATTCAGAGACAGCAGAAGTGAGGAGGGATCGGGGGTGGGTGTCAAGCCACATTGTGTGTGTGTCTATGGACACAAAGAGCCAGGTTGGGAGAAAACCCCCCCAAGTGCCCCCATAACAAGCTGCTATGGGGGGTACTCTGCAGGGGAGGAGCCAGGAGAGCAGACAGAAGAGGTGGATCGGGCTTTCTTTGTGCAAAACCATTGCACATAGCAGGTAAGTATGACAGGTTTGTTATGTTTGTTTTTAAAAAAAATATAGGTTCACTTTAAGACAATATATGTTTACATACCATGGCTGTCTCCTAGAAAAGTTTGACTTGAAGTGCTGAAATGTAAAACACACAGTAAAGAATAATGAGGAAATATATGGTATTCTGACTATTCTGTATGGCTTGGTTTAAATAATATATTGGTAAACAAAATGGAAACATTTTATGAACTGTCTGGTTTTAGAATTAAGCTGTTCTCCAAATTGTATTGTTCTATTCTGGTAGCTGATTGAATATTATAGCAAATAAATTATATAAAAATTATATTAAATATAACAATTACGTCTTTCCTCTTAAAAGGATCAGTGTGAATAGGTGTTGTTATAAATTGAGGACTACATGTTTTAAGGAATATTAGTTCAGTTACTTGTCCTGAAATACATACTGGATATCATGACCCTCCAATAGGCGCTTATAGGTGGCGATCTCCATCTCCAGGTGAGTCTTTTGGTCCATCAGGATCCTGTATTCCTGATTCTGACGTTCCAGGTCAGATCGCAACTGGCCCAGCTGGGACTCTACATTGTTGATCAAACATTGTAATTGGGCAAGTTGAGCCCCAAATGTGGCTTCTGTTTCTGCCAAGGTGTTTCCTAGAGCTGATTTCTGGGAAAAAATAGAGAAAGATTGTATACAAAAAAAAACTGGTAATTACAGTACATACTGTTAGTCTTTGCAGAATGAACTGAACATGCAAACAGACTAAAATGACCAGCAACTGGTCATTGACACAAACTTTATTAATTGGCTGGCAATAACACTTACCAAGCTGAGCTGGCTCTGCAGTTCGATTTCCAAGGTTTGGATGGAATGTCTCAAGTCAATGACTTCAGTTTGTACAGACTGGAGTTGTTCAGAACCAGAAGCAACTTCACGATTCAGTTCCTCAGTCTATATAAAAAGAAAGTTTTTTAGAGTCATGTACCCCTTATTATATGGAGGCTAATTTCCATATAGTTTTATATATAAAGTCAAAGGAGGTTTATTTCTGATCTTTTGTGTAGAAACGCATCACAATTTTTTAATATACAGTAGCTAGGCTTAAGTTGATTTGCACATTTATATTCGTTTTTATATATTTTAATTCATGCCACTGCATTTTTTTTCTTTGTGTACTTAGGCAACAGCCTTAACGCCCAGTTGCACCAGTGTCCCAATAAAGACTCACATCCCTGATCAGGAAGCATGAGTGTGGCCATTGGTAGTTGTGGCTGTGCAAGGGGTGTGGCGGACCTCTTAAGATTTCTGTATGAGAGCAGCGGTCCTGATGTTCACTGTAATGGGAAGATTGGGGTGGTACAGTACAACTGAGCATTAAAGCTGAACATGTTATCATCAATATTTATTGTTTATTGGAATATAACCATTAAGTAATAGGGCCTAATGATCACAATTGAATAGATTGCTATCCCACAATTTTTCTAACAAGTTCAATAAGCTTTTTTAGTCTACAAATCGACTTACCCGTTGACGGAAAATAGTTTCCACCTCTCTCAGATTCCGCTCCATCAGATTCTCATACTGCTCTCTGATCTCAAACAAGGTTCTATTCAGATCGGCCGATGGAGCAGCATCCATTTCCACATTGACCCTGGCACCCAACTGAGCTTGCAAAGTGTTGACTTCCTGAAAGTAAAAATTTTAGAAGCTAGTTGTGTTATGGGTGCATTTCTGTAGATCTCCATAATGTGTGCTTTAGAACCTGTGTTGACTCGGCTTTTGGGCTTATGTCAATGTGCAAATGTAGTGGGTTTTTAGATGCATTTGAGAATAGTTTGAGACATTTTTGAGATAATTTATTGTGTTCCTAAACCCACTGTGGAACCTAAGAGGTTAATCGTCTGCATTGTGTAAAAAGACTATTTGATTCTGACTTCTCTGATCCTTCTCTCCTTCCATTGTCCCCTGATAATTTCCTGATAACACCGAACCTATGTAGTCAAGCTGCCCATACTCAGTTTGGTGTGTATTGGTACAGAGTTTTCTTTTTCTTGGTAGAGTGCATGTGACCAACACAGGTCCAATCAGCACTAAACAGACAGAGGGTCAGGAGTCTTGCAGTTTTATAGGACAGTCAGAAAATTCCTCCTATCAGCTTTAACCAGTGCTCAGCTGGACACTAATAGAAGTCACAAGACTGCTGTGACTGCTGAGAAAATTTATTTAACAGTTTTTATTTACTAAAATAATTGAATTTCTATGTTCTGTGTACCATGGGAGACCAGATATAGTGAATGCAGTGTCTTGGGTTGACTAACACTTTAAGTTCATTGCCAAATAAAAAAAGATAAAAAAAATACAAAAGGTGTTATGTTGTCAATTTCCCACAGATGGCCCAGGATGGCAGCATACCTCTAAAGCAAAAGTGATTTCAACAATATTTACACCTGCTCTGTAACAACACATTATGAATTCTTTTTCTTAAAATACATTTCTGATTCATCTTGAAAAAGAGGTAACATCTATCCCACCTCCCCTTGGTTCCTCTTTATTAGCTGCAGTTCCTCCTGAAGGTTTTCTACTTGTGCCTGCAGATGGCATATTTCCCTGTTAAGTTCTTCCAGGAGTATACGAAGTCCATTCACATCAGCCTCAACACTGCTTGCCAGTTGGCGTTCCATTTCATACCTGGTGACAAAAGGAAGACAAAGCAATTAATGCTGATATTGATAATAATCATGAAAGACATGAAATATAGAAAGGCCTACTTGTTTCTGAAGTCATCTGCTGCTAGACGAGCGTTGTCTATTTGTAATACAATCCTGGCATTTTCCACAGAAGTTGAGGAAATCTGGAAATTATAGGTGTTAATTATTTATTGCAAAGGATAAATTCATAGAGTGTATTTACCTAAGCTTTGTCCTGTATCAATTAATGTAGCTTACTGCAAATCTATTATGACTTGCACTGTAACATGACTTAAGGGTACATTTACACTAGCCACATGCTAAAATATTCCCTTTTAGCATTCAGCTGGTACTCAGCAATGGTGATGAGTGGTGCCATGGGTTTTACAATGCAAGACATTGTTTACTTTTTTATTAACTTTATTGAAAGTGTACAAAGTGTACACTCCATTCAGTTCTCTACAAAGCCCTGTGCTGCAGTGTCCTCCAGTGTCATCTAGTGTGCTGCAGAAAAAAGGTGGATGTCTGTGTTTTTCTGTAAGACACATCAGAGTGCTCAAAATCATGAACAAAATGCACTGAGACCCATTTCTGGTGCTATATAAAATATGTAATGTTGTATCCTTTTAGATGTCTAATATGCCTAGTCTGTTTTCTTATTTTAAATATCTAGGCAACAGGGTGTGTTTAAAAAATTTACATTTATAATTTATTTACCTGGCCTTGAAGCTCTTGAATTATTCTGAGGAAGCCGCTGTAGTCAGGTAAAGTGCTGGGCTGATTCCTCTCGTACCACTCCCGGATATTCCTTTCAAGCTGGGAATTCTGTTGCTCTAGGGAGCGGACTTTGTCCAAGTAGGAAGCCAAACGATCATTTAAATGCTGCATGGTTTCCTTCCCATTAACACTGAACAAACCATGATGGCTAATAATGCTTTTATGGCTGCTGCTGTGAGCACCTCCATGAACGTGCTTGGATATGGAGATTCCTTTGCCTCCTGATCCTCCATGTACACTGGGGGCTCTATAGTGATTACTGTGATGAACTTTATGGGAACTTTCATGGTGGGGGGCATGGGATCCTCTATGATGAGAACTATGAGAACCTGCAGAATGGAATCTGACGGAGCCTCCATGGTGGGAGGTATGGGAACCTCCATGATGTAAATTATGACATCCTCCATGATGAGAAGCATAAGAAACCCCATGGTGATCAGAAGAGTGGGATCCTCCATGATGAAAAGCACGAGATCCCCCATGGTGGTGAGAAGAGTGGGATCCTCCATGATGGCTAAGTGAAGATCCTCCATGAGGAACACCATATGTGTTCCTACCAACATGGCAGCTTCCATGGTGTGATCCAGCAGAGGAGTGACCACTGTAACTCATGATGATGGATTTGGGTGGTACAGATGACCTAAAAGTGTGTGTTTCTAAATGGATGTCCTTCACAATATGTTCTCTATTCATTCTGCTGTCTTATATATGGAAGACTGGGAGTGCCAAAAAACATTAATTACTAATATTAATGTTTACAAGTATCTGACTGATCATCTTCCACTGCTTTACATGATTGACATTAGGATTTAACATTAAACATTTGGTAATCTGCTTGGAAAACTTTAGACAATTGTAAAACAACTTCACAATAATTAGTTTATTGCTGCCCAGCTCTTTAGAAATGTTTGCTCATTCCACCCTAAAGAAATAACAATAAAGGAAAAGCCAACTGACTTGGCTGAACACACCTCAAATAAAACACTCAAAATGCAATATTGCAATGATAAACTAATGAAACGTTTAATAACAGTATGCAGTTGGTCTAAAGCTGGAAACAAAGCATCAGATTATTTTCAAATTGATCACGCTTGTCTGAAATATATAACTACAGTGTTAAAGTGTCAGGTACTACCCAAACAATGTATTCAGTATTCTGTTTATATGCACTTATCAGCTGGCAAACGTTGTTTCTTTGCCATAATAGCATTTCTCTATTCTATACAAAAGGAGTCAAGGTTTCAAAATATTTCTTACTGTATTATTTTACTTGAGGACCTGTGTTTTTGGACACTGTTTAGGCAAATAGGCACAGAATGTAAATTGATTCCTATTGGGAGCGCAGTTAGACCCGAGAGAACCTCTCTTATAAAGCTTACCCAGTGTCATTAGTAAAGTTGCCGACATTGGCCCTAAATCATCAACCTGCTTTAGCATTTAAGTATCACTAAAGGCACACTAAAAGTTATATTATAATATTCACTGACAGGCCTCTTTAGCTTGTCTTTATACTATTGTGTTGAAACGGTTTACATCCAAGGCTTTGGTTTCAGAAACACCCTTTAAAAACTATGACCAATAGAGCTAAATGGCAAAGGCGGCAGCAAGTAAATTTGCAGAAGAAAATACTCACACATGGTATATTTTGAAAAGGCAATTTTCAAGAACTTGTGGCTCAGAGGATGTTTTCTCAAATTGTTCAGAAATTGAGTAGAGGACAGAGGACCTGCTTTCAAGTTGTGCTGAGCGAGAATAAGAAATTGCTGACCACACAGCTGAGCAGTTAAATAAGCATGTTTAAGATGTTTCTAAATGCGCCTAGTATTCGTTTATTTAGAAGGCTATAAACAAAACAACAAAAAAAAATTAATAAGCAGAATGGACCAAAACCCACAGTTTTTAATTTCTGACAGAAAAGCTCCATTGTTACGGTGAGTTCATTAATACTGGAGAGGTCTATTGTTGCTGAGGGAGATCTATTGATGGACATCTCTCTCTCATGCCTTTCTGGGAGTGGAGACCAGCGATCCAAGACTGCAGTTTGGGATTGCCATTAACAGATTTGTTGCTGCCTCTTTCCCTGACATCAGTATGCTACTGCAGTCTTCTAGAACCTGAGGGGACAATCAAGGGGAAGTGTCCACATTATATAGATAACAGCATGGATACCCGAAGAAGAGCCCTTCCACTCTGCAGTCCAGAACATAACAGGACCATGGATTCAGGAAATTATTAGGGGCTTAAATGTACTTTTTTCAAAATGTAATAGGCTGATTTGCTTTGGATATATTGTATGTGAAATATTCCCAGAAAATCTTTAAGGATTTTTTTTGATCACCTTAACTAATATTGCTCTTTTTTAGGCACATTTATTTTTATTCTAACTGTACTTGGCATGAAAGCCAAGCAAGGGTTAATGACAGTTAGGTTTGAATTTGTGTTTTTTTGAGCTAAACTAAAAACAGGAATTTATTAGGAGCTTAAATGGACTTTTTTCAAAATGGAACTTGTTGATTTGCTCTGGACATAAATGAAATATTCCAAGAACATTTTGAAGGATTTTCAGAAAATAGTAAAATAAACTGCGCTTAGGATGATAAAAAAGGTTGCAGCGCCCCTTAAAAAGCACCCAAATGAGAGCCCTAAGATCAATAAAAATGTAAAGACAGGGGTAGTGGCCTGTAGATTGAAGAGCGATCTAGCAATTAATTCTTTAAAGCGGCGATGATCGCCTCTGAAGACGTTAATTACGAAACGCGTATGGCTCTTACACACACATCATATGACTTTCAGGAACTAGGGCTAGTGGGTGTAATGCAGCTGGCATGCACACCGCACGCCCCACAACCACAGCATTATGCTATATTTGTTATAGAGTTGCCTCTCCAGGATAGGCACTTTAGGCATATGGATTTTGCCCGTGATCTTTTGGGGTTTATTTTATTTTATGTTTGATTTTTTAACAAATATTTTAAATAAATGAACTTTCTTGGATACTACACCATAGGAGCCAATCTCTCTTTTTTATGAGGAATCTTACTGCATATATCTGCCACCGATTGGCCATCCAAAATCGCTTTGTGGATGTTGCAGCTTGAGACTACCGGACCATACTGTGGAGTTACAGACATATTACCCCTGAAGGGGTCATAGGAGCTGATGAGTGGGGACCCATAAGGGGGCAAGTCACCTGTCAAGCACTATGAGCACCAAAAGTCACCTGCAACTATTTTTCAATAGCACAAACATCTATCTATATCAGAATGAATGCATATATGTGACTCTATGATGATGTGACTGTATTGGTATATGGTATAAGTGGGAGCTCACTTATGGATTTCTTTCAGATTTATGTTATAATTCATATTTTTTATGTCATGTTATAATTATCTTTGGGATTTACTCACTTTTTACCATTGTTGGTTTAGCACCAGGTACCAGACCACTCTGAGGACATAACCCCCTGTGGTATCCGCGAGAGATCGGTTTCATGAGGAGGTCTTTTGACAGTTCATTGACCCTACAGGATACAGGCGGTTATCCCAGTGCTGGGATTTATTATTATTATCTTTCTCACATTTATATATTTTTTTCACAATTATATTGCATGAGGAGGTCCTTACAGACTTTAAAGAGTGAACTGCTAGATTGCTCTTCAATCTATAGGTAGTGCCACTATCCTTGTTTTTACATTTTTATTGATTTTTAAGGATTGTTTGTTCACCATTACTAATATTTACACTTTCAACCACACTTATTTTTCACACTTCAAATAATTAGTATACTTTAAGAATACACAGTGGTTTAAGTACATTGTTTATGCAGGTCCATAGCTAGATGAAGCTGTCCCGGGCACACATGAGTGATAATGCTCCTTTATAACTGACCTTCTGTCATGCAAGTGTAACACCCTCTACCTTAGGTAGGTAGGTTGCTAGAGGTAGTCATTTTTTTTTTGTTTCAGCCAGTGCAGGTTAATTTAGGCAGGCCTAGATAAAAGCTAGGCCTGTTTTTTTTTTATCTGGGGGAATAATCTCTCTTGCGCCTCCCTCTGGTTTCTGGAAAAGAGGAGGAAAGAGAGGATTGGAGTGACATAGGGTGTATCTGTGAGCCCTTACCAATCTAGGATTGGCTGGGGGCAGGCCTCCTATATACACCCAGGGTCAGCCTGATGGGGGGAGGAGTTGTCGGGTGGAAGAACTGAGTGATAGAGTGTTAGGTTGTCATGGCCTTTGAGGGAGCCCTCCTTCTGGGGGGTGATCTTGGGCCTGGAGCTCATGATCTGGGAAGGAACCTCTTCATACAACCCAAATGAGAGGGTCTTGAAAAGGAGCAGAAGAAAGACAGTGGGGAACATTGCCGGGAAAGTCATCAGGAGGGATCCATCTGGGGTCAGCGATTGACAGGCACAGTGAGGAGATCTGAGAGAGACATGCCAGAAGTAGATGTAGAGCCAGAGAGAGAGAATGTGATGCCACTGGGAATAGAGCTAGGCTGCTGCATCTAGGAGGGTTTGCAGAGTCTACAAAGGACTGACTGGGACCAGTAGTCCACTTAGAACACAGCTAACACAAAAAGACTCTTTTCAGTTGCTATTGATTGCTACACCAAAGGGGACTGCAGACCCCTGCCAGCAAATGGCAAATTACTAGGGATGAACTTCGTGTTCGATTTGAACATACGTTCCACTCGAACATTGGCTGTTCGCCCGTTCGGCGAATTCCAAACGTTATGGGCCGTTCGCGCCAAATTACGTGTGGCGCTCACGGCCCACAATGCACTGCGTCATCGCAGTGCATTACTGGCTCATGATTGGCCAAGCATGCACTGTGACCCCACATGCTTGGTCAATCACAGCGCCAGCAGAGAGGAGAGCCATGATTGGCCACAGGCAGGATGCCTGTGGCCAATCATAGCTCAGGCTGTGTAGTACACGCCCCACACTATATAAGGCCGCCAGCACGGCGGCCTAGTGTAGTGTGTTGGCGTCTGAAGCAGTTAGTGGGTGTTCTGTGTACCTTCAACACAGTACACACCGATCGTTTTCGGCCGATTTTCGATCTTGCTGTTGTGTAGTGGTTGTTGTCTGTGTGCCCTGACCGCAGTATACACTGCTATATTCACCTCACCTATATAGCTAGTGATCTATCTTTTATAATAGAGCTTGCAGTCAGTAGTGTTAGGAGCTTGTGCGTGCTCTCTGCGTGCTCTGTACCCAGTACACACCGCTATATCCACCTACATAGCTCTTATCTATTTGAGCCCACTTGCCATCTGCAGGAGTTATTGGAAGTTGTGTGTGCCTCCAGCACAGCACAGTATACATCTGTATATACCCCTTTATCGCTGGTGTTCTATAAAAAAGGCATCTGCAGGAGTTAGTGGGTTTTTTGTGCCTCCAGCACAATATACACCTGTATCTACCCTTTATTGTTGTTCTCTAATAGAGCCATCTGCAGGGCTTTGTGGGTGTTGTGTGACTCAATTACAGTATACCCCTTTATCTCTGGTGTTCTATAATAAAGGCATCTGCAGGAGTTAATGGGTGTTGTGTGACTCCAGCACAATATACACCTGTATCTACCGTTTATTGCTGTTCTCTAATAGAGCCATCTGCAGGGCTTAGTGGGTGTTGTGTGACTCCATTACACTGCTGTTTTACCCAACTCCCTTCAGGCCATTACCATGTCTGGAAGGCCAGCAAGGAGAGGCAGACAGGCGTGAGCCGATAAAAGAGGGAAAGCAGGCTCTGTGTCTAGAGACAACAGTGCTGGTCATGGACTTGGTGCATTGTCATCAGCACGTGGCCATGGGACACGCTTGTCCTTCTTTTCGGCAGCTGGACATGTTGAGCCGCAACATGCCACTGACTTGGTAGAGTGGATGACCAAGCCCTCTTCATCCTCCTCATCCTCTCTCACCCAGTCTCAGGGTACTAGCAAAGCAGCTGCCAACGCATCGTCTTCCCTCCTCTCAATGTCATCATCAGTGACTCCTTCCCTAGACCCACCACGTCCTCCTGAGGAGTCTCCTGAACTCTTTGAGCACAGTGTTGGGTACATGCTCCAGGAGGATGCCCAGTGTTTTGTGGGCTCTGATGATGACACTCAGCTAGAGGAAGGCAGTAGCGTGAGCGCAGAGAGAGGGGATGCTCAAGAAGGAAAGCAATCTGGCAGTCATGTTCCACAAGCTGCAGCATACTGCCAGGTTTGCAACAGCGATGAAGAGGGAGGGGATGATGAGGGCACTGACTCCATGTGGGTGCCTGGAAGGAGAGAGGAGGAGGAGGAGGAGGAGGCACATGTCCAACGAGGCAGGATGCCCTCCGGGGGCCAGCTTAGGGGCAGCACACCGACTGAATCACACCGCAGAGCTCCGCCTGTGCAGGGCGCTGCCTCTGCGCGTTATTCTAAAAGTTCTTTGGTGTGGGCCTTTTTTGAGACGAGTGCATCAGATCGCACCGCTGCTATTTGCAACATATGTCTCAAGCGTATCTCGCGTGGCCAAAACATCAGCCGCTTGGGCACCACATGCTTGACCAGACATATGTTGACCTGCCATGCAGCTCGTTGGCAAGCGTACCTCAAAGACCCACACCAAAGAACAAAGCGGACCTCTCCTTGCTCCTCATCAGCTGGCATCTCCAACCCCACTAGACCTTCAGTCCTCTCTGAAACCTGCTCTGAGAGGAATGAAGGTGTAGAATTAGGTGTGTCACAGCCAAGTGCTTCCGGGAACTCTGCTAGGGGTACACCAACGTCCAATTATAGCAGGCAAATGTCCCTGCCCCAGCTGCTGGACCGGCGAAAGAAGTTCACTCCCAGCCATCCACATGCCCAGCGGTTGAAAACTAGCTTGGCTAAATTGCTAGCACTTCAACTGCTGCCTTTTCAGTTGGTAGACTCGGCCCCCTTCCGTGAGTTTGTACAATGTGCGGTTCCTCAGTGGCAGGTCCCCAAACGCCACTTATTCTCACGGAAGGCGATTCCGGCTCTCTACCGGCATGTGGAAGGCAATGTCCTTGACTCGCTGGACAGGGCGGTCAGCGGTAAGGTGCATATTACTGCTGTCTCATGGTCCAGCAGGCATGGACAGGGACGTTACCTGTCTTTCACGGCCCATTGGGTCACTCTTCTGGCAGCTGGGAAGGATGCAGGACAAGGTGCAGTAGTGTTGGAGGTTGTTCCGCCACCACGCCTCCAAAATGCTACTATTGGTTGTGACACACTTCTCTCCTCCACCCCCTCCTCTTCTTCTTCCTCCATGGCCTCTTCCAGTGCTCTGTCCTCAGAACCAGTGGTGCTTCGTAGGCGGTCCAGGGGCTACGCAAGTACGCAGGCAAAACGATGCCATGCCGCGCTTGCGCTGGTTTTTTTGGGGGACAGGAGCCACACTGGGGCGGATGTTTTGTCAGCTCTGCAGTGGCAGGCCGAGAGGTGGTTGACGCCACGCCAGCTTAAGCCAGGAATGGTGGTTTGTGACAATGGCACCAACCTCCTCTCCGCCCTCCGACAGGGACAACTGACCCATGTGCCCTGTGTAGCTCACGTCCTTAACCTGGTGGTGCATCGGTTCTTGGACAGGTACCCCGGCTTACAGGATGTCCTGAAGCAGGCCAGGAAAGTCTGTGTGCATTTCCACCGATCATTTAATGCCTGTGCTCGGCTGGCTGAGCTCCAAAAGGAGTTGAACCTGCCCAAGAACCGCCTTATATGTGACATGCCCACCAGGTGGAACTCAACGTTGGCCATGCTGCAGCGGCTGCACACGCAGCAGAGGGCCATCAATGAGTACCTGGACAGGGTCAGGGGAGCTCGGTTTTTTCTCACCACGCCAGTGGGGCATGATCAGGGATGCATGCTCTGTCCTGTCACCGTTTGAGGAGGCCACAAGGATGGTGAGCAGTGACAGTGCATGCATCAGTGACACTGTACCTCTTGTCCACCTGTTGGAGCATACGCTGCATGGAATAATGGACAGGGCACTTGAGGCAGAACAGAGGCAGGAAGAGGAGGACTTCCTTGCCTCTCAAGGCCCCCTTTATCCAGACAGTGTTCCTGCTGTGCCACCCATCACACAGGAAGAGGATGAGGAGGAGGAAGAGGAGGAGGAGGATGATTGTGTCAGCATGGAGGTGGAGTCTGGCACTCAGCATCAGCAGCAGCAGCAGTCTTGTAGGGATGATTTACAGTCCCAAGAAACACGTGGACTTGTACGTGGCTGGGAGGAGGTAGCTGCGGATCATGTTGTCCTTAGTGACCCAGAGGACTCCGGACCGAATGCCTCAGCTAACCTACGCTGCATGGCCTCCCTGATCCTGCAAAGCCTGCGGAAGGATCCTCGTATTCTTCAGATCAAGGAGAGGGACCATTACTGGCTGGCCACTCTCCTTGATCCACGGTACAAGGGTAAGGTTGCCGACCTTATCTTGCCATCGCAGAGGGAGCAGAGGATGAGACATCTCCGGGAGGCCTTGCAGAAAGGTCTGTGCAACGCGTTCCCAGAGACTGGGAGGTTACAAACTCCTGGTCCTGGACAACGTGTTGCTGAGGCATCGGTCAGAAGGAGCGGTGGAGAAGGTGGCCGTCTGACTGATGCTTTCAGACAATTTTTTAGTCTGCAGCCCCAAGGTATGATCGGTTCCAGCACCCATCGCCAGCGTCTGATTTACATAGTGCAGGAATACCTAGGGGCAAGGTCAGACTTGGACACCTTTCCCACCGAAAATCCTCTGGCTTACTGGGTCTTGAGGATGGATCACTGGCCAGAGCTTGCACAGTATGCAATTGAGCTACTGGCCTGTCCTGCATCCAGCGTTCTTTCGGAACGCACCTTCAGTGCTGCTGGTGGCTTTGTTACCGATCACAGGGTGCGCCTGTCCACCGAATCAGTTGATCGACTGACCTTCATCAAGATGAATCAGTCTTGGATCACCCACAGCTACCAAGCACCTGAAGCTGATGTAACAGAATAATTTTTTTTGAAATATCACATCCCTTCAAGACTGCCTATGCTGATGCTGAGTGACTGTCCTGTTATATTGATTGTCTATCCTCTTCCTCCTCCGCTGATATGTTGGAAGAACATTTCTGGTTCTGGGTGATGCCTAAGGCCCAATTTTTCTGCCCCTGTTTAACAGGGGCGTTTAATTACAATTTTTGATGCAATGCTTTGCAGCAGGGCTAATTCCTGCAATAAAACAAGAGTATATGGCAGAGGTTGCAGTGTGGTGGCACCAGCACCAGTGCCTAAGGCCCAATTTTTCTGCCCCTGTTTAACAGGGGCGTTTAATTACAATTTTTGATGCAATGCTTTGCAGCAGGGCTAATTCCTGCAATAAAACTAGAGTATATGGAAGAGGTTGCAGTGTGGTGGCATCAGCACCAGTGCCTAAGGCCCAATTTTTCTGCCCCTGTTTAACAGGGGCGTTTAAGTACAATTTTTGATGCAATGCTTTGCAGCAGGGCTAATTCCTGCAATAAAACTAGAGTATATGGAAGAGGTTGCAGTGTGGTGGCACCAGCAGCCGTGCCTAAGGCCCAATTTTTATGCCCCTGTTTAACAGGGGCGTTTAATTACAATTTTTGATGCAATGCTTTGCAGCAGGGCTAATTCCTGCAATAAAACTAGAGTATATGGCAGAGGTTGAATGAATGAATGAATGAAATACTTATATGGCGCACAATGCGAACTGAATCGCCTCTAGGCGCTGTGGCGAGCTTTGATCATCTGCTAAAAGAGGAAGGTCTTGAGTTTTTTCCTAAAAGCCAGGTGATTTTCTTCCAGGCGGATGTTGATTGGTAGAGCATTCCATAGCCGAGGCCCTTGGACAGCGAATCTCCAATCACCCTTGGATTTATACCGGGCTTTGGGCACGAGGAGGAGGTTTTTGTTGGCTGATCGAAGACTGCGGTTTGGTGTGTAATGATTTATTTTCTCCATTAGGTATTGCGGAGCTTCTCTATGTACGCATTTGTGGGTGAGGCAAAGGGTCTTGAACGTGATCCGATTTTTTACGGTTAGCCAATGTAAGCTCCTCAGTGAAGGAGAAATGGATTCCCAGGGTTTTTTTCCTGTTATCAGCCTTGCCGCTGTGTTTTGGATCAGTTGTAATCGCGCAAGTTGATATTGTGGTAATCCTATGTAAAGCGAGTTTGCCTAGTCCAGTCGTGAATTAATGATTGTTCCAACTACCACTGCTTTGTCATTCTTTGGGATAAAAGGGATGAGTCTGCGAAGCATGCGCAGCAGATGGTGAGATCGACTGACTACAGATCCTATTTGTGCATCCATTGACATTTGTGCGTCTAAAATAACCCCGAGACTCTTCGCTTTGGTCTTTGGGGAGATAGTCTGCCCAAAGACGGTTGGTGGAGGTTGCAGTGTGGTGGCACCAGCACCAGTGCCTAAGGCCCAATTTTTCTGCCCCTGTTTAACAGGGCGTTTAATTACAATTTTTGATGCAATGCTTTGCAGCAGGGCTAATTCCTGCAATAAAACTAGAGTATATGGCAGAGGTTGCAGTGTGGTGGCACCAGCACCAGTGCCTAAGGCCCAATTTTAATGCCCCTGTTTAACAGGGGCGTTTAAGTACAATTTTTGATGCAATGCTTTGCAGCAGGGCTAATTCCTGCAATAAAACTAGAGTATATGGAAGAGGTTGCAGTGTGGTGGCACCAGCAGCAGTGCCTAAGGCCAAATTTTTCTGCCCCTGTTTAACAGGGACATGTAATTACAATTCTTGATATAATATTTCACAGGAGGGCCCCTTCCTGTGCCCACCCAGAGTAACGGTGAGGGCACCAGCACCACAACCACCAAAGGTCAATTTTTCTACCACTGTTCAACAATGGCATGTAATTACAATTCTTGATATAATCGTTCACAGCAGGGCGTTCCAGCGCCCACCAAGAGTCACTTTGAGGGCTTACAATGTTGTGGCAAAACCAACACCTTGTTCCGCCATTTCTGCAGAGCATATAGGGCAGGCCCCTACTTTCAAACATCCAATTTACAAACATCTCCTACTTGCAAACGGAAGGAGACAACAGCAAGTGAGATGAAAAAAGATGGACGACAAAACAAATTATACAGGGGTGATAACCCTTCCCTATGTTTTCCAAAAAGCTTAAAAATAGTTTTTTTGACTGGAGCTACACTTTAAAAATGTACCAGTTGAAAATTACAAACAGATTCAACTTAACACAACAAACCTACACAGTCCCTGTCTTGTTTGCACCGCCTGTATACTGCTGTTCTGAGTATATAGGGCCTGGGGGCCACACGCATTTCCTTTTTTTAATATGGGTACAGGGTTCCCCTTAATATGCGTACAAGACCCAAATAGGCTGGTAATGGGCAGGGAGGGCTACCCATGCCATTTTTCTCAATGATTTTCAACCATATTGCAGGAACCAGATATAAGATTAAAACCGCAAGCAGTTTTAAATGGTGTTATTTCCGTTTAATGTCATTTTGTGCAGGGACTGTTCTAAACACGGGAAACACGTGGCACTTCACAGGCATACTACAGACACCCCCCAGGCACCATATTTAAAGGAATATTTCACTTTTTTTTTTCACTTTAATCGTCATTAAAATCAGTGCTCTCGCCAAAACAGCCATTTTTAAAAACATTTTAGGCATTGACCCATGTCCCCTGGGGCAGGAGCCAGGTCCCCAAACCCTTTTTAGGACAGTATCTTGCATATTAGCCGTTAAAATTAGCACTTTTAATTTCGAACGTTCGAGTCCCATAGACTTCAATGGGGTTCTAAAGTTCGTTCGAATTTGGGGTCCGTTCGAAAGTTGTGGTGCGAACCGAACCGGGGGGTGTTCGGCTCATCCCTACTCCTGATACATTTGCAGTCTGCTTTGTCCCTCCTGTGCAATGTAAGTTATTCCTGCTTCTCCTCCCTATCTGCTGGTCCATATCTCCCTCTGAACTCCCCTCCTCTTCCTCTCTTGTGGGCACCCACGTGACATCACTAGACACGTCATTAGGGATGAGCCGAACACCCCCCGGTTCGGTTCGCACCAGAACTTGCGAACGACCCCCGCGTTCGGTACGAACGTTAGAACCCCATTGAAGTCTATGGGACTCGAACGTTCGAATTGGAAAGTGCTTATTTTAACGGCTAATATGCAAGATAGTGTGCTAAAAAGGGTTTGGCGACCTGCCTCCTGCCTCAGGGGACATGGGTCACTGCAAAAAAAAGTTTTAAAAACTACCGTTTTGGCGGGAGCAGTGATTTTAATGACGATTAAAGTGAAAAAAAAAAAGTGAAATATTCCTTTAAATATGGTGCCTGGGGGGTGTCTATAGTATGCCTGTGAAGTGCCACGTGTTTCCCGTGTTTAGAACAGTCCCTGCACAAAATGACATTAAACGGAAATAACACCATTTAAAACTGCTTGCGGTTTTAATGTTATATCTGGTTCCTGCAATATGGTTGAAAATCATTCAGAAAAATGGCATGGGTAGCCCTCCCTGCCCATTACCAGCCTATTTGGGTCTTGTACACATATTAAGGGGAACCCCGTACCCATATTAAAAAAAGGAAATGCGTGTGGCCCCCAGGCCCTATATACTCAGAACAGCAGTATACAGGCAGTGCAAACAAGACAGGGACTGTGTAGGTTTGTTGTGTTAAGTTGAATCTGTTTGTCATTTTCAACCGGTACATTTTTAAAGTGTAGCTCCAGTCAAAAAAAATATCTTTAAGCTTTTTGGAAAACATAGGGAAGGGTTATCACCCCTGTATAATTTTGTTTTGTCGTCCATCTTTTTTCATCTCACTTGCTGCTGTCTCCTTGCGTTTGCAAGTAGGAGATGTTTGTAAGTTGGATGTTTGAAAGTAGGGGCCTGCCCTATATTATAGCGGTATGTACTGGGTACAGAGCACGCAGACAGCACGCACTATCTCCTAACACTACTGACTGCAAGCTCTATTATTAACCACTTGTTAGCCCAATGTTTGCATAAAGTGAAAGATGAAGTTATGCTGAGTAAATAGATATCAAACATGTCACTCTTCAAAATTGCACATGCCCGTGGAATGGCGCCAAACGTCGCTACTTAAAAAATCCCCATAGGCGACGCTTTAAATATTTTTTTACTGGTTACATGTTTTGAGTTGCAGAGGAGGTCTAGGACTAGAATTATTGCTCTCGCTCTAACATTCTCGGCGATATCTCACATGTGTGGCACATGCGAGCACATGGGGACATGGGCGCTTTAATTTTTATTTTATTTTTTTATTGTTCATTTTACTTTATTTTAGTTTGACATTTTTTTCCCCAAAAATATATTTTTGATCACTTTTATTCCTATTACAAGAAATGTAAACATCCCTTGTAATAGGAATATGGGATGACAGGTCCTCTTTACAGTGAAATCTGGGGGGTCAATATGACCCCACATCTCACCTCTAGGCTGGGAAGCCTGAAATAAAAAATAAAAAAAAAGATTCTGGCTTTGATCGTACTGGCGAGTTGGTAGAAGCACCAGAGGGCGGTGAGGGGTGGGGGGCGTCTATGGCTGGGTACTTCAGGGTATCACCGAGTATGGCTGGGTATCTCTGAGTATGGCTGGGTATGGCAATTTATGGCAGGGTATTACAGAGTATTGGCGGGGTATTGGCGGGGTACTACAGAGTAATAGCAGGGTACTGCAGAGTATTGGGGGTACTGCAGAGTAATGGCGGGTACTGCAGAGTATTGGGGGGTACTGCAGAGTAATGGGGGTTACTGCAGAGTAATGGGGGGTACTGCAGAGTAATGGCGGGGTACTGCAGAGTAATGGCAGGGTACTGCAGAGTATTGGGGGGTACTGCAGAGTAATGAGGGTTACTGCAGAGTAATGGGGGGTACTGAAGAGTAATGGCAGGGTACTGCAGAGTAATGGCAGGGTACTGCACTGCAGAGTAATGGCAGGGTACTGCACTGCAGAGTAATGGCAGGGTACTGCACTGCAGAGTAATGGCGGGGTACTGCACTGCAGAGTAATGGCGGGGTACTGCACTGCAGAGTAATGGCGGGGTACTGCAGAGTAATGGCGGGGTACTGCAGAGTAATGGCAGGGTACTGCAGAGTATGCACTGGTATTGCAGAGTATTGGCAGGGAATTGAGGGGTTAAATTCGGTGAGCAGCGATGTGGGCACTGCAGATGCAACCCACATCGCTGCTGACACCGATCTCTTTCCCCTCCGCTGTACCGATCGGTACAGAAAGGGGAGGGAGGAACAGGCGTCATAACATGACGCCGGTTTGTTTCCAAGTGATCACTCCGTCATTTGACGGAGCAATCACGTGGTAAACGGCCGCTATGAGCGGCCGTTTACCGTGATGCGCCGGGTCCTATGGACCCGGCGGTCACGGATGCTCTCGAGTGCGCACACCTCGGGGCACGCGAGAGCAGAATTCTGGGAGGCCGTTAATTAACGGCCTCTCTGAGTTAAACAACCGCCCTGAAGCCGTTAATCGGCAATGGGCAGTTGTTAAGTGGTTAAAGCTAGATCACTAGCTATATAGGTGAGGTGAATATAGTGGTGTATACTGCAGTCAGGGCACAGACAACAACCACTACACAGCAGCAAGATAGGAAATCAGCCAAAAACGATTGGTGTGTACTGTGTTGAAGGTACACAGAACACCCACTGCTTCAGATGCAAAGTAACACACTACAGGAGGCCGCCTTAAAGGCGGCCTTATATAGTGTGGGGCGTGCACTACACAGTCTGAGCTATGATTGGCCACAGGCAGGATGCCTGTGGCCAATCATGGCTCTCCTCGCTGCCGGCGCTGCGATTGGCCAAGCATGCGGGGTCACAGTGCATGCTTGGCCAATCATCGGACAGCAATGCACTGCGCCAACGCAGTGCATTGTGGTCCGCGCGCGCGTCACTCGAATTTTGACGCGAACGGCCAAAACGTTCGGAATTCGCCGAACGCACGAACAGCCAATGTTCGAGTCGAACGTACGTTCGACTCGAACACGAAGCTCATCCCTACACGTCATCATCGACGTCACCTTCCCCACCGCTATAAGTAGAGATCTCGGAGTAGGCAGCAACCCCGGGGACCAACCTCCTCCTTGGGCTGATCTGGGTACTGTCGTCAGACTGCTGAGTAGCGGTTGATGCTACCTCCTCTTCCTGATCCAATACCAAGAGTGGCTGCGCATCAGAAATGTCTTGATATGGATCGGAAAATAATTCCTGTGACTCAAGCGGAAAGTATGTGATGGTGGTGGTGGTGGTGGTGTTGTTGGTGGTAGTGTATTTGGGGGTGCACATAGCAGAGAGTGAAGAAGCGGGTGCAGATCGAGAGGATGAGTAGGGTGCAGAAGAGTAAGGCTGAGTGAGCCACTCAACCAAGTCTGGTGCGTACTTTAAAGTAATTGAACGCAGCTTCTGCAACTTCCCACTTTGGCTCAAGCCTGTTGTTCCTGCCCTACCCCTACCACCCCTGAGGAAGGGCCTGCCTCTTCCTCTGCCTGTCATTTTTTAAATGACCCTGTGACAAAACTCTCAGCCCCTATACTGATAAAGGACTGCTGCCGTATAGGGCAGCAGTCAGACTCAGCAGTAGTGCACCTCCTATGTATTGTGGACCTATACCAGTCCTTAAGGAATAGCAGACTGTACCTCACTCAACCCTATGTACTGTAGCACCCTAAACCTTACCAGTCCTTATGAGGACCTTTGTGGAACAAGTAGGTTGTGAATTATTAGCAGACTGTACCTCAGTCCCTATACTCATAAAGGACTGCTGCAGTATAGGGCAGCAGTCAAGTATAATATTCTTTCTATATTTGGAAGAAAGAATATTATACATGTACAAGCCTAATACCATACCAGTCCTGAACAGAACCTTTGTGGACCTAATAGTAACAGCTACTGATTAAACTGACTGTCCCTCACTGCCTCACACACAGCTTCCTGCCTGTCTCTATTTAAACTGACAAAACAGAGGCTGCTGGAACAATAACTTGAATAGCACTTTTGTGGACCTAATAGTAACAGCTAATGATTAAACTGACTGTCCCTGCAGCACACAGCGTCCTGTCCCTCTCTCTACACTGACAAAAGACAGGCTGCTGCAACAATTAGTAGCACAGCAGTGCCTCAAACCTATATCCTGAACTACACCTAACACCTATACCAGTCCTGAAAAGAACTTTTGTGGACCAAATAGCTAGCGATTTGGGTGACTGCAATCTCTCCCTGCTCCACACAGCAACCTCTCCCTATAGTGACAAAAGAAATAATGTAAAATGGCCGCCGGATCGGGTCTATTTATAAGTTAGGGGGAATGTCCAAGTGTCCATGTGCTGTAATGTCTCAATTGGCTGTCCTGTACCCCATGATGGATGTGTCATCATAGGTCAAAGTTCTTTTACACAGTAAACACGGAAGTCCGCCGAGCGAACGGCGGCAATAGTCCGCCGATCGGGCAGACGGCGAACAGCCGAAATTCACAGCGAAACGACCGCCGGGCGAACCGTTCGGCCAACCCTACTAGAGATGAGCTTCGAGTTTTAGTCGAACTCATGTTCGACTCGAACATTGCCTGTTCGCCTGTTCAACGAACAGCGAACAATTTTGGGTGTTTGCGGCAAATCCGAAAAGCCGCGGAACAACCTGTACAAGTCTTAAAGGCTTATATGCAAGTTATTGTCATAAAAAGTGTTTGGGGACCTGGGTCCTCACCCAGGGGACATGTATCAATGCAAAATACGTTTTAAAAACACCCGTTTTTTTGGGAGCAGTGAGTTCAATAATGCTTAAAGTGAAACAATAAAAGTGTAATATTCCTTTAAATATTCATACCTGGGGGGTGTCTATAGTATGCCTGTGAAGGGGCACATGTTTCCCGTGCTTAGAACTGTCCCTGCACAAAATGTAATTTCTGCAGGAAAAAAAGTAATTTAAAAGCACTCGCGGCTATAATGAATTGTTGGCTCCCCATAGTACAGAGAACAGTCATTGAAAGTCATTGATAAAAAAAAAAACCTGGGGCTCCCCCAAATTCAATTACCAGGCCCTTCAGGTCTGGTATGGATATTAAGGGGAACCCCGCATAAAATAAAATAAAAATGACGTGCGATTCCCCCCAAATATCCATAACAGACCCTTCAGGTCTGATATGGATTTTAAGGGGAACTCCACGCCAAATTAAAAAAAAAATGGCGTGGAGTTCCCCCCAAAAATCCATACCAGACCCTTTATCCGAGTATGCAACCTGAGAGAGCACCCCCCCGAACCATACCAGGCCACATGCCCTCAACATTGGGAGGATGCTTTGGGGTCCGCCCAAAACATCTTGTCCCCATGTTGATGAGGACAAGGGCCTCATCCCCACAACCCTGGCTAGTGGTTGTGGGGGTCTGCAGGCTGCGGAGACACTGCGGGAATCCCGGCAGCCTGACACTTCCTAGTTGAGGAGGGCGGGCCACCCGTCACCTGACTTCTCCCCCCTCTGACGCAAAGGGAAAGCCGGGCTTCCCCAGTGATGTGTGGGTGACCCCGCCCCCCTCTGATGTAACGGAAACCTGCGTTACATCAGAGGGGGCAGGGTCACCCGTACGTCACTGGGGAAGCCCGGTTTTCCCCTTGCATCAGAGGGGGCAGGGTCAGGTGACAGGTGGCCCCACCCCCCTCAGCCCTCCTCAGCTAAGAAGTGTCAGGCTCCCAGGATTCCCGCAGTGTGTCCGGTGGAGACAGGATGGATGCGCTGCCCTGGAGGGAGAGATCACCCATCGCTGGATCAGATCACCCATGGCTGGACCCCGGAGAGATGATCATCCATCGCTGTATAGCAAGAAATCTTTTTTTTTTTTTTTTTTTTTTTTTTTATATTTTTAATAAAGGACTTTTCCCACTGGTGTGTGTGTGTTTTTTTTAAATTTTTTACACTTTCTTTGTGAAATGGTAGGGGTACTTTTGTACCCCCTTACCATTTCAAATGGGGGGCGGGATCTGGGGGTCTCCTTGTTAAAGGGGGCTTCCCGATTCTGGAAAGCCCCCCACCCGCTGACCCCCACGACCACTGGCCAGGATTGTGGGGATGAAGCCCTTGTCCTCATCAACATGGGGACAAGGTGCTTTGGCGGGGACCCCAAAGCATCATCCCAATGTTGAGGGCATGTGGCCTGGTATGGTTCAGGAGGGGGGGAGCTCTCTCGTCCGCCCCTTTTCCTGCGGCCTGCCAGGTTGCATGCTCGGATAGAGGGTCTGGTATGAATTTTTTTTTAATTTGGCATGGAGTTCCCCTTAAAATCCATACCAGACCTGAAGGCTCTGTTATGGATATTTTGGGGGAACCCCACGTGATTTTTTTTATTTGATGCGGGGTTCCCCTTAATATCCATACCAGACTTGAAGAGCCTGGTAATTGAATTTGGTGGGAACCCCACGCTTTTTTTTTAATCAATGACTTTCAATGACTGTTCTCTGTATTACGGGGAGCCGACAATTCATTATAGCCGCAAGTGATTTTAAATGACTTTTTTTCCTGTAAAAATTACACTTTGTGCAGGGACAGTTCTAAGCACAGGAAACATGCGCCCCTTCACAGGCATACTATACACACCCCCTGGTACAAAATTTAAAGGAATATTACACTTTTATTGTTTCACTTTAAGCATTATTAAAATCACTGCTCCCAAAAAAATTGCCGTTTTTAAAACTTTTTTTTGCATTGGTACATGTCCCCTGGGACAGGACCCAGATCCCCAAATACTTTTTATGACAATAATTTGCATATTAGCCTTTAAAATTTACACTTTTGATTTTGAACGTTCGAGTCCCATAGACTTTAATAGGGTTCTAAAGGTCACACGAAGTTTATGTCTGTTCGCAGGTTCTGGTGCGAACCGAACTGGGGGGTGTTCGGCTCATCCTTAGTGTACACTAGGGATGAGCTTCGAGTTCGAGTCGAACTCATGTTCTACTCGAACATTGCCTGTTCGCCTGTTCAGCGAACAGTGAACAATTTGGGCTGTTCGCAGCAAATTCGAAAAGCCGGAACACCCTATACAAGTCTATGGGAGAAATCTAAAGTGCTCATTTTAAAGGGTAATATGCAGGTTACTGTCCTAAAAAGTGTTTGGGGACCTGGGTCCTGCCCCAGGGGACATGGATCAATGCAAAAAAAAGTTTTAAAAACTGCCGTTTTTTCAGGAGCAGTGATTTTAATAATGATTAAAGTGAAACAATAAAAGTGTAATATTCCTTTAAATTTCGTAGCTGGGGGGTATCTATAGTATGCCTGTGAAGGGGCGCATGTTTCTGGTGCTTAGAACTGTCCCTGCACAAAGTGTCATTTGTGCAGGAAAAAAAGTATTTTAAAATCACTTGTGGCTATTGTCGGGTCCCGTAATACAGAGAACACTCAATGAGTGTTCTCTGTATTAGCCGACAATTCATTCATTCATTGATTAAAAAAAAAAAAAAAAAAAAGCGTGGGGGTTCCCCTAAATTCAATTACCAGGCCCTTCAGGTCTGACATGGATATTAAGGGGAACCCCGTGTTAAATAAACAAAAAAAATTGACGTGGGGGTCCCCCCAAAAATCCATACCAGACCCTTCAGGTCTGATATGGATATTAAGGGGAACCCCGCATCAAATAAAAAAAAAAAAATTGACGTGGGGGTCCCCCTAAAAATCCATATCAGACCCTTTATCCGAGCACGCAACCTGGCAGGCCGCAGGAAAAGAGGGGGGACGAGAGAGCGGCCCCCCCTCCCTCCTGAACCGTACCAGGCCACATACCCTCAACATTGGGAGGATGCTTTGGGGGTCTGTGACCCCTCAAAGCACCTTGTCCCCATGTTGATAAGGACAAGGGCCTCATTCTCACAACCCATGGCCGTTGGTTGTGAGGGTCTGCGGGCGGGGGGCTTATCAGAATCTGGAAGCCCCCTTTAACAAGGGGACCCCCAGATCCCGGCCCCCCCCTGTTTGAAATGGTAAGGGGGTACAAAAGTACCCCTACCATTTCACAAAGAAAGTGTCAAAATGGTTAAATAAGACAAACACACTTTTGAAAAATTCCTTTATTAAAAATGAAAAAAATAAAAAAAAGATTCCAGCGGTGCTAATCCACTCTTGCTATCCAGCGACGGATCTCCGGGGTCCAGCGATGGATAATCATATCCAGCGACGGGGGATCTCTCAGTCCAGCGCTGTCCATACATCCGTCTTCTGTCTCCACTCCGGAGACACTGCAGAGAGCCCAGCGCTGACGTTTCTTATATTAGGAGGGCGGGGCCACCCGTCACCTGACCCCGCCCCCTCTGACGCTGGTGAAGGGAGCCAGGGGTTCCCCAGTGACGTGTGGGTGACCCCGCCCCCTCTGATGTAACGGAAACCTGCGTTACATCAGAGGGGGCGGGGTCACCCACACGTCACTGGGGAACCCCTGGCTTCCCTCTCCAGCGTCAGAGGGGCGGGTCAGGTGACGGGGGGCCCCGCCCTCCTAATATAAGAAACGTCAGCGCTGGGCTCTCTGCAGTGTCTCCGGAGTGGAGACAGAAGAAGGATGTATGGACAGTGCTGGACTGAGAGAGCCCCCTCGCTGGATATGATCATCCATCGCTGGACCCCGGAGATCCGTCGCTGGATAGCAAGAGTGGATTAGCACCGCTGGAATCTTTTTTTTATTTTTTTCATTTTTAATAAAGGAATTTTTCAAAAGTGTGTTTGTCTTATTTAACCATTTTGACACTTTCTTTGTGAAATGGTAGGGGTACTTTTGTACCCCCTTACCATTTCAAACAGGGGGGGGCGGGATCTGGGGGTCCCCTTGTTAAAGGGGGCTTCCAGATTCTGATAAGCCCCCCGCCCGCAGACCCTCACAGCCAACGGCCAGGGTTGTGAGGATAAGGCCCTTGTCCTTATCAACATGGGGACAAGGTGCTTTGAGGGGTCACAGACCCCCAAAGCATCCTCCCAATGTTGAGGGTATGTGGCCTGGTATGGTTCAGGAGGGAGGGGGGGCCGCTCTCTCGTCCCCCCCTCTTTTCCTGCGGCCTGCCAGGTTGCGTGCTCGGATAAAGGGTCTGATATGGATTTTTAGGGGGACCCCCACGTAAAAAAATTTTTTAATTTGATGCTGGGTTCCCCTTAATATCCATATCAGACCTGAAGGGTCTGGTATGGATATTTGGGGGGACCCCCACGTCAATTTTTTTTTTTTATTTGACACGGGGTTCCCCTTAATATCCATGTCAGACCTGAAGGGCCTGGTAATTGAATTTAGGGGAACCCCCACGCTTTTTTTTTTTTTTTTTTTATCAATGAATGAATGAATTGTCGGCTAATACAGAGAACACTCATTGAGTGTTCTCTGTATTACGGAGACCCGACAATTTAGCCGCAAGTGATTTTAAAAGACTTTTTTTCCTGCACAAATGACACTTTGTGCAGGGACAGTTCTAAGCACCAGAAACATGCGCCCCTTCACAGGCATACTATAGATACCCCCCAGCTACGAAATTTAAAGGAATATTACACTTTTATTGTTTCACTTTAATCATTATTAAAATCACTGCTCCTGAAAAAACGGCCGTTTTTAAAACTTGTTTTTGCATTGATCCATGTCCCCTGGGGCAGGACCCGGGTCCCCAAACACTTTTTAGGACAGTAACCTGCATATTACCCTTTAAAATGAGCACTTTAGATTGTGAAGGTTCGAGTCCCATAGACTTTAATAGGGTTCTAAAGTTCACACGAAGTTTAGGTCTGTTCGCAGGTTCTGGTGCGAACCGAACAGGGGGGTGTTCGGCTCATCCCTAGTGTACACTAATCAAACAGAGACTAACAATGTACAGAACACAGGAATACATGAAAATGTGTCCCTTAGTTGTCTAAACTGTGAGATTTTTTGTAATCTTCATTGATAAAATCAGGAGACATTTGAGTCAAAGCTATTTCACACATGAGGTAGCTATAATTCAATGTGACAAAAATAGTCAGGCTACAGTCATGTCAGAAACGACAGTTCTTAGCAAGAATGATGATGGCAGGTGGAGACAAGTGAGGCAAGGAGGGCCTATCAGGTGTCTTTACTGTCATAGATCTGGCCGTATGAGAACATAGCTGTAAATTTAAGAGACACTCACAAATAAAAACTAAAGATATAAAGAATGAAAAAGCAGCTTTTGCAAAACCTGTTTTTTTATGTCAAGATACAATTTTGAATGAATTGCCTTATGCCACTGAAGTCAAACAGATCAGTAATTTGACTTTTAACAGCAGTTCAGACAACATGGAAAAAGTAGCTGTCACTGAAAGAGAGGGTTTATTGCCATTGCCAAAAATAGTATGAAATCGAGATTCAATGTCTCTGCCATTACATTTTGTAGCACCAATTATATTGGATGAGGATCGTAGACCATACACACAAGGTTTGCTGGATGGTAAAAATATTAAAGTGGACGTAAACCCTTCTATCGTTTTCAGTCAAGGAAGCTGCCATCTTGTCCTCTAATGATGCTTCAACTGCCATAATGCTGCACATGTGATCAGTTATGAAACCAGCCATTGGACTGTTTGAAAGTTTGGTTGAGAGCAAAAGTGTTTTTTGAAACTGGGTTTACTACCGCTTTAATTGTCTCATTGACAATTAATCTGAGATTAGCCTTACCAGAGAAAACATACCTGTGAAACCTAATTCTCCTATGTGTAATATAGTGGGTTTTAATAATACAGGTAATTCCACTGCTAGACAGGTATCTAAAGTAACATTTGAAGTACCTGGATTAGTGAAAACTAATATTAACATTTGAATCTGTCACGATGCAGAGAATATACTTGCCATTGATGTAATCAATAAACAAAAGTGGGCGATTGATTTGGCTAAAAAAAGTAGTTGGAAAGATCCATCTAGGCCCAAATCAGTGCTTATTGATCCCTCTTTATACAGTAATGTTGGTACCAATATGTCTAAAGAACAAAAGTGGCCTGATATTGATGGTAATTGTGCTTTAAAAGAAGTGGTACAACGTTTTCCAAGTTTGTGGTCAAAGTTCAAAATGACATTGGAACTTTGAAAAATACAGAATTAAATATTGAGGGAAAAGATCCAGAACCCCTTATGCCGCCTACACACGATCGGAATTCCAGACAGAAAAAGACAGATGAGAGCTTTTCATCGGAAAATGCGACCCTGTGTATACTCCATCGGAATTTAGTTGTCCAAGTTTCCGCCAGCCAAAAATTGATAGCATGTTCTAAATTTTTCAGACGGAAAAACGTTCTATCGGAAATTCCGATCGTGTGTATGCAATTCCGACATGCCAAAAATCACGCATGCTCACAACTACGAGACAGAAGCTATTGGCTATTGAACTTCCTTTTTCTAGTCCCGTCGTACGTCACCGCGTTATAAACGATCGGAATTTGGCGTGATCGTGTGTAGGCAAGACAGTTTGAGCCGGATTCCGTCGGGAAAACCATCAGCGCTTTTTCCGACGAGAATTTCCGATCGTGTGTACGCGGCATAAGTCAGTATGAGTTACCAATAGAATCAATTGATCAACTCTCTGCTATTATGCAAGAGTTTGTACAACATGGAATTGTAAAGAAAGCTAAATCAGTGGTAAATAACTGTATTTTGCCTATCAAAAATGATAATTCATATTCTTTATCAGTTGACTTAAGGACACTGGATAAACATATCACAAATAACCCAGTCCTTCCTGATAAATCGAACATAATGAATTGAATGCTGTGGACAAAGTGTTCTCTGTACTAGAAATCGCTAATAGTAATTTTTCCATCCCTTTAAAAGTTGTCAATACAAATTTGCATTCACATTCAGAAAAGAGACTGATACGTTCACTCGATTAATACCTGGCCTATGTATTGGTGATGGTGTAGTTCATGAAACTACAGCAAAAATACTTTCTAAATTTTCTAGGTCAAACTGTATTTGTCAGCATGTGGATACGATTTTGCTGAGAATATCAATGGGCATATGATTCTTTTGTTTATGATGTTACAAGCTGAAGGTCTAAAATTAAATATTGGGGTTCCCCTGTGGGAAATCCCAAGCCACTTTTATCAATGAACTTTTATGTGTATTGTCGGATCGACAATTCATTATATTAGCGAGTAGTTTTAAATGACTTTTTTTGCTTTAGAAATTTAATTTTGCTGTCAGACTGTTCTAAACACGGGAAACATGCACCCCTTTACAGGCATACTATAGACACCCCCAGGTATGAAATTTAAAGGAATATTACACTTTCATTTTTTCACTTTAAGCATTATTAAAATCACTGCTCCCGAAAAAACTGAAGTTTTTAAAACTTTTTTTTGCATTGATATATGTCCCCTGGGGCAGGACCCGGGGTCCCCAAACACTTTTTATGACAATAACTTGCATATAAGCCTTTAAAATGAGCACTTTTTATTATTCATGTTCGTGTCCCATAGACTTTAACAGTGTTCACATGTTTAAACTAAACTGGATGCGAACCGAGGCGGGGGGGTGTTCGGCTCATCTCTACGTATAAGGTATCTTGGAATGGAATGTCATGAGAAGACTAAAATAGATACGTATCTATGTAGCTAAAGGAAGAATACATATTTTTTTATATCCTGTTACCGTATATACTCGAGTATAAGCCGAGATTTTCAGCCTCTTTTTTGAGGCTGAAAGTGCCCCCTCGGCTTATACTCGAGTCACCGCTGTCTGACTGCTCGATCAGCGTATCGAGCAGACAGACGGCGGACATTAAAATTCAAAAGCCGCGCCTCCTTCTCCGCCTCCGCCTGTGATAGGCGGAACACTGAATTTCCCAGCAGTCAGTGTTCCGCCTATCACGGACATCCGTTCATTCTCATACTACGGACGAGTATGAGAGGATGTCCGTGATAGGCGGAACACAGGCTGCTGGGAAATTGAGTGTTCCGCCTATCACAGGCGGAGGACGGAGGCGCGGCTTTTGAATTGTAGAATGGCCGCCGAGAAGAGCGGCGATCCTGGAGCGGCGATCCATCGGCACGACACGGGACGGAGGAGGCACGGGACGGAGGAGGCACGGGACAGAGGAGGCACGGGACAGAGGAGGCACGGGACAGAGGAGGCTCGGGACGACGGCGGCTCGGGACGGAGGCTTGGGACACAGGTAGGCTGGACACACTCACAAGGCTGCACGGACACACACACACACACACACACACACACACACACACACACACACACACACACACACACACACACACACACACACACAGGGATGGATGGATGGATACACACACACACACACACACACACACACACACACACACACAGGGATGGATGGATGGATGGATGGATACACACACACACACACACACACACACAGGGATGGATGGATGGATGAATACACACACACACACACACACACACACACAGGGATGGATGGATGGATGGATACACACACAGGGATGGATGGACGGACACACACACAGGGATGGATGGATGGATGGATGGACACACACACAGGGATGGATGGACGGACACACACACAGGGATGGACGGACACACAGGGATGGACAGCCATGTCTCACCCTCGGCTTATACACGAGTCAATAAGTTTTCCAGTTTTTTGGGGGTAAATTGGGGCCTCGGCTTATATTCGGGTCGGCCTATACTCGAGTATATACGGTATGTTAGTTTAGTGTAGTCTCAGTCATATTAATAAGTATTAGTATATAGTTACTTAATTTAGTTAATGATGGTAATATGTGTTTATATTAGTAGATGTTTGGATATATGAGATTATACGATCAGCACATTACTACAAGAGTTATATATGGGATTGTCAATCAAACTCTATATATGACTCTCTGAGTTAGTATCTCCTTTTGTATAGCATATTGCTGAAGTTAGCAGAAATTCATGTGTGCCATACAAGGTCCTAAGTTTTTGTGTGGTTTTGACGTTCACATGTAACATATAAAGTCAACACTTCCATATTGAAGGGCAGACATACACGCACACACACACACACACACACACACACACACACACACACACACACACACACACACACACACACACACACACACACTAGCAGAGATGACACAGACATATTTACACAAAGACTTTGACAAGTTGAAACAGCTGAATGCTACCAGAAGTGTAAGCCCTTGTACACACGGTCGGAGAATCCGACGGAATGTGTCCTATCAGACCGTTTTGTCAGATATTCCGGCTGTGTGTGGTCTGCATCGGACTGTTTCCGTCGGAATATCCATCGGACCAAGTTTTCCAACTTGCCGGTAAAATTTTCCGACAAAATGCTCCTATCGGACATACTCCGATCATGTGTAGCCTACTCCGATGGACAAAGTGCCACGCATGCTCAGATCAAATTCCTAGACCAAAGCTATTGGCTACTAGCCTGAACGTAGTCCCGTCGTAACGAAATAACGTCATCACGTTATATACAATCGGATTTTCCGACAATTTAGTCCGACCGTGTGTATGCAACATCACTTCCGGACCTCTTCCGGAATTAATCCGTTGGAATTACTCCGACGGATTTGGTTGTCGGAATCTCCAACCGTGTGTACAAGGGCTAAGAATGTAATTTCCTGCTTCTTTTTGGTTACACAAGACAGCATGGAGCCAGAAGGCCGCAGTCATGATGCACACATGCTTTCATAAGCTTATTACAGCTTTATAGCTATTTATTCTATTTCATATATTTTTACCTACACTGAACTGAACTATTATATTTTTTACATTGTATTTATGATGCCAACTGTGACAATAAACTCACACTTTGTTTTTAAGTCAGTCCGACTACCAATGCTATTCATCCAGAAACACCCTTGAGCAGTGATGTAACGAATGGAGTTAAAGTAAATGGCGTTACTTAACGCTGTTACTTTAGAGGGTAACGGGTAATCTAACTGATTACTCTTCCCCTCATGGTAACGTTGTTCCCATTACTTGGGCAGCGTTACTGCAATTACATCTACCGCCACTAGGGGCGAAGAGTGCTCCGCGGCCTTGGCCTTAGCCTAGCTCCGGAGCGGCGGCCATCTTGGTGCACCCGCCAGCCGTTTACAATGTGATTGCTCATGATGATGCCGGTTCCTCTCTCCCCTCTGTGTATGGATCTGTACAGTGGAGGGGAGAGATCGGATGGCAGCAGCGCTGCGGGCTGGATCTGTAGTGCTCTGTGACAAGTGTAGTCACAGCCATCCCTCCATACCCTGCCAATACTCTGCAATTCCCTGCAATTTCCTGCCAATACTCTGCCATACCCTGCCAATACTCTGCAATCTGCAATTGGGGGGGACAGATGTACAGAGGGGAAACAGATATATGTGTGTGGGGGGGTGACAGACGTGTAGTGGGGTGCAGAGGGGGAACAGATATATGTATGTGGGGGGGAAATAGACGTGTATGGGGGAACGTGCCCCTTGCTTACAGTAATACTAGACCTGCCCCTTAGAATATTTTTAAAAAAGTCACAGTTACTTTGCTGAGTAACTAATTACTTTTCCAATGTAGTAACTGAGATAGTAACGCAATAAATTTTTGGGAGAAGTAATTTGTAACTTAACTAATTGCTTTTTTAAAGTAAGATGACCAACACTGCCCTTGAGATACAAGAATAATAGATATTAAGTATATTCTCCAAGAGTCAGCCTGCTGGGGGAGGAGTTGTCAGGTGGAAGAACTGAGTGCCAGAGTGTTAGGCTGTCATGGCCTTTGAGGGAGCCCTCCTTTGGGGGGGGGGGGGTGATCTTGGGCCTGGAGCTCAGGAGCCGGAAAAAAACCTCTCCATACAACCCAAATGAGGGGTGTCCTGAACAGGAGAAGGAGAACGATAGTGGCAAACATTGCCGGGCAAGTCATCAGGATGGGTCCACCCGGGGTGAGTGACAGGCACAGTGAGAAGATCTGGGAGAAATAGAGCTTGGGTGCTGCAGCTAGGAGGGTTGACAGAGACTGCAGAGGACTGACTGGGACCAGTAGTCCACTTAGAACACAGCTAGCAGAAGAAGACTCTTTTCAGTTGCTATTGGTTGCTACACCAAAGGGGACTGCAGACCCCTGCCAGCAAATGTTGAATCCAGAACTATTATACACGTATTCAGAGTGGGACCTAGCCATCTGCTGTCTGTGTTAAGTCGCTTGGGCGTGGTCAGCGCTGAGCGACATGTCTGGGCCAATTCTGCTAGCATCAGCATGCCTGCAAACTTCAGTTCCTCTAAACAAGGGGTTACAACAGTGTGCACAAAGAGGAGCCCACTTATCAGTGGCTGCCTGGGGAGCAGGGTAGGACACTGGTGGACACCAGTGCCATCTGGAGCTTCAAGGGGGTCCTGCCCTTGGGGTGATTGATGAAGCAGAGCGACTTTTGCTTGCTATGCCCGGATTGCCAGCTTCTGAACATGGTGGTCGCTGCTTGGGCCTGGTGCAGCCATTGTGGGGAGCCACTTACCCGGCTGGGACCCTTTCAACAAGAAGGAAGGTACTACACTATAGACCTGCTTTCAGGACTTTGTAGCCTGCAGCCGTGGAGGTATAGGAGGGCCAGGGAGGACCCAGAATTACGGCCTGGTGACTTCCCTGTGAAAATGAGGGACATATGAGGAGGAGAGACTGCTGAGACCTATGGCTTGGCCAGGGGCCTGGCGATTGTGTGTACTGCGGTGCAGGAGCCAGATGATATCCCTGAAGAGCCGGCCACCTTGCTGTACCTGTCCGGAAGGAGCCTTTACCAGAGGGAGGTGCACCTCCAGGTGAGATGAACGAGGTAAGCAAGGGCCGGGTCATAGATTGGGATTCACCCAGAATGCAAGCGGAGTTTGGGTCCCTGGAATGATTGACAGAGTGGTCATCCCCCTGTGAGAGTTCACAAGAGGAGTGGGAGTGCGGGGAATCCCAAGTCTTTGAAATAGGAGATAGACCGGCGCCAGTGGTGGGACCAAAGTAAGCTGCAAGAACCCAGATGGAGAGCAGGCAGTCTTCTGAACCCAGGCTTACCACAACCCAGACCAGGGAACCCTCTCATCGCCGGTGGGTCAGTTGGGCCCTTACTGCCTTTGTCATGCTTGGAAAGGGGATCCCAAAAGAAATATCCTAGGTTCTCCCGGTTTCAGCGGATGGTGCAGAAGAGAGTGGCCCTGGAGTGGGGCTTGGAATTCCTGTATGCCCCCTCTCAGATCATGGAGGACATTGAAAGTTCCCGGGGAGGGTGAGAGGATGACATGGTCTGGGAGTAGTTACGCATCCCCAAGCTAACACGGGTGCCAGGTGGTGCAGCCTGGCCCCTGGATATTAAAGAGGAATGGTGACTTAGAAGGATCATTTACAAGAACCAGGTGGTGATATGCAGAGCGGGTCTGCCTGTAGAGAGTTATTTAGTCCCCAGGGACAGAGGAGAGAAAGGAAAGGGATGATTGGCACTCAGGATGACATCCTACATAGTATTCCTTTATTAAATACATTTACAGAGCTGTAAAACAGTCTACGCGTTTCCTTAGTCATGGCTGCTAAAAAACAAAATAAGTAACACTTAAAGAGTATATACAAAAGCCACATAATTAACCAACACAGGTGAATTAAAATATATATTATAGCACCCACTATCTTTATGATGTTCCATTTTGGAAAAAATACAAACTACTCATGCTATTGTGGGTTACTTTTTGTATGCCTGGTTTTTCATAGACATGTGCGGTTGGTTTTGTATATTCAGAAGCATCCGAAATACGAATTTCTATGCTTCCGAATTGTATACAAAATTTCATTGACGAAGTTCGGATCCAAATTCTGTTACAATGGAAACGTGACTGGTGTTTTGTTGACCAATCAGAGGTTTTATTCTGCTGCTGAGTGAGGGTTGGGAAAATTACCTTTTTTTAATATGGGAGTGGAAGACTGGTACTGACAGACGGACAAAATAAGAATGTTCGTTAATATCATTTTATTATCGTCATAATAATTACGATTATTCGTTATGATGAAGTTAAAAACCCAGGAAGTCAGCACAGCACAGGGATGGTGGGTGCCCCTCATAATGAGCATAGCAGGGGTACAAACCCAGGAAGTCAGCACAGCATAGGGATGGTGGGAGCCCCTCATAATGAGCACAGCAGGGGTACAAACCCAGGAAGAAGTCAGCGCAGCACAGGGAAGGTGGGAGCCCCTCATAGTGAGCATAATGAGTCGACGACTGCCATATTGAGAAAGGTTTTAGCTTTTTAAATTTATCATAATGAACATTCATAATTGTTACGAAAAGTTAACGAACCTAATGAAAATTCGTATTTCGTACGAATCCAAATTGAATTTCGGGCACCAATTACGAATACGAATTAACAGGTAATACAAAACGGAACGAAACAAAACAAATTTATTGACGGCGCACATGTCTTTTTCATATACCTACTTTTTGTGATGTGTTCCATTGAATGGAGTTTTCCCCCTTTGCATGTTTAATTCAGCTGTGTTGGTTAATCATTTGACTTTTATATAAACTATTTAAATGTTACTTTTTTTTTTTTTTATCAGCCATGGCTAAGGACTAATGTCCAAAATGCGTAGACTGTTTTACAGCTCTGTACATCTATTTAATAAAGGAATACTATTTTGGATGTCATCCTGAGTACGACCATCCCTTTCCTTATTCTGGTACGTTGGAGGTGTCAACAGCCTCAAGGTCTGAGCACCTGGCGGAGCTTTTATGTGGGAAGGTTTCAGCATCTATACACTTGTTTTCCACAGAGGAGAGAAAGGCTGGAAGAGACTAACAGCCCCACGGTACTACACCTAAAATCCGGGTAATTGAACTGTGGGAGAGGCAGTGTGTGCCCTTTCTTCCTTATTTCCCTGCCTTGCAGGAGCAGGCTATGCCTGCCACCCTGTGTGACTGACAAAGGGACTGTCTGTTCATGGACACTTTGGGGGTAACTCTTCCTGCTCACCTCTTTTGGAGCCTGTTTCTTCAGGGAGGGGCAGAGCAGAAGAAGGATTGTTCATCATGAAAATATATATGTTTTGTTGTTGTTGTTTTGTTTCTTAGGTTATAGTTTCCTTCTGACAGAACAAAGCAAGCAAAAATGTACATGTTGTGTTGCTTGTTATTCTTTGTTGGAAGGATACTAACCCCCTTCCAACAGAGGCTTTTACAGTATATAGGTAGATGTGAGTGTAGGATGTGATGTTTTATGTTTTCTCTAAGGATATTCGGGGATTAGATGGCTGTCTTTCCCCATAGTTCCAGAGGACAAGAATGCCAGCGAGCAGAGTATCTTTTCTTAGGAAGAGATGATCTGGCTCAAAAATGTGTATATGTTGTTAGCTGCAGGGACTTGTAGTTAGGAGTGTCTTAGTCATGCAGTTGTAAATGCCCACCAAAAATGTGTATATCTATTTTTGTGTTGATATTTATTTGTACAGTTCCCCATCCAAGTTGTTTGCCTTCCCCCATCCAACTTATTTCATGGGATGACCTTGCTGATTTTTTTCAAATTTTCCCAGCTGGGGACCAGCTGATTTCTGGTGGGGGTGAGTTTAGCACCCTCTACCTTAGGAAGGTAGGTTGCTATAGGTAGTAGTTTTTTGTTTCAGCCAGTGCAGGTAAATGTAGGCAGGCCTAACCAAAGAGCTAGGCCTGTTTGTTTTGATCTGGTCGGCTGGGAGTGGTTTGAGAGTATCCCAACTAGGATTGGCAGAGGGCAGGCCTCCTATATATACCTAGGGTCAGCCTGCTGGGGTGAGGAGTTGTTGGGTACTGACAACTCCTCCCCTTGACTGGCAACCGAGTGATGCAGTGTGCCTGGAGCTTGGGAGCTGGGAAGGAATCTCTCCATACAATCCAAACAAGGGGTGTCCTGGAAAGGAGCAGAAGGACAGAGGGAAACATTGCAGAGCAAGTAATGGGGAGGGATCCATCTAGGGTTGGTGAATGACCGGAACAGTGAGAAGATCTGTGAGAGACATGCCAGGAGTGTATGTAGAGCCAGAGAGACTGTGATGTCAATAGAGACAATAGAGGGAATAGAGACAGGCTGCCGCAGCCAGGAGGGTTGGCAGAGTCTGCACAGGACTGACTGGGATCAGTAGTCCACTTAAAACACAGCTAGCACAAAAAGACTCTTTTTAGTTGCTATTGGTTGCTACACCAAATGAGATTGCAGACCCCTAATAGCAAATGGTTAATCCAGTGTCAGAAACCATGAAATCAGGCCGAGACAGAAGTACAGTTAAATCACACTTTAAAAGTAAAAAGAACAAACGTAGTCAAAACATATGGAAAAAATTATGCCGCGCTAGGAAAAAACGTGAAAACAAATAAACTATATGTGAAACAGGCAGCAGCAATAGATGTGATATAACACCAAACAGATATACAGAAATGGAAAACTGCGCCAACCCTATACTAAAATAAATAACAAAAAATAGTGACAAAATATATAAGTAATTATCATTAAATGATTATAACGATAAAAAAACACCTTAAGTGCATAAAAAACACAGCAATACATAAAGTAAAAATATCATAAACAAAAGTCCAATCATGGAAAGTTCATAAGTGAGTCCGGATAAACGTTTGTGACACCACAGTGATTCAACACGATCCAAAAAGCGCATAAAGTGCCCGTCACCGTATATTCAATGCGCTTACCAGAAAGTAAACAAATTAGGGCGTTTGTATATATTCGATGGGTCCCTTCAAAAGATATCCTCCTTTTTAGTGGGTCAGCTCTCCATCTCCTAATAGTACCTTCCAGATACTAATATACTTCGTGGTCCCAATAAGGAGCTCTTTCCTTTTCAATCTGTAGCTGCTGTCATTTTCTGAAAATTCAATGCAATGTGGCTACCTGGAGTTGTTCTGTACACATAATGTGTACTGAACTCACCCCGCCCAGACACAACATTTACTGCTTGTGTGATTGGCTCACCAATTTTCCTAGAAGTCACTAAGATACAAGTCAGATTTCAAGCATCTCATTCAGTGCTGGAGGTGCCGGAACTGCGTTCCCGCTGAAAAAAAAAAAAGCGGGAACGCAGTTCCGGCACCTCCAGCACTGAATGAGATGCTTGAAATCTGACTTGTATCTTAGTGACTTCTAGTAAAATTGGTGAGCCAATCACACAAGCAGTAAATGTTGTGTCTGGGCGGGGTGAGTTCAGTACACATTATGTGTACAGAACAACTCCAGGTAGCCACATTGCATTGAATTTTCAGAAAATGACAGCAGCTACAGATTGAAAAGGAAAGAGCTCCTTATTGGGACCACGAAGTATATTAGTATCTGGAAGGTACTATTAGGAGATGGAGAGCTGACCCACTAAAAAGGAGGATATCTTTTGAAGGGACCCATCGAATATATACAAACGCCCTAATTTGTTTACTTTCTGGTAAGCGCATTGAATATACGGTGACGGGCACTTTATGCGCTTTTTGGATCGTGTTGAATCACTGTGGTGTCACAAACGTTTATCCGGACTCACTTATGAACTTTCCATGATTGGACTTTTGTTTATGATATTTTTACTTTATGTATTGCTGTGTTTTTTATGCACTTAAGGTGTTTTTTTATCGTTATAATCATTTAATGATAATTACTTATATATTTTGTCACTATTTTTTGTTATTTATTTTAGTATAGGGTTGGCGCAGTTTTCCATTTCTGTAGTCAAAACATAGCCAAAGTTCAGTAACTGGAATGGATAGTCAGCCAAGCCAGAAGTCAGGGGTCAATATAGTGGAACAGCAAGCAGGATCTGAAGCCAGAAGGGATGTCAGCAAAGCAAGTCATGAACAGGATCGCAGGAGATAGTTTCTGTGATATGACCAAGGCGAAGAGCTCCTCTGACTTTGACGGCTTAAGTAGGCAGGACTGACGAGCAGGGTATCATCAACAGCTGAGTAACTATGGAGAGATAGGAGCTGGCAATTAGCCAACAGCTGAGCAACCAGCTTAGAGAAGGAAGGGCTGAGCCTAGCCCTGACATACAAAACTGTTGGGTCTTGTTCAGTGTGGGACATAACCATGTGCTAGCTGTACCAAGTATTGTGCAGTAGAGGAAGCAAAGATAACTTATAAGTGATGTGCTGGAGGAGTATGGAGCTTCAGACACTGCAAATACGAATTCCAAATATCTTTCATTCGCTTAAAGTCAATTATCTTGGCATCCCATGTTCCCTTTACCCCATCCAAGTTATATCCTGCAATAAAACCACAAAAACAAACTGGTGGATTGTTCATTGTTCAGTGAGGAGTAGCTGGAAGTGAATGCTGAACTGAGAAGGGTGACGGGAGGAACTACTACATTCAGTGACCCCACGGGAAACCACTACACAATTATATAATAGAAACTACTAGAGGTGGCATATGGTCTACTTTTTATGTTTCCTCAACTATAAAGAGTCTTGTACCCCTCTCAGAATCCCTTGCACCCCCTTTCCTGCAGATTCTTGCTCAATTAAGCCACAGACCAGATGGATAGTAATGTCTGAGTATGGATGCTGGCCCTTGCAATCTTGCTGCCCTAGGCACTGGTCCTTGTGGGCACTTATATGAAAGACTATTTAGAAATGTTTTGTTTTTTTATTTTTATTTTTTTAGTATGGAAAAATCATGTGCATCATTAATACCACACAAGCAGCTGATTGCATGAAGATAGGATTTGTTTTATTGAAAATTTAGTAGGTGACAAGGACAAGAGAATGATGATCAAAATTCACCAGATTACTACTGTAGTACATACTGCATGCTAATAATCTATTAATGTGTACAATGGTATACAATACAAATGAGTTCATAACATATTATTATAAAACCAATGCTTCAACTCTACAATAATAAAACCTGCACACAATTATGTTAATAATACCCACTAAATTCACAACAGAAAACTAGAGTTCCACTTGAATTAAGCACGTGATTTATGTGCATTCACATACTATAGGCACATTTCAAGATGCTGTTTTTGCGTCTTTTTAATCGGAAACTACATTGCGAAGGAGAATTCAGCAAAAATTCATATTCTATTCTATACTGTTCAGACTGCTTCATATTCTAACTCATTTTGCATATGATCATTGTAATTCCAAATGACAGATTATGGAACAACTCAATTCTTCTGAGTAAAGAAAACTGCATTGCAACTGTAAGTACCATAAGGGCCTGTTTATGCTTGAAAGTGTTACAGTAACACATTCATCACAACTTACTTTTTTAGGGTATTGTGGTACCACAGGTTATTTGTTCTGAATGTGTCCCAGGTAAAAATGCTTGCGCTCTATTTTTTTCTCCAAAGCACTTCAACGTAACCCATATCATACTATGTTGTGTACTGCATCATACTATAGCATAGATGCATTCTGTTCATGCCTTTGGGTGGCATTCAATGCTGTTGTACAATAAATGGCACTGCAACACATTGCACTACATGTTGGCACAATGCCTGCATTGAAAGTTCCCGGGGAGGGTGAGAGGATGACATGGTCTGGGAGTAGTTACGCATCCCCAAGCTAACACGGGTGCCAGGTGGTGCAGCCTGGCCCCTGGATATTAAAGAGGAATGGTGACTTAGAAGGATCATTTACAAGAACCAGGTGGTGATATGCAGAGCGGGTCTGCCTGTAGAGAGTTATTTAGTCCCCAGGGACAGAGGAGAGAAAGGAAAGGGATGATTGGCACTCAGGATGACATCCTACATAGTATTCCTTTATTAAATACATTTACAGAGCTGTAAAACAGTCTACGCGTTTCCTTAGTCATGGCTGCTAAAAAACAAAATAAGTAACACTTAAAGAGTATATACAAAAGCCACATAATTAACCAACACAGGTGAATTAAAATATATATTATAGCACCCACTATCTTTATGATGTTCCATTTTGGAAAAAATACAAACTACTCATGCTATTGTGGGTTACTTTTTGTATGCCTGGTTTTTCATAGACATGTGCGGTTGGTTTTGTATATTCAGAAGCATCCGAAATACGAATTTCTATGCTTCCGAATTGTATACAAAATTTCATTGACGAAGTTCGGATCCAAATTCTGTTACAATGGAAACGTGACTGGTGTTTTGTTGACCAATCAGAGGTTTTATTCTGCTGCTGAGTGAGGGTTGGGAAAATTACCTTTTTTTAATATGGGAGTGGAAGACTGGTACTGACAGACGGACAAAATAAGAATGTTCGTTAATATCATTTTATTATCGTCATAATAATTACGATTATTCGTTATGATGAAGTTAAAAACCCAGGAAGTCAGCACAGCACAGGGATGGTGGGTGCCCCTCATAATGAGCATAGCAGGGGTACAAACCCAGGAAGTCAGCACAGCATAGGGATGGTGGGAGCCCCTCATAATGAGCACAGCAGGGGTACAAACCCAGGAAGAAGTCAGCGCAGCACAGGGAAGGTGGGAGCCCCTCATAGTGAGCATAATGAGTCGACGACTGCCATATTGAGAAAGGTTTTAGCTTTTTAAATTTATCATAATGAACATTCATAATTGTTACGAAAAGTTAACGAACCTAATGAAAATTCGTATTTCGTACGAATCCAAATTGAATTTCGGGCACCAATTACGAATACGAATTAACAGGTAATACAAAACGGAACGAAACAAAACAAATTTATTGACGGCGCACATGTCTTTTTCATATACCTACTTTTTGTGATGTGTTCCATTGAATGGAGTTTTCCCCCTTTGCATGTTTAATTCAGCTGTGTTGGTTAATCATTTGACTTTTATATAAACTATTTAAATGTTACTTTTTTTTTTTTTTATCAGCCATGGCTAAGGACTAATGTCCAAAATGCGTAGACTGTTTTACAGCTCTGTACATCTATTTAATAAAGGAATACTATTTTGGATGTCATCCTGAGTACGGCCATCCCTTTCCTTATTCTGGTACGTTGGAGGTGTCAACAGCCTCAAGGTCTGAGCACCTGGCGGAGCTTTTATGTGGGAAGGTTTCAGCATCTATACACTTGTTTTCCACAGAGGAGAGAAAGGCTGGAAGAGACTAACATCCCCACGGTACTACACCTAAAATCCGGGTAATTGAACTGTGGGAGAGGCAGTGTGTGCCCTTTCTTCCTTATTTCCCTGCCTTGCAGGAGCAGGCTATGCCTGCCACCCTGTGTGACTGACAAAGGGACTGTCTGTTCATGGACACTTTGGGGGTAACTCTTCCTGCTCACCTCTTTTGGAGCCTGTTTCTTCAGGGAGGGGCAGAGCAGAAGAAGGATTGTTCATCATGAAAATATATATGTTTTGTTGTTGTTGTTTTGTTTCTTAGGTTATAGTTTCCTTCTGACAGAACAAAGCAAGCAAAAATGTACATGTTGTGTTGCTTGTTATTCTTTGTTGGAAGGATACTAACCCCCTTCCAACAGAGGCTTTTACAGTATATAGGTAGATGTGAGTGTAGGATGTGATGTTTTATGTTTTCTCTAAGGATTTTCGGGGATTAGATGGCTGTCTTTCCCCATAGTTCCAGAGGACAAGAATGCCAGCGAGCAGAGTATCTTTTCTTAGGAAGAGATGATCTGGCTCAAAAATGTGTATATGTTGTTAGCTGCAGGGACTTGTAGTTAGGAGTGTCTTAGTCATGCAGTTGTAAATGCCCACCAAAAATGTGTATATCTATTTTTGTGTTGATATTTATTTGTACAGTTCCCCATCCAAGTTGTTTGCCTTCCCCCATCCAACTTATTTCATGGGATGACCTTGCTGATTTTTTTCAAATTTTCCCAGCTGGGGACCAGCTGATTTCTGGTGGGGGTGAGTTTAGCACCCTCTACCTTAGGAAGGTAGGTTGCTATAGGTAGTAGTTTTTTGTTTCAGCCAGTGCAGGTAAATGTAGGCAGGCCTAACCAAAGAGCTAGGCCTGTTTGTTTTGATCTGGTCGGCTGGGAGTGGTTTGAGAGTATCCCAACTAGGATTGGCAGAGGGCAGGCCTCCTATATATACCTAGGGTCAGCCTGCTGGGGTGAGGAGTTGTTGGGTACTGACAACTCCTCCCCTTGACTGGCAACCGAGTGATGCAGTGTGCCTGGAGCTTGGGAGCTGGGAAGGAATCTCTCCATACAATCCAAACAAGGGGTGTCCTGGAAAGGAGCAGAAGGACAGAGGGAAACATTGCAGAGCAAGTAATGGGGAGGGATCCATCTAGGGTTGGTGAATGACCGGAACAGTGAGAAGATCTGTGAGAGACATGCCAGGAGTGTATGTAGAGCCAGAGAGACTGTGATGTCAATAGAGACAATAGAGGGAATAGAGACAGGCTGCCGCAGCCAGGAGGGTTGGCAGAGTCTGCACAGGACTGACTGGGATCAGTAGTCCACTTAAAACACAGCTAGCACAAAAAGACTCTTTTTAGTTGCTATTGGTTGCTACACCAAATGAGATTGCAGACCCCTAATAGCAAATGGTTAATCCAGTGTCAGAAACCATGAAATCAGGCCGAGACAGAAGTACAGTTAAATCACACTTTAAAAGTAAAAAGAACAAACGTAGTCAAAACATATGGAAAAAATTATGCCGCGCTAGGAAAAAACGTGAAAACAAATAAACTATATGTGAAACAGGCAGCAGCAATAGATGTGATATAACACCAAACAGATATACAGAAATGGAAAACTGCGCCAACCCTATACTAAAATAAATAACAAAAAATAGTGACAAAATATATAAGTAATTATCATTAAATGATTATAACGATAAAAAAACACCTTAAGTGCATAAAAAACACAGCAATACATAAAGTAAAAATATCATAAACAAAAGTCCAATCATGGAAAGTTCATAAGTGAGTCCGGATAAACGTTTGTGACACCACAGTGATTCAACACGATCCAAAAAGCGCATAAAGTGCCCGTCACCGTATATTCAATGCGCTTACCAGAAAGTAAACAAATTAGGGCGTTTGTATATATTCGATGGGTCCCTTCAAAAGATATCCTCCTTTTTAGTGGGTCAGCTCTCCATCTCCTAATAGTACCTTCCAGATACTAATATACTTCGTGGTCCCAATAAGGAGCTCTTTCCTTTTCAATCTGTAGCTGCTGTCATTTTCTGAAAATTCAATGCAATGTGGCTACCTGGAGTTGTTCTGTACACATAATGTGTACTGAACTCACCCCGCCCAGACACAACATTTACTGCTTGTGTGATTGGCTCACCAATTTTCCTAGAAGTCACTAAGATACAAGTCAGATTTCAAGCATCTCATTCAGTGCTGGAGGTGCCGGAACTGCGTTCCCGCTGAAAAAAAAAAAAGCGGGAACGCAGTTCCGGCACCTCCAGCACTGAATGAGATGCTTGAAATCTGACTTGTATCTTAGTGACTTCTAGGAAAATTGGTGAGCCAATCACACAAGCAGTAAATGTTGTGTCTGGGCGGGGTGAGTTCAGTACACATTATGTGTACAGAACAACTCCAGGTAGCCACATTGCATTGAATTTTCAGAAAATGACAGCAGCTACAGATTGAAAAGGAAAGAGCTCCTTATTGGGACCACGAAGTATATTAGTATCTGGAAGGTACTATTAGGAGATGGAGAGCTGACCCACTAAAAAGGAGGATATCTTTTGAAGGGACCCATCGAATATATACAAACGCCCTAATTTGTTTACTTTCTGGTAAGCGCATTGAATATACGGTGACGGGCACTTTATGCGCTTTTTGGATCGTGTTGAATCACTGTGGTGTCACAAACGTTTATCCGGACTCACTTATGAACTTTCCATGATTGGACTTTTGTTTATGATATTTTTACTTTATGTATTGCTGTGTTTTTTATGCACTTAAGGTGTTTTTTTATCGTTATAATCATTTAATGATAATTACTTATATATTTTGTCACTATTTTTTGTTATTTATTTTAGTATAGGGTTGGCGCAGTTTTCCATTTCTGTAGTCAAAACATAGCCAAAGTTCAGTAACTGGAATGGATAGTCAGCCAAGCCAGAAGTCAGGGGTCAATATAGTGGAACAGCAAGCAGGATCTGAAGCCAGAAGGGATGTCAGCAAAGCAAGTCATGAACAGGATCGCAGGAGATAGTTTCTGTGATATGACCAAGGCGAAGAGCTCCTCTGACTTTGACGGCTTAAGTAGGCAGGACTGACGAGCAGGGTATCATCAACAGCTGAGTAACTATGGAGAGATAGGAGCTGGCAATTAGCCAACAGCTGAGCAACCAGCTTAGAGAAGGAAGGGCTGAGCCTAGCCCTGACATACAAAACTGTTGGGTCTTGTTCAGTGTGGGACATAACCATGTGCTAGCTGTACCAAGTATTGTGCAGTAGAGGAAGCAAAGATAACTTATAAGTGATGTGCTGGAGGAGTATGGAGCTTCAGACACTGCAAATACGAATTCCAAATATCTTTCATTCGCTTAAAGTCAATTATCTTGGCATCCCATGTTCCCTTTACCCCATCCAAGTTATATCCTGCAATAAAACCACAAAAACAAACTGGTGGATTGTTCATTGTTCAGTGAGGAGTAGCTGGAAGTGAATGCTGAACTGAGAAGGGTGACGGGAGGAACTACTACATTCAGTGACCCCACGGGAAACCACTACACAATTATATAATAGAAACTACTAGAGGTGGCATATGGTCTACTTTTTATGTTTCCTCAACTATAAAGAGTCTTGTACCCCTCTCAGAATCCCTTGCACCCCCTTTCCTGCAGATTCTTGCTCAATTAAGCCACAGACCAGATGGATAGTAATGTCTGAGTATGGATGCTGGCCCTTGCAATCTTGCTGCCCTAGGCACTGGTCCTTGTGGGCACTTATATGAAAGACTATTTAGAAATGTTTTGTTTTTTTATTTTTATTTTTTTAGTATGGAAAAATCATGTGCATCATTAATACCACACAAGCAGCTGATTGCATGAAGATAGGATTTGTTTTATTGAAAATTTAGTAGGTGACAAGGACAAGAGAATGATGATCAAAATTCACCAGATTACTACTGTAGTACATACTGCATGCTAATAATCTATTAATGTGTACAATGGTATACAATACAAATGAGTTCATAACATATTATTATAAAACCAATGCTTCAACTCTACAATAATAAAACCTGCACACAATTATGTTAATAATACCCACTAAATTCACAACAGAAAACTAGAGTTCCACTTGAATTAAGCACGTGATTTATGTGCATTCACATACTATAGGCACATTTCAAGATGCTGTTTTTGCGTCTTTTTAATCGGAAACTACATTGCGAAGGAGAATTCAGCAAAAATTCATATTCTATTCTATACTGTTCAGACTGCTTCATATTCTAACTCATTTTGCATATGATCATTGTAATTCCAAATGACAGATTATGGAACAACTCAATTCTTCTGAGTAAAGAAAACTGCATTGCAACTGTAAGTACCATAAGGGCCTGTTTATGCTTGAAAGTGTTACAGTAACACATTCATCACAACTTACTTTTTTAGGGTATTGTGGTACCACAGGTTATTTGTTCTGAATGTGTCCCAGGTAAAAATGCTTGCGCTCTATTTTTTTCTCCAAAGCACTTCAACGTAACCCATATCATACTATGTTGTGTACTGCATCATACTATAGCATAGATGCATTCTGTTCATGCCTTTGGGTGGCATTCAATGCTGTTGTACAATAAATGGCACTGCAACACATTGCACTACATGTTGGCACAATGCCTGCGTATAAAAAGGCATTATTGTTACAAGATGAATGTGCCTGGGACCTAAAAGTATTGAAAGTGCTCCAAGAAAGAAGTGAATGAAAATTCATATCTTATGCTCTAGCATAATGTAATCCCTAAATAATTTTGGGTACACGAAAATATCTTCCTTCATTTTGGATCTTTAAAAGGGTTCAAAGGCCTGAACTCCATAGCTTTTGTAACACGTGGGTTAACATCTTGAAATTAACTTACAATTTAGGTAAACTTGAATAGTTTACCACCAACATCTAAAAATGAATACATATTGTATCTAACTAATCTTAAACCTTGCATAATTTCATTTTTGTGCACTGGGTAATTTGGTGGATCTAGTTCATGTCTCATGCCAAGTTTTGCCTATCTGAAGCAGATACTGAAGGCCACATACGAAGAAGTCAGAGGAAGACACCAAAAGACTTTTTAGAGCTAGGATAATACTATTACCCACAGAGTTCTCCAGAAGAGTCAGAAACACATTAGCAAACATTATGGTGATTATGATGTTGGTGATGACTTTGATGATGTTTATAATGAGTGGGGCTAGTCACATGGTGAACTTTCACTGTGTGGGGAGATCCTGAAAGTAGAAGATATGATAGTTCAAATTAATAAAGATCTATGTCACATTGTAAAGGGATGCAAATTGTTTATGTTTCTCATATCAATCCACCATATTCCAATTATCATTGTTATTGTTACATAATTAGTCAAGTTGAGAAACCTGCTTATGTACCATGAGTTGTAGATATATTGATTTTAGCAGGGGTACCTCAACAAACATTAAACTATGCATTTGAAAATGTAGTTATTCCTTTATGTTTTTACAGTATCATGAACGCACACAACTTTTGTAGAAACTGTCTACAGCTAGAATAAGTTCATGTGCAAGACTATTCCACATTTTTACAGCTGAAAACTACTGTGGGTCATTTTTAGACCAAAGCCCACCATTGGCACATGGTAGGAAGGGAAGCAGGTTGCTGTCTAATCATCCAAACCCTATGGGATGGTGTCTAAATGGCATTAATTTCCAGGTACTAGTTAAAATGTTTCCCATATTTTACATTCTACACATATTTCCACCAGCTTGCTCCCTGCTTTTTAAAGTGGTTCTAATGCCTAAAGATTTTTTTCACCTTAAGACATTCTCTGCATTAAGATAAAAAACTTTCTCTGTGCAGCCCCAACCCCTCTCTTATACTTACCTGAGCCCGGCCTCGATCTAACCCTGTGAACTAGAGCAGTGGCTCTCTCTGCTCTTTCCCTCCTCATAGATTCAGAGACAGCAGCAGGAGCCACTGGCTGTCAATCACAGTCAGTGAGGAGGATCGGAGGGTGGGGTCAAGCCACACTGTGTGTGTGTCTATGGACACACATAGCCAGGTTGGGAGCAATCCCCCACAAATGCCCCCATTGCAAGCCACTATGGTGGGCACTTTGCAGGAGAGGAGCCAGGAGAGCAGGCAGAAAAGGTGGATCGGGCCTGCTTTGTGTAAAACCATTGCACATAGCAGGTAAGTATGACATGTTTGTTTTTAAAAATAATATAGGTTTACAATCACTTTAAGACAATATATGTTTACATACCATGGCTGTCTCCTTGAAAACTTTGACTTGAAGTGCTGAAATGTAAAACACACAGTAAAGAATAATGAAGAAATATATGGTATTCTGACTATTCTGTATGGCTTGGTTTGAATAATATATTGGTAAACAAAATGGAAATATTTTATGAACTGTCTGGTTTTAGAATTAAGCTGCTCTCCAAATTGTATGGCTCTATTCTGGTAGATGATTAAATATTATAGCAAATAAATTATATAAAAATTATATTAAATATAACAATTATTTATTTTCCCTTAAAAGATTCATTCGAATGGGTGTTGTTATAAAGTGAGGCCTGTATGTTTTAAGGAATATTAATTCAGTTACTTGTCCTGTGTGAAATACATACTGGATATCATGACCCTCCAATAGGCGCTTATAGGTGGCGATCTCCATCTCCAGGTGAGTCTTTTGGTCCATCAGGATCCTGTATTCCTGATTCTGACGTTCCAGGTCAAATCGCATCTGGGCCAGCTGGGACTCTACATTGTTTATCAAACATTGTAATTGGGCAAGTTGAGCCCCAAATGTGGCTTCTGTCTCTGCCAAAGTGTTTTCTAGAGCTGATTTCTGGGGAAAAAATAAAGAAAGATTGAATACAAAAAAAAACAGTTAATTGCAGTACATACTGTTAGTCTTTCCAGAATGAACTGAAGAGGCTCACAGACTAAAACAACCAGCAACTGGTCATTGAAACAAACTTTATTAATTGGCTGGCAATAACACTTACCAAGCTGAGCTGGCTTTGCAGTTCAATTTCCAAGGTTTGGATGGTACGTCTCAAATCAATGACTTCAGTTTGTACAGACTGGAGTTGTTCAGAACCAGAAGCAACTTCACGATTCAGTTCCTCAGTCTATATAAATAGAAGGTTTATTAGAGTCATGTAGAATAGTTGTGACTGTGCAAGGGGTGTGGGGGACCTCTGAATATTTCAGTGGTCCTGATGTTCACTGTGATGGGAAGATTGGGATGGTACAGTATAACTGAGCATTAAAGCTGAACATGCTATCATCAATATTTATTGTTTATTGAAATATAACCATGACGTAATAGGGCCTAATTATCAAAATGTAATAGATTGCTATCCCACTATTTTTCTAACAGGTTCAACAAGCTTTTTTAGTCTACAAAAAGACGTACCCGTTGTCGGAAAATAGTTTCCACCTCTCTCAGATTCCGCTCCATCAGATTCTCATACTGCTCTCTGATCTCAAACAAGGTTCTATTCAGATCAGCTGATGGAGCAGCATCCACTTCCACATTGACCCTGGCACCCAACTGAGCTTGCAAAGAGTTGACTTCCTGTAAGTAAAAATGTTAGAAACTAGTTGTGTTATGGGTGCATTTCTGCAGATCTCCTTAATGTGTGCTTTAGAACCTGCGTTGACTCGGCTTTTGGGCTTATATGTCAATGTACAAACGTAGTGGACTTTTAGATGCATTTGAGAATAGTTTGAGATATTACTGAGATAATTTATAGTGTTACTAAACCCCCTGTCAAACCTAAGGGGTTCATCCTCTGGATTGTAAAAAAACACTGAGTGATTCTGGCTTCTCTGATCCTCCTCTCCTTCCTTTGTCCCCTGATAATTTAATGATAATGCAGCCTATTGAGTCAATCTGCACATGCACAGTTTGGTGTGTATTGGTACAGATTTTTCTTTTTCTTGGTAGAGTGCATGTGATCAGCACTAGTGATGGACGAACTTCCGACGGGACGTTTCGCGAACGCGAAACGCGAACGGACACAAACGTTCGCGAAAACGACCGTTCGCCGCGGGCTCCATTGACTTCAATGGGAGGCGAATTTCGCAAACCTTTAGGTCGAATTTGCGGCCACGGGGTAATTATTAGGGGGTAGCACGTAGTCCCACCACCTGGACAATAGCATAATACATGTATGAGGTGAATTTGGGATCGATAACTACAAGCATTTTTTTTTTATTTGGGAAATTGTTCTGACAATTCAGGACTATGGAGCTAATGAAGGCAATGGAGGAGAGGGAAGGTCAGGGACCAGGGTAGGCAAACAAGAGGGTGCAGGAGATACAGAGCACTGACAGCAGCACCGTAATACAGAGCACTGACATCAGCACCGTGACATACAGCGCTGACAGCAGCTCCGTGACATACAGCGCTGACAGCAGCTCCGTGACATACAGCGCTGACAGCAGCTCCGTGACATACAGCGCTGACAGCAGCTCCGTGACATACAGCGCTGACAGCAGCTCCGTGACATACAGCGCTGACAGCAGCACCGTGACATACAGCGCTGACAGCAGCTCCGTGACATACAGCGCTGACAGCAGCTCCGTGACATACAGCGCTGACAGCAGCTCCGTGACATACAGCACTGACAGCAGCTCCGTGACATACAGCGCTGACAGCAGCTCCGTGACATACAGCGCTGACAGCAGCTCCGTGACATACAGCGCTGACAGCAGCTCCGTGACATACAGCGCTGACAGCAGCTCCGTGACATACAGCACTGACAGCAGCTCCGTGACATACAGCGCTGACAGCAGCTCCGTGACATACAGCGCTGACAGCAGCACCGTGACATACAGCGCTGACAGCAGCTCCGTGACATACAGCGCTGACAGCAGCTCCGTGACATACAGCGCTGACAGCAGCTCCGTGACATACAGCGCTGACAGCAGCTCCGTGACATACAGCGCTGACAGCAGCTCCGTGACATACAGCGCTGACAGCAGCTCCGTGACATACAGCGCTGACAGCAGCTCCGTGACATACAGCGCTGACAGCAGCTCCGTGACATACAGCGCTGACAGCAGCACCGTAAGCAGCCCCAGGAGGAAGTCAGCACAGCACAGGGATGGTGTGATCCCCTCATAATAAGAACCCCCAGGAGGAAGTCAGCACAGCACAGGGATGGTGGGAGCCCCTCATAATAAGAACACCCAGGAGGAAGTCAGCACAGCACAGGGATGGTGGGAACCCCTCATAATAAGCAGCCCCAGTAGAAATATGACACCGCTCAACCTCTTCAAAGAGGAGGGTAGGGGCATATAGTACGGTGTGCTTTTTTGGGTCAGGGAAGTGAGCCAAATGAATTAAGAAGGTCTGTGTGCTTGATTCCAAAAATTGTTTATAGACATATACATGGTCTACTGATCACATGTGTTGAATTCCTCCGAGATCCATGCCTCATTCATTTTTAGAAATGTGAGGTAGTTAACACTGTCGTGAGCTAGGCGAGTACGCTTATCGGTCACAATCCCCCCTGCTGCGCTGAACGTCCTTTCGGACAGGACACTGGATGAGGGGCAAGCCAACAGTTCGATTGCAAATTGGGCAAGCTCTGGCCAGAGGTCAAGCCTGCCCACCCAGTAGTCTAGGGGTTCATCACTCCTCAGAGCGTCCACATCGGCCGTTAACCCAATGTAGTCGGACACCTGACGGTCTAGGCGTTCCCTGATGCTGGATCCGGATGACACCTGTCGATGGGTCGGCTGAAAGAATGACCTCATATCCGAAGTCACCAACACATCTTCAAACCGGCCTCTTCTTGCAGGCGCTGTTGGATTGGTACCCGCAAATCCTTCTCTGGGAGTGGGAATTGCTCCTCTGCCAGCGCACGCAAAAGCAGAATGCAGCATTTCTCGAAGCAAGGCCTGGAAGTGCTGCATTCTGACAGCCCTCTGCGACGGCGGTAACATTTCCGCCATTTTGTGTTTGTACCGGGGATCTAAGTACGTTGCCACCCAGTACTGGTCCTTGACCCTCATGCTTTTTATACGGGGGTCCCTATTAAAACACTGGAGCATGAAGGCCCCCATTTGCACTCAAGCGGAAGGTATGTGGTGGTGGTGGTGTTGTTGGTGGTAGTGTCTTTGGGGGTGCACATAGCAGAGAGTGAAGAAGAGGGTGCAGATCGAGAGGATGAGGAGGGTGCAGAAGAATAAGGCTGAGTGAGCCACTCAACCAAGTCTGGTGCGTCCTTTAAAGTAATTGAACGCACCTTCTGCAACTTCCCACTTTGGCTCAAGGCTGTTGCTCCTGCCCTACCCCTACCACCCCTGCGGAAGGGCCTGCCTCTTCCTCTGCCTGTCATTTTTTAAATCACCCTGTGACAAAACTCTTAGTCCCTATACCGCTGAAGGACTGCTGCAGTATAGGGCAGCGGTCAGCAGTAGTGCACGTCAACCCTATGTATTGTGGACCGATAGCGGTCCTTACAGAACAGCAGACTGTACTGCACTCAGGCCTATGTACCGTAGCACCCTATACCAAGTTACCAGTCCTTATAAAAACTTTTGTGGACCAAGCAGGTTGTGTGTTAGTGTTTAGCAGACTGTGCGTCAGTCCCTATACCGCTGAAGGACTGCTGCAGTATAGGGCAGCGGTCAGCAGTAGTGCACGGCAACCCTATGTATTGTGGACCGATAGCGGTCCTTACAGAACAGCAGACTGTAACGCACTCAGGCCTATGTACCGTAGCACCCTATACCAAGTTACCAGTCCTTATAAGAACTTTTGTGGACCAAGCAGGTTGTGTGTTAGTGATTAGCAGACTGTACGTCAGTCCCTATACCGCTGAAGGACTGCTGCAGTATAGGGCAGCGGTCAGCAGTAGTGCACGGCAACCCTATGTATTGTGGACCGATAGCGGTCCTTACAGAACAGCAGACTGTAACGCACTCAGGCCTATGTACCGTAGCACCCTATACCAAGTTACCAGTCCTTATAAGAACTTTTGTGGACCAAGCAGGTTGTGTGTTAGTGATTAGCAGACTGTACGTCAGTCCCTATACCGCTGAAGGACTGCTGCAGTATAGGGCAGCGGTCAGCAGTAGTGCACGGCAACCCTATGTATTGTGGACCGATAGCGGTCCTTACAGAACAGCAGACTGTACTGCACTCAGGCCTATGTACCGTAGCACCCTATACCAAGTTACCAGTCCTTATAAGAACTTTTGTGGACCAAGCAGGTTGTGTATTAGTGTTTAGCAGACTGTGCGTCAGTCCCTATACCGCTGAAGGACTGCTGCAGTATAGGGCAGCGGTCAGCAGTAGTGCACGGCAACCCTATGTATTGTGGACCGATAGCAGTCCTTACAGAACAGCAGACTGTACTGCACTCAGGCCTATGTACCGTAGCACCCTATACCAAGTTACCAGTCCTTATAAGAACTTTTGTGGACCAAGCAGGTTGTGTGTTAGTGTTTAGCAGACTGTGCGTCAGTCCCTATACCGCTGAAGGACTGCTGCAGTATAGGGCAGCGGTCAGCAGTAGTGCACGGCAACCCTATGTATTGTGGACCGATAGCGGTCCTTACAGAACAGCAGACTGTAACGCACTCAGGCCTATGTACCGTAGCACCCTATACCAAGTTACCAGTCCTTATAAGAACTTTTGTGGACCAAGCAGGTTGTGTGTTAGTGATTAGCAGACTGTACGTCAGTCCCTATACCGCTGAAGGACTGCTGCAGTATAGGGCAGCGGTCAGCAGTAGTGCACGGCAACCCTATGTATTGTGGACCGATAGCGGTCCTTACAGAACAGCAGACTGTAACGCACTCAGGCCTATGTACCGTAGCACCCTATACCAAGTTACCAGTCCTTATAAGAACTTTTGTGGACCAAGCAGGTTGTGTGTTAGTGATTAGCAGACTGTACGTCAGTCCCTATACCAATGAAGGACTGCTGCAGTATAGGGCAGCGGTCAGCAGTAGTGCACGGCAACCCTATGTATTGTGGACCGATAGCGGTCCTTACAGAACAGCAGACTGTACTGCACTCAGGCCTATGTACCGTAGCACCCTATACCAAGTTACCAGTCCTTATAAGAACTTTTGTGGACCAAGCAGGTTGTGTGTTAGTGTTTAGCAGACTGTGCGTCAGTCCCTATACCGCTGAAGGACTGCTGCAGTATAGGGCAGCGGTCAGCAGTAGTGCACGTCAACCCTATGTATTGTGGACCGATAGCGGTCCTTACAGAACAGCAGACTGTAACGCACTCAGGCCTATGTACCGTAGCACCCTATACCAAGTTACCAGTCCTTATAAGAACTTTTGTGGACCAAGCAGGTTGTGTATTAGTGTTTAGCAGACTGTGCGTCAGTCCCTATACCGCTGAAGGACTGCTGCAGTATAGGGCAGCGGTCAGCAGTAGTGCACGGCAACCCTATGTATTGTGGACCGATAGCGGTCCTTACAGAACAGCAGACTGTACCGCACCCAAGCCTATGTACCGTAGCACCCTAGACAGACCAAGTTACCAGTCCTGATAAAGAGCTTTGTGGAACAAGTGAGTTGTGAATGATTAGCAGACTGCAGCAGAAGGGCAGCAGTCAAGTATAATATTCTTTCTATATTTGGAAGAAAGAATATTATACGTGTACAAGCCTATTACCGTACCACTGATACCAGTCCTGAAAAGAACCTTTGTGGAACTAATAGTAACAGCAAGTCTTTAAAATTATCCTCACTGCCTGACACACTGCTTCCTGCCTGTCCCTATACAAATTGGCAAAAAAGAGTAGGCTGGAACGATTAGCTGGAACAGCTCTTTTGTGGACCTGATAGTAACAGCTAATGATGATGATGATGATGATGATGAAGAAAGACTAATCTGGCTGAGCTGTCCCTAAAATAGCAGCATACAGCGCTCTGTCCCTTTATCTAAACTGACAAAAGAAACTCAGGCTGCTGACCTAACACCTATACCAGTCCTGAAAAGAACTTTTGTGTACCAAATAGCTAGCGTTTTCTCTGTCCCTACTCCACACAGGATCCTTTCCCTACAGTGACAGAAGAAAGAATGTAAAATGGCCACCGGATCGGGTGTATTTATAGGTTAGGGGGAATGTCCAAGTGTCCATGAGCTGTCATGTCTCAATTGGTTGTCCTGTAACACATGATAAACGTGTCACGAAAGGTTAAAGTTCTTGTATACATTAAACACGTAAGTCCGCCGGGGCGAACGACGGAAAAAGGCGTTCGAACCCGCGGACGGCGAAAGTCGGAAATTCGCCGCGAAACGACCGCCGGGCGAAACGTTCGTCCATCACTAATCAGCACAGGGCCAATTAGCACTAAACAGACAGAGGGTCAGGAGTCTTTCAGTTTTACAAGACAGTCAGCAAATTCCTCCCAACAGCTTTAACCAGTGCTCATTTGGACACTGATAGAAGCCACACGACTGCTCTGACTGCTGATGAGAAAATGTATTTAGCAGTTTTTATTTGCTAAAATAATTGCATTTCCATGTTCTGTGTACTGTGGAAGATCAGATATAGTGATTGCAGTGTCCTGGGTTTAGTTACACTTTAAGTTCATTGACAATTATAAAAAGATAAAAAAATAACAAAAGGTGTTAAAAAGTTTATGAATTTCCCACAGATTGACCAGGGTGGCAGCATACCTCTGAAGCAAAAGTGATTTCAACAATATTTACACCTGCTCTGTAACAACACATTATGAATTATTTTTCTTAAAATAAATGTCTGATTTATCTTGAAAAAGGGGTAACAGCTATCTTACCTCCCCCTGGTTCCTCTTCATTAGCTGCAGCTCCTCCTGAAGGTTTTCTACTTGTGCCCTTAGATGACATATTTCCCTGTTAAGTTCTTCCAGGAGTATACGAAGTCCATTCACATCAGCCTCAATACTGCTTGCCAGTTGGCGTTCCATTTCATACCTGGTGACAAAAGGAAGACAAAGCAATTAATGCTGATATTGATAATAATCATGAAAGACATGACATATAGAACGGCCTACTTGTTTCTGAAGTCATCTGCTGCTAGACGAGCGTTGTCTATTTGTAATATAATCCTGGCATTTTCCACAGAAGTTGAGGAAATCTGGAAATTATAGATGTTAATTATTTATTGCAAAGGATAAATTCATAGCGTGTATTTACCTAAGCTTTGTTCTTTTATCAATTAAGGTAGTTTACTGCATATCTATTATGTCTTGCACTGTAATATGACTTAAGGGTACATTTAACCTAGCCACATGCTAAAACATTCCCTTTTAGCATTCAGCTGGTATTCACCAATAGCGATGAGCAGTGCCATGCGTTTTACAATGCAAGGCATTGTTTACCTTTTTATTAACTTTATTGAAAGTATACAATGTGTACACTCTATTCAGGTCTTGTCCTCCAGTGCTATCAAGTGTGCTGCAAAAAAAAGGTGCATGTCTGTATTTTTCTGTAACACACATCAGAGTGCTCAAAAGCATGAACGAAATGCACTGACACTCTTTTCGGGTGCTGTATAACATGTGTCATCTGGTATCCTTTGAGATGCCTAATATGCCTAATCTGTTTTTATATTTTAAATATGTAGGTGTCAGGGTGAGTTTAAAAAATATAAATTTATCATTTATTTACCTGGCCTTGAAGCTCTTGAATGATTCTGAAGAAGCCGCTGTAATCAGGTAAAGTGCTGGGCTGATTCCTCTCATACCACTCCCGGATATTCCTTTCAAGCTGGGCATTCTGTTGCTCTAGGGAGCGGACTTTGTCCAAGTAGGAAGCCAAACGATCATTTAAATGCTGCATGGTTTCCTTCCCATTGACATTGAACAAACCATGATGGCTAATAATGCTTTTATGATTGCTGCTGTGAGCACCTCCATGAACGTGCTTGGATATGGAGATTCCTTTGCCTCCTGATCCTCCATGTACACTGGGGGCTCTATAGTGATTACTATGATGGACTTTATGGGAACTTTCATGGTGGGTGGCATGGGATCCTCTATGATGAGAACTATGCGAACCTGTAGAATGGAATCTGTGGGGGCCTCCATGGTGAGAAGTATGGGAACCTCCATGATGTGAATTATGACATCCTCCATGATGAGAAGCATGAGATCCCCCATGGTGGTAAGAAGAGTGGGATCCTCCATGATGGCTAATTGAAGATCCTCCATGAGAAACACCATTTGTGTAGCTTGGGATCTTAGACAGATGACTACCAACATGGCAGCTTCCATGGTGTGATCCAGAAGAGGAGTGACCACCGTAACTCATGATGATGGATTTAGGTTGTACAGATGACCTAAAAGTGTGTGTTTCTAAATTGATGTCCTTCACAATATGTTCTCTATTCATTCTGCTGTCTTATATATGGAAGACTGGGAGTGCCACAAAACATTATTTACTAATATTAATGTTTACAAGTATGTGACTGCTCATCTGTCCACTGCTTTACATACGTGACATTATGATTTAACAATAAACATTTGGTAATCTGCTTGGAAAACTTTAGACCATTGTAAAACAACTTCACAATAATTAGTTTAGTGCTGCCCAGCTCATTAGAAACTTTTGCTCATTCCACCATAAAGAAATAACAATAAAGGAAAAGCCAACTGACTTGGCTGAACACACCTCAAATAAAACACTCAAAAATGCAATATTGCAATGATAAACTAATGAAAAGTTTAATCACAGTATGCAGTTCATCTAAAGCTGGACACAAAGCATCAGATTTATTTTCAATTTGATCAAGCTTGTCTGAAATATACAACTACAGTGGCAAAGTGTCAGGTACTACCCAAACAATGTATTCAGTATTCCATTTATATCTGTTTAGGTAGCCTGTGCACTTATCAGCTGGCAAATGTTGTTTCTTTGTCATAATATAATTTCTCGCTTCTGTACAATAAAGAATCAAGGTTTCAAAATATGTCTTACTGTATTATTTTACTTGAGGACCTGTGTTTTGGACACTATTTAGGCAAATAGGCACAGCCCCTAAATTGATACCTATTAGGAGCGCAGTTAGACCCAAGAGAAGCTCTCTGATAAAGCTTACCCAGTGTCATTAGTAAAGTTGCCGTCATTGGCCCTAAATCATCGACCTGCGTTAACATTTAAGTATCGCTAAAGGCACACTAAAAGTTAAATTATAATAGTGACTGACAGGCCTCTTTAGCTATTCTTTACGCTGTTGTGTTGAAATGGTTTACGTCCAAAGCTTTGGTTTCAGAAACACCCTTTAACCACTTGACCACTGGGCACTTAAACACCCTTAATAACCAGACCAATTTTCAGCTTTCGGTGGTCTCATATTTTGAATGACAATTACTCAGTCATGCAACACTGGACCTATATGAAATTTTTGTCCTTTTTTCACACAAATGGAGCTTTCTATTGGTGGTATTTAATCACCGCTCGTTTTTTTTTTTTTGTGCTATAAAAGAAAAAATACCGACAATTCTGTAAAAAAATTAATTTTTCTTTGTTTCTGTTATAAAATTTAGCAGATAAGTAATTTTTTCTTCATAAATTTTGGCCAAAATGTATACTACTACATATCTTTGGTAAAAAAAGTACAAATTGGTGGATATTATTTGGTCTTTGTGAAAGTTATAGAGTCCACAAGCTATGGTGCCAATATCTGAAAATTGATCACAACTGAAGTACTGACGGCCTATTTCAATTCTTGAGACCCTAACATGCCAGAAAAGTACAAATACCCCCCAAATGACCCCTTTTTGGAAAGAAGACATCCCAAGGTATTTAGTAAGAGGCATGATGAGTTTTTTGAAGTTGTAATTTTTTCCCACAATTCTTTGCAAAATCAAGATTTCTTTTTCACAAAATTGTCATATTATCAGTTTATTTCTCACACACAGCATATGCATACCACAAATTACACCCCAAAACACATTTTGCTATTACTCCCGAGTATGGCAATACCACATGTGTGAGACTTTTACACAGTGTGGCCACATACAGAGGCCCAACATGCAGGGAGCGCCATCAGGCGTTCTGGAGCACCCAGGACAATTCTGACATTTCTCTCCTACATGTAAAAATCATCATTTATTTGCTAGAAAATGACATAGAATCCCAAAACATTATATATGTTTTTTTAGCAAACACCTTGGAGAATACAATGGTGGTCATTGCAACTTTTTATCTCGCACGGTATTCGCGCAGCAATTTTTCGAATGCTTTTTTTTGGAAAAAAACTGTTTTGTGCTTAAAAAAAAAAAAACACAGTAAAGTTAGCCCAATTTTTGCATAATGTGAAAGATGAAGTTACGCTGAGTAAATAGATACCTAACATGTCACTCTTCAAAATTGCACACGCTCGTGGAATGGTGCCAAACGTCGCTACTTAAAAATCCCCAAAGGCGACGCTTTAAATTTTTTTACTGGTTATATGTTTTGAGTTACAGAGGAGGTATAGGGCTAGAATTATTGCTCTCGCTCTAACGTTCGCAGTGATACCTCACATGTGTGGTTTGAACACCGTTTTCATATGTGGGCTGGACTTACATATGCGTTCGCTTCTGCATGCGAGCACATTGGGACAGGGGCGCTTTAAAACATTTTTTTTTTTTTTATTGCTTATTTTACTTTATTTATTTTAGTTTGACTTTTTTTTCCCCAAAAATAAATTTTTGGATCACTTTTATTCCTATTACAAGGAATGTAAACATCCCTTGTAATAGGAATATGGCATGACAGGCCCTCTTTACAGTGAGATATGGGGTCAATAAGACCCCACATCTCACCTCTAAGCTGGGAAGCCTGAAATAAAAAAAAAAGATTCTGGCTTTGATCGTATTGGCGAGTCGGTAGATGCACCGGAGGGCGGCGGGAGGGGGGGGTGTCTATGGCTGGGTATCTCCGAGTATGGCTGGGTATCTCCGAGTATGGCTGGGTATCTCCGAGCATGGTGAGTATGGCAGGGTATTGCAGAGTATTGGCAGGGTATTGCAGAGTATTGGCGGGTGTTGCAGAGTATTGGCGGGGTATTGCAGAGTAATGGCGGGGTATCACAGAGTAATTGCGAGATATTGCAGAGTATTGGCGGGGTATTGCAGAGTAATGGCGGGGTATTGCAGAGTATTGCAGAGTAATGGCAGGGTATTGCAGAGTACTGCAGAGTATTGCTGGGTATTGCAGAGCAATGGCAGGGAATTGAGGGGTTACATTTCGGTGAGCAGCGATGTGGGCACAGCAGATGCAGCCCACAGCGCTGCTGACACTGATCTCTTCCCCCTCCGCTGTACCGATCGGTACAGAGAGGGGGAGGGAGCAACCGGCGTCATAACATGACGCCGGTTTGTTTACAAGTGATTACTCTGTCATTTGACGGAGCGATCACATGGTAAACGGCCGTGATGAGCGGCCGTTTACCGTGATCCGTGATGCAGACCCGGCGGTCCCGGATGCTCTCGAGTGCGCGCCCCAGGGGGCGCGCGAGAGCGGAATTCTGGGAGGACGTCATATGACTGCCTCCCAGAGTTAAACAACCGCCCTGTAGCCGTCATTCGGCTATGGGCCGGTTGTTAAGTGGTTAAAAACTATGACCAATAGAGCTAAATGACGAAGGTGGTAGCAAGTAAATCTGCAGAAGAAAATACTCAGACATGGCATAAATGGCCACAAATAGAGCTTTCTTTTGGTGGTATTGATCACCCCTGCGGTTTTTATTTTTTGCGCTATAAACAAAAAAAGAGCATACATTTTGAAAAAAACTCATTATTTTTTACTTTTTGCTATAATAAATATCCCCAAAAACATTTTTTTTCTCAGTTTAGGCCGATACGTATTCTTCTACATATTTTTGGTAAAAAAAAATTGCAATAAGCAATCCATTTTTGGTTTGTGCAAAATTTATAGCGTTTATAAAATAGGGGATAGTTTTATGGCATTTTTATTAATAATTTTTTTTTTTCTAGTAATGGCGGCGATCAGAGATTTTTATTGTGACTGCAACATTATGGTGGACACATCAGACATTTTTGAAACATTTTTGGGACCACTGTCATTTATACAGCAATCAGTGCTATACAAATGCACTGATTCCTGTGTAAATTACACTGGCAGTGAAGGGGTTAACCGGGGGTGGCAGTGTAGGGGTTATGTGTGTCCTAGGGGCATGTTACTGTGGGGGGAGTGGCTGTGTGTTAGTGAACACTGATCTCTGCTCCAATCGCAGGGAGCAGAGATCAGTGTCACTTGTTGCTAGGCAGAACGGGGAGATGCTGTTTACATCTCCCCGTGAGACGAACGCGGATATCCCCACGGCAATCGAGTCCACGAGACCCGTGACTGAACTCACGGGGGTCCCGACCAGCACATGTGCATCCCGCCGGGCCGCGCACATGATGGTATGGCAGCAATTTAAAATAGATGTACCTGTACGCCAATGTACCTGCCCATGCTATTCTGCTGACGTACATCTTCGTGCGCCGGTCTGGAAGTGGTTAAAGAAGCATGTTTAAGATGTTTCTAAATGTTCTTAGTATTCTTTTTTTTTGAAGGCTGTAAAAAAATAAAAAAAAGTTAACAAGCAGATTAGTCCAGAACCCACAGTTTTAAATTTTTGGCAGAAAAGCTAAAGTTGACAATTTAAAGCCCCTTGCCATAATATAAGTTTATTAACAATGAGAACAAGGTTTAGTTGCAAACAGAGGAAACAATGTTCTCCACAGAATTTCATAGCTTATTCTACAAAACAAAAAATAAAAAACCTGTCCAAGAGCACCCTGAATTACAGATTTTTGTCCTTTGAAATAAATGCTGCAAGCTAAAGTTGTCTGAAGATACAAATGCCACTTGGCAGATGTACCATACACAGGATTTTTTTCAGTAGGAACACAGGGGATGGTAGCTCCGGCACCTCCAGCACTGAGTCTACATTACTGAATGTAATGGAGAGGGGTGCTGCAGGGTGCTAAATGGTCTATTGATGCTGGCTGCTGGGGAATCTATTATCACTGGGGATGTTCAATTGTTACAGGGGAGTTTATTAATGCTGGGGAGGTCTATTGTTGCTGAAGGAGATCTACGGAGGGACATCTCTCTCTGATGCCTTTCTGGGAGTGGAGACCAGCGATCCAAGACTGCAGTTTGGGATTGCCATTAGCAGTTTTGTTGCTGCTACTTTCCCTGACATCAGTATGCTACTGCAGTCTTCTAGAACCTGAGGGGACTCTGCCACTGGACAATTAAGGGGAAGCGTCCACATTATATAGGTAACAGTGTGGATACCCAAAGAAGAGCCCTTCCACTCTGCAGTCCATTTTTCAAAATGTAATTGGCCGATTTGCTTTGGCTATATTGTATGTGAAATATTCCCAGAAAATTTGGGTGCAGGTCCATAGCTAGATGAAGCTGTTCTGGGCACACATGAATGATAATGCTCCTTTATAACCTTTTGTCATGCAAGTGTAGCACCCTCTACCTTAGGTAGGTAGGTTGCTAGAGGTAGTGGTGTTTTTTGTTTCAGCCAGTGCAGGTAAATTTAGGCAGGCCTAGATGAAAGCTAGGCTTTTTTTTTGATCTGGGGGCTTCATCTTTCTTGTGCCTTCCTGTGGTTTCTAGAAGGTACTGGAAAAGAGATGGGGAGGGAGGATTGGAGTGACATGGGGTGTATCTGGGAGCCCTGACCAATCCCCAATCCCCAGGGTTGTTAGAATATCATTCCAAGTTCATAATTCGGCACGTATAGGTGTTATATATTATTCATGGCAAGCTTGCAAAACATTCTTGGTTTTATGATTAGTCATAATAAATATAGAATGTGTGAATTATCTTGATCAATTGATTTGATATGATTCTTCATCTAAAGTTGAGTATTGCTGGAAGTTTCTGGTGTATGAGAATGACATATAAGGTATCTTGGAATAGAATGTTATGAGAAGACTAAAATAGATACATATTGATGTAGCTAAAGGAATAATACATATTTGTTTATATCCTGTTAAGATAGTTTATTGTATTCTCAGTCATATTAATAAGTATTAATATATAGTTACTTCATTTAGTTAAAATTGGTAAAATGTGTTCATATTAGAAGATATTTGGTTATATAAGTGTTACATATGGGATTGTCAATCAAACTCTATATATGACTCTCTGAGTTAGTATCTCCTTTTGTATAGCATATTGCTGAAGTTAGCAGAAATTAATGTATGCCACACAAGGTTCTAAGTTTTTGCGAGGTTATGACATTCACATGTAATCCGCCCACAGACCCCCACAACCACTGGGCAAGGGTTGTGGGGATGAGGCCCTTCTCCCCATCAATGTAGGGACAAGGTGATTTGGGGCTACCCCAAAGTACCCTCCCAATGTTGAGGGCATGTGGGATGGTACGGTTCAGGAGGGGGGCGCTCTCTCATCCCCCCTCTTTTCCTGCAGCCTACCAGGTTGCTTGCTCGGATAAGGTTTTGGTATGGATTTTTGGGGGAGCCCCACGCCATTTTTTTTACATTTTGGCATGGGGTTCCCCTTAAAATCCATACCAGGGCTGAAGGGTCTGGTATGGATTTTGAGGGGGACCCACATGCCATTTTTTTTTACATTTTGGCTTGGGGTTCCCCTTAATATCCATACCAGACCTGAAGAGCCTGATATGGAATTTAACCAGTTGCCGACCGCCGCACGCCGATGTACGTCGGTACAATGGCACGGGCAGGCATAAGGACATACATGTACGTCCCTTGCCTCCCGCGGGTCGGGGGCCCGATCGGGCCCCCGCCCGGTGCCTGCGGCGGTCGGTATTCGTACGGGAGCGATCCCGGACGAGGGGACGGCCATTCATTCATGGCCACCCCCTCGCGATCGCTCCCGACGAATAGAAATCCCCGGTGACATCACTTCCTCTCCTGTAATGTAAACACAGGAGAGGAAGTGATGTATTCTCTCCTCCGTGTCGGTATTTTTCGTTCCGACACGGAGGAGAGCGGATCAGTAAGTTGCACCAACACTCTACACACACAGTAGAACATGCCAGGCACACTCACACCCCCCCTTTACCCCCCGATCACCCCCCCAATTACCCCTGCCCCCCAGTCACAGTGACACCAATGTCATTTTTTTTTTTTTTTTTTTTTTTTTGCATTGGTGTCATTTGTGACTGTAATAACTGTTAGGGCAGTTAGAGTTAGCCCCCTTTAGTTCTAATGTACCCCCCTAACCCCCCCAATAAAGGTTTAACCCCGTGATCACCCCCCGTCGCCAGTGTCACTAAGGCTGGGTTCACATTGCAGCGGTTTATGAGAACGAATGTGATTCGCACCGCACTGCAGTGCAAATCACATCCGATCTCTGTGCGATTCGAGTTCAGCCATTCGCCGCACCCGCCGCACCCGCCACACCCGCCGCACCCGCCGCAAATTCGCACGGGACCCTTTTTTTGGCCCGCAGCAGAATCGGATTGCATGGGTGTTCACACCATGCGATCCGAGTTTGCAGATCGCACTGCGATATGCGAACTGATCTGGGGGTGTCAGTAACATTTCACTGACACTCCCAGCAGTTCGCATAGGGCAGTGTGAACTGCCGCCGGGAGGCATGCGATGCGGGAACCCGCCGCGGATTCGCGGCGTTTCCGCATCGCTCCAGTGTGAACCCAGCCTAATAAGCGATCATTTTTCTGATGGCCGTATTAGTGTCACAGGTGACGCTAGTTAGGCAGGTAGGTATTTAGGTTCGCCGCAGCTTTTTATAGCGCCAGGGACCCCCATATACTACCGCATAAAGCCCCCTGATTGCCCCCTAGTTAACCCTTTCACCAGTGATCACCATATAACTGTTACAGGTGACGCTGGTTGGTTAGTTATTTTTTTATAGTTTCAGGGCACCCGCCATTTATTACCTAATAAAGGTTTAACCCCCTGATCACCCGGCGGGTGTCATTTGTGACTAATAACTGTTAGGGCAGTTAGGGTTAGCCCCCTTTAGTTCTAAGGTACCCCCCTAACCCCCCCAATAAAGGTTTAACCCCGTGATCACCCCCCGTCGCCAGTGTCACTAAGGCTGGGTTCACATTGCAGCGGTTTATGAGAACGGATGTGATTCGCACCGCACTGCAGTGCAAATCACATCCGATCTCTGTGCGATTCGAGTTCAGCCATTCGCCGCACCCGCCGCAAATTCGCACGGGACCCTTTTTTTGGCCCGCAGCAGAATCGGATCGCATGGGTGTTCACACCATGCGATCCGAGTTTGCAGATCGCACTGCGATATGCGAACTGATCTGGGGGTGTCATTAACATTTCACTGACACTCCCAGCAGTTCGCATAGGGCAGTGTGAACTGCCGCCGGGAGGCATGCGATGCGGGAACCCGCCGCGCATTCGTGGCGTTCCCGCATCGCTCCAGTGTGAACCCAGCCTAATAAGCGATCGTTTTTCTGATCGCTGTATTAGTGTCACAGGTGACGCTAGTTAGGCAGGTAGGTATTTAGGTTCGCTGCAGCTTTTTATAGCGCCAGGGACCCCCATATACTACCGCATAAAGCCCCCTAATTGCCCCCTAGTTAACCCTTTCACCAGTGATCACCATATAACTGTTACAGGTGACGCTGGTTGGTTAGTTATTTTTTTATAGTTTCAGGGCACCCGCCATTTATTACCTAGTCTCACTAGTGTACCCCTAAATTTAGGGGTGTCTACTTTCCAAAATGGGGTCATTTGGGGGGGGTTTGTGCCATCTTGGCATTTTATGGCCTTCAAAACTGTAACGCCCTTAGAAAGCCTGAAGGCGGTGCTTGGTTTTCGGGGCCCCGTACGCGGCTAGGCTCCCAAAAAGTCCCACATATGTGGTATCCCCATACTCAGGAGAAGCAGCAGAATTTATTTTGGGGTGTCATTTCACATATGCCCATGGCATGCGTGAGCAATATATCATTTAGTGACAACTTTGTGAAAAAAAAAAAAAAAAAAAAAAAGTTTGTAATTTTCCCGCAACTTGTGGCAAAATATAAAATATTCCATGGACTCAACATGCCTCTCAGCAAATAGCTTGGGGTGTCTACTTTCTAAAATGGGGTCATTTGTGGGGGTTTTGTGCCATCTTGGCATTTTATGGCCTTCAAAACTGTAATAGGTAGTGAGAAGTGAACTCAAAAATTTACGCCCTTAGAAAGCCTGAAGGCGGTGCTTGGTTTTCGGGGCCCCGTACGCGGCTAGGCTCCCAAAAAGTCCCACATATGTGGTATCCTCGTACTCAGGAGAAGTAGCAGAATTTATTTTGGGGTGTCATTTCACATATGCCCATGGCATGCATGAGCAATATATCATTTAGTGACAACTTTGTTAAAAAAAAAAAGAAAAAAAAAAGTTTGTAATTTTCCCGCAACTTGTGGCAAAATATAAAATATTCCATGAACTCAACATGCCTCTCAGCAAATAGCTTGGGGTGTCTACTTTCTAAAATGGGGTCATTTGTGGGGGTTTTGTGCCATCTTGGCATTTTATGGCCTTCAAAACTGTAATAGGTAGTGAGAAGTGAACTCAAAAATTTACGCCCTTAGAAAGCCTGAAGGCGGTGCTTGGTTTTCGGGGCCCCGTACGCGGCTAGGCTCCCAAAAAGTCCCACATATGTGGTATCCCCATACTCAGGAGAAGCAGCAGAATTTATTTTGGGGTGTCATTTCACATACGCCCATAGCATGTGTGAGCAATATATCATTTAGTGACAACTTTGTGTAAAAAAAAAATAAAAAATTTTTTTTTGTCATTATTCAATCGCTTGAGGCAAAAAAATAAAATATTCAATGGGCTCAACATGCCTCTTATCAATTTCCTTAGGGGGTCTACTTTCCAAAATGGGGTCATTTGGGGGGGTTTTGTACTGCCCTGCCATTTTAGCACCTCAAGAAATGAGATAGGCAGTCGTAAACTAAAAGCTGCGTAAATTCCAGAAAACGTACCTTAGTTTGTAGATGTGACAACTTTTGCGCAAACCAATAAATATACAATTATTGACTTTTTTTTTACCAAAGACATGTGGCTGAATACATTTTGGCCTAAATGTATGACTAAAATTGAGTTTATTGGATTTTTCTAATAACAAAAAGTAGAAAATATCATTTTTTTTCAAAATTTGCGGTCTTTTTACGTTTATATCGCAAAAAATAAAAATCGCAGAGGCAATCAAATACCATCAAAAGAAAGCTCTATTTGTGGGAAGAAAAGGACGCAAATTTTGTTTGGGTACAACATTGCATGACCGCGCAATTACCAGTTAAAGCAGCGCAGTGCCAAAGTGTAAAAAGACCTCTGGTCATTTACCAGCAAAATGGTCCGGTCTGAAAGTGGTTAAAAAGATTTTGGTGCGGGGTTCCCCTTAATATCCATACCAGACCTGGTAATTTTGGTTCGGGGTTACCCTGTGGGAAATCCCATGCCGTTTTTATCAATGAACTTTTATGTGTATTGTCGGACCGACAATTCATTATAGCCGTAAGTAGGTTTAAATGACTTTTTTTCCTTTAGAAATGTAATTTTGCTGTCAGACTGTTCTAAATACAGGAAACATGTGCCCCTTTACAGGCTTACTATAGACACCCCCCAGGTACGAAATGTAAAGGAATATTACACTTTTATTGTTTCACTTTAAGCATTATTAAAATCACTGCTCCTGAAAAAAATGGCAGTTTTTAAAACTTTTTTTTTTGCATTGATACATGTCCCCTGTGGCAGGACCCAGGTCCCCAAACACTTTTTATGACAATACATTGCATATAAGCCTTTAAAATTAGCACTTTTGGTTATTCATGTTCGTGTTCGTGTCCACTGGACTGTATTACGACGTGCCTGCTTTTATTCTACTCAGAGTGAGTGCATTTCTACTAAAATTAAAAAGTATGACAATACTACTGCACTTAGGTTGGTGCTGCTTGTTTTTTTTTTTTAATAACTGTATTTGGCCTATCAATAAAGCTGATAATTCATATTCTTTATCAGTTGACTTAAGGACACTGAATAAACATATCAGAAATAACCCAGTCCTTCCTGATAAATTGAACATAATGTTAAATTTGAATCCTGAGTACAGTATTCTTTGTACTAGAAATCGCTAATAGTCATTTTTCAATCCCTTTAACTAAAAGTTATCAATACAAACTCACATTCAGAAAAGAGACTTATACGTTCACTTGATTAATACCTGGCCTAGGTATTGGTGATGGTGTCGTTCATAAAACTATACAATAGAGGTTTGTACAATAGAGGTTTGTTTTGAAGCATCTTTTGTTTTGAAAACTCATGTATCTGAGAATGCCATCTCAGTAACGTTGTCTCAATTACAAAACGGTAAGGAGAAAATAATTGCCTACTTCTCTAGACCTTTATAATTTTTAGAAAAAACTTTTGATTCAGGTGTAAAGCAACTGCTAAATGTTTACTATTCAATTAAAGCTACAGAGAGCATAGTAAAATCAAACAAAATCATTGTACAGACACCTGACTGCTCATTAAAAGGTATTTTTGAGAAAGATAGTTTTAGAGAATGTCGGAAAACATATCCTCTAAGATTCAGAGCTTTATCATCCAAACACATTCAGATGGATGTAAAGGAAGACATCTTCAGGAAAGTACACCAGCACATGTTTATACAGCTGTATCTGAGAAGTCTTTACCTCAGGTTTCCAGCATAAGAACAGAGAAAGACATTGAACCAGTATTTGTTTGCCCATTTACCAAGGGACATGGCCAACACAGAATTTCTCCAATGCGTGGTGGTGCGCATTGGGGAAGTAAACAGGAGGATGTCCAGGGACGTCCTCCCAGCAATTGGAGTCTGCGCTGTAGCTGTCTTTTTTTGGCTATAGCGCAGGCTCCTAGTGGTTAACCAACACAGGTGAATTAAAAATATATGTTATAGCACCCACTATCTTTATGATGTTCCATTTTGGAAAAAATACAAAACTACGCATGCTATTATGGGTAACTCATATGCCTGGTTTTTCATATGTTTACTTTATGTGTTCCATGCCGGGTTTTCCCCTTTTGCATGTATAGGCATTCACCTGTGTTAGTTAATCATGGGACTTTTGTATATACTATTGAAGTGTCACTTATTTTTTTATCAGCCATGACTTAGCCCTTGTACACGTGGTCAGAATTTCCGACTACAAAATTTTTGTGCAAAACTGGTGTTGCATACACACGGTCAGACAAAGTTGTCAGAAAATCCGATAGTTCGGAACGTGATGACGTTCGTTCTTTACGACGGGACTACGTTCAGCCTAGTAGCCAATAGCTTTGCTCTCTTACTTTGATCTGAGCATGCGTGGCACTTTGTCCGATCGGAATTCTCTGCAAGCGATCGGAAAAAGCCTGATCGGATTTTGTTGTCGTAAAATTGAGATCCTGTTCTCAAATTTTTCCCGTCGGAATTTCCAATGGAAAAAGTCCGATAGAGCCCACACACGATCAGATTTTATTTTTACTCTTATGATCTTCAGGGATGGGATGGCAGTCTTTCCCAAACGTTCCAGAGGACAAGAATGCCAGCGAGAGTATCTTTTCTAAGGCCGCGTACACACGAGCGGACTGTCTGTCCAACTTAGTCCGCTGAAACACATTTCAGCGGACAGTCCGCTCGTGTGTGGGCTTCAGCTGACTTTTTCAGCGGACAGTCTGGCGGACTAAGTTTTTCGGAATTTCCATAATACAGTCCGTCCAACTTTGGTTTCAGCGGACAGTCCGCTCGTGAGTAGGCAAGTTGGACGGACTAAGTATGGCGCATGCTCAGAAAGGATTTACACGGCGAAAGGTTGCATTGCAGTGTATTGGACGTCGTATTTCTAGTCCCGTCGTACGTGCTGTACACGTCATCACGCAAGCTTTCAGTGGACTGTTTGTTCATCGTGTGTGGTCAAGTCCGTTCATTCGAAAGTAGGACGGACTGTCTGTCGGATTGTCTGACGGACTTAGTTGGCCAGACAGTCCGCCCGTGTGTACGCGGCTTTAGAAAGAGATTCTCTGGCTCAAAAATGTGTATATGTTATTAGCTGCAGGGACCTGTAGTTAGGAGTGTCTTAGTTGTGCTGTACAGTTGTAAATACCCACCAAAAATGCATATATCTATTTTTGTATTGATATTTATTTGTGCAGTTCCCGATCCAAGTTGTTTCCCTTCCACCATCCAACTTATTTCATGGGATGCCCTTGCTCCTGAGTTCAGGAGCCATTTTTTCACATGTTCTCAGCTGGGGACCAGCTTATTTCTGGTGTGGGGGGGGGTGAATTTAGCACTGTCTACCTTAGGTAGGTAGGTTGCTATAGGTAGTAGTTTTTTTGTTTAAGCCAGTGCAGGAAAATTTAGGCAGGTCTAGCTAAAAGCTAAAAGCTAGGCCTGTTTGTTTTAATCTGGTCATGTGGCTTCATCTCTGTGACGCCTCCCTCTGGTTTATGGAAGGTTCTGGAAAAGAGGTGGGGAGAGAAGATTGGAGTGACATGGGGGTGTATCTGAGAGCCCTGACCAATCCCCAACTAGGATTGGTAGGGGGCAGGCCTCCTATATATACCTAGGGTCGGCCTGCTGGGGGGAGGAGCTGTCGGGTCAAAGAACTGAGTGATGGAGTGTGCCTGGCCTGGAGTTCGGGAGCTGGGAAGGAATCTCTCCGTACAACGCAAATGAGGAATGTCCTGGACAGGAGCAGGAGAAGGACAGCGGGGATCATGGCAGGGCAAGTCATCGGGGGGGGATCCATCCGGGATCGGTGATTGACAGGCACAGTGAGGAGATCTGGGAGAGACATGCCAGGAGTGTATGTAGAGCCAGAGAGACTGTGATGTCGCTGGGGATAGAGACAGGCTTCTGCAGCCTGGAGGGTTAGCAGAGTCTTCACAGGACTGACTGGGACCAGTAGTTCACTTAGAACACAGCTAGAATAAAAGACTCTTTTTAGTTGCTATTGGTTGTTACACCAAAGGAGACTACAGACCCCTGCCAGCAAATGGTGAATCCAGTGTCAGAAACCATTAAATCAGGTCAAGACAGAAGTACAGTTAAATCACACTTGTTTAATAATAAAAGTAAAAAGAACAAACGTAGTCAAAACATAGCCAAAGTTGAGTAGCCAGAACAGATAGTCAGCCAAGCCAGAAGTCAGAGTTCAATATAGTAGAACAGCAAGCAGGATCTGAAGCCAGAAGGGATGTCAGCAAAATATGTCTTGAAAATGAACGCAGGAGATAGTTTCTGTGATGTGATCAAGCCCAGGAGCTCCTCTGAATTGGACTTCTTAAGTAGGTAGGGCTGTCGAGCAGGATATCATCAACAGCTGAGCAACTGTGGAGAGATAGGATCTGGCAATTGGCCGACAGCTGAAAGGCTGAAAGAGAAGGAAGGTTGAGTCCAGCCCTGACATCCAGAACTGTTGGGGCATGGTCAGTGTGGGGCCTAACCATGTGCTAGCTGTGCCAGAAATCAAGTATTGTGCAGTAGAGGAAGCAAAGATGATTCATAAGTGATGTGCTGGAGGAGTATGGAGCTTCAGAGATTGCAAATACAGATTCCAAATATCTTTCATTCACTTAAATTCAATTATCTTGGCATCTCATGTTCCCTTCAAGTCAAATCCCTCAATAAAACCACAAAAACAAGCTGATGGATTGTTCATTGTTCAGTGAGGAGTAACTGGAGGTGAATGCTGGACTGAGCAGGGTGGCGGGTGGAACAACTACATTGAGTGACTCCACAGGGACACCACTACACAATTATACAATAGAAACTACTAGAGGTGGCATTTGGGCTATGCTTCCAAAGGAGATATGCTGGCCCTTGCAATCTTGGTGCCCTAAGCACTGGTCCAAGAGTGTCTTGTGGGAACTTATATGAAAGACTATTCAGAATTTTTTTTATTTTATTATTTTTTTAGTATGGAAAAATCATATACATCATTAATACCACACACACAGCTGATTGCATGAAGATAGGATTTGTTTTATTGAAAAAATAGTAGGTGACAAGGACAAGAGAATGATGATCAAAATTCAACAAATTACTGCAGTAGTACACCAGAATATATATATATATATATATATATATATATATATATATATATATATATATATAGTCACAATAATCCAAAAACATTCTAAATGACCAGAATCTAGGGCTTAGTATGTCCACCACAATAAAATATGCATATTGCATGCTAATAGTCCATTAATATGTACAATGGTAGACAATACAAATGGGTTCATATCATATTATTATAAAACCGATGCTTCAACTCTATAATAAAACCTGCAAACAATTATGTTAATAATACCCACTAAATTCACAACCTAAAACTAGAATTCCACTTGAATTAAGCACATGTTTTATAAGTGCATTCACATACTATAGGCACATTTCAAGATGCTGTTTTTGGGTCTTTTTAATCGGAAACTACATTGCAAAGGAGAATTCAGCAAAAATTCACATTCTATTCTATACTGATCAGACTGGTTCATATTCTAACTCATTTTGCATATGATCATTGTAATTCAAAATGACCGATTATGAAACAACTCACTTCTTCTGAATAAAGAAAACTTCATTGCAACTGCATGTAACATAAGGGCATGTTTACACTTGAAAGTGTTACGGTAACACATTCACCACAACTTACTTTTTTAGGACATAGTGGTACCACAGGTTATTTTTTCTGAAAGGGTCCTAGGTAAAAATGCTTGCGCTCTATTGTTTTCTCCAAAGCACTACAATGTAACCCATATCATACCATGTTGTGTACTGTATCATACTATCGCATAGATGCATTCTGTTCATGCGTTTGCATGGCATTCAATGCTGTTACACAATAAATGGCACTTCAACACATTGTACTACATGTTGGCACAACATCTGCATATTAAAAGGCATTATTGTAACAAGATGAATGTGCTTGGGTCCTAAAAGTATTGAAAGTGCTCCAAGAAAAAAGTGAAATGAAAAGTCATATCTTATGTGCTAGCATAATGTAATCCCTAAATAATGTTGGGTACACGGAAATATCTTCTTTCATTTTGGATCTTTAAAAGTGTTCAAAGGCCTGAACTCCATTGCTTTTGTAACACATGTGTTAACATCTTGAAATTAACTTGCAATTTAGGTAAACTTGAATAGTTTACCACTAACATCTAAAGATGAACACATACTGTATTTAACTAATCCTAAACCTTGCATAATTTCAGTTGTGTCTACTGGTTATCTTGGTGGATCTAATTCATGTCTCATGCCAAGTTTTGTCTAGTTGAAGCAGATACTGATGGCCATATAAGAAGAAGACAGCGGAAGACACCAAAAGACGTTCTAGAGATAGTGTAATACTATTATCCACAGGTTTCTCCAGAAGAGTCAGAAACACATTAGCAAACATTATGGTGATTATGATGTTGATGATGACTTTGATGATGTCTATAATGATTGGGGCTAGTCACATGGTGAACTTTCACTGTGTGGTGAGATCCTGAAAGTAGAAGATATGATAGTTCAAATTAATAAAGGTCTATGTCACATAATAAAGGGATGCAAATTATTTATGTTTCTCATATAAATCTACCATATTCCAATTATCATTGTTATTGTTACATAATTGGTCAAGTTTAGAAACATGCTTATGTATCATGCGTTGTAGATATATTGAATTTAAAAAGGGGTACCTCAAGATCTGAAATGTATTTATTTAGTAAACAAGTTGAGAAAGGTTATCTTGGACAAACATTCAACTATGCATTTGAAAATTTAGTTATTCCTTTAAGTATTGCACACAACTTTTGTACAAACTGTCTACAGCTAGAATAACTTCCTGTGCAAGACTATTCCACATTTTCACAGCCGAAAACTACAGTGGGTCGTTTTTGGACCAAAGCCCACCATTGGCACATGGTAGGAAGGGAAGCAGGTTGCTGGCTAATCATTCATAATATTGCCACTTTGAATGCTGTTTGTCCCATATACAAGCCGGGCATATCAAAATTCACAGCAGATAATGTAAATGCCATGGACCAATTTAGCAAAAAGAGCCTGGAAATATCTGGCATAGTGATTTATGCAACATGAATTTCAGATAGCATTTTGGAAATATATTTGGCTAAAATAAATATTTATAGAGTATAACTACTGATTAAAGTGATTGGTACTGGGTTTTCGTAAATGAATGCCATTAAGATGGAGATCATATAGATGGGGTGGCCTTTTAATAAACAGGAACTTTATTTAAAAGTTTTCGTAATACAATACAAAACAAGGATCAACAGTTATACAGAAAATGCAGGTCAAGTGGCCAAAAAAATGATACAGTTGCGGGAGACAAAAGTCATTGTAATAATTTTTGTATAATCTGACAAAGGTCAGTATAAACCAATAGTCTAAAAGATTTGTTTAATAACTGTAAAGCAAAAAGTCTTATGGGGGACCATCAAAACAGGGGTCTCAAAGGTAGGGAAAATATGGGATAGAAAATGGTGGCAGACTGAGGCATATAAATATATACATGAGACGTAGGAAAATAACTTTTTTTGTTTTGCTGGAATTCCAGAAGGAATAATGAATAATAATGGCAAATAGAGGAAGCTACCATAGGCCAAGTACAGCACATGTATAGGAAAAGAGTTAGTATTGATAAATAAATCATCCTTTCCAATCTCTCAAGAAGGTCTCTGTGTCAGAGTTTCTTAATGGGGACAAAAGCAAATAAGGGAGGTAGGGATGATAGGAGAACCAAAGGGGGGCATAGGAGGACAACGGTTGTTGGGTGGGGTGAGATTCAGAGGGAGGGAAGGAAGGAATAGGATGGCACACCCATCCTGGCAATCTAGCCCCCGGGTAAAGGTATGGGGTCGCCTTTTAAAAGATCTGCAATGAGGTCCAATCCCTATGGGATGATGTCTAAATGCCACTTATGTCCAGGTACTAGTTAAAATGTTTCCCTTAATTTACATTCTACACATATTTCCACCAGCTTGCTCCCTGCTTTTTAAAGTGGTTCTAGTGCCTAAAAGTTTTAAGGCATTCTCTGCATTAAGATAAAAAAACTGATACACAAGAAAACAACTACAAACTTCTCTCCAGGTGGTATCGTACACCGCTTCGCTTACATAAATTTAATGCCGCAATACCGGAAACTTGCTGGAGATGCCGGACAGAACCGGGATCCTTCATTCATATCTGGTGGTCATGCCCCAGAATCCAGACTTTCTGGGCGCAGGTCCACACAATCACCTCTCAAGTTACGAATCAGCAAATTGAATTTCTACCAGCTAGGCTTCTTCTACACCATTCCCCCAACTCTACTCCCTCCTACAGAAAGTCCCTGGGCATGCACATGTTGAACGCTGCCAAGTTATGCATTCCGGTACATTGGGGATCCACTGAGATCCCGACCACCTCTGAATGACTGAACAGGGTAGGGAAGATAGCGGAAATGGAGGAGCTCATCCATATTGCTCGAGACTCCCCCCACAAATACGCACGTACATGGGAGCGCTGGACCCAATTCCGCTCCTCGGCGGATAGCGGTTCCCCTACAAGCCCATTCACACACGATTCTAGGAACGCCCAAGCCTCTGAAGGAAACTGACCCTATGTCCCCCTGACATGATGACGCGTCCGGGACTGGAGGAGGTCCCTCATATCACCCTCATATCAGCCCCAAGGCTAATGGGGCTCCTCACACCCGGAACTGGAGCTACCATACCCAGCCCCTATGAAAGACTTGTCTTGGTGGGAGTCAGAGGATAGACCACAAAGGTCCTTATTCCCTCTCCTCTCCCCTTCTCTGTGACCCCTCTGATGTGTTCCCCTTCCCTCCTGTCCCCTCCCCCTTTTCCTTCCCCTCCCATCCCAGACCCCCTGACAGTACCCCAGTGCTCTATGACTTGACACCAGATGCTTACCCCCCTTCCCCTTACACGAAAGACTGACACGACCGCTCTATTTACCGGGTTAATCTGAGACCATTAGGCACACGCTATACCCAGGACAGCTCACCCTGTTCCAAGGAAAGGACCAATCAGACCCCGAATACATCAAGCGCCAAGGTGCCTTTTTCTCTTCCCTGACTTCGGATAGAACTCTTTCCGGCGCAAAGGCTGACATCTAGGAATCACCTTCTCCCCTCTCTCCCCTCCGAAGCTTACACTCACGTTTTTTAGCCAAAGCTCTTGGGGTTAGGGGACCGTTTTACCTTTTTACCTTTCCAATTGAAACGTTTTGCGGGTTCATTAGACCACATACCCAGTAACAAGTTTGCCTTATAGTTTTTTTTATGTATGGGATGGTTACTTATATGTTATCTGCCTGATTGTACCTCTGGCATACTATGTAACACAATCTGTAATTTTTTCCTTTATGAAAAATAAAACTTTTATGGAAAAAAAAAAAAAACTGTCTCTGTGCACCTCCAAGCCCTCCCTTATACTTACCTGAGCCCAACCTTGATCTAACCCTGTGCACGAGATCAGTGGCTCTCTCTGCTCTCTCCCGCTTCATAGATTAAGAGACAGGGACAGTCAATCACAGTCATTCACAGTCATTGAGGAGGGATCGGGGGTGGGGGTCAAGCCATATTGTGTGTGTGTCTATGGACAGGTTGGGAGCAAGCCCCCACAAGTGTCTCCATAGCAAGCTACTATTGTTTTTTTTTTAAATATATAGGGTTACAATCACTTTAAGACAATGTATGTTTACATACCATGGCTGTCTCCTAAAAAACCTTGACTTGATGTGCTGAAATGTAAAACACACAGTAAAGAATAATGAAGAAATATATAGTATTCTGACTATTCTGTATGGCTTAAATAATATATTGGTAAACAAAATGGAAACATTTTATGAACTGTCTGGTTTTAGAATTAAGCTGTTCTCCAAATTCTATTGTGCTATTCTGGTAGCTGATTGAATATTATAGCAAATAAATTATATAAAAATGATATTAAATATAACAATTATTTCTCTCCTCGTAAAAGATTCGGTGTGAATAGATGTTGCTATAAATTGAGGCCTGCATGTTTTAAGGAATATTAGTTCAGTTACTTGTCCTGTGTGAAATACATACTGGATATCATGACCCTCCAATAGGCGCTTATAGGTGGCGATCTCCATCTCCAGGTGAGTCTTTTGGTCCATCAGGATCTTGTATTCCTGATTCTGACGTTCCAGGTCAGATCGCATCTGGGCCAGCTGGGACTCTACATTGTTTATCAAACATTGTAATTGGGCAAGTTGAGCCCCAAATGTGGCTTCTGTCTCTGCCAAAGTGTTTTCTAGAGCTGATTTCTGGGGAAAATATAGAGAAAGTTTGTACAGAAAAACAAAACAAAACAGGTAATTGCAGTAAATACTGTTAGCCTTTACAGAATGAACTGAAAATGCAAACAGACTAAGCCCTTGTACACATGGTCGGAGAATCCGTCGGAATGTGTCCTATCGGACCGTGTCGTCGGATAATCTGACTGTGTGTGGTATGCATCGGACTGATTCCGTTGGAATATCCATCGGACCCAATTTTCCAACATGTTGGAAATATTTCCTGACCAACTGGGCCAGTCAGACATACTCCGATCATGTGTAGCGAATTTTGATTGGACCAAGTGCCACGCATGCTCAGATCAAATTCCTACATCAAAGCTATTGGCTACTAGCCTGAATGTAGTCCCATCGTAACGAAATTACGTCATCACATTCTGAAAGATCGGATTTTTCGACAACTTAGTCCGACTGTGTGTATGCAACAGTTTCGGACAAGATCCAGATGGACAAAATCCGATGGAGAAAATCCGACGGATTTGGTTGTAGAAATCTCCGACTGTGTGTACAGGGGCTAAAACGACCAGAAACTGGTCATTGACACAAGCTTTATTAATTGGCTGGCAATAACACTTACCAAGCTGAGCTGGCTTTGCAGTTCGATTTCCAAGGTTTGGATGGAATGTCTCAAGTCAATGACTTCAGTTTGTACAGACTGGAGTTGTTCAGAACCAAAAGAAACTTCACGATTCAGTTCCTCAGTCTATATAAATAGAAAGTTTATCAGAGTCATGTACAACTTAGTATATGGAGGCTGATTTCCACATTTTTATATATAAACTCAAAGGAGGTTTATCTCTGGTCTTCTGTGAAGAAACATGTCACAAATTTTTACTATACAGTAGCTAGGCTTAAGTTGATTTGCACATTTATATTAGTTTTTATATATTTTAAGTTGAGCCACTGCATTTTTTTTTCCTTTGTTTACTTAGGCAACAGCCTTAAAGCCCATTTGCATCAGTGCCCCAATAAACACTCACATCCCTGATCAGGTCACATGAGCATGGCCATTGGCCAGAGTAGTTGTGACTGTGCAAGGGGTGTGGCGGACCTATGAAGATTTTTGTATGAGAGCAGTGGTCCTGATGTTCACTGAAATGTGAAGCTTGGGGTGGTACATTACAACTGAGCATTAAAGCTGAACATGTTCTCATCAATATTTATTGTTTATTGGAATATAACCTTGAAGTAATAGGACCTAATGATCAAAATGTAATAGATTGCTATCCCACTATTTTTCTAACAGGTTGAAGAAGCTTTTTTAGTCTACAAAAAGACTTACCCGTTGTCGGAAAATAGTTTCCACCTCCCTCAGATTCCGTTCCATCAGATTCTCATACTGCTCTCTGATCTCAAACAAGGTTCTATTCAGATCAGCTGATGGAGCAGCATCCACTTCCACATTGACCCTGGCACCCAACTGAGCTTGCAAAGCGTTTACTTCCTGTAAGTAAAAATGTTAGAATCTAGTTGTGTTATGGGTGCATTTCTGCAGATCTCCATAATGTGTGTTTTAGAACCTGTGTTGACTCGGCTTTTGGGCTTATGTCAATGCGAAAATGTAGTGGGTTTTTAGATGCATTTGAGAATTGATTGAGGCCTTTCTGAGATAATGTAAAGTGTTACTAAACCCCCTGTGGAACCTAAGGGGTTCATCCTCTGCATTGTGTAAAAAGACTGATTATGGCTTCTCTGATCCTCCTCTCCTTCCAATGTCCCCTGATAATTTCCCGATAACACAGAGCCTATGGAGTCAAGCTGCATATGCACAGTTTGGTGTGTATTAGTACAGAGTTTTATTTTTCTTGGTAAAGTGCATGTGATCAGCACAGGGCCAATCGGCACTAAACAAACAGAGGGTCAGGAGTCTTGTAGTTTTATAGGACAGTCAGAAAATTCCTCCTACCAGCTTTAACCAATGCTCAGCTTGACACTGATAGAAGTCACAAGACTGCTCTGACTGCTAATGAGAAAATATATTTAGCAGTTTTTATTTACTAAAATAATTTCATTTCCATGTTCTGTGTACTGTGGGAGACCTGATATAGTGAATGCAGTGTCCTGGGTTTAGTAACACTTCAAATTCATTGACAAATAAAAAAAGATTAAAAAAAATAACAAAATGTGTTAACAGTTGTCAATTTCTCACAGATAGCCCAGGATGACAGCCTACCTATAAAGCAAAAGTGATGTCAACAATATTTACACCTGCCCTGTAACAACACATTATAGAATTATTTTTCTTAAAATAAATGTCTGATTTATCTTGAAAAGGGGTAACAGCTATCCCACCTCCCCCTGGTTCCTCTTTATTAGCTGCAGCTCCTCCTGAAGGTTTTCTACTTGTGCCTGTAGATGACATATTTCCCTGGTAAGTTCTTCCAGGAGTATACGAAGTCCATTCACATCAGCCTCAAGACTGCTTGCCAGTTGGCGTTCCATTTCATACCTGGTGACAAAAGAAAGACAAAGCAATTAATGCTGATATTGATAATAATCATGAAAGACATGAAATATAGAAAGGCCTACTTGTTTCTGAAGTCATCTGCTGCTAGACGAGCGTTGTCTATTTGTAATACAATCCTGGCATTTTCCACAGAAGTTGAGGAAATCTGGAAATTATAGGTGTTAATTATTTATTGCAAAGGATAAATTCATAGAGTGTATTTACCTAAGCTTTATTCTGTGTCAATTAAGGTAGCTTACTGCATATCTATAATGGCTTGCACTGTAATAAGACTTAAGGGTACATTTACACTAGCCACATGCTAAAACATTCCCTTTTAGAATCCAGCTGGTATTCAGCAATGGTGATGAGCGGTGCCATGGGTTTTACAATGCAAGACATTGTTTATGATTTTATTAACTTTATTGAAAGTGTTCAAAGTGTACACTCGATTCAGCTCTTTACACAGCCCTGGGTTGCAGTATCCTCCAGTGTCATCTAGTGTGCTGGCGAAAAAAAGCGCATGTGAGTATTTTTCTGTAATGCACATCAGAGTGCTCAAAAGTATGAACGAAATGCACTGAGACCCATTTCGGGTGCTGTATAACATATATAATCTGATATCCTTTGAGATGCCTAATATTCCTAATCTGTTTTTATATTTTAAATATGTAAGTGTCAGGGTGAGTTTAAAAAATATAAATGTATCATTTATTTACCTGGCCTTGAAGCTCTTGAATGATTCTGAAGAAGCTGCTGTAGTCAGGTAAAGTGCTGGGCTGATTCCTCTCATACCACTCCCGGATATTCCTTTCAAGCTGGGCGTTCTGTTGCTCTAGGGAGCGGACTTTGTCCAAGTAGGAAGCCAAACGATCATTTAAATGCTGCATGGTTTCCTTCCCATTGACATTGAACAAACCATGATGGCTAATAATGCTTTTATGGCTGCTGCTGTGAGCACCTCCATGAGTGTGCTTGGATATGGAGATTCCTTTGCCTCCTGATCCTCCATGTACACTGGGGGCTCTGTAGTGATTACTATGATGGACTTTATGGGAACTTTCATGGTGCGTGGCATGGGATCCTCTATGATGAGAACTATGACAACCTGTAGAATAAAATCCATGGTGGGAAGTATGGGAACCTCCATGATGTAAATTAGGACATCCTCCATGATGAGAAGCATTAGAACCCACGTGGTGATCAGAAGAGTGGGATCCACCATGATGAGAAGCACAAGATCCCCCATGGTGGTGAGAAGAGGGGGATCCTCCATGATGGCTAATAGAAGATCCTCCATGAGGAACACCATATGTGTGGTTTGGGATCTTAGACAGATGACTACCAACATGGCAGCTTCCATGGTGTGATCCAGCAGAGGGGTGACCACTGTAACTCATGATGATGGGTTTAGGTGGTACAGATGACCAAAAAGTGTGTGTTTCTAAATGGATTTCCTTCACAATATGGTCTCTATTCATTCTTCTTTCTTATATATGGAAGACTGGGAGTGTCTCAAAACATTAATTACTAATACTAATGTTTACAAGTATCTGACTGCTCATCTATCCACTGCTTTACATGCTTGACATTAGGATTTAACATTAAACATTTGGTAATCTGCTTGGAAAGCTTTAGAGAATTGTAAAAATAACTTCACAATAATTAGTTTAGTGCTGCCCAGCTCATTAGAAACTTTTGCTCGTTCCACCATAAAGAAAAAACTATAAAGGAAAATAAAACTGACTTGGCTGAACACACCTCAAATAAAACACTCAAAATGCAATATTGCAATGATAAACCAATGAAACGTATAATAACAGTATACAGTTTGGTCTAAAGCTGGACACAATGCATTAGATGTATTTTCAATTTGATCAAGCTTGTCTGAAATATATAACTACAGTGGTAAAGTGTTGGGTACTACCCAAACAATGTTCGGTATTCCATTTATATATATTTAGGTAGCCTATGCACTTATCAGCAGGCAGATTTTGTTTCTTTATGAAAATATAATTTCTCTATTCTGTTCAATAAAGAGTCAAGATTTCAAAATATTCCTTACTGTATTGAGGACCTGTATTTTGGACACTGTTTAGGCAAATAGGCACAGTCTGTAAATTGATTCCTATTGAGAGTGCAGTTAGACACAAGAGAACCTCTCTGATAAAGCTTACCCAGTGTCCTTAGTAAAGTTACCGTCATTGGCCCTAAATCACTAACTTTCTTTAGCATTTAAGTATCACTAAAGGCACACTAAAAGTTATATTATAATATTGACTGACAGGCCTCTTTAGCTTGTCTTTACGCTATTGTGTTGAAATGGTTTACATGCAAGTCTTTGGTTTCAGAAACACCCTTTAAAATCTATGACCAATAGAGCTTAATGGAAAAGGTGGTAGCAAGTAAATTTGCAGAAGAAAATACTCAGACATAGTATATTCTGAAAAGGCCATTTGCAAGAACTTGTGGTTCAGAAGAAGTTCTCACAAATTGTTCAGAAATTAGGTAAAGGACAGAGGACCTGCTTTCAAGTTGTGCTGAGCGAAAATAAGAAATTGCTGACCACACAGCTGAGCAGTTAAAGAAGCATGTTTAAGATGTTTCTCAATGTAAGTTATTATTCTTTTATTTAGAAGGCTGTAAAACAATTTAAAAACGTTAATAAGCAGAATAGACCAGAACCCACAGTTCAATTTTTGGCAGAAAAGCTAAAATTGACAATTTAAAGCCACTGTACCAATGCATTGCCATAACCTACGTTTATTAATAATGAGAACAAGGTTTAGTTACAAATAGAGGAAACAATGTTCTCCACAGAATTTCATAGCTTATTCTACAAAACAAAAATTGAAAAACCTATCTGTCCAAGAGCACCTTGAGTTAGAGATTTTGGTCCTTTGAAATAAATGCTGCAAGCTAAGGTTGTCTGAAGATACAGATGCCTCTTTGCAGATGTACCATATACAGGATTTTTTTTCAGTAGGAACACAGGGGATGGAAGCTCCGGCACCTTCAGCACTGAATCTATGTAATGCAGAGGGGTGCTGCAGTGTGCTGAAAGGTTCAATGATGCTGGCTGCTGGGGAATCAATTGTCACTGGGGGCAATCCATTGTTACAGGGGGGTTCATTAATGCTGTCGAGGTATATTGTTGCTGAGGAAGATCTACTGAGGGACATTTCTCTCTGATTCCTTTCTGGGAGACCAGCGATCCAAGACTACAGTTTGGGACTGCCATTAGCAATTTTGTTGCTGCTACTTTCCCTGACATCAGAATGCTACTGCAGTCTTCTAGAGCCTGAGGGGACTCTGCCACTGGACAATCAAGAAGCGTCTACATAATATAGGTAACAGCGTGGATACCCAAAGAAGAGCCCTTCCACTCTGCAGTCCAGAGAATAACATGACCCCGGATTCAGGAAATTATTAGGGGCTTAATTGTACTTTTTTTCAAAATGTAATTGGCTGATTTGCTTTGGATATATTGTATGTGAAATATTCCCAGAAAATCTTTAAGGATTTTTTTGATCACCTTAATTATTTTTTTTGATCACCGTAACTAATATTTCTCTTTCTTAGGCACATTTCTTTTTATTCTAACTGTACTTGGCATGAAAGCCAAGCAAGGGTTAATGACAGTTAGGTTTACATTTGTGTACTTTGAGCTAAACTAAATACAGGAAATTATTAGGAGCTTAAATATACTTTTTTTTTCTAAATAGAACTAGCTGATTTGCTCTGGACATAAGGAAAATATTCACAGAACATTTTTAAGAATTGTTTGTTCACCGCGACTAATATTTCCACTTTCAACCACACTTATGTTGCACACTTCAAATAATTAGTTTTCTTTAAGAATACACAGTGGTTTAGGTAGATTGTTTATGGAGGTTCATAGCTTGATGAAGCTGTTCTGGGCACACATGAGTGATAATGCTGCTTTATAACTGACATTCTATCATGCAAGTGTAGCACCTTCTATCTTAGGTAGGTAGGTTGCTAGAGATAGAAGTCTTTTTGTTTCAGCCAGTGCAGGTAAATATAGGCAGCCCTAGATAAAAGCTAGGCCTGTTTGTTTTGATCTGGGGGCTGATTGGAGTGATATAGGGTGTATCTGGGAGCCCTGACCAAACCCCAACTAGGATTGCCAAGTCATCTGTGTTGGTTAATCATGTGACTTTTGCACTCTATATACTATTTAGGTGTTACTAATTTTGTTTTTTATCAGCTATGACTAAGGTCCGAAACGCGTAGGCTGTTTTACAGCTCTGTAGATGTATTTAATAAAGGAATACTATTTTGGATGTCATCCTGGGTGGCGCCCATCTTTTTTTCTTAATCTGGTACATTAAAGGTGTCCGCAGCCTCAAGGTCTGAGCACCAGACAAAGCTTTTATGTGGGAAGGTTGCAGCATCTATACAATTGTTTTCCGCAGAGGAGAGAAAGGCTGGAAGAGACTACCAGCCCCACGGTACAACGCCTAAACTCTAGGTAATTGAACTGTGGGAGAGGCAGACTGTGCCCTTTCTTCCTTATTTCCCTGACTTGCAGGAACAGACTATGCCTGCCACCCTGTGTGACTAACAAAGGGACTGTCTGTTCATGGACACTTTGGGTGTAACTGTTCCTGCTCACCTCTTTGGGAACCTGTTTCTTCAGGGAGGGGCAGAGCAGAAGAAGGATTGTTCATTGTGAAAATATGTATGTTTTGTTGTTGTTGCTCTGTTTGTTAGGTTATAGTTCCCTTCTGACAGAACAAAGCAAGCAAAAATGTACATGTTGTGTTGCCTTTTATTATTTGGTGGAAGAATGCTAACCCCCTTCCAGCAGAAGCTTTTACAGTATATAGGTAGATGTGAGTGTAGGATGTGATGTTTTATGTTTTCTCTTAGGATCTTCAGGGATGAGAAAGCTGTCCATTAGGGATGAGCTGAACACCCCCCGGTTCGGTTCACACCAGAACTTTCGAACTAACTGAAAATTTGTTCGAACTTTAGAACCCCATTGAAGTCTATGGGTCTCGAACATTCGAAATCAAAAGTTCTAATTTTAATGGCTGATATGCAAGATAGTGTCCTTAAATGGGTTTGGGGACCCGGCTCCTGCCCCAGGGGACATGGGTCAATGCCAAAAATTTGGGAGCACTGATTTTAATGATGATTAAAGTGAAAAAAAAAGTGAAATATTCCTTTAAATATCGTGCCCGTCGGGGGGGGGGGGGGTGTCTATAGTATGCCTGTGAAGTGGCACATGTTTCCCGTGTTTAGAACAGTCATTAAAGTCATTTAAAACTGCTTGCGGTTTTAATGTCATGTCTGGTTTCCGCAATACGGATGAAAATCATTGAGAAAAAAATGGCATGGGTAGCCCCCCCTGCCCATTACCAGCCCCTTTGGGTCTTGTATGGATATTAAAGGGAACCCCGTACCCAAATTTAAAAAAGGAAAGGCGTGGGGCCCCCAGGACCTATATACTCAGAACAGCAGTATACAGGCGGTGCAAACAAGACAGGGACTGTGTAGGTTTGTTATGTTAAGTAGAATCTGTTTGTAATTTTGCACTGGTACATTTTTAAAGTGTAGCTCCAGTTAAAAAAAATCTATTTTTAAGCTTTTGGAAAATATAAGGAAGGGTTATCACCCCTGTATACTTTTTTTGGCCATCCATCTTTTTTCATCTCACTTCCTGTTGTCTCCTTCCGTTTGCAAGTAGAAGACGTTTGTAAGTTGGATGTTTGAAAGTAGGGACCTGCCCTATATGTTCTGCAGAAATGTGGGCCTAAGGTGTTGGTGTTGCAACAACACCATAAGCCCTCAAATTGACTCTTGGGGGGTGCTGGAGCGCCCTGCTATGAACAATTATATCAAGAATTGTAATTACATGCCATTGTTGAACAGTTGTAGAAAAATTGGGCCTTTGGTGGTTGTGGTGGTGATGCTGGTGCCACAACACTATAAGTCCTCACAGTTACTCTCGGTGGGTGCAGGAACGGGCCCTGCTGTGAAATATTATATCAAGAGTTGTAAATACATGCCCCTGTTAAACAGGGGCTGAAAAATTGCGCCTTTGGCACTGCTTTCTGGTGCCACAACACTGCAATCTCTCCCAGATACTCTAGTTGGAGTGCAGGAATGAGCCCTGTTGCAAAGCATTGCATCAAAAATTGTATTACATGCCCCTGTTAAACAGGGGCTGAAAAATTGGGCCTTAGGCACTGGTGCTGGTGCCACAACACTGCAACCTCTCCCATATACTCTAGTTAGAGTAAAAGAATGAGCCCTGCTACAAATCATTGCATCAAAAATTGTAATTAAATGCCCCTGTTAAACAGGGGCTGAAAAATTGGGCCTTAGGCACTGATGGTGGTGCCACGACACTCTCCCATATACTCTAGTTGGAGTGCAGGAATGAGCCCTCCTGCTGCAAAGCATTGCATCTAAAATTGTAATTACATGCCCCTGTTAAACAGGGGCTGAAAAATTGGGCTGGTGGCGTCACCCAGAACCAAAAATGTTCTTCCAAGCTATCAGCAGGATCATTGATGAGAAAGAGGTTATTCAGTCAACATAACAGGACAGTCGCTCAGCATCAGAATAGGCAGTCTTGAAGGCATGTGACATTTCAAAAAAAATTATTCGGTTACATCAGCATCAGGTGCTTGGTAGCTGGTGGTGATCCAAGACTGATTCATCTTTATGAAGGTCAGTCGATCAACCGAGTTGGTGGACAGGCGCACCCTGTGATCGGTTACAAAGCCACCAGCAGCACTGCAGGTGCGTTCCGAAAGTACGCTGGATGCAGGACAGGCCAGTAGCTCAATTGCATACTGTGCAAGCTCTGGCCAGTGATCCATCCTTAAGACCCAGTAAGCCAGAGGATTTTTGGTGGTAAAGGTGTCCAAGTCTGACCTTGACCCTAAGTATTCCTGCACCATGTAAATCAGACGCTGGCGATGGTTGCTGGAACCGATCATACCTTGGGGCTGCGGACTAAAAAATTGTCTGAACGCATCGGTCAGAAGGCCACCTTCTCCACCGCTCCTTCTGACCGAAGCCTCAGCAACACGTTGTCCAGGACCAGGAGTTTGTAACCTCCCAGTCTCTGGGAACGCGTTGCACAGACCTTTCTGCAAGGCCTCCCAGAGATGTCTGATCCTCTGCTCCCTCTGCGATGGCAAGATAAGGTCGGAAACCTTACCCTTGTACCATGGATCAAGGAGAGTGGCCAGCCAGTAATGGTCCCTCTCCTTGATCTGAAAAAATACGAGGATCAGGGAGGCCATGCAGCGTAGGTTAGCTGAGGCATTCGGTCTGGAGTCCTCCGGGTCACTAAGGACAACGTGATCCACAGCCACCTCCTCCCAGCCAGGTACAAGTCCACGGGTTTCTTGGGACTGTAAATCATCCCTACAAGACTGCTGCTGCTGATGCTGAGTGCCAGGCTCCAACTCCATGCTGACACAATCATCCTCCTCCTCCTCCTCCTCTTTCTGTGTGATGGGTGGGACAGCAGGAACACTGTCCATGCCTGCTTGACCATGAGTCAGCGGTAATATGCACCTTACCGCTGACCGCCCTGTCCAGCGAGGCAAGGACATTGCCTTCCACATCCCGGTAGAGAGCTGGAATTGCCTTCCGTGAGAAAAAGTGGCTTTTGGGGACCTGCCACTGAGGAGCCGCACATTGCACAAACTCATGGAAGGGGGCCGAGTCTACCAACTGAAAAGGCAGCAGTTGAAGTGCTAGCAATTTAGCAAAGCTAGCATTCAACCGTTGGGCATGTGGATGGCTGGGAGTGAACTTCTTTCTACAATCCAGCAGCTGGGGCAGGGAAATTTGCCTGCTACAATCGGACGTGGATGTACTGTTAGCAGAGTGCCCGCAAGCACTTGGCTGTGACACACCCAATTCTACACCTTCATTCCTCTCAGTGCAGGTTTCAGAGAGGATTGAAGGTCTAGTGGGGTTGGAGATCCCAGCTGATGAGGAGCAAGGAGAGGTCCGCTTTGTTCTTTGGTGTGGGTCTTTGAGGTACACTTGCCAACGAGCTGCATGACAGGTCAACATATGTCTGGTCAAGCATGTGGTGCCCAAGTGGCTGATGTTCTGGCCACGCGAGATACGCTTGAGACATATGTTGCAGATAGAAGCGGTGCGATCTGATGCACTCGTCTCAAAAAAGGCCCACACCAAAGAACTTTTAGAATAACGCACAGAGGCAGCGCCCTGTACAGGTGGAGCTCTGTGGTGTGATTCAATCAGTGTGCTGCCCCTAAGCTGGCCCCCGGAGGGCATCCTGCCTCATTGGAGATGTGCCTCCTCCTCTCTCCTACCAGGCACCCACGTGGAATCAGTGACCTCATCATCCCCTCCCTCTTCATCACTGGAGCAAACCTGGCAGTATGCTGCAGCTTGTGAAACATGACTTCCAGATTGCTGTCCTTCTTGAGCATCCTCTCTCTCTGCGCTCACGCTACTGCCTTCCTCTAGCTGAGTATCATAATCAGAGCCTACAAAACACAGGGCATACTCCTGGAGCATGTACCCAACTCTGTGCTCAAACAGTTCAGGGGACTCCTCAGGAGGACATGGTGGGTCTAGGGAAGGAGTGACTGATGATGACATTGAGACAAGGGAAGAGTATGCGTTGACAGCTGCTTTGCTAGTACCCTGAGTCTGGGTGAGAGAGGATGAGGAGGATGATGAGGGCTTGGTCATCCACTCTACCAAGTCTTCACTTATGCGGCTCAACACGTCCAGCTGCCAAAAATAAGGACAAGCGTGTCCCATGGCCACGTGCTGATGACAATGCACCGTGTCCACGACCAGCACTGTTGTCTCTAGACACAGAGCCTGCTTGCCCTCTTTTATTGGCTCGTGCCTGTCTGCCTCTCCTTGTTGGCCTTCCAGACATGGTAATGGCCTGCAGGGAGATGGGAAAACCAGCAATTGGGTAGTGTATATTGTGCTTTAGGCACACAACACCCACTAACTCTTGCAGATGCCTGTATGATAGAACACCAGCAATAAAGGATAGATACAGGTGTATACTGGGCTGGAGGCACACAACACCCACTAACTACTACAGATGCCTGTATGAGTGAACACCAGCAAAAAAGGCTAGATACAGGTGTATACTGTGCTGTGCTGGAGGCACACAACACCCACTAACTCCCGCAGATGGCTCTATTAGAGAACAGCAATAAAGGGTAGATACAGGTGTATACTGCGCTGCAGGCACACAACACCAACTAACTCCTGCAGATGGCTGTATTAAAGAACACCAGCAATTAAAGGGTAGATACCGGTGTATACTGTGCTGTGCTGGAGACGTAAAACACCCACTAACTCCTGCAGATGCCTTTATTATAGAACACCAGCAATAAAGGGTAGATACAGGTGTATATTGTGCTGTGCTGGAGGCACACAAACGCCTGCAGATGGCTCAATTAGAGAACAGCAATAAAGGTAGATACAGGTGTATACTGCACTGGAGGCACACAACACCAACTAACGCCTGCACATGGCTCAATTAGAGAACAGCAATAAAGGGTAGACACAGGTATATACTGCGCTGAAGGCACACAACACCCACTAACTCCTGCAGATGCCGGAAAACTACACAAGGCCGCCGTGGCGGCCTTATATAGTGTGGGGCGTGTACTAAACAGACTGAGCTATAATTGGCCACAGGCATCCTGCCTGTGGCCAATCATGGCTCTCCTCCCTGCCGGAGCTGTGATTGGCCAAGCATGCGGGGTCACAGTGCATGCTTGGCCAATCATGAGCCAGCAATGCACTGCAATGGCGCAGTGCATTGTGGGCCGTGAGCGCCACATGAATTTGGTGCGAACGGACCACAGAGTTCTGGCTTCGCCAAACGGGCAAACAGCCGGTGTTCGAGTCGAACGTGTGTTCGACTTGAACACCAAGCTCATCCCTAGTGATAGGTAGGAATGAAATGAGACGTGTAATTTATGCTCCTAGAATGGTACTACTTCAATGTTGGACCTCTGTATATGGCCAGGCTGTGTAAAAGTCTCACACATGTGGTATTGCCATACTCAGGAGGAGTAGCAGGATGTTTTTTGGGATGTAATTTTTGCTATATACATGCTATGTGTTATAAATATCTTATAAATAGACAACTTTGTGTAAAAAAAAAGATTTTCATTTTCTTTCCACAGTTTCTGAAGACTTGTGTAAAAAAAATTAACCGTTCAAAAGACTCATAATGCTTCATAGAATATACTTTGGAGTGTTTGTTTTCCAAAATGGGGTCATTTTGTGGGTAATTCCATTGTCCTGATGCTCCAGGGCCTTCACAAATGTAATAGGTCGTTAGGAAATTAGAGGTGTCATTTATGCTCCTAGAACCCCTGATGGTGCTCCCTACATGTGGGACCTCTCCGTGTGGCCAGCCTGTGTAAAAGTCCCACACATGTGGTATCGCCATACTCTGGAAGAGCTGCAGAATGTATTTTGGGGTGTAATTGGAAGTATGCATATGCTGTGTATGAGAAATAACTTGTTAATATGACAATTTTGTAAAAAATAAAACAAAACAAAAAAACATTCTTCCTTTTCCCAAGAATTGTGGGAAAAAATGATAACTTAAAAAAACTCACCATGCCTCTTACTAAATACCTTGGACTGTCTATTTTTCAAAAAGGGGTCATTTGGGGGGTATTTGTACTTTCCTGACATTTCAGAGCCTCAAGAAATGAGTCGTCAGTGCATCAGGTGTGATCAGATGTCATAAATTTTCAATGATTTGCACCATAGCTTGTAGACTCTACTTTCAAAGAGACTAAATATTATCCACTAATTTGGGTTATTTTTTACCAAAGAGATTACCCAAATTTATGGATAAAAACAACTTATTTGCAAAATTTTATCATAGAAACTAAAAAAAAAAAAAGAGGGGGCTGTGGTATCAAGTGGGTCTGAGGGGGAAGGGGGAGAGCTGGGTAAGGACTTGCAATCAAAGTGGGAACAGGAGGATCGCAAGCCTGGTCAGGGACCGAGAAGGTCCGGACCAGCCCTTTCTTTTAGAAGAAGAGTGTCTGTGAGGTACAGAGTGGAGTTAGAGGGCACCGACCCAGGAGTTGCACACTCCGATCTACACTACTGTGTGGGGGTTGAGAGGGACCCAATGGGGAGGAATGAAGTGAGTGACAGGGTGACCCGTCAATATCCCTCCCTCAGCATGTTTGTGTAGATGTGCTCAGGAACCGTGCAAGATTAAAATGATACTAAGCTGCCGTGGGTCAGGGTCTCTATTTCAAGGGGACCCGAAGATTGTTCAAGGTATCTTTAGTGGGCAGACGGGAAGTACGGCAAAGTGGAGGTTGTAGGTTTTGTTGGGGGCTGCAGTCTAAGGAAGAAAGATTGGGTGCAAAGAGACTATGGGGGGAGATAAGGATAGCTGCCTTTTACTTTTACTTCTAGAGCAGAAGCCGCCAATTATTGGTATGGAGGTTTGTATGTATCAGTATAGAGTGAGCTGGGTAGTCTGTCTGTGTGAAGTGAATGTGCATAAGTGACGGGTACTCTTTCTCGATGAGTGCCTTGGCTAACGGGGAGTATGGCACATCCCTTGAGTTTCTGGGTAAGCACTATGGCTTACAGGTGTTCGGAGCGTATCTAGGAGCACATGCTCCCCCCCTTGGAGATATAGGGGAGTGCCTTAAATCCAACACAAAGGTAACGAAGCACCCTCCCAGGGTGGGGGGCCTAAATCAGCTTCTAGAGTAATAAACTGCATCGATAGTCCTGCAGCCCGGGATGGGTAAGTCTGTCAAGCTAGGACGAGGCCATTGCTAGGCACCTGGGGAGCAAACCTGAGCGGGCATGCTGGAGTCCCCTGGGAGGGAGGTGTTGACCTCCTATGCTCAATATGGCTTAGTGGGGGGGAGTGGGAATCCACAGTAGACCCTCGTGGAGTCCCGACCTAAACAAGTAAGGATTGAGGGAGATCCCTCGGTGCATAATGTTGTAAGCCGGTGCTAATAGGGAGAGGATATTGCAATGGGAATCTGGCAGACCCGCTACAGCTCCTATTTGTTCTGTCGTACCCTCTTGTATAAGTACAGCTTTACTAAGACGGGTGCCTATTGCTGTACTCTACCCTGTTTGCTTACAAATCTACAGAAATAGTTTAAAAACGTGCGTGGGTTTAGTTTGAGTCCACACTGTACATAACCTGGAAACCTGGAAACAGTACACATGCAACCAGAGCCCATTCTCTGCATGTGCAGCAGTGGGTGCATGTGCCCTCGGTCTGTGGAGAATGTCTGATGCTGCTATTGAGGGTGGGTCGTCCCCAAGGGGGTGATATGGTCTCGACATAATCCTCGAGTCTGTGCTCTGTCTGTTCCTGTTTAGGGCTGCGTATAGAGGCGACAGTACTCCCTAGGGACCTTTGCAGTTTGTGTCACAGGCCGCTGCATCTGTGTGGGATAATTAATTGGCCCGAGGCACAAAACTGTAACTTTGGGTAACGTTTCAGGAAAATAATAACAAATCCTTATGGGCTCGCAACCGAGCAACGAACAAGAAAATGAACATAATAGAGTGGACAAAAAGAAGGGTGGCAGTTCTTCTGGGACACGTAGCAGAACTGTGCAGCCTTGGTGGCAGATAGGCAGAAGGGGAACTTCCATCCATAGTGGATGCCCCTAGCCCGTAAAACTTCTAGTAGTTTCAGGTCTCTTCTGTGCTGCAAAATGATGCTGGAGAGATCCTGTGTAGTGGATATATATGTAGGAGACTCTTATATATCTTTATGTACTGCAGATCACTGAATTACCTGCCTGGCCCGCCTGCCTGAAAATGTCGATATAGACTTGGCTAAACTAGAATGCAGGTAGTTCCTAGTGTACATTTTCAAATACACTTGCAGGCAGGTAGGTGATTCAGTGATCAGCAGTGCATAAAATATATATATATATATATAGTCTCCTATATATATATATATATATATATATATATATATATATATATATATATATATATTTCTTGATCATACATCACGGGACACAGGAGCTTCATTGCATAGTGGGTTATATAGGCACCTCTGGTGATTGGACACTGGTTGACCCCAATTAAGGAGAATTCCTCCCCTATATAACCCCTCCCATCTGGGAGGCACCTCAGTTTTTTCGCCAGTGTCTATGGTGATGGTCACGTAAAAACTTTAGCTCTATGCAGGTCCCTGCGAGGGCCGAAGGGCTACAACAAACCGGATCCATACCTCGGGCCGATATTTGACTCCCAAGATGGTATGGTACCCGGGCCTCGTCAGCCGAAGAAGCAAGGTTTTGCATGTAAGTCCTCTCCATTGGAAGACTGGGCTCTGGAAAAACCAGACTTGGTGTACTGTTTATACAGAGCGCACAAAAGTTTCTGGCAGAGCTTTCTACATGGCCCAGGTGGGAGGTTCTTCCGAGAAGGAACACCAGATAAACCTGAAGGTTGGCTAACAATACCCGCCGTGATGGGTGAAGGCTGGAATTTGTCTGGTTCAGCAATTCCTGCGGCGAGGACAGGTAAGGGAAGTTATCCTGTATATTTAATTATATGAATGGATTTCTTCATTGTGAGTAGTTGTATGTCTTACCTGGTTTCCACCACTAGAGGGAGTAAGAGCAGCCTGATGCATACTTACATGTCTTTCAATACACACGCTCAGTGAAGCCTGGTTCTCCAGCTGACTCACGTCTCCATTGCAGTCCCTGCCACAAACAAAGGTAAACAGGGGTCCCACGCAGTTCAGGGGTCCCACGCAGCTCCGTTTTTGGGTTCTCCATCCCCCCCTGGATTCCGCGGTCCTCGTGCACGCGCGCCGGGCGCGCTCCCGGCCTAATGGAGGAGGGGGGTGTGGTTGTGAGCCGTGCACGTCAGTGTGCACGGCGCTGTACTGCGCAGGCGCCAGGCGGCAGTTTTTAAAAGCCCAGAGCGTCAGGGGGATGTAATTGGAGACACAGGAGCTGTGGGCAGTAAGCATCCGTGGGGATTGGATCCAGGCAAACCTTAGACACCTACTCAGCATCAGGTTGTGCAATTTAAGCATATATATTATTGTGAGACTTTAAGCACAACAGTGATTGCACTTGTACTAGTACCTCTGCTTTGTAGCCTAGTACTATGTCTCCTCGCAAGAGGGTCTCAGGGGGAGGTAGCAAGGGCACTGGTAAATCACCGCCTAGGTCCAGGGGTTCCAAAAGTGCCTGTAAGTTACCACTCCCCCTGCAAGACTGGAGCCAGCCTCTCAAGACGAGTCAGTGCCCCTGTCGGGTTTTGCAGCCTCTCCTAATGTCGCAGCCCCGGTTTATGTCACTGAGGACTCCCTTAGGGCTACATTGGAGGGTTTTGAAGGGAGAATCATGCATTTTATTTCTGCTTCCCTAAAAGATAGCAGGAAAAGGGGTAGATCCCCTCCCTCTGCTGAAATCCCTCTCTCAGATGAATCTTCTGAAAATGAGGAGGGATCCCTATCTTTGGATAGGGATCTTGAGCAGTCGGATGATTCAGAGGAAGAGGAGAGAGTCCCCTCTTCCCAGGCGCTCAGAAAACAGGTGCAGTATTATACTGGATTGGTGCGTACCACATTCAGAATGCCTGCCGCTGAAGTCGCTATGTCCTCTGTTTCTTCCCTGGGAGTCAGGAAAGCCCCACAGACTGCCTATTCCTTCCCAATTCATCCCTTAATGGATAAATTGATGTATGAGGATTGGGGACATCCCGATAAACTGTTTGCTCCTCCTAAAAGGTTTTCTATGCATTATCCTGTGGAGGAAAGTTTCACCAAGAAGTGGGGGGTCCCATCTGTCGATGCGGCTGTTTCTTGTGTGAATAAGAACCTAACTTGTCCATTGGATAATGCGCAGGTATTCAAGGATACAGCTGATAAAAAACTGGAAACCTTATTAAAAGCCTCCTTTTCCATGGCTGGCACTGTGGTGCAACCTACAGTCGCAGCCGTGGGGTTGTGTCAGTTCCTCAAGGAACAGGTTAAACAGATGCTTGGGCTCCTTCCCAGTGAGGAAGTAGAAAATTATACAGAATTGCCTCACATTCTGTGTTTCATAATTGATACGATTTTGGATTCCGTCCAACAAGCATCACGTTTGTCTCTCATGTTGGTTCACATGCGAAGGGCCCTATGGCTAAAGAATTGGGCAGCTGAGCTGTCATGCAAGAAGCATTTGGCTGGGTTCCCGTTTAAAGGGGAGCGTTTGTTTGGAGAAGAATTAGATAAGTTCGTCCAAAATATTTCAGGGGGTAAATCTACTCTCCTTCCAGTCAAAAAGAGCAAGCGTCCTTCATTCAGGCGTGCTCTCTCTCCCGAAGCATCAAGCTCTAAACAGTGGCGACGGCCTTCTCAGTCCTCCTCTACTAGAAAGGCTCAAGGCTGAGCCCAGGGACAGAAAAAGACTTGGGGGCGAAAGCCTGCCAAGCAGAGCCCAAAAACTTCCTTGTGAAGGGGCGCCCCCGCTCGGCAGAGTGGGGGAAAGGTTCCTGCAGTTTGCAGGCGCCTGGCGGGAAGAGATCCAGGACAAATGGGTGATCTCTTCAGTATCTCTGGGCTACAAGCTAGAGTTTCAGGAGATTCCACCTTCTCGTTTCCTAAGGTCAAGGATCCCCAGGGATCCAGTAAAGCAAAAACCGCTATTTCTGGCCTTAGATCAGTTACTATCCCAGGGTGTGATAGTAGAAGTGAATCCGAAAGATCAGGGTTCAGGGTTTTACTCAAATCTCTTCACCGTTCCAAAGCCAAATGGAAGTGTCAGACCTATCCTGGATCTGAAGGATCTGAACCGGTTTTTAAACATCCGGTCCTTCCGAATGCAGTCAATCCGCACTGTAGTCTCCTCCCTGCAAGGGGGAGAATTCATGGCATCAATAGATATCAAGGATGCATATCTCCATGTGCCAATTTTTCCCGCACACCAAAAATTTCTAAGGTTCGCGATAGAGCGGCGCCATTTTCAATTTGTGGCCTTGCCATTCGGGCTTGCTACAGCCCCTCCAGTCTACAGAAAGATTCTGGACCCTCTCTTAGCAAACTTAAGAGCTCAGGGCATAGCCGTCATGGCTTATCTAGACGACTTGCTTCTCATGGAGAAAACTGCAGCGTTCCTAAGTTGCAGCGTCACCAAAAGGCTAGAACATCTAGAACGCCTAGGTTGGATCATAAACCTAGAAAAGTCGCCCCTACAACCGACTACCAGGTTGGAATACCTAGGTATGATCATCGACACCGCTCAGAGCAGGGTGTTTTTCCCAAGGCTAAAAGCCTTGGCCATTGGGGATCTGGTGCGCCTGATTCTGGGCAGAAGATCTTCCTCCATTCGGTTGTGCATGAGACTGTTAGGGAAGATGGTCGCCTCCTTTGAGGCCGTCCCATTCGCCCAGTTCCACTCAAGGCCTCTGCAAGGATGCATCCTTGCGGCTTGGAACAGGAAGCCCCAATCTCTGGATCTTCCTATGCGTCTATCCCCAGGGACACGCAAGAGTCTTATCTGGTGGTTACAAACCAAGAATTTGCTGAAGGGCAAAACTTTTCTTCCTCTCTCATGGAAGATTATCACAACAGATGCCAGCCTGACAGGCTGGGGAGCTGTATTGGAGGAAACATGCTCGCAGGGGAAATGGTCTGCGACCGAGAATCTACTGCCCATAAACATCTTGGAGATCCGGGCAGTTTACATGGCTCTCATAAAGTGGTCTTACAGACTGCAAGGTTTCCCAGTTCGAGTTCAGTCCGACAATGCCACCGCAGTGGCTTATATCAATCACCAGGGCGGTACCAGAAGTCTGGTGGCCCAAAAAGAGGTGAATCGCATACTTGTCTGGGCAGAAAAGCATGTTCCGTGTCTTTCTGCAGTCTTCATCCCAGGAGTGGAGAATTGGCAGGCGGATTTTCTCAGCCACCAGCAGTTGTGCCCGGGAGAATGGGCTCTGCACCCCGACGTGTTTCAGAACATATGTCACAAGTCTACTCCAGACGTAGATCTGTTTGCATCCAGGTTCAACAGGAAACTGGACAAGTTTGTATCAAGGACAAGAGATGCACTTGCTCAGGGGTCAGATACTCTGACAGTTCCCTGGGATCAGTACAATCTGATCTATGCCTTCCCCCCGAACCCGCTTCTGTCGCGGTTCCTGGGAAGAGTCAAGAGGGAGACAAAGTCGGTCCTTTTGGTGGCCTCGGCTTGGCCCAGGCAACCATGGTATGCAGAAATCATGAAGTTGGCAGTAGGCAGGCCATGGACCCTCCCTCTCCGGCCAGATCTGCTCTCACAGGGTCCAATCTACCATCCTGCTTTACGCAGTCTGAATTTGACGGTTTGGCTGCTGAGACCCACATTCTGAGAGACCGTGGCCTTTCGGGGCCAGTCCTTTCTACTCTGGTCAATGCCAGAAAGCCGGCCTCCAGGCTTATTTATTACAAAATCTGGAGGACATATGTTTCCTGGTGTGAAATGGCATCCTAGAAAATATATCATTAACAGAATCTTGGCCTTTCTCCAGTCAGGCCTAGAGATGAATTTGGCCATAAGCACTATCAAAGTGCAGATTTCGGCCCTGTCAGTATTTTTTCAAAAGCCGCTTGCATCACATTCCCTAGTACGGGCTTTTATCCAGGGGGCTATGCGGACAAAACCGCCAGTTAAACCTCCGGTATGGGGGGCGTGGCCAAGCGCATGGAGGAGAAGGACGTGTGAGAGCTCAGCTCCCGCTCCATTGCACCCACCGGCACACAGCGCCGCCAGACCGCACCGACCCGAACATCTCCATGAGCAGGAGAGGAGGCACCAACACCCCCCGCACCTCGGGGACCCAGAAAACCGGGGACATCGGCAGTTTTTTCCCCTCGAGGGGACCGAACAACAAGGCCGCGCCGGAATCCAAGATGGCGGCGACCCGCTCGGCAGCAGCACATGCGGCGCACGCCGCATCTAAGGTACAGGCCTCTCGACCCCCCTCGCCTCGGTCCTCTCCCGGATCCCCGGAGCGGCATAGTGGGAGCCCTGACAGCCCAGCACACTCAAGGAGCCCTTCCCCGGCCCCTGGCACACAACATGGAGGCTGGGACATGGAGAGCTACATTAAAGCTCTCCCAACTAAGAGAGACATTGAAGCATATATCAGCAGGCTAGAGAGGTCATATCAGAGGGAGATTAAGGACTTGCGCCAGGACATAGGCCACCGCATGGAGGACATTGAGATTCATGTGGAAGAGTCAGCACTTAGACTCAAAGAACATGACCACGTCCTGCAGCAGCATACCAATCAAATTCAGCACTTGCTCTATGGTCTCGACGACCAGGAGAATAGAAGTCGCCGCAACAATATCCGCATCCGCGGTATCCCTGAAGCGATTGAAAACAAAGATCTAATGTCAGCCGCCTCCACTATGTTTAACCAGTTGCTGAACAAACCCAAAGAAACCCCGATCGAAATTGATAGGATTCACAGGTCCCTTGGCCCTCGCAACCCTAATCCTGCACACCCTAGAGACGTCATCTGCCGCGTCCATTTCTTCAACGTCAAAGCTGAAATAATGCATGCTGCCCGCACACAAGACTCCATCCTGTTTAATGGGTCACCGGTCATGCTCCTGACGGATCTATCAAAGCAGACGCTGCTGATGAGGAAAGCCCTGAAGCCAGTAACGGATGCTTTGCATGCTAAACAGATCAAGTTTCGATGGGGGTTCCCGTTCCACCTTTTTGCATCCCATGATGGTAAATCTGCCACCTTTCGCACATTGGGAGATCTACCCAACTTTCTTGGCACCTTTGAACTACCTCAAATCAGGATTCCGGACTGGCCACTAACGGCCGTCACCCCTGGCCTACCTACCACTTCAGCCTGGGTTACACAAACCAAGAAGAAGAGGTCCCGCTCCCGTACCACCAAATCCCCTCCCGGATGAACGCATTGAGTACCACTGATAAGTGGTTGTCTGACTTCCACATCTCTGCCTCTATGTCTCTTTTGAGACATATGCCTCAGGTTATCCCCCTGCACTTTGTGACTTGAAAGTCCTTCACTCGACCCCTTTCCTGCTCTTATTTGCTCTTATTTTATTTCATCTTATTTTATCTCATTGTTTTTTTTTTTTTTTTTTTGGTGTGGATCAATCCCCACCACTCCTCCCCCTAGCTATAAGTTTTACGAGCTTCTTCTGTTGATATGAGCTCTCATGGTTTTGGATCTGTATTATGTTACGCTATTCAGGTGTAGGGGTGGAGGGTGGGGGGACGGTTCATTGGGTCTTTGTACTGTCTAAACAGATCTGTATGTCATTTGGTAAGCTTTTTCACACTCTTTAGATTCAATATGGTGAATGGTAAATGACTATATGCTAGACCCACTTGATCTCTCCATTGATACAGATGACGTGCACTTTTTCTGCCCCTCCGGATGGAAGGCTGCCTTGTTGGCTAGCCCATTGTTAACTTCTGCACACGCCATCGTATGATCCTTACATATATAGACGCTGTGTGCTACATATCAGCTTATCCAGTTTCACAGTTAACTACAGTTGGGGCGGAGCCCTTGAGTTCAGCTTGACCGCGTATCCCCACGTTAGGGTGTACAGAGTCGATTTCTGACTTTGTTACGGTTGTACCTGTTAGTTTTTCACTGTAGTGCTCATAGATTTAACCCCCCTATGGACACTAGAGGGAGTTTTCTCCCTATAACTTTACATCCTCAGCTTCCTAGAAAGCATTGCATCACGCTGTTGCAGGAATTAGTTTCCCACCCTCTTTTGCACTTAGCACCCCAGGCTCCTCTGGAGGAGCACACACGAATTTTCCTACTTCAGCGCTCTGATCTTCTTCTTCCCTATCCATCCTTGACCTCCCCTTCTTCCCTTTTCCCCTTCACCTTTGTTGCACAGCCTACCAGTACACTCGCCTACTCAGTAGAATTCAGTAGCACCCAGGAACATTCCTCCCACCTCTCCATTCAATGGCCGCAGCTCTAGACCTTAAGTTTTCCTCTCTTAATTGCAGAGGCTTTAACACCCCGGAAAAGCGTAGACAGATTCTACACCACTTTCACAAGGCCGGATCACAGGTTCTTTTACTACAAGAGACTCACTTTCGATCCGACAAGATACCTCCCATTCCAGATAGACACTACACGACCTGGTTCCACAGCACGAACCCCCTAGCAAGATCCAAAGGGGTTTCGATTGCTTTTCATCGTTCCTTTACACCACAAGTACTCGAAAGTGTCATAGACCCAAAAGGGCGGTTTTTATTTTTGAAATTGCAGTATCTACAAAATGTACTAACTGTTGCCAATATTTATCTTCCTAATCAGAACCAACTTCAGTTCCTCTGCTCCGTGACTGCGCGCCTTAAATCTTTCCGGACTCCTAACCTGATCCTAGGAGGTGACTTAAATGTTCCCCTTGTGCCGAGACTGGACTCCTCTACCGGTAAGTCTCACCTATCACCCACCTCACTTAACAAAATCAGGGCTGCCCTAGCTGACATGTCTCTAGTAGATACCTGGAGATTGCTACACCCCTCAGATAGGGACTATACCTACTTCTCCCCTGCACACAACTCTTACAGTAGGATAGATTACATCCTTCTAAGCCAAAACCTACTGGACTTTGAACCTCAATGCGAGATTGGGATGCGACTATGGTCGGATCACGCTCCGGTACATTTGACACTTGGGAAGCTTCCTCGCTGCCCCCGTCGGGGTACGTGGAGGCTGAACGACAACTTACTGACTGACACGGTGTGTGTAGCGGCAATCTCTCAAGCGATCACAGATTTCACCAAAGACCATGCCCAGGACGAGACTAGTAATATGACTAAGTGGGAAGCCCTGAAATGCGTTATTCGCGGGATTTTTATCCAACACGGGTCTAGATTGAAGCGAGCTCGTACAGAGGAGGTACACCGGCTTTTCTCTCAGATAGCTCTCCTAGAGACCTCCCATAAACGTTCTTTAGACACTCGGACTTTGGCGGAGCTCTCTAACGCACGGCGGGAATTGCTTCAGATATTTTCAGATAGATCACTAACCGCATACCATAAGGGCCGCCATACCCACTACTCACAGGCTAACAAATGCGGAAAACACTTAGCACGAGTTATCCACCCTAGACAACAGAGACAAACCATCCCTTGCATCTTATCGGCTGCTCAGCAGAAGAGGTTCAGGAACTCCGAGATTGTTTCGGAGTTCAGGGACTTCTACTCCTCCCTCTATAATCTTCCCCCCTCGGGTGCCTTGAACCCCACTTCAACGCCCGACTTAAACTGCTACATTCAGGACACTGCCTTGCCCTCTATTCCCTTAACTGATAGAGCTGATTTGGAGCTACCCCTGTCCACTTCTGATTTTCTGACAGCGATTAAAGGCCTAAAGAATGGCAAAAGCCCCGGCCCTGACGGTTACTCCCCACAGTTCTATAAAACATTTGCACACCAACTCGCCCCGATTTTGGCCAAAACATTCGAGGACATAGATGATGCACATCCCCTCTCACTCCAAATTCTCCAGGCACAGATAGTTGTTATACCCAAACCGGGTAAGGACCACATGCAATGTGGAAATTATAGGCCCATATCCCTACTGAACGTAGACCTCAAGCTTTACTCCAAAATCTTGGCAACACGTCTCGCTCCCCTACTCCCCTCCATCATTCATAACGACCAAGTGGGCTTTGTCCCGGGCCGAGAAGCTAGGGATAACACCACTAAGACTTTACATCTCATTTCATACGCCAAATCCCACAATATCCCTACCCTTCTACTAGCCTGCGATGCCGAAAAGGCGTTTGATAGGGTGAGCTGGAAGTTCCTCCAGGCCTCCCTGCAACAGATAGGCTTAGGCCCGCGAATGCTCTCTAAAATCATGGCCCTATATACGAGCCCATCTGCCAAAGTCTTAGCTAATGGAGAATCGTCGGGGGCTTTCGGAATCCGGAACGGCACCAGGCAGGGATGCCCGTTGTCGCCACTCCTGTTCGCAATTGTTGTAGAACATCTGGCTCAAGCCATCCGAAACAATCCCTCCATTCATGGGATCAACACCCCCTCGGCTCCCCGCAAGCTGTCACTCTATGCAGATGATCTGCTCTTATATATCACTCAACCCCGCGTTAGTCTTCCAGCCATCCTAGAGGAGCTTGCCCGGTTTGGCACTCATAGTAACTTTAAACTTAACCTAAACAAGACGGAAGCTTTAAATATCTCTCTACCCCCGAAAGATCTGGACTTTGTTCGGGAGCGGTTCTCCTTTAAATGGCAACCACGCTCGATCAAATATCTTGGGACAGAGATTCCTTCAGCTGATCATGACGTATATACCCTAAACTTTAGCCCATTGCTGACTTCTATCAGACGTTCCCTCGAGAGCTGGCACAACCTCAAGCTCTCCTGGTGGGGGAGAATGAGTGTTATTAAAATGGATATCCTCCCGAAGGCATTATATTTATTTCAGGCTCTTCCCATTCTTTTACCGGGGACTTTCTTTCGGACGCTACGAGCTTTGGTAAACAAGTTCCTCTGGCAACACCAACCTCCCAGACTTAAGCATAAGATTTTATGTGCCCCCAAACTTAGGGGGGGTACGGGCCTCCCGGACTTCCAACTATATCATACATCAGCGGTATTTTCCCGACTTCTAGACTGGTTTCCGCAATCGAACATCAAACCTTCCACCTCAGTTGAGCAGGACATGGCAGGGGTGGACCTGCGTGCCCTGCTATGGGGGTATAACACCAGATATCGCACGATGCAGGGGCTCTCCCCCTTAACGAGGGCGGCCCTTACATTGTGGTACACTAAAGCTACTCCTTATGCCTTATCCACAGATCCCAGCCCATTAACGCCCCTGTTTGATAATCTGGCCCTCTCCTCCATAGCAGCTAAAACGTCCTGCGGGAACTACAAGCGTGACGGTTGGCCGACAGCAAACCAGTTTGTCCACCCCACCACTGGACATTTCCGTCCTCCCTCTGACTCACAAGCAGCCACCTCTTCGGACTGGTTGACCACGATTTCCTTAAACCAGCTATGCAGAGACCTTCACCTCTCGGGCAAAACACACAGACCACTCACGTTGTTTGAGGATCTCTGCAAACTAGCCCAAACCCCCAGACACACTCTGTCATTAATTTACAAAGATGTTCAATCTCGCTCATACGACGCCCTCCCGACCTATACGAGTAAATGGTCTAGAGACCTGAATTTGGATATCACCCCAACACAGTGGACTACCTCCTTCACCCACACGCATCACTCCTCTAGGTCAGGGTTTTCCCAAGAGAAGAACTATAAATTGCTCTCGAGGTGGTACAGGGTCCCGGTCTCGGTGCACAGGATGTTCCCTTCAACCACAAACATGTGTTGGCGCTGTCATGGAGCACAAGGTTCTTATATTCACATGTGGTGGGACTGCGATAAGGTTCGCCCATTTTGGAATAAAATATATGAAATTTATAATGAGGTATATCAGACCACGTTGCCTCCTTCGCCTTTGTCTGCTCTTCTATCCATTCTCCCAGGGACAATTCGGTCCCAGAAAGGTAGTCTTTTAAGATTCTTTCTTTCAGCAGCCCGTCACACCATTTCCCTGTGCTGGAAGAGGGAATCCGCTCCCTCTATTTCAACTTGGGTGGATAACATTAATGACATCATGCTCATGGAGGAATTGCAGGCGAAGGCGGATGATACTTATGATAAGTTTACTATGCTATGGTCTGTCTGGCGACATCACTCTCAAAAGGAAATATTTCTTAACAATCTTAAACTCACTTGAACAATCCTTCTGCCATGATTGAGCAGAGAGTGGTGGCGCCGGGAGAGCCACAGGTAACACCGGAAGAACATACATAATTGTTTCCACAACTGAAACTAGGCGACTGTGGTGCTTTTATCCTTCACATAAACCAAGTATTTTGATACATGTGTTGATCATTTCGTTTCCACTAAATGAATCTGCTGTGCACTCCCCCCTTTCCCCCTCACCTGTCTTCTTTTCTTTCCCATCTTCCTCTCCCCATCTCCCTGTAGTACTTACCTTCCCCCCCCCCCCCTCCCTTGATCTATTGTGTTTAACAATGTGCATTAGTAGTCGTTGTTGGTGACATGAGTTATATGCCTACTCATTATCAGGTACACTATGTTATCCCACCTGGCATATAGTCGTACACAAGTTTTCAATATTAACTTTGTAACCTTACCCTTCCCCATCCCCCCTTCCCCTCCCCTCCTACCTACCCTTGGGTTATACAGCATACTATGTCCATCTACTTGGACATGTTATACACTCAGGAAAATGTTTGCAACTTTCTGCACTGTTAATCGCGTTTAAATGTTCATACGCTAAGTACCATCTGAGTGGTTGTAATTGTTTACCACTACCCCCCATTTCCCCCCCCCTTTTTCTTTATTCTGTACCCTTAATTATTTTTACTGCAAAATGATTAATAAAATATATATTCAGCCTTAAACCTCCGGTATGCCCATGGGATCTGAATTTGGTTCTCTCAGCCTTACAGGGGCAACCATTTGAACCTTTGCATCTGGCTTCTTTAGTTCTCCTGACTAAAAAGCTGGTCTTCTTAGTAGCCATATCTAAGGCTAGAAGAGTATCAGAGTTGGCCGCTCTTTCCAGTAAGGAGCCGTATTTAATTGTCCATAAGGACCGGGTGATCATGCGTCCCAACAGGTCCTTTCTACCTAAGGTGGTTTCGGGTTTCCATTTGAATCAGGATGTAATCCTACCATCCTTTTTTCTGGACCCTCAGTCCACAGAAGAAGAATCTTTACACACTTTGGATGTGGTTAGAGCAATCAGTATGTATCTTCAAGCAACGTCTCAGATAAGGAAAACTGATTGTTTGTTTATTCTGCCGGAAGGCCCTAGAAAGGGCCAGGTGGCGTCAAAATCCACTCTCTCAAGGTGGATCAGGCAAGTTATTTCTCAGGCCTATGGTTTAAAGGGGAAGATTCCTCCTTTTCGGGTGAAGGCGCACTCTACTAGGGCTGTTAGTGCTTCTTGGGCAGTGCATCACCAGGCCTCCCTGGCTCAGATCTGTAAGGCTGCGACTTGGTCATCAGTCCACACATTCACCAGATTCTATCAGGTGGATATCAGAGGGCAAGAGGATATCGCCTTCGGGCGCAATGTACTGCAGGCTGCAGTTTAGGTCCTCCGATCCCTGGCGGTCTATATTTATGATCTGTGTCTCCCTCCCCTCAATCTGAGCATTGCTATGGGGCATCCCACTATGTAATGAAGCTCCTGTGTCCCGTGATGTATGATCAAGAAAATGGGATTTTTATATACAGCTTACCTGTAAAATCCTTTTCTTGAGAGTACATCACGGGACACAGGGCTCCCGCCCCTCTTGGGTTTTACGTGGTTTCTTATTGCTTTGCTACAAAACTGAGGTGCCTCCCAGATGGGAGGGGTTATATAGGGGAGGAATTCTCCTTAATTGGGGTCAACCAGTGTCCAATCACCAGAGGTGCCTATATAACCCACTATGTAATGAAGCTCCTGTGTCCCGTGATGTACTCTCAAGAAAAGGATTTTACAGGTAAGCTGTATATAAAAATCCCATTTTATATATATATATATATATATATATATCCACTGCATTCTAGTCTAGTCAAGCCTATATCTGACTGCAGGCTATTGCTGGTGTACGTTTCCAAATACACTTTCAGGCAGGCAAGTGATTCAGTTATCTGCACTTCATTAAATATATATACTGTCTCCTACATATATATCCTCTGCATTCTAGCCAACCCCATACCTGACTAGAGGCCATTCCTGGTGTACCTTTTCAATTACACTTTCAGGCAGGCAGGCAGGCCAGGCAGGTAATTCAGTGATCTGCAGTGCATAAAGATATCTATATATATAGTATATACAGTCTCCTACATATATATCCACTGCATTTTAGTCTAGCAAAGCCTATATATGACTGCAGGTAGTTCCTGGTGTATGTTTCCAAATACACTTTCAGGCAGGAAGGCCAGGTAGGTGATTCAGTGATCTGCAGTGCATAAAGATATATATACTGTCTCCTACATATATATATCCATTGCATTATAGTCTAGCCAAGCCTATACCTGACTGCAAGCCATTCCTGGTGTAATTTTTCTAGTAAACTTCAGGCGGTGTTTTGCTAATCCAATTTTACAGCATGTCTGGAAGACCACAAAGGAAGGCAGATGCTCATATGCCACTAAAAGAGGGCAAGCAGGCTTTGTGTCTACAGCCAACATTGCTGGTCATGGATACGGTATATACTCAGCATGTGGCCATGGGGCACACTTGTCTTTTTTTTTGGCAGCTGGTCATGTTGAGCCACAACATGCAGAAGAGTTGGTAGAGTGGATGACAAAGCCGTCCTCATCCGTCTCATCCTCTGTCACCCAGGCTAAGAGAAGTTTGGCTGCCAATGCAGCTGCCAAAGTGGCCTATTCCATCGGCTCAATGGAATCAGTCACTCCTTCCCTAGCCCCACCATCATGTCCTGAGGAGTCCCCCGAACTGTTTGACCACAGTGTCAGGTACATGCTGCATGAGGATGCACAGAGTTTTGAAGGCTGGATGGTACCCAGGTTGAGGATGAAGGCAGTAACGTGAGCCCAAGAAGGACAAGAAACTGGCAATCATGTTCCCCCAGCTGCAACATACTGCCAGGTTTGCTCCAGTGGTGAAGAGGGAGGGGATGATGAGGTCACTGACTCTACGTGGGTGCCTGATAGAAGAGAGGAGGAGGAGGCACAACTTCAACGGGGCAGGATGCCCTCCAGGGGCCAGCTTAAGGAAAGCCAACCAACTGCATCACACCGCAGAGCTCCAAATGTGCAGAGCACTGCTGACTTTGCCCGTTTTTTCAAAAGTTCTTTGGTGTGGGCCTTTTTTGAGATGTGTGCAGCAGATTGCAGCAGATTGCAGCAGATTGCAGCCTTGCTGTTTGCAACATATGTCTGAAGCCTATCAAGCATGGCCCAAACAGCAGCTGCTTTGGCATCACATGTTTGACCAGACATATGTTGAGCTCCCATGCAACAGTACTTAAAAGACCCACACCAAAGAACAAAGCGGACCTCTCCTTGCTCCTCATCAGCTGGGATCTCCAACCCCACTATACCTTCAATCCTCTCAGAGACCTGCACTGAGAGGAATGAAGGTGTAGAATTAGGTGTCCCAAACACTTGCAGGAAATCTGCTAGTGGTACACCTAAATCCGATTGTAGAAGGCAAATACCCCAGTTGCTAGTCCGTCAAAAGAAATTTGGTCTTAGCTATCCACATGCTCAGTGCCTGAATACTAGTTTGGCTAAATTGCTAGCACTCCAACTACTGCCTTTTCAGCTGGTAGACTCTGCCCCCTTTCGAGAATTGTGGAATGTGTGGTACCTCAGTGGCAGGTTCCCAAACACCATTTTTTTTTCTCGGAAGGCCATTCCAACTCTCTACCGGTATGTGAAAGGCAATGTCTTGGCCTTGTTGGACAGGGTGGTCAGCGGTAAGGTGCATATTACTGCTGACTGCTGGAAGCTGGGAAGGATGCAGGACAAGGTGAAGTAATGTTGGTGCTTGTTCCGCCACCATGCCTCCAAAATGCTGGTAGTGGTGATTCTGCCACACTTCTCTTCTCTACCCCCTCCTCTTCTTCTTCCTCTATGGCCTCTTCCTGTGCAGATTTGTCCTCGGAACCAGCGGTGCTCCATAGGCGTTCTAGGGGCTAAGCAAGCCCTCAGGCAAAAAGATGCCATGCAATGCTTGAGTTGGTCTGCTTAGTGGACAGGAGCCACACTGGGGCAGAGATTCTGGCAGCTCTACAGGGGCAGGTTCAGAGGTGGTTGACGCCACGCCAGCTTCAGCCAGGAATGGTGGTTTGCGACAATGGCACCAACCTCCTCTCCTCCCCCTGACAGGGACACTTGACCCACGTTCCCTGTTTGGCTCACGTCCTTTTTTTTTCGATTAACAACGTTGTTTTATTGAAGTAAAGCACATATAGTAAGAACACATCTTACAGTAATTAAACACACAGTGAAGGAGTCTACATCAGAGTACACAAATATTGCATCCTATAGTACAGTCAGCATATATCATTGACAAGTACACTAAACGTTATAGCCCACTTAGCGGTCAACACCATATATAACAATCCAACATCAGAGTCATGCAATTGGAAGTGGCAAGGCCAAACACTATCTACGCGCAGGTGTCTGAGTCATTCAGCCAGCGGTCCCACACTTTATTATATTTGTTTGGGCACCCCCTATTAATGTAAATACACTTTTTGTATGGCAGAGTCAAGTTAATGTCCGCTTTCCAATCTGCTAATGTCGGGGGTGTAGATCTCATCCATTTCCTGGCAATAAGTTTTCTCGCAGCGAACAAAGTTTCCTGCAGGAATATCTTAGTATGTCTGTCGGGTACTTCTGGGTATACGCCCAATAGGCATTGTTTGGGGTCTAAGCCACCAGGTGTGCCCATACTGTCATGCAGAAAATTCACCACCTGTACCCAGAACCCTTGTAAAAAGGAGCATGCCCATATAAGGTGAAAGAAGGTACCCGTGGTCTCCTTGCACATTGGACAGTTAGGTGAAAACTCTGCTTCATATTTCGCTATTCTAATCGGGGTGAGGTAGGTCCTATGTAATATATAAATTTGGGACATCCTATCTGATAATTTGGAGGAAACCTCCCTGCACGTCTCAAGCGCCTCCTCCCACTCTCCATCTTCCATTTGACCTAGGTCCTCTTCCCACCGTACCTCCGGGGCATATGCGACCCTGGAGGAGATTGGGGTGGATAGCATTTCATAATAAGATGAAATAAGGCCCTTGGGATTCGTGCTCTTGGCCACAGATAAAATGGGGTTGGGGGTGGGTTGTGGGTACGCTTCCCGGGGGAATTGTGCACGAGCCACATGTCTAACCTGCATGTACTGAAAGTGCATGTTGTGTGGTATTGCGAACTCTTCCTGCAGTTGGTTAAAGGAGAGTAGGTGGCGCAGATAGTACACCCCACGTTTGCTCCACAATTCCTGTCCCTGTATGTTAACAAATTCCTTCATATGGTTGTTGTTCCACAGTGGTGTGTAATCGTTGTAAGTCCAGATTCCCAATCTACCAGAGGCTATATCCCATATACATCTGTATTGATGTAGAATAGGTGCAATCTCATCACCCGAACCCCTGTTGCCTAGGCCCATGGTAATAGCATATAGTGGATCACCCTTTCGCTGAGCCCATTCGGGCAAATCAAGGCCATGAAGCGAGCTCCATCAGTTTTGTCCAGATGGAAAAACTGGGAGAGCTGTGCTGCAATGTAGTAATGGCTAAAGTCTGGTAATGCCATGCCTCCCCTATCTGTTGGGTTCTTGAGTGTTTGCCACGCCAGCTTATGTCTATTTCTACCCCAAACAAAGGGGCCTAGAAGGACTTCTATTTTCTTGAAATATTTTAGGGGGATGTATATTGGAGAATGCCAGAGGATATACAACACCTTGGGCAGTAAAACCATTTTGATAAGGTTGATGCGTCCCCATACCCCCAGAGGAAGACGGGACCACGTAAGAAGTTTAGTCCTAATCAAGGAGAAAAGGGGTTCGATATTCAGGGCTATATAGTCTCTCGGGACTCTAGATATATATAATCCTAGGTATTTAATTGTCGCGGCTCTCTGCAAGGGGAGGCCGATCCGGGACTGGGATGGGGGAAAACTATCTACCGGTAGTATCTGGGACTTATTCCAGTTTATTTTTAGGCCAGAGAACACCCCAAACTGTTCTATGACCAGCAGTGCCTTATTCAAGGAGGAGTCTGAGTCAGAGAGGTATAGTAGCGTATCATCCGCATAAAGGCTGATTTTCTCAATGACATGTCCCTTCCTCAGACCTCTAATTTCGGGGTCAGCTTGTATGGCCAAAGCTAAGGGCTCTGCTGCCAAAGCGTATAGGAGCGGGGACAATGGACAGCCCTGCCTCGTGCCCCTACCGAGGCTGAATATCGAGGAAGGCCATCCATTTGCCACCACCCTGGCTATCGGAGCATGGTACAAGAGCCGCACCAACTGTATAAAATTTGGACCAAAACCATAGCTTTGCAGACATCTCCACAAATAGGGCCACTTAACTGAGTCGACGGCTTTCGCCGTGTCAAGCGACACGACTAATCGCGGACCCACTTCCTCATGTCGTGCCTGCAGATTAATGAAGAGTTTTCTGAAATTAAAGGATGTGTTGCGGCCCGGCATAAATCCTGCCTGATCTGGCTGTATGATGTAAGTGTGAGAGTGACCTGATTTAAACGAAGGGAGAGGGTTTTAGCTAGGATTTTAATGTCCACCTGCAATAACGATATGGGACGGTATGATTCTAGGAGCAAGGGGTCCTTCCCCGGTTTGGGTATAAGGACTATAGTGGCCTCTCTCATGGAGGCAGGTAATTCGAATGTCTGGAATAAATAGTTGTAGAGTGTCAGCAGTCTGGGTGAAATTACCTCAGAGAATTGTGCATAAAATTCTATTGGCAGGCCATCAGAGCCCAGGGCCTTGGAGCGGGCAAAGCTTGCAATAGCGGCAGTAATCTCATCCAAGGTAAGCGGGGCCTCAAGTATGTCGATTTGTTCTGCCGTGAGTTGAGGGAGATCTACCGTCTCTAAAAAAACAGTCATGGAGTCTCAATTGGGGGCACTGTGGAAGAGTATAATTCTGAAAAGAATCCTTCAATTTAGCCGTCACCTCCAGTGGATCAGTTATCTGAGAGTCGTCTGGGCCCTGCAGGGTAATAACCAACGGGGGCCTTTCCTCACTGCGTGCCAGGTATGATAAAAGTCTGCCCACTCTCTCCCCATGTTCAAATAATTTTTGTTTGAGAAAGAACTGTTTTTGTTTGGCTTTCGCATAATGTATGTAATCCACTACCCTAGTTTGCATGCGGAGCCGGGCTGCGTTAGCAGCTGAGGGGTCCTGTACGAGACCACTCTCTACATCAGCCAGCTTTGCCACTGCCATCTCCAATTCCTCCACCGACTTTTCTTTATTTTATTGATATGGGATACCAGAGTAGCATGGGCATGGAATTTGAAGGTCTCCCAAACCACCGAGGGGCTTGCTGAATGGTCATTGTGAGCAAAGAATTGTCGTCATTCATCACTGAGTTCCTCTCCCCCTGGCAACATTGTAAGCCAAAAGGGATTCAAACGCCACATCCGTTTTGGTTTATGCACGGGAATGCTAAGGGAGATCTGGTATGAGCTATGGTCCGACAGGGACCTTGGGCTAAACTACGCATCTAGTAAATGAGTGGTGAGGCTTTGCGAGATAAATATGTAGTCTAACCGGGACAGTGTGTTATGAGAGGGGGAGAAACATGAGAAAGCACGTGTGGTAGGGAACTTATGTCTCCACGAGTCCACCAGGTGCAAGGAAGCCATCAACTTCGTCAAGTTACCACCCCCGGTAGAACCTACTGGGGCACAAACGGTCCAGCATAGGGTTCATGACAGCATTAAAATCAACTAAACCATATTGGCAGTGTCATAGCATACTTTGTCATGAAGGAGAAACCAGCCAAAATTACAGAGGCAGTGAACGGTGGGGGAACATAACAGGCCAAAATAAGCAAAGGTTCACTATAGATTTTTGCGTAAATAAATACGTACCGTCCTTGTGGGCCCATGAGCACCTCCCCCAGTTCAAAATGGACAGTTTTGGCGATCAACACCGCCACCCCCTCGAATGGGACGTATGGGTTGAATGATACGTCCATCCCACTCAGGGGCGACGCAGAGCCATCTGTAATCTCCCCTCCACATGTGTCTCCACTAGTATTACCACATCCACCCTGCATTTCTTATGGATCGTGAACGCCGCCACTCGCTTAATTTTGTCCCTCAGCCCTCTCACGTTCCATGTAAGAAATTTCAATAATGCCATATCATGTAGTGGGCAATTGTAAAATGCAGCTGTGCAGATAACAAAGTGGGGTTCCCTGACTATCCACAAGGATGTTAACGTTAGGCTTCCCATGGAAGTACGTCCGCTGTAGCAGTTTCCACAGAATGATAAAACATGACTGGTCATACCGCAAGTGAGTGCATTTACTTCGTGCTCTACAATAAGCATATATAATTTTAACCCCTAAAACTAACCCTACCACCCAACCCTCCCCCCTCCCCGCCCTGCATATCCCCAACCTTATGCAGACATCATCCCAAAGCCAAACACATGTAACTGTCCCAGAGTCAAAAAGGATGGTACAACAGAGGATCACCTTGACCCGGCGGGGTCCATACAGCACAAACATGGCATCAGATAACACAAACATTAGCAACAACAACTGGTAAACGAGCCATGTCCAGGTTCCCTGCTGCAACAAATCGTGCAGTATTGCTATACTCCCGCCATATCCATGTGCAATGTGAAGCATACCCTGGGTCATGCGTGGGGGGTATAATATGCTGCACAGCACAACAGTTCAGTAGGACTCACATCTTTCCAGGGCTCCCACCACTGCCGTGGTGCAGAATTACTTCCAATCCATCTGAGGATGGCAGGATAGAAAATAGTACAAAGGGTAAACTGTCTCCTGTGTCTCTAGTGATGGCTCAGCGATCTCTCCAGGTACGTAAACAAGGGTAGGGTGACAGGAAAAGCATCTACTGAAATTATCAACTAACATACAGTACAGTCCGGTGACGCTTGCCACTCTTCTATTTCACACCTCCAGGTAAGTCATGCCAAACAGCAGTCACAAAACAGGATAAAAATGCGTATACCCAGGAGCTTCCTAGAATCCACAGCAGGATAAGTTACTAGTCAGCATATTTACAAGCTCTTGAATCTCTGTTGACCGCAGCAGGACGGCGTTCCAGCCAAGTAATCACCTCTTCATCATCAAAAAAGGACACCTTGCCATCATGCTCCACATGGAGTCTAGCTGTAAATAACATAGCATACTTGTAGTTGTGGATCCTCAATCTGCGCTTGGCTTCTAGGAAGGTTCGGCGACGCCGCTAGACTTCCACAGAAAAGTCTGGGAATAAAGCAAGATTAGCATTGCTAAATTCAATGTTGCCTTTTAGCCTAGCCAGACGCAAGGCTGTATCTCTGTTCTTAAAATTAAACATTTTTGGCTATAAATGTCCACGGGGGAGCTCCTTGCGGCGGTGGTCTGGCTGGCATGTGGTGGGCTCTTTCCACCACCAGCATCGGGGAAAATACCTCTCTGCCATAGGTAGTGATCAGCAGTTGCTCCAAAAATGTTGCTGGGTCCTTCCCCTCTGCTACCTCGGGCAACCCAATCAGTCACAGATTGCATCATCTGAGTCTGTTCTCCATCTCGTCATCTCTGGAGAACAGTTGGTGTATTTGTTGTTGGAGGCCTTCAGTTTCAGTGAGCAATGGCGAAAGCGTATCCTCCACCACACTCAGGCTGTTCTCTGCCTCTTTCACCCGGTCGCGCAGTTTGTGGAAGTCTTGGCGGAGGTGGGAGATATCTACATTAACTTCCTCTATTTGTGAGGTCAGGGAGGTGCGGCAAAGAGTAATAGCCTCCAGCAGTAGAGCCGTATCCCCTGCCGGCCTCCCTTCTTCCTCCCGCTCCCCGCCGCCATATTCATGCACCTCCGAAGCTCCATGACAGAACTGGATCAGTTTCGCCGCAACAGCCTTTTGATATTTGGATGGTGACTTACTGCCTGAAGTGGGGGGCAGCCTGTCAGGTAGGTGGTTAGCAGGATGCAGTAGATTGCCGGGTTAACAAGCGGAGCTCCGTGGATGGCGTCCTACTTCACGTGCCGTCAGGCCACGCCCCCTGGCTCACGTCTTTAATTTGGTGGTGCAGCCATTCTTGTGCAGGTACCTGGGCCTACAGGATCTCCTGAGGCAGGCCAGGAAAGTCTGTGGGCATTTCCGCTGGTCATATAATGCCAGTGCTCAGCTGGCTGACCTTCAAAAGGAATGCAACCTGCCCAAGAACTGCCTCATCTGTGACATGTCCACCAGGTGGAACTCAATGTTGGCAATGCTGCAGCGTCTACACACGCAGCTGAGGGCCATCAATGAGTACCTGTGCAAGTATGGTACCAGGACAGGGTCAGAGGAGCTTGGCTTTTTTTTGCTGTGCCAGTGGCTAATGATCAAGGATGCATGCACTGTACTATCACCATTTTAGGAGGCCGCGAGGATGGTGAGCAGTGACAGTGCATGCATCAGTGATACTGTCACTCTTGTCTTCCTGTTGGAGAACACGCTGCATGGAATAATTGACAGGGCACTTGAGGCAGAACAGAGGGAGGAAGAGGAGAACTTTCTTACCTCTAAAGGCCCCCTTTATCCAGACAGTATTCCTGCAGACCTGCCTATCACACAGGAAGAGGAGGAGGAGGATTGTGTCAGCATGGAGGTTGAGCCTGGCACTCAACATCAACAGCAGTCTTCAAGGGATTGTTTTCAGTCCCAGAAACCCGTGGACTTGTACGTGGCTGGGAGGAGGTGACTGCGGATCATGTTGTCCTTAGTGACCCAGAGGATTTCGGACCAAATGCTTTAGCAACCTATGCTGCATGGCCTCCCTGATTCTGAAAAGCCTGAGAAAGGACCCTTGGATTTGTGGTATCAAGGAGAGGCATCAGTACTGGCTGGCAATCCTTCTTGAGCCACATTACAAAGGGTAAGGTTGCGGAACTTATCCAGCCTTCGCAGAGGATAAAACATCTTCGGAAGGCCTTGCAGAAAGGTTTGTGCAATGCGTTTCCAGAGCCTTGGAGGTTGCAATTTCCTGGTCCTCCTGGACAACGTGTTGCTGAGGCTTCAGTCAGTCACAGAAGGAGCGGTGGAGAAGGTGGCCATCTGACCAATGTGTTCAAACAATTTTTTAGTCCGCAGCCCCAAGGTCTGATCAGTTCTAGCAACCATCATCAGCGTCTGATTTACATGGTGTAGGAATACCTTGGGGCAAGATCAGACTTGGAGACCTTTCCAAATGAAAATCCACTGGGTTACTGGGTCTTGAGGCTGGATCACTGGCCAGAGCTTGCACATTATGCAATTGAGCTACTGGCCTGTCCTGCATCCAGCGTTCTGTCTGAACGCACATTCAGTGCTGCTGGAGGCTTTGTAACTGATCACAGAGTGCGCCTGCCCACAGACTCGGTTGATCGGCTCTTCATAAAAATGAATCAGTCTTGGATCACCAGCTACCAAGCACCTGATGCTGATGTAACCAATTAATTTTCTTTATGAATGTGAGATCCCTTGAAGACTGCCTATGCTGATGCTGAATGACTATCCTGTTATGCTGAGTGACTATCCGATTCCTCCTCAATGTTCTTGTTCATAGCTTTTAAGAACATTTTTGGTTCTGGGCACCAGCACCAGTGCCTAAAGCCCAATTTTTCTGCCCCTGCTTAACAGGGGGAGTATAATTACACTTTTTGCTGTAATATTTTGCAGCAGGGCTCATTCTGGCGCTCGACTAGAGTATCTGTGAGGGGTTGTAGTGTTGTGGCTCCAGCACTAGTGCCTAAGGCCAAATTTTTTTGCCCCTATTTAACAGGGGCATGTAATTACAATTTTAGCTGTAATATTACGCAGAAGGGCCCATTCCTGTGCTCAACAAGAGTGTCTCAGAGGCTTTACAGTGTTGTATCACCACCACCACCACCACCACTACCACCACTTAAGGCCCAATTTTTCTGCCTCTGTTTAACAGGGGTGCATAATTACAATTTTTGTTTACATTTTTCACAGCTGGGCTCGTTCCTGTGCTCAACAACAGAATATGTGAGGGCTTACAGTGTTGTGGCACCACCACCACCAAAGGCCCAATTTTTCTGCCCCTGTTCAACAAGGGTAGGTAATTACAATTCTTGATATAATATTTCACAACAGGGCCCATTCCAGCACACCCCAAGAGTAACTGTGAGGGCTTACAGTGTTTTGGTACCACAAACACCTAAGGCCCAAATTTCTGCAGAGTATATAGGGCAGGCCGTATAGTATATACAGGCAGTCCCTTACTTTCAAACATCCGACTTACAAATGACTCCTACTTTCAAACAGAGGACGACAACAGGAAGTGAGAGGAAATCTACCCCTAGAAAGGGAAATTCTCTCCTGTAAGAGTTAATATGGGAAAAAGGTGTCTGTTCTGATGCTTTGTCACTAGTCCTTGCTTCCCTGAAAACCCCAAATTATCATTGGGACAGAAAATGAGGTGAAATCTTCTGAACAGGGGCACAGGCAGCAAAACAAATGTTACAAGGGTGATAATAACCCTTCCCTATGTTATCCAAAAAGCTTAAAAATAGTGTTTTTTTGACTGGAGCTACACTTAAAAAATTTACTTATATGAAAATCCCTCTGCAATCCAGTGTGCATTTGTTGGTTTTTGGAATCCCTTTATATCATCAGTTCATATATTTGCCTATATTTGCCTAATCAGCTTCAGTTGCCTGGGTGGTGAGTTCAGCCCAAGAAGGTGACTTATTGTGTTGCACGTTCAGTATGTTGGACACTATTAATTTAACTAATTTTGATGGACAATATATATATATATATATATTATCATTTGCACATATGATATTTTAGGCACAATCATGATGGATATTTATTTTTGAGTATATTAATGTAGTTACCATTGCTAGCGCTGTTTTCAATGCTATAGTTATATATATCCAGGGTCAGCCTGCTGGGGGAGGAGTTGTCGGGTGGAAGAACTGAGTGATGGAGTGGTAGGCTGTCGTGGCCTTTAAGGGAGCCTTCCACCTGGTGGGTGATCTTGGGCCTGGAGCTTGGGAGTCAGGAAGCAACCTCTTCATACTACCTAAATTAAGGTAGTCCTGAATAGGAGCAGGAGAAGGACATCGGGCAACATTGCCGGGCAAGTCATCATGAGAGATCCATCTGGGGTCGGAGAGTGACAGGCACAGTGAGAAGATCTGGGAGAGACATGCCAGAAGTAGATGTAGAGCCAGAGAGAGAGGGACCTTGATGTCGCTGGGAATAGAGCTAGGCTGCTGCAGCTAGGAGGGTTGGCAGAGTCTGCACATGACTGACTGGGACCAGTAGTCCACTTAGAACACAGCTAGCACAAAAATACTTTTTTTAGTTGCTATTGATTCCTACACCAAAGGGGACTGCAGAACCCTGTCAGCAAATGGCAAATCCAGAACTGTTATACACTTATTCAAAGTGGGATCTAGTCATCTGCTGTCTATGTTTGGTCGCTTGGGCGCAGTTGGAGCTGAGCGACATGTCTGGTCTAATTCTACTAGCATCAGCATGCCTGCAAATTTCAGTTCATTAAACAAGGGGTTACAGCAGCATGCACAAAGAGGAGCCTGCTTATCAGTTTCACAGGTGCCTGGCCGTCAGAGAGCTGGAGGGAGAAGCCATGCCCTGGAGGAAACTAGCAAGTTCCTGCTAGCAGCAGACACGAGGCAGAGTGAGCAAGATGGCGAAGGGTAATCGGCTGATACCCACCATACAGTGGCTTCCTGAGGAGCAGGGTAGGACACTGGTGGACATCGGTGACCATCTGGAGCTTTATGAGGGACTCGCCCTTTGGGTGATTGATGAAGCGGAGCAACTTTGCTTACTCTGCCTGGATTGCTGGCTTCTGAACGCAGTGGTCGCTGTTTGGGCACAGTGTGGCCATTGTAGGGAGCCAGTTACCTGTCTGGGACCCTTTCAACAAGAAGCAAGGTCCTATACTATTGACCTGCTTTCAGGACTTTGTAGCCTGCAGCCGCGTAGGTACAGGAGGGCCAGGGAGGGCCCAGAATCACCCCTAAAAGGTGGGGCAGAGTTGCGGCCTGGCGACTCCACTGTGGAAATGAAGGACATATGCGGAGGAGGCATTGCTGAGACCTGTGGCCTGGCCAGGGGCCTGGAGACTGTGTGTACTGCAGTGAAGGAGCCAAATTATATCACTGAAGAGCCAGCCAGCACTAAGTCCCTTGCTGTACCCATCTGGAAGGAGCCTTTACCAGAGGGAGATGAGCCTCCAGGTAAGCTGGATGATGTAAAGGAGGCCCGGGCCATAGATTGAGATTTACCCAGAATGCAAGCAGAGTTTGGGTTCCTGAAAAGATTGACAGAGTGGTTATCCCCCTGTGAGAATTTAGAAGAGGAGTGGGAGACCGGGGAAAATCCCAAATCCTTGAACTTGGAGATGGACCAGCGCCAGTGGTGGGATGGTGGGACCTAACTAAGCTGCAAAAACCCTGATGGAAAGCAGGGAGTCTTCAGAACCCAGGCTTACCACAACCCAGACCAGGGAACCCTCTCATCGCCAGTGAGTCATTGGGCCCTTGCTGCCTGTGTCATGCTTGGAAATGGGAACCCAAAGGAACTGCCTAGGTTCTCTCGGTTTCAGCAGATGGTGCAGAAGAGAGTGGCCATGGAGTGGGACTTGGACTTACTGTATGTCCCTTCTAAGATCATGGAGGACATCAAGAGCTTCTGGGGTGGATGAGAGGATGACATGGTCTGGTAGTATCTACGCATCCCAAGCCACTGCGGGTGCCAGGTGGTGTGGCCTGGGCCTTGTTCTTGGAGATTAAAGAGGAATGGTGACTTAGAAGGATAATTTACAAGAACCAGGTGCTGATATGCAGAGCGGGTCAGACTCTAGAGAGTTATTCAGTCCTCAGTGACAGATGAGAGAAAGGAAAGGGATGGTCGGCACTCAGGATGACATCCAAAAATAATGTATAGAGCTGTATAACAGACTACGCGTTTTGGACATTAGTAGTTAGTCATGGCTGATAAAAAAATAATAAGTAACACTTCAATTATATATACAAAAGTCACATGATTAACCAACACTGGTAAATTAAAAATATATATTATAACACCCACTATCTTTATGATGTTTCATTTTGGAAAAAATACAAACTACGTGTGCTATTGTGGGTTACTTTTTATATGCCTGGTTTTTCATATGTCTACTTGTTGTGATGTGTTTCATTGCATGGAGTCATGCCGGGTTTTCCCTTTTGCATTTTTAATTCACTTGTGTTGGTTAATGATGTGACTTTTGTATATACTATTTAAGTGTTACTTATTTTGTTTTTTATCAGCCATGACTAAGGAGGGGGCAGGCCTCCTATATATACCCAGGGTCAGCCTGCTGGAGGGCGGAGTTGTCGGGTGGAAGAACTGAGTAATGGTGTAACTGTGGAGAGATAGGAGCTGGCAAATAGCCAGCCCTGACATCCAGAACTGTTGGGCCTTGTTCAGTGTGGGGCCTAACCATGTGCTAGCACTACCAGGAATCAAGTATTGTGCAGTAGAGGAAGCACATTTGACTCAGAAGTGATGTGCTTTAGGAGTATGGAGCTTTAAAGGCTGCAATTACAGATTACAAATATCTTTAATTCGCTTAAAGTCAATTATCTTGGCATCCCATGTTCCCTTTACCCCATCCAAGTTAAATCCCTCAATAAAACAAAAAAAACAAGCTGATGAACTGTTCATTGTTCAGTGAGGAGTAACTGGAAGTGAATGCTGGACTGAGCAGGATGACAGGTGGAACTACTACACTCAGTCACCCCATTGGGGCACCGCTACACAATTATATAATAGAAACTACTAGAGGTGGCATATGGTCTGCTTTATATGCTTCCTCAACTATAAAGAGTCTTGTAACCATCTCAGAATCCCTTGCACCCCCTTTCCTGCAGTTTCTTGCTCAATTAAGCCACAGATGGATAGTAATGTCTGAGTATAGATGCAGGCCCTTGCAATCTTGCTGCCCTAAGTACTGGTCCAATGGTGCCTTGTGGGCACTTATATGAAAGACTATTTAGACATTCATGCCGCATCATTAATACCACACACATAGCTGATTGCATGAAGACAGGATTTGTTTTATTGAAAATGTAGTAGGTGACAAGGACAAGAGAACGATAATCAAAATTCACCAGATTACTGCAGTAGTACACCAGAATATATATATCTATATATATATAGATATATATAGTCACAATAATCCTAAAACATTCTAAATAACCAGATTCTAGGGCTTAGTATGTCCACCACAATAAAATATGCATATTACATGCTAATAATCCATTAATATGTACAATAGTAGACAATACAAATAGGTTCATAGCATATTATTATACAACCGATGCTTCAACTCTATAATAAAACCTGCACAGGATTATGATAATAAAACCCCCTAAATTCACAAAAGAAAACTAGAGTTCCACTTGAATTAAAAAGCATGTTTTATATGTGTATTCACATACTATAGGCACATTTCAAGATGCTGTTTTTGGATCTTTTTAATCAGAAACTACATTGTGAAGGAGAATTCAGCAAAAATGCATATTCTATTCTATAGTTATCAGAGTGATTCATATTCTAACTCATTTTGCATATGATCACTGTAATTTGGAACAACTCACTTCTTCTGAGTAAAGAAAACTGCATTGCAACTGTATGTACCATAAGGGCTTGTTTACGTTTGAAAGTATTACAGTAACACATTCACCACAACTTACTTTTAGGACATTGTGGTACCACAGGTTATTTGTTCTGAATGGGTCCCAGGTAAAAATGCTTGTTTTCTCCAAAGCACTACAACGTAACCCATATCATACCATGTTGTGTACTGCATCATACTATAGCATAGATGCTTTCTGTTCATGCGTTTGGGTGGAGGTTTTGCAACAGCTGGAGGTCCGCTAACTGCATATCCCTGCTCTAGCATAATGTAATGCCAAAATAATGTTGAGTACACGGAAATATCGTCTTTCATGTTCAAAGGCCCATAGCTTTTGTAACACGTGGGTTAACATCTTGAAATTAACTTACAATTTAGGTAAACTTGAATAGTTTACCACCAACTTCTAAAGATGAACATATACTGTATCTAACTAATCCTAAACCTTGCATAATTTTTCAGTTGTGTGTACTGATTATCTTGGTGGATCTTGTTCATGTCTCATGCCGAGTTTTGCCTAGGTGAAGCAGTCACTGAAGGCCACATTAGAAGAAGACAGAGGAAGACACCAAAAGACTTTCTAGAGATATGATGATATAACACATTAGCAAACAGTATGGTGATTATGATGTTGATGATGACTTTGATGATGTCTATAATGAGTAGGGCTAGTCACATGGTGAACTTTCACTGTGTGGTGAGATCCTGAAAGTAGAAGATATTATAGCTCAAATTAATAAAGATCTATGTCACATTATAAAGGGATGCAAATTGCCTATGTTTCTCATATCAATCCACCATATTCCAATTATCATTGTTATTATTACATAATTACTCAAGTTGAAAAACCTGCTTATGTACCATGAGTTGTAGATATATTTTAGCAGGTGTACCTCAAGACCTGAAATTTATTTATTTACTAATAAGGATGAGTCGAACACCCCCTGGTTCGGTTCGCACCAGAACCTGCAAACAGACCTAAACTTTGTGTGAACTTTAGAACTTTATTAAAGTCTATGGGACTCGAACGATCAAAATCAAAAGTGCTAATTTTAAAGGCTAATATGCAAGTTATTGTCATAAAAAGTGTTTGGGGACCTGGGCCCTACCCCAGGGGACAGGTATCAATGCAAAAGAAAGTTTTAAAAACGTCAGTTTTTTCGGGAGCAGTGATTTTAATAATGCTTAAAGTGAAACAATAAAGGTGTAATATTCCTTTAAATTTTGTACCTGGGGGTTTGTATAGTATGTCTGTGAAGGGGCGCATGTTTTCCGTGCTTACAACTGTCCCTACACAAAGTGTCATTTCTGCAGGAAAAAAAGTCATTTAAAATCGCTTGCGGCTATAATGAATTGTCGGCTCACCGTAATACAGAGAAGAGTCATTGAAAGTCATTGATTAAAAAAAAAAAGCGTGGGGTTCCCCCAAATTAAATTACCAGGCCCTTCAGGTCTGGTATGGATATCAAGGGGAATCCCACGTCAAATTAAAAAAAAAAATGACGTGGGGTTCCCCCCAAATATCCATACCAGACCATTTATCAGAGCACGCAACTTGGCAGGCCACAGGAAAAGAGGCTGCACTGGAGGGAGAGATCACCCATCACTGGATAGCAAGAGTGGATTACCACCGCTGGAATCTTTATTTATTTATTTTTTATTTTTAATAAAGGACTTTTGCAACGGGCGTGTGTCTTTTTTAACTATTTTTTACACTTTCTTTGTGAAATGGTAGGGGTACTTTTGTACCCCCTTACCATTTCAAACAGGGGGGGTCGGGATCTGGGGGTCCCCTTGTTTAAGGGGGCTTCCAGATTCTGATAAGCCCCCCGCCCGCAGACCCCCAAAACCACTGGCCAGTGTTGTGGGGATGAGGCCCTTGTCCTCATCAACATGGGAACAAAGGTGCTTTGGGGGGGGGCCCAAAGCATCCTCCCAATGTTGAAGGCATGTGGCCTGGTATGGTTCAGGAGGGGGGGCTCTCTCTCACCCCCCCCTCTATTCCTGCGGCCTGCCAGGTTGCGTGCTCGGATAAAGGGTCTGGTATGGATTTTTAGGGGGAACTCCACGCCATTTTTAAAACAAAATATGCGTTTAGTTCCCCTTAAAATCCATACCAGACCCTTCAGGTCTGGTATGGATATTTGGGGGGAAACCCACGTCATTTTTTTTTTTATATTTGGGAACCCCACGCTTTTTTTTTTTATCAATGACTTTCAATGACTGTTCTCTGTATTACGGGGAGCTGACAATTCATTATAGCTGCGAGTGATTTAAATGACTTTTTTTCCTGCAGAAATAACACTTTGTGCAGGGACAGTTCCAAGCACGGGAAACATGCGCCCCTTTACAGGCATACTACACAAACCCCCAGGTACGAAATTTAAAGGAATATTACACTTTTATTGTTTCAATTTAAGCATTATTAAAATTACTGCTCCCAAAAAAATGGCAGTTTTTAAAACTTGTTTTTGTATTGATACATGATAACTTGCATATAAGCCTTTAACCAGTTGCCGACCGCCGCACGCCGATGTACGTCGGTACAATGGCACGGGCAGGCATAAGGACATACATGTACGTCCCTTGCCTCCCGCGGGTCGGGGGCCCGATCGGGCCCCCGCCCGGTGCCTGTGGCGGTCGGTATTCGTTCGGGAGCGATCCCGGACGAGGGGACGGCCATTCATTCATGGCCACCCCCTCGCGATCGCTCCCGACGAATAGAAATCCCCGGTGACATCACTTCCTCTCCTGTAATGTAAACACAGGAGAGGAAGTGATGTATTCTCTCCTCCGTGTCGGTATTTTTCGTTCCGACACGGAGGAGAGCGGATCAGTAAGTTGCACCAACACTCACACACACAGTAGAACATGCCAGGCACACTCACACCCCCCCTTTACCCCCCGATCACCCCCCCAATTACCCCTGCCCCCCAGTCACAGTGACACCAATGTCATTTTTTTTTTTTTTTTTGCATTGGTGTCATTTGTGACTGTAATAACTGTTAGGGCAGTTAGAGTTAGCCCCCTTTAGTTCTAATGTACCCCCCTAACCCCCCCAATAAAGGTTTAACCCCGTGATCACCCCCCGTCGCCAGTGTCACTAAGGCTGGGTTCACATTGCAGCGGTTTATGAGAACGAATGTGATTCGCACCGCACTGCAGTGCAAATCACATCCGATCTCTGTGCGATTCGAGTTCAGCCATTCGCCGCACCCGCCGCACCCGCCACACCCGCCGCACCCGCCGCAAATTCGCACGGGACCCTTTTTTTGGCCCGCAGCAGAATCGGATCGCATGGGTGTTCACACCATGCGATCCGAGTTTGCAGATCGCACTGCGATATGCGAACTGATCTGGGGGTGTCAGTAACATTTCACTGACACTCCCAGCAGTTCGCATAGGGCAGTGTGAACTGCCGCCGGGAGGCATGCGATGCGGGAACCCGCCGCGGATTCGCGGCGTTTCCGCATCGCTCCAGTGTGAACCCAGCCTAATAAGCGATCATTTTTCTGATCGCCGTATTAGTGTCACAGGTGACGCTAGTTAGGCAGGTAGGTATTTAGGTTCGCCGCAGCTTTTTATAGCGCCAGGGACCCCCATATACTACCGCATAAAGCCCCCTGATTGCCCCCTAGTTAACCCTTTCACCAGTGATCACCATATAACTGTTACAGGTGACGCTGGTTGGTTAGTTATTTTTTTATAGTTTCAGGGCACCCGCCATTTATTACCTAATAAAGGTTTAACCCCCTGATCACCCGGCGGGTGTCATTTGTGACTAATAACTGTTAGGGCAGTTAGGGTTAGCCCCCTTTAGTTCTAAGGTACCCCCCTAACCCCCCCAATAAAGGTTTAACCCCGTGATCACCCCCCGTCGCCAGTGTCACTAAGGCTGGGTTCACATTGCAGCGGTTTATGAGAACGGATGTGATTCGCACCGCACTGCAGTGCAAATCACATCCGATCTCTGTGCGATTCGAGTTCAGCCATTCGCCGCACCCGCCGCACCCGCCGCAAATTCGCACGGGACCCTTTTTTTGGCCCGCAGCAGAATCGGATCGCATGGGTGTTCACACCATGCGATCCGAGTTTGCAGATCGCACTGCGATATGCGAACTGATCTGGGGGTGTCAGTAACATTTCACTGACACTCCCAGCAGTTCGCATAGGGCAGTGTGAACTGCCGCCGGGAGGCATGCGATGCGGGAACCCGCCGCGCATTCGTGGCGTTCCCGCATCGCTCCAGTGTGAACCCAGCCTAATAAGCGATCGTTTTTCTGATCGCTGTATTAGTGTCACAGGTGACGCTAGTTAGGCAGGTAGGTATTTAGGTTCGCTGCAGCTTTTTATAGCGCCAGGGACCCCCATATACTACCGCATAAAGCCCCCTAATTGCCCCCTAGTTAACCCTTTCACCAGTGATCACCATATAACTGTTACAGGTGACGCTGGTTGGTTAGTTATTTTTTTATAGTTTCAGGGCACCCGCCATTTATTACCTAGTCTCACTAGTGTACCCCTAAATTTAGGGGTGTCTACTTTCCAAAATGGGGTCATTTGGGGGGGGTTTGTGCCATCTTGGCATTTTATGGCCTTCAAAACTGTAACGCCCTTAGAAAGCCTGAAGGCGGTGCTTGGTTTTCGGGGCCCCGTACGCGGCTAGGCTCCCAAAAAGTCCCACATATGTGGTATCCCCATACTCAGGAGAAGCAGCAGAATTTATTTTGGGGTGTCATTTCACATATGCCCATGGCATGCGTGAGCAATATATCATTTAGTGACAACTTTGTGAAAAAAAAAAAAAAAAAAAAAAAGTTTGTAATTTTCCCGCAACTTGTGGCAAAATATAAAATATTCCATGGACTCAACATGCCTCTCAGCAAATAGCTTGGGGTGTCTACTTTCTAAAATGGGGTCATTTGTGGGGGTTTTGTGCCATCTTGGCATTTTATGGCCTTCAAAACTGTAATAGGTAGTGAGGAGTGAAATCAAAAAATTACGCCCTTAGAAAGCCTGAAGGCGGTGCTTGGTTTTCGGGGCCCCGTACGCGGCTAGGCTCCCAAAAAGTCCCACATATGTGGTATCCCCGTACTCAGGAGAAGCAGCAGAATTTATTTTGGGGTGTCATTTCACATATGCCCATGGCATGCATGAGCAATATATCATTTAGTGACAACTTTGTTAAAAAAAAAAAAAAAAAAAAAAAAGTTTGTAATTTTCCCGCAACTTGTGGCAAAATATAAAATATTCCATGAACTCAACATGCCTCTCAGCAAATAGCTTGGGGTGAATAAATAAATAAAGTCGCGCTATGGAAAAATCAAATCTCCTAAGTGATAGAAATATGTGAAATAAATTGAAAATAAAAATTGGAGAAAGGAAAGGAAATATACTGGGTTAGAGCTGCCTGTGCCTGAAGCCCTCACTTCCTTATTGGGGAGGAGAGGGAAATAAAAATGTGAAATAAAAAGGTTATGGCGCTAAACCCTATTAGTGATGAGGTGAGTTAACTTATCAAATCCTAGTGTTTAATTTTTTATATAAAAAGAGAAAGAAAAAGAAAAAAGCTGTTGGTGATACCGTGAAAAAAATATATATCCTAAAGCAATTTTATCCAAAACAAATTGTGTGTGATTAATGTGGAGTCAGCATTCATGTTCCATTATAATAAAAACAAAAAATGAGTATTAAATTATCATATGCGTATCAGCCTACTAAAAACATGTAAACCTTCATTAAATGTGCAAATTAGTGGAAATAATGTTAATATTCAACAGTATGTTAGTGTAAAACAGATTGTGCAAACATGTGCAAAAAAAATGTACAAAAAAGCAACTAAAGGTCAGAACAACCAAGGATCAGAAATAATTTAACCATAAAATCGCATGAAGTCGCTAAATGTGCGAATAGACAATATTTTCAACCAATAATCGCATGAAGAAGCATCTGTGTCCAATATAAGTCCAAAATTAATATTTGGCTTGATAGTGCGGCCTCTTCAGACTATTGTTGTAATTGTTACAAAAAGTCAATGGGGGGTATTTGATTTACTCGTGCAAATAGTGCGGGCTTTCAATTAGAGAACTTCATCCCCGGTGCGCCACTCTGTGCTATAGTATGTGAATGCTCTCACCAGAGTTAATGCCCCTGTGGGGCTGGATGGACCTTCACAATGTAAGCCACTGTGTCGCTCTCTGGCTGCTGCTGGTGCACTGGGTGAAGCTTCGTTGTTCCACCAGCAGCAGCCAGAGAGCGACACAGTGGCTTACATTGTGAAGGTCCATCCAGCCCCACAGGGGCATTAACTCTGGTGAGAGCATTCACATACTATAGCACAGAGTGGCGCACCGGGGATGAAGTTCTCTAATTGAAAGCCCGCACTATTTGCACGAGTAAATCAAATACCCCCCATTGACTTTTTGTAACAATTACAACAATAGTCTGAAGAGGCCGCACTATCAAGCCAAATATTAATTTTGGACTTATATTGGACACAGATGCTTCTTCATGCGATTATTGGTTGAAAATATTGTCTATTCGCACATTTAGCGACTTCATGCGATTTTATGGTTAAATTATTTCTGATCCTTGGTTGTTCTGACCTTTAGTTGCTTTTTTGTACATTTTTTTTGCACATGTTTGCACAATCTGTTTTACACTAACATACTGTTGAATATTAACATTATTTCCACTAATTTGCACATTTAATGAAGGTTTACATGTTTTTAGTAGGCTGATACGCATATGATAATTTAATACTCATTTTTTGTTTTTATTATAATGGAACATGAATGCTGACTCCACATTAATCACACACAATTTGTTTTGGATAAAATTGCTTTAGGATATATATTTTTTTCACGGTATCACCAACAGCTTTTTTCTTTTTCTTTCTCTTTTTATATAAAAAATTAAACACTAGGATTTGATAAGTTAACTCACCTCATCACTAATAGGGTTTAGCGCCATAACCTTTTTATTTCACAAATAGCGGTGTCATTTCACATACGCCCATAGCATGTGTGAGCAATATATCATTTAGTGACAACTTTGTGTAAAAAAAAAAAAAAAATTTTTTTTTTGTCATTATTCAATCGCTTGAGGCAAAAAAATAAAATATTCAATGGGCTCAACATGCCTCTTATCAATTTCCTTAGGGGGTCTACTTTCCAAAATGGGGTCATTTGGGGAGGTTTTGTACTGCCCTGCCATTTTAGCACCTCAAGAAATGAGATAGGCAGTCGTAAACTAAAAGCTGCGTAAATTCCAGAAAACTTACCTTAGTTTGTAGATGTGACAACTTTTGCGCAAACCAATAAATATACAATTATTGACTTTTTTTTTACCAAAGACATGTGGCTGAATACATTTTGGCCTAAATGTATGACTAAAATTGAGTTTATTGGATTTTTCTAATAACAAAAAGTAGAAAATATCATTTTTTTAAAAATTTGCGGTCTTTTTACGTTTATATCGCAAAAAATAAAAATCGCAGAGGCAATCAAATACCATCAAAAGAAAGCTCTATTTGTGGGAAGAAAAGGACTCAAATTTTGTTTGGGTACAACATTGCATGACCGCGCAATTACCAGTTAAAGCAGCGCAGTGCCAAAGTGTAAAAAGACCTCTGGTCATTTACCAGCAAAATGGTCCGGTCTGAAAGTGGTTAAAATAAGCAAATTGTTCACTGTTCGGTGAACAGGCGAACAGGCAATGTTCGAGTCGAACATGAGTTTGACTCAAACTCGAAGCTCATCCTTATTTACTAAACAAGTTGAGAAAAGTTGCCTTGGACAAACATTCAACTGTGTATTTGAAAATGTAGTTATTCCTTTATGTTATGCAGTATCAAGAGAGCCCCGTAATGGACAACCCCAAGGGGGAGGGGTAATGAAGGGGCGGGCATGACCAGGTGCCAAGGGATCCAGGAGGAGGAAGGCTTTAGCAGGCAGGGATTAAGCGGAAGGAGAAGAAGGGAAGGGGAGGAGCAAGTTAAAAGTGGGGCGGAGCCAAAGCGGGAGCAGTGCACAGGAGAGTTTAACGGAGGAGGCAGCTTTCCCACCCTCCCTCCCTACTGTGGAGTTTTAGGTTCTGTGGATTTTTCTCTTGCTTGTGTTTTTATTTTCTTTCATGGGAAGATTGATGGTCATCCCAACAGTTGAAACCGGCCCTTTTGGGGGCTGCAGCGTTATCTTTCTGGTGGTCTTTGACGGTGGCGGTAAACATAGGTAATCTAAAAGGGGTGGGGGGCTCATTGGTAATATGGGCCCCTCCGGTGTATTCCTGAACGGTGGACGGAATACTGGGATGGTTTCACTGCAGGAGTTGGTTGTCTCAGAATGGTCACAGCTGGAGGCCTGGTATGTTAAAGGTACCGCAGTGAGTTGGTGTTATTGTGTTAAAGTGGGTCACCGTCAGAGATCACCAGACTGGGTTTTAGTAAAGTTTGTTTAAATGTTTTTGCTATGGTTGTATATATATATTTATATACATATCTTTGGAGTGAGTAAATTTTGGTTGTGTTAATAAAGGCTGTTGTGGCCAGTTAACTCCAAAGAGAAAGTGTGGTCTCATTATTATAAGGTTGACGAGAGGGTTTGAAATGATATTTGGTCGGAAAAAGGGACATTTGGTCTACACAGGTCATGAATGCTCACTTTTTTTGTAGAAACTGTCTACAGCTAGAATAAGTTCCTGTGCAAGACTATTCCACATTTTCACAGCTGAAGACTACTGTGTATTATTTTTGGACCAAAGCCCACCATTGGCACATGGTAGGAAGGGAAGCAGGTTGCTGTCTAATCGTTCATAATATTGCCACTTTGAATGCTGTTTGTCCCATATACAAGCCGGGCATATCAAAATTCACATCGGACAATGTGACTGCCATGGAATTCATTAGCAAAACAGGCCTGGAAATATCTAGCTATATAGCGATGTGTGCAATGTGAATTTCAGATAGCATTTTGGAAATATATTTGGCTAAAATTAATGTTTATAGAATATGACTGGTGATTAAAGTGCTTGGTATTGGGTTTCAGTAAAGTAATATCATTAAGATGGAGATCATAGAGATGGGGTGGGCTTTTAATAAACAGGAACTTTATTGAAAAGTTTTTGTAATACAATACAAAATAAGGATCGACAGTTATACAGAAAATGCAGGCCAAGTGACCAAAATAACGATACAGTTGCAGGAGACAAAAGTCATTGTAATAGTTTTTGTATAATCTGACAAAAATCAGTATAGATCAATAGTCTAAGCCCTTGTACACACGGTCGGAGATTCCGACTACCAAATCCGTCGGAGTAATTCCGGCGGATTAATTCCGGAAGAGGTCCGGAAGTGATGTTGCATACACACGGTGGGATTAAGTTGTCGGAAAATCCGATTGTACATACCGTGATGACGTTATTTTGTTAGACGGGAATACGTTCAGGCTAGTAGCCAATAGCTTTGGTCTAGGAATTTGATCTGAGCATGCGTGGCACTTTGTCCGTCGGAGTAGGCTACACATGATCGGAGTATGTGCGATAGGAGCATTTTGTCAGAAAATTGTACCGACAAGTTGGAAAACTTGGTCTGTCGGATATTCCGACGGAAACAATCCGATGCAGACCACACACAGTCGGAATATCCGACAAAACGGTCTGATAGGGCACGTTCCGTGTGAATCTCCGACCGTGTGTACAAGGGCTAAGAGATTTAGAAAATGTTGGCAAATAAATATAGATATGATGAGTAGGGCAAGAACGGTTTTGTTTTGTTAGAATTCCAGAAGGAATAAAGGATAGTAATGCCAAATAGGGCAAGCTACCATAGGCCAAATACAGCACATGTACAGCAAAAGAGTTAATATTGATAAATAAGTCATCCTTTCCAAACTTTCAAGAAGGTCTGTGTCAGAGTTTATTAATAGGGTTGTTTGGGGACAAAAGCAGATAAGGGAGGTAGGGGTGATAGGAGAACCAAAGGGGGGCATAGGAGAACAACGGTTTTTGGGTAGGGTGAGATACAGAAAGAGGGAGGATAGAATAGGGTGGCCTACCCCATCCTTATGCCTAACCCCGGGACATGGGATGGGGTCGCCTTTTAAAGAATCTGCAATGAGGTCCAAACCCTATGGGATGGTGTCTAGATGTCACTAATTTCCAGGTACTAGTTAAAATGTTTCCCATATTTTACATTCTACACATATTTCCATCAGCTCGCTCTCTGCTTTTTAAAGTGGTTCTATTGCCTAAATTTTTTTTGTCTGAAGGCATTCTCTGCATTAAGATAAAAAACCTTCTCTGTGTAGCCCCAAGCCCTCTCTTATACTTACCTGACATCGATCTTGATCTAACCCTGTGCACAAGAGCAGTGGCTCTCTCTGCTCTCTCCCTCCTCATAGATTCACAGACAGCAGCAGGAGCCACTGGCTCCTGCGCTGTCAATCACAGTCAGTGAGGAAGGATTGGGGGTGGGGTCAAGCAACATTGTGTGTGTATCTATGGACACAAAGAGCCAGGTTGGGAGCTAGCCCCCACAAGTGCCCCATAGCAAGCCGCTATGGTGGGCACTCTGCAGGGGAGGAGAGCAGACAGAAGAGGTGGATCGGGCCTGCTCTGTGCAAAACCACTGCACATAACAAGTAAGTAGGACATGTATGTTTTAGAAAAAATATATAGATTTACAATCACTTTAAGACAATACATGTTTACATACCATGGCTGTCTCCTAGAAAACTTTGACCTGGAGTGCTGAAATGTAAAACACACAATAAAGAATAATGAAGAAATATATGGTATTCTGACTATTCTGTATGGCTTGGTTTAAATAATATATTGGTAAACAAAATGGAAACGTTTTATGAACTGTCTGGTTTTAGAATTAAGCTGTTCTCCAAATTGTATTGTTCTATTCTGGTAGCTAATTGAATATTATAGCAAATAAATTATATAAACATTATATTAAATATAACAATTATTTTTTTCCTCTTAAAAGATTCAGTGTGAATAGGTTTTGCTATAAATTGAGGACTGCATGTTTTAAGGAATATTAGTTCAGTTACTTGTCCTGTGTGAAATACATACTGGATATCATGACCCTCCAATAGGCGCTTATAGGTGGCGATCTCCATCTCCAGGTGAGTCTTTTGGTCCATCAGGATCCTGTATTCCTGATTCTGATGTTCCAGGTCAGATCGCATCTGGGCCAGCTGGGACTCTACATTGTTGATCAAACACTGTAATTGGGCAAGTTGAGCCCCAAATGTGGCTTCTGTCTCTGCCAAGGTATTTTCTAGAGCTGATTTCTGGGGAAAAATAGAGAAAGATTGTATACAAAAAATAGATAATTGCAGTAAATACTGTTAGGGTCCTTTTACATAGAATGGATCAGTGATGATCCGCCCCGTGGATATCCGCTTGCTCAGCGGGGATCACTCCGTCGATCTCCGCTGAGCAGGAAGATGACAGGTCCGTCTCTTCACACTGGGAGATCGGATGATGACAGACCGCAGTGTCCGTCGTCACCTGATCAGATCTGATGATGGATGGAAAAGTAGGTTTTTCCTCCGTCATACTTTTTCAGATCGGAGCAGGTCGGATGTCAGCGGACATGTCACCTCTGACATCCAACGCTCCATAGACCTCTATGGAGCATCCATTCAGGTCCGCCTGAAAAACTGACAGGTGGACCTGAACGGATCGGTAATGTGAAAGAGGCCTTAGTCTTTGCAGAATGAACTGAAGATGCTCACAGACTAAAATAACCAGCAACTGGTCATTGACACAAACTTTATTAATTGGCTGGCAATAACACTTACCAAGCTGAGCTGGCTTTGCAGTTCAATTTCCAAGGTTTGGATGGAATGTCTCAAGTCAATGACTTCAGTTTGTACAGACTGGAGTTGTTCAGAACGAGAAGCAACTTCACGATTCAGTTCCTCAGTCTATATAAATAGAAAGTTTATTACTTAGTATAACTTAGTATATGGAGGCTGATTTCCACATTTTATATATAAACTCAAAGGAGGTTTATCTCTGATCTTCTGTGAAGAAACATGTCACAAATTTTTTACTATACAGTAGCTGGGCTTAAAGTGGGATTCCACTGTCTTGATCCTTTTTTTTTTTTTGGCATACCTGCAATCCTTATTAAAATGAAATATAACACTTACTTTTTACTGTTTTACATCCAGCAGCATGTTGTTTTGTTCTTCAAAACGATTTTATAAAACCGTCTCCTGACGGTTGTCATTTTGCCTGTGGGCATGTGAAGCCCACAGGCATCCTCTTCCGGGAGAGTGCGCTGATAAAAGACCAGCATGCACCGCCCGTTCGATTAAATCTCGCGCATGCGCAGTAAGCGCTATATCGAGCGCCGTCTTCTGCTCCGGTTGCTATGACAACGGTTGTTGTCGACGGAAGTCCCGCCCCGTTGTGATGGCAATGGAGATAAACACTGAAACAAAGAGGACAGATGGGACGATCATAGACGAGAGAGCGGCGCGGGATTAAAAGGAAAGGTTAGTACAAAAATGTCTTTTACCTTGCGGTTTCATATAAAAAATATTGCTCTTTTAAATTTAAATTGTGCACATTTAATTATATATATAGAGAGACATCTAGGTAGTGTGTGTGTATTTGGTGGGAGATATTGCCTGCCTCTCTCTCTCTCTCATATTCATATATATATATATATATATATATATATATATATATATATATATATTCTTGACCTTTTCTTGGTTGACTATATTCTTAATTGTTTTTTTAATAGGTAAAAACATCTGATTGAGATATATATATTTTGTAGAAGATATCGCAAATATATAGCGAGAGAGAGTTATGTATTGTGCATATATATTGCGAGAGATCGATTTCTATATATAGTGATATAGTATATATATTTATAGATATATATGTATATATATATATATATATATATATATATATATATATATATATATATATATATATATATATATATATACATACATATATATCTATAAATATATATATTATATCACTATATATAGAAATCGATCTCTCGCTATATATGCACAATACATAACTCTCTCTCGCTATATATATATATTTGCGATATCTTCTACAAAATATATATATCTCAATCAGATGTTTTTACCTATTGAAAAAACATTTAAGAATATAGTCAACCACGGCTTGCAAGATAAGTGGTTGGCTGCCACTTTGCTAAGGCAACATAGATAAGCATTGTGTTGACAAGAAAAGGTCAAGATTATATATTTATATATATATATATATATATATATATATATATATATATATATATATATATATATATATATATATATATTTATTTATATATATATATATATATATATATATATATATATATATATATATATATATATATATATATATATATATATATAAATAGAGAGAGAGAGAGAGAGAGAGAGAGATATGTGTGTGTGTATATATATGTTGAGAGAGATCGATTTCTATATAGTGATAATATATATCTATATAGTGATGATATCTCTCTATGTGTATATATATATATAAATATATAAAATCAAGCTCTTATTTACATTTGTGACACACACAGTCAGATTATTTATTTTTAAAATGTTTTTTGTTTTTTTTTAGCACTTCGCGCCCGCTCTATAGCCAAAAGATGGCTACAGCGTGGACGATTAGCGCCGGGAGGGCATCCCTGGACATCCTCCTGTTTACTTCCCCTCTGCGCCACGTCACAGGCGCGCATCGTGAAGTACTGTGCTGGCCGTGTCCCTTGGACACAGCCAGTCAAAGATCGCTGTAAATAGCCAATCACAGTGGATGTTTACAGCACGATCGGTGTGTCCAATGAGAGATGTGCTCATATATGTAAACATATGAGATCATCTTCCCTCGCCGGGTCTCCCTCCTCACACAGAGACAGCGTGTGAAGAGGGAGAGATGAACCGCTGAGAGATGCAGTGGTTATTGTAAAAAATAATAATAAAAAGAAAACCAAAAAGAAAATAAAGTGGCCATCTTTCCCCACTGCCATCTGTCATCAGTGCCATCTACCCCAAGTGCCATTTGTCGTCAGTGCCACATGTAATCAGTGCCATTTGTCATAAGTGTCACGTGTCATCAATGCCACATATTAGTGCCATCTGTCATCAGTGCCACCTGTTAGTGTCACCTGCCATCTGTTAATGTCATGTGTCATCAAAGACAGGTATCAGTGCCACATGTCATCAGTGCCACGTATTAGTGGCATTCTGTCATCATTTCCATGTTTTATTGCCATGTATAAGTGCCATCTGTCATTGGTGCCACATATTAGTGCCAGCTGTCATCAGTGTCACATGTCTTCAGTGCCAAGTTTTAGAGGCATCTGCCATCAGTGTCACCTGTCATCAGTGCCACGTATTAGTGTCATTTGTTATCAGTCACACGTATCAGTGCCATCTGTCATCGGAGCCACGTCAGTGCCATGTGTCATTGTCCTGGTGCTCCACGGCCTTCAAAAGAGTAATAGGTAGTCACCAAGTTAGATGTGTAATTTATGCCCCTAGAACACATGAAGGTGCTCCCTGAATGTTGTGTCTGTCTCAGTGGCTAGGCTGTGTAAAAGTCCCACACGTTGTATCGTAATACTCTGTATGAGTAACAGAATTTTTTGGTGGCCTTTATTTGTGGTATACACATGCCAAGTGCGATAAATAACCTATTATATTGAATTTTTTATTTTAAATGTAATAACATAAAAAAAAAATTATTCTTTTTGCATTTTGCTGGAGGCGATAAAATGCGCAAATCAAAAAACTCACTATGCCTCTTACTCAATAATTTGTAATGTATACTTTCAATAAAGTTGTCATTTGGGGGGTATTTGTACTTTTCGTGCTTTTTCGGGTCGCAATAAATGAGATATACCACTAGTACATTAGATGTTAGCATTTTTGAGTAATTCGCAAAACAGCTTTTAGACTCTCTAACTTTCACAAAGAACAAATAATATCCAGCAGTTTGGGTTATTTGTACCAAAGAAATTTAGGTACATAGATATACATATACATATATAGATATATATATAGATCGCCAAGATAATATATTTTTCTATTCAGTTACAGATATTCTATATTTACACAATATTCTAAATCAATTTGTTGATCCTTTTATTTTAATCAACTGCCATGGTAAGTAAAATTTAAATAATAAATTTAATTCATTTTTTGTCTACAATTATTATATAAAAAATAACTAACTTGTCAATTGACAATTATTATTTTAATACATTTTAAGGACAATCCTGCTGTGACCGAACCGTCGACCATTCAAAATACCATGCCCTTGACTCAGGATGAAAAAGTAAGTACAATTAACTGCTTTATGGCCGCCGGCTGTCAAACGACGGCCAGGCGGTGCAAGTATTGTGGCTGGAGGGCGTCATATGACGGCTTCCCCTTTAAAGAGGCAGGGTGTCATGGAGACACCACTCGCCACTGAGGGGGGTTAACAGCCATTGGGTATGGCTGTTAACCAGGTGACTTCATCACTGCCGATCACAGATGGTTAGACACACACTGTGCGCGGCGCAAACGCGAGCGCGCTTTGTGTGCACGTCGCTAGCTGCGTGTTCCCGGGAACACTGCTTCTCAACGACGCTAGTAAACAGCCATCGGCTGGCTGTTTGCCGACATGATCGATACACACAGCCGATCAATAACTGTTAACAAAACGCGGTAACGCGATGTTACTGGGTTCCCCTCCTAAGACACCGATCGTGTGTGAGGAGAAGATTGCGTAAACATATTGTTACCGCATACAGTGTACAACAATCGCACTGATTGACCCCCCCCAATAGAGGACCTATAAACAACTATCATAGTACCTGTCACTCACAGTCCATCAGAGTACCCGAGTACCTGTCATCGGCACATCAGAGTACCCGAGTACCTGTCACCAGTCCATCTCAGTACCCGAGTACCATGTTAGTTTCAAGTTTTCTCATTAAATACTGTAAATAATAACAAGAACCCTTAAAAAGACACATTATGACTCATAGATTATACGTTGAGGTGTTTGATTTTAAAAACATGGTCATTTTGTTGGCTATTCCATTGTACAGGTACTCCATGGCCTTCCATTGTGTAATAGATGGTTGTGAAATGAGATGTGTCATTTTGGTCATCGAACGTCTCAAGGTGCTATTCAATGTTGGTGCTCTGTTTGTGGCCAGGCTCTGCAAAAGTCTCACACATGTGGTATCGCCATACTTGTGATAAATGTATTTTGCATTGTAACTTGTTGGATGCATATGCTGTAAGTGAGAAATAATGACAATTTCTTTAAAAATTCTTTAAAAAATCAAATTTATATTATTCTTCTGTTTGCTTTGAATTGTGTGTAGAAATTTGGATCACCATCCGCCACTGGTTCTTGCCAGTGCAGCCAATGAGTCCTGCCTTCTTGTTGAGGATAAGGGCATTCTTTTAGTATACATCTGAGAAGCCTCTTCCAAGTACATTAATGATGCTTAAAGCATCATATTTTTTGAAAAAAAAAATTAATAAAAAAAAATCTTGATAAACAAAATCTAAGTATAATATACTTTTCTTTTCGTTGTGTACTTATAGCGCAGAATGCTGATAAAGAAAATATGGGCTCGGTATCCAGCAAGAGAAAATGATCCGGCTTTCCCCAATAACCCAACCCTGCCCTCTAGTAGTGATAGATTGTCTACATCAGAAACCCAACCGAGCGAAACCGATCGAATTGGCAATGTCACGTGGTGTTCATGTGAAAGGTGCATTAAAATGCCCACCCAAGTGGAGTCTGTCTGCTGCCGGGAAATATACGCCGTTGACGCCTGCATACCTGAGGGACATCAATGCATTACGCAGGCAGATACCTTTATTTCTCAAATAGTGCACCATGAGCACGTGAGAATTGCGTATATGGCGATTCATATGGATAATCTCCCTCTGGTAGATGCCAACAACAACAGGTGATTACTTTATGCCAATATTTCTTCTAAAGTTTATAAGTCAGAATTATAAGTACCGTATATACTCGAGTATAGGCCCACCCGAATGTAAGCCGAGGCCCCCAATTTTCTAGCCAAAAAAAAATGTGAAACTTATTGACTCGTGTATAAGCCGAGGGTGAGACATGCCTGTCCATCCCTGTGTGTACGTCCATCCCTGTGTGTCCGTCAATCTTTGTGTGTCCATCCATCCCTGTGTGTGTGTCCGTCCATCCCATGTGTGTGCAGCCTTGTGTGTCCAGCCCAAATGTGTCCCGAGCCTGTGTGCTTCTGCCATGCCAGGATCAACGCTCTTCTCGTCTGACAGACGGCGTTGGCGCCTCGGAGGCCATTCCACTGTTCAAAAGCCGCGCATCCGTCTGTGATAGGCGGAACACTCAATTTCCCAGCAGTCTGTGTTCCGCCTATCACGGACATCCTCTCATCCTCGTCCGTAGTATGAGGATGAGCGGATGTCCGTGATAGGCGGACCACTGACTGCTGGGAAATTGAGTGTTCCACCTATCACAGACAGGGAGTTGCGGCTTTTGAATTGTAGACTGGCCGCCATCTGTCTGCTCGACACGCTGATTGGGCTGGCAGACGGCGATGACTCGAGTATAAGCCGAGGGTGGCACTTTCAGCCTCCAAAAAAGAGGCTGAAAATCTCGGCTTATATTGGAGTATATATGGTAGTAAAGGAAGAAGCTAATAATTGATATAAATGTGAAATTTGTGTCTTTATTTATAAAATTTCATATTTACACTATTTATTCTATTTATTCCAGGAGATTACGTAAAACCGCGTATCGCACTTTCATAGCATGGATTTATGGTATTTTAGGAAAGGGAAACCGAAGGGTTATACCTTCCTGTGCAGTCAATGCAGTACGACTTGTTTTTCCAGATCCCAATGGATCATATGTCGGATTTCTTTATGCCAATGATTATGATGCTTCAGAAATGGCTTTATATTAAAGGAAATAATGTTTAATGTTATTTTTTTGGAAATATTTGTGCAATTAAAATAAAAAAATTAAAATTGAAATACAATAGGTGTGTTACTTACTTACTGTTAATGCTAATTACTATTAATGATGTTGATTTAATGTGTAATTGGAGAAATTAGATGCATATTACTGTTCTTAATACTTGATTCGGAATCAATTATATTAAATATTTTTATTAGAAAATAAAAATAAATAACAAAAATCAGTAAATACATAGAATGCAATGTGCATACACAACCCAAATATATATTTCTTTTAGACAGTAATTAACCAATAATTAAAAAAAACATTTAACATTCTAAAGAATAGAATACAAAATTAGATTTAATATTTTATACAACAGGAAATCGTGTTCTGTGCTTGGCAATAGCAGCACTGGTTTCAGGCCTTTCTTCGGTTGCAATATTTTTTGGAAATTGTACATTTTTGGATTTCCATGTACTTTTTAAGGTACCTTCTGTGATTGACAGCATGTTTGCCAAAATAGTTTTGGCATGTTCGTTCGACATTTTTTCAAACACGTTTCGAACGATCCATTTTTTACGTCCTCGGGGGAATTCCAAATTTTTACGCTCAACTTGAAAGACTTCTCCACTGTCATCAATTTTAGTTACTGTTGCCATTTTTCTACCAATATTATTGTTGTGCTGCAATGCAGCCAATCGTGTTCTAGCCTCCATAGAATCATATTTATAATGAATTCTCTTCGGTCTATATTTTAACATCATGCTATGGTATGTTTCAATGGTCCCAGTCTGGCAGAAATAAGTAAGATGTTTTAAATCCTTTTCGATTTGTGCGTCCATTATAATTGCAGATAATGAATCGAAGGCAGGTGTGTTTTTTTCAAGCCATGGAATTTTTGGAAAAAGAATACTCTGATCATCATGTAAGCACTGATGTTGTATGTCTCCATCTCGCCATGAATGTTCATTCACTACATGATGTAGCAGAGATTGCCATTGTTGTCTGAAAACATCTTCATTTCCGTCACAAGTTCTGCTACACCAGTAGAAATGCGTCAGTATGGCTCCAATCCACGGTAAAATTGGACGAAAAGCTTTTTTTTTGGAGATTTGAATCAATTTGCGCTTTAAATTTTTAACATAATGCCATATATCGAATTGATGATTTATATTTTCGTATTTAGTCGTAGTCAATAGTTTTCGAATTCCCGTGTGGCGATCAGTGCCTACAAATTGAACATCATATTCATTTTCCAATATTCTGTCAAGTGCTATGGTAAAGCCCAATTTTTCCATAGCAACTGAGGATGTGGTTTGGGAGACTTGCACCAATTCAAAATCTACAATTTTTTTAGAATAGATATCCATAAAGGTATACGTTGTATATTTTGCACAAAAACCAGGACTGTCGCATTGTCTGTCACCAATGAGGAATAGTGGAGTTCCTGTCAATTCCTCCTTTACATTTAGACAATTTTGATTCCAGCTGTAATCTATGGAAGGATAAATATACTGTTTTTTAGCACGGTTATAGGACGATTTCCCAAACATTGAAATTCCACTAAGATCAAACATTTCCTTCACCTTTTGGTAACTACCACCTGACAAACAAATGGCGCCAGCTAGTACAATATTGCCTGCAGCATAATTTTTGATCTTTGGTTGGCTTTCCCAAAGTTTGATGCGGTGCTGTGCATTACATGTTGAAAACACTATCAGCATCGTACCGACTATTTTCTTTTCTATTTTTGTAATTTTCGAAAAGCAGGTCTGGTCGGGGCATCGCATTTTAAAAAGCAATGTATCTAGACTGCTTTCGAAAACAATAAATTTGTTTTCATTAATCATATTAAGGGGGTCATTAATTGGATCGACAGTTAGTGGCTCAATTATACTGTCATTCAAAGTGAAGTCACTTTTTTGAGGTGTATCAAAATCTGACTCGTGACAACTTGGGTCGTCTTCATATGCCAGTTTTCGTTTTTTTTTAATGATTGGACTCTCTATTTCTAGATCATCAAGTGTACTTTCTATATTTATATCTTCTGATGGCAGATCACAGACTGTAGGTGAAAGTATGATCAACGGATCCACCTCACCTGTATCCGAAATCTGATCAATCGCTGAAGATCGGCGATTCTCAGACTTTGACTTAAAATCTGGTGTTGAGGCTTCAAGTGGCCTCATAAAATCATGTTCACTATAGGAATGATCTAAATGAATACAGCGTTCGTCAGCTATTTTTATGTAGCTTTCCTCCGACTCAAAAGAAGGAAAGTCAAACATGCCAGTCTGCGTACCCACATCAATTTTTAGGACATTTTTTTCAGGACAGTCACATTTGCATTGTCTTTTGGAACCCGAATAAGTAGTGTCCTGCATTGTGGACATAAACTCTTTACGAGCTAGTTTAGAAAGTCTATTTTCCCATTTTTTGGTGGTATTTTTTGAAGTTGTTGGCATTTCTTGAAAAATGGTCGGTATTGATCCCGTTTTTAATTTTCTTCTATTTCCTTCCATTTGAAAGCAATCTTCTGAGAAATGTTGGGAACATATACGGAAAGAATCTCCTTTTTTGTCTTCCATTATGAGTGTTGTGAATCGCTCAATCATGTAATGCTCCATTCCTGCCTTTTCTAACCAAATTTTTATTTGATCGCAATCCTTGGGGAATCGAAACAATGTAGTATTATCAGAAGTAACTTGTTTGCCACTGACGTGGCTGCAATGCTGTACAAAGCAGCTCGGCATATCTATGAATAGAAAAATTTCAAAGAAAAATTTCATTAAATACATTGTATTGGTTTGCCATCACAAAACATTGTGATGAATA